>NC_141921.1:7830178-8432500 GCF_057802395.1 Ceratotherium simum simum
ATTAATGTACTCCCACACCATTAGGCTATAAGCATGATAAGGGCAGGGACTGTGTCTGTTTTGCTTACCAATGTATACTATTTACTCTGCACAGTATCTGGCATGTAGTAGGAACTCCATAAACATTACTGGATAACTGAATGATTTAAATCAAAGTATGTTCTTGGAATCCATGTCAGATATTCATATCAAGATTTTGTAACCATGTTATGAAAAAATTGCTAATGATTTGGATTAAGCCACAATAAAACCAAAAATGAAAACTCAATACAAATTACAACCAACATTCCTTCTCCAAGGGACAATACCTGGTTTATCACCTCTTTCAAATTTCTACCTACCCATCCCACAAGAACTTCAATATGTCCAAAACCAAGCTAAATATCTCTTTCTACTTCTACAACCTTTCTCAAACTCAGAATTTCTATGCCCACTATCTAGGTTAATGATAAAGAAGTACAGAAGAAAGAACAACGACATTTCATGGAATTTCAGCTCTCGGACTTATCAGATATTTGACCATAGCTAAGTTACTTAATACCTCTAAGCCTAAGGTTTCTCATCAGAAATTAATAGAATACCTGTCTTAAAAGAGCGTTGTAAGGAACAACTAAGAAAATGTAAGTAAAGTACCTACACCAAGATAGGGGCTTGATATCTGGGCCTTCCTATAATGACATCACTAGTCATCCAAGGTAGACATCTCATTCTTCCTGATTCCTCTGACTTCCCCCCTTCCCTTTATCCCCATCACCTACTTAAATGTCTTATAAATGTTATCTAACTACCATTTCCTCAGTGTTGATAGGAGACACACATGTACTTGCCCTGTGAGTTTAAATTTTGAGAAAGGGGGAATTCACAATAAGAGAAGCAAATATATTTCAAACAAATTTAAACAATTCTTTTCTCCTTAATGCTTTCTTTAATTTTCCACATAAGTCTTCTCGCAAAACAATAACAACAATAAAACAAAAGAATCCAAGGAAAAGCATTTATTTGCCTTAAAGAAAAGGAATAATGTAAAATTAAAATGTGTGTTAGGAAAAGAAATGCAGCATCATGGAAGAGGGTAGAATAGAAAAGGAACAAAGGATTAGGAAATATGCTGAGGCAGAGCAAAGGGAAAAGACAGGGTCAGTCACACAAAAAAGTAAGGTCTGACCTTCTGATGAGAAAAACCTCTGACGTATTCCAGTTGTTTGTTAATATATAATGAAGCATTTATAAAATGAGGAATGTTGCGAAAAATACAATAGGCCTCAATCTCAGGGAGTTTACAAGTCAAGAAAGACAGAAACAGATCAAAGAGTGAACATGTCTATCTGAAAGGCACTGCATTAAAAGTTGGACCCAATTTAGGGAATATGATACAATTTCAGAAACTAAAACAATGCAGTGGGGAAGTGCCTAAATAATGTGCTGAGGCTGGAAATAGTACAAGTCTGGTTTGCGGTGAAGGAAAAATAAAGTCACTGCTAAAGAATGCAGCTTGTCACCAAAAGCTGTATCCTTTCCTCCAGTAGGAAATAAGAGTCAGCTCTTCTGATTTTCTCCTTACAGCCTTACAAGCTGCTGCTGGCACCACCCCCTCCCAAGCTGCAGTCTCCTACTGGGAATGTTTTCTCTGAATTTTGCCAGACTGAAACTTAAGGCCATAAAATGGAGGATTTGGAATAGATGGTTTCAATGCAAATTCTAACTCTGATGTTCAATGAATCTTGACCAAAAAAAACCCAACCCAAATAAACAAAAAACCCCAAAGATTAGTATTAATGCAGTTCCTGAACCATAAAGGATAACAATTACACATAGAAAGGGAAAAAAAGTCAACATCCCATCTATGATACTGACAAATGATATGATGTTATATTTAATGAAAAAGTGATATAAACCAGAGTGATCTGATGGAAAAAGAGCACTGCTTCCAGGGAGGTGGTTTGGCATTTGTCCGCTTTTTTTAAAAGAAATGAAAAAGTTGGCTTCTTTCATTCATTGCATAAAATATTCACCGAGCACTTACTATACAAGGTTATACATTGTTGTTGTTTCTCAGTGCCATCGAATTGAATCTGACTCTTAGAGACCTGTGCACAGCAGAGTAGAACCCTGCCTGGTCTTTTTGCACCATCCTCTCACCCTCCGGCGCTGTATCAGACAGTGCTCCACTGCTATTCATAGGGTTTTCGTGGCCAATTTTTCAGAAGCGGGTGGCCAGGTCCTTCTTCCTTGTCTGTCTTAGTCTGGAAGATCCGCTGAAACTTGTCCATCATGGGTGACCCTGCTGGTATTTGAAATACTGGTGGCATAGCTTTCAGCATCCCAGCAACACGCAGCCGCCACAGTATGACAACGGATAGACAAGTGGTTTGGTTCTCTGACCGGGAAATGACCCAGGCCACTGCAGTGAGAGCACTGAATCTTAACCCCTAGACCACCAGCGCTGGCTACAGGGTTATATACATTATCCTAACTGGGGGAGGGCTGGTAGGCATTATCACCACAGGCACTCAGCATTAGCAAATCATTAGATAAGCTTATTCATCCACCTAAAGCTCAAGACAAATGAAATCAAGGTCACATTTTGAGCCTAAGCATCAATTTCTTGAACACCTAACCACATTTCAGAGACTCTTTTAGGCAAACGGGATATAGTGGTGACCAAGACAGATAAGGTAAGGTCTCTATCCTTATGAAGCTTAAATCCCTTATAGTAGCGGCACACAGAGGGAATAAACAAGAAAAGATAACTACCTCACTCACAGATCCTACTATCCCCAAACTGCCCAGGACCTGGCAACTTCTGCGACAGGCATGCATTCCAGTGGACCCATAGGCTAGCCAACATTTGATGACTTGCACCTCCTGACTGGTGAAGAGAGGTTGAACCAATCAGATTCTTTCTTTAGAATTAGAATTGGAAAACTGAATCAAGTGACCTGAAAGGTCATCAAGCAGCAAATAAGAGGCATATGTAAATTGAGGTTATGAGAAAACTGATGGTATGTAAGACAGATTAGAAATGCTGAGTGAAGCAGTCATTAGGAGAGCTCACAAATGAAAAACGCTGAAGCCCTGGGTAAGAGAAATGGGAGAGTGGCTGCCTTGGTTCATTGACAGCTTTCTGATTCTAATCCATGTGTATTATTAAAATAAAGCATCTTTCCTCTGAATTAATTTTGTCTAAAACAAGAGTCTCCTAAGCACCACCACCATTTTCTTTCCTAAATTAGACTACTCTTTCCTTCTCACCAAGCAAACTGGTTTCCAGAGGGGAAATGACAACCACTTACCGACAAAGAATTGCTTACCAGTGAGGCAGATCTCCAGGTTAGTTGTAGGCTAAGAGATATTCCTCTTAATACATGAGTTGTTGTTGGAACCATTTCTTTGCTATAGCCAAAATATACTAGAATTTTTCTCATTTAAGCATCCTATCTTTGAATTTTACCAGCTCAAAGAATAAGAACACACATTTCAAAAATTTTGCCTTTCATCCTTAAATGGAAGATGCAAATACAAGTCGTATTTGAAAGCTAGGATTAATAAGCCCAAGAATTCTTTGCAAAACCAAGAGTCAGAATACACATAGCCTTTAAGGAGTTAAAAGATGAGAGTTTTTTAAAAAGGTATTAATTCTAAAAAGAATATGTCTGTAGCAGCCAAGGGTTGGCTTTGGAGCTCAGGAAGTCTGGTATTGCATTTACTGCACTAAGTTCTCTAACAGACACGCTCCTCCTTTTTTTCTAAAGTTATTTTTTGAAGGACCAGGGCTAACATCACCAATAAAAATTAATCTCCTCCAAAGACTGCTGAACTTTAGTTGTCAGAATTTTGCAAAACTAACTCTTTAGGAAGTATATTGGCTTCTAAAAGTTTTTAAGGCTAAGTGGAAAACCACCCCATTATAATTCACACAATATAACTAACCCATTTAAAGTACACAATTCAATGGTTGTTAGTATGTTCACAGAGTTATGCAACCATCATTACAATTTTAGAACATTTTCATCATCTCCGCCCCACTCCCCTAAAAAACCCATACCCATTAGCAGTCATTCCCCCATTTCTCCCTAAATTCCCCAGCCCCAGGCAACCACTAATCTGCTTTCTGTCTCTATAGATTTGCCTATTCTGGACGTTTCATATAAATGGAATCATACTAATGTGGTCTTTGGAGGCCTAAAACAGCAGGTTTTCAAAGTTCACCATGTTGTAGTATGTATCAGAACCTCATTCCTTTTTATTGCTGAATAATACTGCATTGTATGTATATACCACATTTTGTTTAGCCATCCATCAGCTGATGGATATTTCAGTTGTTTCCAGTTTGGGGCTATCATGAATATCCTGCTATGAGCATTTGTGTACAAGATTGTGTGGACGTACGTTTTCATTTCTCTAGGATATACACCTAGGAGCAGAATTGCTGGGTCATATGATAGCTCTATGTTCAGTCTTTTGAGGAACTGCCAAAATGTTTTCCAAAGCACTTGCACGATTTTGCACTCCCACCAGCAGTGTATGAGGGTTCCTTCCAATCTCTCCACATCATTGCCAAATCTTATTTTCTGTCTTTTTTATTACAGTCACCCTAGTGGTTTTGATTTGCATTTCCCTGATAGCAAATGATGTAAAGCATCTTTTCATGTGCTAACTGGCCATTTGTATGTCTTCTTTGGAGAACTGACTATTCAGATTCTTTACCCTTTTTAAAATTGGGTTTTGTTTATTGAGTTCTAAGAGTTCTTTATATATCCCAGACATCAGTCCCTCATCAGATAAATGATTTGCAAATATTTTCTTGTATTCTATAGGTTGTCTTTTTATTTTCCTATTGGTGTCCTTTGAAGCACAAGTTTTTTATTTTGATGATATCTGTCTTATTTATTTTTTCATCACTTGTGCTTTTGGTATCATATCTAGGAAGGCTTTACCTAATCCAAGGTCATGAAGACTTACTCCTATATTTTCTAAGAGTTTTATAGTTTTAGCTCTTATATTTAGGTAGATGAACCATTAACTTCCATTCTTTGTATGTGGTCCAACTTCATTCTTTGTATGTGGACATGCAGGTGTCCCAGCACCATTTGTTGAAAATTGTTTTGAAAACGCCTACATTTTATTGTGGTATTTTTCCTAGAAGCTTAGTGAAATATTTTAGGATGGAGGTGAAAAGAATAAGGATCTTATAATACTGCTTATCTGAAGCAACCAGGGTCTCCTGAGGAGGCCTAAAATTAGTCTGACCAAGGACATTTGCTACATCCTCTAGTCAGATCAGCTGTGGCAGCTTCTACATAGGTGGTTCCTATTTTCTAATGCACTAGTCATTCAATATCATATTCCTAATGCTTGCCTTCTAATTGTTTGTGTTGTTTCATGTAACATACCCTAACATAGGAAACAAGAAAAATTACAGTTGTCTTATGATGATCCTCTTTAAGACACAGATACCGACAATGCCCTGGATCTCAACGTTGAGCTATACTAAATGAGTAGTGAGATGCTGGTATCTGTCTACTAGACTACTCAGATTATGCCAAACATCAGCACTTACAAGTCTGGAAGTGAAAAATCAGGTTTAGTCTTTAGATTCTTCCTCGAGCTCAATTCCAGGTCAGGACATCAGGAAACTGTTTTAACTAGTAAGAGAAATGGAGACTAGCAGAATATGGAATTTAGAGTGCTTAAGTCCTTTTGGCAATGCACCTCAAAAAAAAAAAAAAAAAGCATCCTAACTTGACCTTGGTAGTACAAATGTAAATAAAACAAAAGTTAAGATTACTGGAGAGTTATTAATCTTAGAATCCAAATGTAAAGTTGTTCTGAGCAAGGCTATCTACTCACCAGCCAGCTATTTGTAACTTATTTTCAACCGAAACTGTCAGCACACTACTTTTTCATAAAATGCTCCCTGGCACAATTTCTAGATAATGAAACACATCTCATCATCTCCTCTACCACCACCAGGAATCAAGAAAACTTACCTTGGAATATCAAGAAATAACCTAAATGTACAGGAGAATAATACAGACTTAACGGATTATTTAACGGCTTTTAAAGATTTTATTTATTTATTTTCCCCCCAAAGCCCCAGTAGATTGTTGTATGTCATAGCTGCACATCCTTCTAGTTGCTGTACATGGGACGCAGCCTCAGCATGGCCGGAGAAGCGGTGCGTCGGTGTGCGCCTGGGATCCGAACCCGGGCCGCCAGCAGCAGAGCGCACGTACTTAACCGCTAAGCCACGGGGCCAGCCCTTAACAGCTTTTAAAAATTAGAGCTCTAAAAATTGTGGCAACATGAGAAAATGCTTATAAAATGACATTAAGTAAAAATTAAAAGGATGCAAAAATATTAGAGAGTACTATTACACATGCATTTAAAAATATTTTACATTGGAAAAAACTGTATGGAAATATACACTGAAATGTTAACTGTGGTTGCAACAGAGTATTGAAAATATGAGTTATAATTTTCATTTCTAAGTAACTGCATTTAACTTGCAATTTACTATAAAAAAGGAAAGAAAACCTTATAAAGTTGGTGTCACTAAGTAGCTAATTTTAAAAGTTATTGTTAGAAAATCCAATTTATAAGCTGAACAGAAAAATGAAAGCAAAATAGAGACAAGTCACAATGCCTATTTAATTCTGCTAAAAACATGACTTTCACAGCTGAGTCTAACTCTACTTTTTTAAAATAGAGGTGAAATTCATATCACATAAAATTAACCAATTTAAAGAGAACAATTCAGTGGCCTTTAGTATATTCACAATGCTGTGCAACCACTACTCTAACTACTTCCAAAACCCTTTCATCACTCCAAAATGAAACTCTGTCTCCCCTAGGTAGTTACGACCCATTCCCCCTTTTCCTCAGCCTCTGGCTACCACCTGTTTCTATGGACTTACCTATTCTGGATATTTCATATAAATGGAATCATAGACTACATGACCGTTTGTGTCTGGCTTCTTTCACTTAGCATAATTATTTGAGGTTCATCCGTGTTGTAGCATACATTAACTTCATTTTTAAGATATAGTGAATCAGTCAAAAAATACATATATATATGTTTTTAGTCTAATTTTCTTTTGAGAGTCCCTTGTATACAGGGTCCTACTATTACCTAAGCAATATTTAGTTTCAACAATGCAACTTGGAATGCAACGATATACAAATCAGTGGAAATTAACTTTTTTATACTTAAAAGTATAAAAGTAAAGAAAAAGGATAGATTGTTAACAAATTTCAAAATATCTTTTTAAAGCGCACAAACCATTCTCAGTTTAGAATTACGTAATGAAATCCAATGACAGAACATGCTATGTACCATAAGTCAAGAAAATTGTCTGGGGGCTGGCCCAGTGGCGCAAGCAGTTAAGTGCGCATGTTCTGCTGCGGCGGCCTGGGGTTTGCCGGTTCAGATCCTAGGCGCGCACCGACGCACCGCTTGTCAAGGCATGCTGTGGCGGTGTCCCATGTAAAGTGGAGGAAGATGGGCATGGATGTTAGCCCAGGGCCAGTCTTCCTCAGCAAAAAGAGGAGGATTGGCAGATGTTAGCTCAGGGCCGATCTTCCTCACAAAAGAAAAGAAAAGAAAAGAAAATTGTCTGGTGTTACAAAATAGCTATGTGACCTGTCACATCCATTCAGTCAAATTTCCAGGAGTAGAGGAAATCAAATATTCTTACAGATTTGGCTTTTATATTAAATGGCAGCTATTGAGGAATCACTGAAGAAGTATAACATAGAAGTTGTATTTTAACAGGTTACCTGGCAGTGTAGACAAGATACATTGAAGAAGGCAATGAAAGCAGGTAGGAACAGAAGTTTGAGATAACAGACCAGAGGTTGTTAATCTGAAGTCCAGGGCTTAAGCGAGTACAGTCACGCATCCCTTAACAATGGGGAAATGTTTAGAGAAATGCGTCGTTAGTTGATTTCTTTGCTGTGCGATCATAGAGTGTACTTACACAAACCTAGATGGCATAGCCTATGACACACCTAGTCTATACGGCACTAATCTTATGGGACCACTGTCTGTATATGCGGTTCGTCCTTGACTGAAACGTCGTTACGTGGCACGTGACTGTACACAAATTCCTTGAAATTGCATGCAAAATTCTGTGCATCTTTCTAGGAAGAGGATTTATGGTTTATAGTTTTCAGCTTCTCAAGAGTTATTAAACAAAGAAAGGGTTAAGAAACACTTATGTGAACTTAGATGGTTGCCAGAGAAACAGAAAAACCATTTGAAGGAATATAAGGAAAAAATCCAAACAAGGGGATAAGGGAAGTCTTGATTTTTGATACTTGAACACCAGTCCCACAAGAAGCCCTCTCAGACAACTCTAACCGAAAGTTAGCTCTCGCACCTCAAGCCTCCTGTAGCACCTGTTGTGCCCATGACTTGGTACTGTTTCATGTTTGTATGTATCTTATACTTGGCCCGTGATACCTAACAGTGTGAGTGACATCACAGACCCACTAAAATTGTTGAAAAAATTATAACCATTTGAAGGCGCCTTAAGTAATTCTGCAAACAAATTTATAATTTAGGCTTAACCAATTTTTCTATTTTAGGTTACAATTACAAGTTCTATAACTGATAAACACTGGTAGAAAACTGAAATTCTTTGGAAATTAGGCAATTCTGTGGAAATATCTTCTTAGAGAGTTTCTGAACCCAAAACACATTCTTTGCCCTAAAAAGGGCTCCTTGCCCTCCAGATGGGATAGATCCATTTACCCTTGAATGAAGGGTCCCAGTTTAAGGCTACCAAAAGTAGGCCTAATTCTTCGTTATTAAAAGGTGACTACTGAAAGTGACTCTTGACTGACAAAACACACAGTTTCAGGAATTCTCCTGGCTGTTATCTCCAACTTTGGTCCAGTGACTCTTCACCTCCATCTAGTTTACTGACCCAGCTAGATTTCCCTAGGTAAGGTATAATTCCTGTTCATTTGACCAAGTAAGTCTCCACATATCAGCTCTTTAACCTAAATATTCAATTTCCATTTGCTGGCCCCAAAATGGACCATTCTAGCTCTCTGCACCTAGATCATTTGGGCCCCTTAACTTCTAGAATGAACCAACAGCCCTGCCCACATGTGTACATATCTCCATTTAGTCTTTCCATCTTGTTAAAATAGAGGCACTATCAAAAGAATGGTAACAACCTAAATGTCCATCAAATAGGGAACTGGATAAATAAATAATAGTACATACAATGAATACTATGCAGCCCTAGAGAAGAATGAAACTTTTTATGTACTGATAGGGAAATAGCTTGAAGATACACTAAGTGGAAAAAAAAAACCAAGGTCTAGAATTGTGTGTATAGTGGGCTATTTTTTGTATAAAGGGGTGGGGGAGGACTATTTGTATTTGCACATGTGTATAAAATCTCTAGAAGGATCCACAAAAACATTAACATTAGTTGCCTATGGGATGTGGAACTGAGTGGCTGGAGAACACAAGTAAGATGTTTCAACTGTACTCTTGTAGAATTTGACCACATGAATGTATTACCTAATACTTAATTATTAAAAAATAATTTTAAAGATTTTATTTTCTTTTATGTAGGCCAAGCCTACTACCTCTGTTTGGATTCCATCTGTTTCCACCTTGTCAGAATCCTTACACTATAGATTTTTGCTGCTCTCCCTATTCAACCTCTTCTTTTCGCTGGATCCTTCTCATCAGCTTATAAACATAATCAAGTCTTTTTCACTAAAACAAACTAATCCACCTTCAATTCCTCATCCCCTTATTGCCCTATTCCTATACCACTTCACAGCCAATCTTCTCCCAAAACAATTGGTTGTTGATGTTTCTATCCTAATCTCCTGGATATTCTTTCCATATAATCCATTACTAAATTCTGCTGTTTTTGTCTCAATTATCAACAGAATTCATAACTCTTCATCTCTATTGCCAACACCCTACCCAACAATATCCGCTAATGCAGTGGCTTCCTAACTAGTTTTCCCATAACCACTATCCCCTTCCAATTTGTTCTCAGAGACTTTTTAAATGCAAATCCAATTTATATAGTCACCCCCCCACCATCCCACTTAAAATCCTTTAGTGGCTAGCTTTCCACTGATCTAGGATAAAGTCCAAAATCCTTAATAAAGATAATAAATGTAAAGGACCTGGCACAAGCATCTTAATGACTATTCCCAGGATAAACACATAACCACTTCTCTAAAATGCTCTTTTACAGAGAGGCAAGTTTGGATTCCTAAGAGATCTTGTTTGAGATACCGGACATGCAAAATATTTTAAATGTATTTCACAATCTTATCTTTTTGGCTCTATATCTTGGAGTGTTTTCTAAACTGCAGGTCATGACCTATTGTGGATTCTGAAATTGGTTTTAGAGGGTCACAACTAGGACTTTTTAGAAAATGAAATAGAACATACAGAATATATAGTAAGGGTCAACACTGTTATATGAAAATTGTTTCCATTTTTATAAACTGAAGTACGGTGTAAAATTTTTTAGTATGAATTGCCAAAAAATGTTTGAAAGCCCACAGTCTTAGCATTTTTTTTGAGATTATGATGTTGCCGTTTTCCTCGTGATACAAAAGTTTTTCATCTGTGACTAAGAAATTATACTTCAAGTTCATTTTCTCAATGGATTTCAGAATTTCAGCCATTTTAAAATGGCCCCATTTCATGCTACCTAATCTTAAATGAGGTCTGATAACTTACCTAATAGTGTTGCAATGGCAAAATTTAACTGAATTCCTATACCACACACCTATCAGAACACTGTGGCACAAACCCCAAAGGCTTTGTTGTTCTCGCAGCAGTGATATGCCCTCATGTCTTGCAACTCAAAGACTGCCTCTGGGAGATTCTTAACCTTCTTTGTGGCATGGAAACCTTTGGCAATCTGATCAGGGACCCCAATCTGACAACGGACCCCTTCTTAGTGTTTTTGAATGAATGAATACAGAAGATTACCAAGGAAATCAGTTACATTGAAATGCAGTTCTATCCCTGATCCTATAGGGATTTGTGGGCCTAAGGGAAAGTATTCATCAATCTAAAGATTACATCAAGCTTAGGAACTTAGACCTTAGAAGGAGTCCTGGCTAATTAAAGCATGTGTTAAGGGATAAATAAAAAGTATTTTGAGAAATAAAATCTAGGGAAGAGAGAAAATTCTAGATAATGAAACGCAGTGGGGGGGGAAGAGGGGATGCGCATGTGAAAAATGCAACACTGATAAGCTTGACTCAACATTAAAGACGGTTCCTTCCCTTTCTCTATTTTTTTACTCTCATATGCATATGGACTTCCTGCTAAAATCAACTTTACTTAAGCAAATTTGTGCCAAGGAAATTTTAAAAATAAATTTAAACTTAAAAAAAAATACAAGGTACCCATGTATCCAAATCCCCAAATAGTTTCTTCACAAATAAAAATGCTGCTTTACTCATAGATACTGCCTTTGGGCTGTCTCTATTGGCAGCTGCTAGGAAACATTACGACAAGCTTGATTATCTGGTTTTATAATATGCAGAATATTAGAAGAAGAGGTACTGCAAGGGCAGACATATTAACAGCAGATGAAGAACCATCTGACAGTGGGAAAAGACAAAGAGAAAAAAATGATAAAAAGTAGGTACAAGAATTAAAAGCAGAATAGACTTCACTCAATAACACAAATAATCCTACATAATTCAAGACTCTGGAGGCACCATTCTATTACCTCCAGAGTATAATAAACTAATCTTTCTAACAATTTTGAGTCAACAAAATGGGATGAAAATCTGCTCAGAAGTCAATATTTCAGTGATTTATAGGGGAAGGAGTGAGAATAAAAGGGGAAGGTTGTGAAGTTTGAAAAAGGATCCACTTGAGAATCAGTTTAGTAAGACACTACTACCAAAGGTAGTGTATTGGAACAAAAATTAGTGTTATGACCTCATGTCTTGCTAATGTCAACTAATGTTGAAAAAATGTTGTTAAAAATGTATAATAAAATTTTAGGTTTTCTATCCAAAACTTATCTATCCAAAATAAATCTTGTTTAAACTGGAACATTTCACTTAAATCTAATTGCAGGTGTACTTTCTACAGCTGAATCCACTGGATTCTCCTGTGTGATTTTAGTACCCCATCTTCTTTTTTACTTTTTTTAAGAGTCCTGTTTTTTTGGACCTCCTTGCGCCTCCATGAATCTGAACGGATTACTTATCAGTACCAATGGCTTCACGGCCCTCTTAGCTCCAGATCTGCTGCTATTACTTCTACATTTTAAAAAATATCACAGTGAAACGCAAGAAACATAGTGGATACAAATGACTAGCAGAGATAATGTTAAATTAAACACATCCCACTATACTGCAATTAGCCTTAATTAATAGACAGGAATTGGTATCTTACTATCAATGATAAAAGATTACAACCATCTCTTATTTTGAATTCGGAAAGAAAGATTAGACAGGGAGCCCCAAGGGAGAAAAGAAAGGTGAAAGGGGAATCATCAATTGAGGATAGAAAAAAGGACACAGAACATCAAAAACACGCTTTGCTACCTTCAGCATTTTTGTTAATTTAGCAGAACACCGTTGTGCTATATGAAATCTGCCTTTATATGATCTATGAAATATTTTTAGAAAACCAACTTCATTATAAAGGATTCTCATTACCTCAATTATCACTGTATAAACCACTTCATTCCAATATCCCATTCTTCTGACAGATTCACTCTACTGGACATGGACTCCCAGGTTCCCACGACTGACTGCCTCTGAGCCAAATCTAGTGTATCATATCTATATCCATTCTTCTACTATTCCTCTGCCACATGGTGCAATTACCTCTACTGTCTAAAACTCAATTCTCATGGCTGCCCAGCTCTAATGCTAAGCCTGTTTCTTCATCTGTAAGATGGGAATAATAATATTCACTTTCATAGAATTATTATGAAAATTAATAACTTCTAGTTTCTGGTCTGGCATGTAAAAAGCTTAGAAGTCACCACTCCACCGTAACAAATATAAAAACGCGGAACAAACTGAAAAATCAACAACTCTTCTTAGATCTGTCAAAGAAGTGAGGTCACAAGGCAAACTGCTGATCCCAAAATTGGAGAGACAGACAAGTGAATACAGAAAATCACAACTTACTGGAGCAGAAACCCATCAGCAGAACCAGTGCTGGGGTAGGAAAACCTGAACTGTAATTGATGGACTCCTGGGGCTCAGTGTAAACAAGTATGAGTTAAAAACTCCAGGGGGACCTCACACTTTTTAAAGTTTTATCTCCAGGAGCTGCACCAGGTCCTCATAGTGAGTATCAGAGAAAAATTCCCTCATGCTTCCAACAGGGGGAGGGGGAAAGGAACCATTTTGATGTACGCCAGAGCATTCTATTCTTCCTAACAAGGACTGCCCTCAGGAGACACTATTTTGCCAGAGCCAACCTGCTGGGGTATTATCAGAGCCTAACCTATTGGAGGAAATGGAAATACTCAAATCCAGCTGGCCCTAGCCTTCTACATGGGGGAGGGGAAATATCCAACTCCATTCCCCTCTTCCCATCCTGTCCCACCTAAGTGGGGGGAGGGTAGGCACACTGAGAATTGCAAATTAAAACACACACACTACTATACACCTATTAGAATGGTGAAAATCCAAAACAGTGACATGAAATGCTGGTGAGGATGTGGAGCAACAGGAACTCGCACTCACTGCTGGTGGGAATGCAAAATGGCATAGCCACTTTGGAAGACAGTTTGGCAGTTTCTTACAAAACTAAACATACTCTTACCATATAATCTAGCAATTGTACTCCTTGGTATCTACCCAAAGGAGCCGAAAACTTATGTCTACCCAAAAACCTGCACATGGATGTTTATAGCAGCTTTATTCAACTGTCAAAACTTGGAAGCAAGCAAGACGTCCTTCAGCACATGAATGGATAACTAAACCGTGATACAAGACGACAATGGAATAACTACTCAGTGCTAAAAAGAAATGAGCTATCAAGCCATGAAAAGACATGGAGGAACCTCAAATGCATATTACTAAAGGAAACTTAAATGCATACTACTAAGTGAAAGAAGCCAATCTGAAAAGGCTACATACTGTATGATTCCAACTATATGACATTTGGAAAAAGGCAAAACTATGGAGACAGCAAAAGGATCAACGGTTGTCAGGGGTTAGTGGGGAGGGAGGGATGAATAGGTGGAACACAGAGGATTTTTAGGGCAGGGAAACTATTCTATATGATGCTATAATGGTGAACCCACGTCATTATACATTCGTCCAAACTCACAGAGTGTACAACACCAAGAGTGAACCCTAATGTAAACTATGGACTTTGGGTGATAATGATGTTTCACAGTAGGTTCATTAAAAGAAAAATTAAAAGTGGCCCTATCAAAATCCCAGCAGGCTTATTTGCAGAAATTAATAGCTGATCCTAAAATCCATATGGAATCACAAAGGACTAAGAACAGCCAAAACAATGTTGAATAATTAGAACAAAGTTGAAAGATTCACACTTCCTGATTTCACAACTTATTATAAAGCTAATGTAGTACTAACATTAGGATAGGTCAATAGGCCATAATTGAAGAATCCAGAAATAAACACTTACACTTATGGACAACTGATTTTGGGCAGGAATGCCAAGACAACGGGGAAAGAATGTTCTTTTAACAAATGGTGCAATAACAACAGGATAGTCACATGCAAAAGAATAAATCTGAGCCTTCCTTACACTACTCACAAAAATTAACTGAAAATGGATCATATACCGAAATGTGAGAGCTAAAAATATAACTCTTACAGGAAAACATAGAAGCACATCTTTGTGACCTTGGGTTAGACAAAACTTTCTAAGACACAGCACCAAAAGCTCAAGCAACAAAAAATAAATAAATAAATTGGACCTCATCAGAATAACTTTTGTGCCTCAAATAACACCATCAACAAAGTGAAAAAACAACCAACAAAATGGGATAAAACTTTTGCAGATCATACATCTGACAAGGGACTAGAACGTATAAAGAACTCTTAGAACTCAATATACAAAGACAACATGATTAAAAATGGGCAAAGGATCTGAACAGACCTTTCTCCAAAGAAGATATACAAATGGCCAAAAAGCACACAAAAAGATGCTCAAAATTATTAGCCTTTAGGGAAATGCAATCAAAACCACGAGATACCATTTTATAGCCACTAGGATGGTTATAATAAAAAAGACGATAATAACAAGTTTTGGTGACAATGTGTAGAAACTGGAACCCTTGTGCACTGCTGGTGGGAATGTAAAATGGTGCAAGTGCTTTGGAAAATTGTTAGGCAGTTCCTCAGAAGATTAAACATGGAATTACATGACACAGCAATTCCGCTAAGTGTATAACCACTTGGTGTATAACCAAGAGAAATGAAAACACGTCCATAAAAACTTGTACACAAATGTTCACAGCAACATTCATGAGAGCCAAAAGTGGAAACCCAAATGTTCATCAACTGATGAATGGCTAAACAAAATGTGGTAGAGCCATAGAACAGAATATTTCACAATAAAAAGGAATGATGTCATGACACATGCTACAATATAGACGAATCTTGAGAAAACATTATGCTAAGTGAAACAGGCCAGCCACAAAAGACCACATACTAGTATGCATGTTGGTATACATTTCTCATTGGGGAAATGCCAATTAAAACCACAACAACATACTTCTACGCACTTATCAGAATGTCTAAAATAAAACGGAGTGACAGTACCAGGTGCTGGTAAGGATGTAGAGCAAACAGAATTCTCATCCATTGCTGACAGGAATGTAAATTGGTGAAATCACTTTGGAAAACTATTTGGCAACTTATTTTGAAATGTGTCAAAAAATAGGATGGATCGATAGAGGGACGGATATGTGTTAAGACAAATACAGCAAAATGTTAACTACAGAATCTAAGTGGTGGGAATACAGGTGTTCAAACAATTCTGTGACTTCTCTTTATTTTTGAAAATTTCTGTAATAAAATGTTGTAGGACAAACTAAATATATATCTGCTCCACTACCCACCAATTCCACTCCTGGGTATACACCCAAAATAAATCGGTGCTTACGTACACAAAAAGAATGCTCATAGATTTATACAGCCAAAAACCAACACAACCCAAATATATACCAATACTAGAATGGATTTTTTAAAATGCACATTTATACAATACTGTACAGCAATGAAAAACAATATGGACTACTGCCACATATATTTAACAACATAAATGAATTTTACAAACAATGCTGAACAAATTATTCTATTTAAGCTCAAAACCAGGCAAAACAAATATACGGTGATAAGAGGTCAGAATAGTGGTTACCTTTGGGAAACAGGTATTGACTGTTGGAGGGGGTATGAGGGAGCCTTTTGGGGGGTTGGAAATAGGCTATATCTTGATGGTGGTTATAATATGTAAAAGTTCACTGGGCCATACAGTTAAGATACTATTAGCTGTACTGTTAAAGATGTACTCTTTATTGTATATAAACAATAAAAAGGTTTACTTACACACACACATACACATATTACACTTTCACTGTACAAGATTATACAACTCCCTCTAAATTCATGCTCATCACCTACTGATGATGATTATTTCAGGTCTAAAACCCCCCTGCACCCCACAGTTTAATCAGGAAAGATCTTTTGCTTATGTTCATTTTTTACACCAATGTTCACATAAGATTTCATTTGAAGTCTTCAAAAGCTAAAAAGTAAATCTGTGATTCACTGCTATCACAAATTGATTCCTCAACTTCAAAAGTCTACATCAAACTATTTAATACTTGATTATTACTATTTCACAATGAACCAATAAATGCTTCATGTATAGACATTAATCTTGTCCCCTTAACTAAAATGGTAACTCCTTAGGGGTAAAGGACTCATTTCTCCTTTCCCCTTGGTGCCTAACACATACTTGTTGACTGACAGAAGAAACTAGGTGTCCTGGTTTTTATCCTTAAGCCTTTCCACTCAGTTTATGATAAACTTCTTTTTTTCCACAAATATAAGAATTAAATTGTTATACAAAATTATATGCAATTTTAACTAATTGGGTCAGTTATAAAAATCTCACTCTGCTTTAAAGCCATTAAAGCTTCATAAGAACTCAGAAAACTTTAATAAATTTAGAAACAAATATACCTGGAATATTGCTTTCTTCATTCTCAGACTTCCAGATCCCTTAGTTATCTTACTGTATGCTCTCTAGATTAAGTAACAAGATAATTACTCAACTGGCCCCTGGGATCACACTCCAGGTTGGCTATTTAATTAAAAGATAGGTATATGTGCATTCATATTAAACTGATCTCAAAGCATTCTTTAATCAGTTAAAATAAGGAACTCTCCTAAGACTTCAAAAGCAACACACCATAAAGCCAACTTGAATATCAAAATCAAAAGGTCAGGCAGATTCCCCAAGAGCAGAAAATATATTTAGTTCTCCCTTATCACTTTACTTTTCAATTGCATGTAGCGATCTCTTCTGCTATCAAAAACACACACTTTGGCTGTCTATAAGCCAGCTTTTCCTCACATCTTTCACTCATATTTCTACTCTGAGTCTTTAGTATCTATACCACCTCATTCTTTCTTTCATTTATATCACAACTGCAAAAATTCTGAATTCTGAGCATGTTAACAATATCATAAATATTTGTTAAACTCAATATTAAAAGTTACTGGTAAGGAATCAATCTCTGGAAATTTGTTACAGCCTATATTTTAATAACCTATTTGAACACAGGACAGAAATACATCATCCCTAACTCTTTGCTTGAAGGAAGGTTAATACATAGACGATAACTATATTCCCAAATGGCTTGAGGCAAGATGACAGAAATATAACATCTAATTCCAACTGTATTTACAACCATCCTCTTTTCACGTCCCTCCTCATTTCTAAAATTTAACTTGGCTGAGACACAGTAAAGACAGAAGACAGAGAGAAAGAAGTGGCACAAGTTGAAGAAAAACGTCAGGGAGAACCTACAGTAGCCATTCTGTGACAATTTTTCCATTTAGAAAAAAACATAATTAAGATCTTTAAAAAAAGAATTCCATTCTACCTAAAGTATTATATTAAGATTTTAAAAGACCTAAATTTTACAATAAAATATGGAGGTTTCTAGAAAGTATTAACTAAAAAATATTTTAAGAAAGTCAAGTTCTCAGATCTTTTTTACCAAGCAACTCATTACCCCTACTTTCTCAAGTTACCCTATAATTAGCTCTAGAATTAAACTCTGACACAGAGACTGTCCTAGTCTTAAAAGTGCATACATTCTTAATGGCAAAGAATCAGACTTAATTAAAGGACATCCAGAGTGGGAGATCAGGCATAAACAAATAAACCAAACCCCTGCAACAATAGTTACAAATAAATAAGCAAATATCTTTGCTTATTGACTAAATAAAGACGGAGGCAAGCTGAACAACACAGAGCACAAACCAAACTCAACTAAAAAAAGATGTAAAGAGATTAACTTTCCCAAAGCTCATGCACTTTAGAAATTAGAAGTGACAGGACAAAACTGAATATAGTCAGATAAAATAGTTAATGTGGGAGAGAAAAATAGCAGAACCCTTTAAAGTACAAAGGCCAAATACTAAAGCACAGGATTCTGAGAATAACATATAGAGGGAAACAACTCCAAAAGTTCACACTCTTACAGAAAGACATAATCATTGATTTTCACATTTATTCAAGTATTTGAGGGCCTGCTATATGAAAAGCATAGTTCTAGCAGTGCAAAGATGAATCATCAGACTTGGATTCTAGTAGAGGAGACATGACATTGTTATAAATAATTAAAATCAAACAGGAAGGGTAAGGTGTCCTAAGAATAGCGAACAAAGTGCTAAAGAAGTACAGATTAAAAAGTTATTCGTGTTGGGGGAGATCAGAGAAGGAGTCATGGCATTTGAGATGGACCTTGAAAGCTAGAATTTACATTGGGAACTATTAAGGGAAGAGCATTCTGGGAAATGGGAATAGAATGAGCAAAGGCAGAGGGTGGAAAGCACAAGGCATTCATAGAATATAGCAAACTGTTCAGTCTGACTAGAGTATAGCTTGTATACAAGGCTACAAAAAGCTCAAAAAGTATATAAGGAGCCAGATCGTGACTTGGAATACTAAGACAGAGATCTTCAGTGATGAGTCATGAAGAATCATTAAGGATTAAGAGCAAGGGATCTGATCTGGATAGAATTTATCAGCAGTGAGGAATGAAATGAATGAGGAGGAGAGGAGACATCAATTAGGTCATCCGGGAGGTAATGAGGACTTCAATTACGGTGTTGACAGCACAGTAGTCACTGGGTGTCTACAATGTGTAAGGTACCACTCCACTCCACTTTAAAAAATTTTTAAATCTTAACACATCATTCTAATTTTTAAGTAAACTGTAATCGGAAAAATAGTAACTGTTAAAGCACCAAGACCTGATTAATAAGGTAACATATGATTTCCAGATAAATATCATAAACAAAAAGTATTGTACTTGAAGAAATCAAGAGTGAGAGAGGTGGCCGGTCCGGTGGCGCAAGTGGTTAAGTGCGCGTACTCTGGTGCTGTGGCCCGGGGTTTGCCGGTTCGGATCCCGGGCGCACACCGATGCACTGCTTGTTAAGCCATGCTGTGGCGGTGTCCCATATAAAGTAGAGGAAGATGGGCATGGATGTTAGCCCAGGGCCAGTCTTCCTCAGCAAAAAAGAAGAGGATGGGCATTGGATGTTAGCTCAGGGCTGGTCTTCCTCAGAAAGACAAAAAAAAAGAAAGAAAAAAAAAAACTTGATAAAGAGTGAGAGAGAAAAAAAGTGGTCAGGGAAGGTTTATTAAAGAGGCTAGAGTTCATCTGCACCTCAGTGAAAAGGTAGAACTTCAAGAGGAGGGATAAAATTTCACACAAAGGAAATTTTTTTTAAGTTAAATAATTTGTTTAATAAGAACAAGATATGTGAAATACATTTTGGGTAATTTCCACCAAAGTGGTAAACAAAATGCTAATACATAAAAAAAAACTTCAATTACCTGAATTTAACTTCACAAAGATATCAGAAAAACAAGGTATTAATATATTATTACAGCTTTGAATTCTTAAAAATAAGTATTTTATTATATCCTAGATTTTTAAAGGAGGAAGATTACTTTAATGAGTTCTATAGGAGAGACCAAGCTTTTTTTTAAAAAAAAAAAACATCTTGAAGAAAGCTTTACTCAGTCACAATTTGAAATAACCAAAATGTTATGTTTTGGTATTTGCGGAAGAAGTTCCTCAAAACACAACATAATCTGATATAAAATTCTCTTCCTATGTTACATGCAAGTAGCAACTAGGATTTGAACTCAGTTCCATCTGACTTCAAAACCAGAGCTATATTTGCACTCACTGCTGTATTAACAATACCTTCTTTTCTTCTGATTTTAAAATCTCAAATGTATTCATCACAAAGTGTAGGTATGACAGGAGGAAGAGATTAGTAAATCTCCAACTATATAACTACTGCAAAACTGAGAAACACCAATCTTTATTTCTACATACAGATAGATAGAAATACTGTAAAGTGGCTTTAAAATTTGTTCAATGAATATTAAGCTCTTTTTAACAGAGTGCCACTCTTGAATTAGCATATGACAAATGGGGGTCTTAAGAGTCACAGTGGTACCTCAACCTGTTCACATATACCTTTCAGCACTGGGCTGCCTACCTGGCCCTTCTCTCTTATAGACCTTCATTCTCCAGCCTTTCATGACTTATCCTCCCTCTCCACAACCCCTCTAAGACTGCCATTAGGGCAGATTTCATTTTACTCTTTTTAAACATTCAGGAAGGACAGAGCAGAGAGCATGCCAAATTTCTTTGTTTTTACCTTCTAATTCAAGAAAAGCTCTAATCTTTCCCTCCCATTTCTTTAAGGATAAGGATTCAACTACTTTCTCAAAAAACAAACAATTTCTTGTAGAATATATACAGGGAGGAAAAAAAAACACCTAAATTATTTTATCAATAATGATTTTAAACCAATTCCTATATTTAATATTATTGGGATTTGATTTTTAGGATTGATTCCTTAAAAATGATCCATAATGAAGGAAAAAAGGCACTAAGAATATGGATAGTTCTTTTTTTTTAAATTTTATTTATTTTATTTTTTTCCCCCAAAGCCCCAGTAGATAGTTGTATGTCATAGCTGCACATCCTTCTAGTTGCTGTATGTGGGACGCGGCCTCAGCATGGCCAGACAAGTGGTGCGTCGGTGCGCGCCTGGGATCCGAACCTGGGCCTGGGATCCGAACCTGGGCCGCCAGCAGCGGAGCATGCACATGTAACCGCTAAGCCACGGCCGGCCCTGGATAGTTCTTATAAGATATTCAACTGCACTTGCCTCAAAATAAATATGTTAATTTATTTAAAAGAAATCTACTTATTCAATCAGTAATTGAGTGCTTAATGTGTACCAGGCACTGTTCTAGGAACTTGGAAAACAATTTTTTTTAAATCCCCTTTCCTCAGGGCGCTTACCACCTAGTGGGAAGAGACAGATAATAAACAATAAATATAGTAAGTAAAGATAGTGTGTTAGAAAGTGATAAATGCCATGGGAAAAACAGAACAGGGTAAGGGAGAATGCTAGGGTGCTGAAGCAGGGTGCAATTCTAAATAGGTGGTCAGAGAGGGTTTAAGAAGGTGTCATTTGAGTAAAGACTTGAAGGAGGTGAGGGAGTCAGCCATGGTGATACCTGGGGGAAGAGTACTCCAGGCACAGAACACAACCAGGGCAAAGGTCCTGGAGTATCCCAGGACAAAGAGGCCGTAGAGGCTAAAGGGAAGCCAGCAGGGGGAGGCAGTAGGACAGGTGTCAAGAGAAGTATGTGTGGGGGCAGGGGGTATAGACTATGTAGGGTTTATGGGACACTGTAAAGAATTTATCTTTTACTTTGAATGAAATGGGGATCCACAGAAGGTTGAGCAGAGTGTCACGATCTGTTTTTACCAGAATCACTCTGACTGCTGGGTTAAGAACAGACTGGTCATTAGTGGGTTAAGAATAGTCATGCGTTGCTTAATGACGGAGATATGTTCTGAGAAATGTGTGGTTAGTTGATTTCGTCGTTGTGTGAACATCATAGGGTGTACTTCCACAAATCTAGACGATATAGCCTACCACACACTCAGGCCATATGGTACTAATCTTACAGAACCACCGTCGGACATGAGGTCGGACATGAGGTGGGTCGCTGACTGAAAGGTACCACATGGCTGTATAGGGAGGGCAATGGTGAAAGCAGGGAGACCTGTTGGAAGGCCACTAAAGAAACACAGGAGAGAAACATGTACTGCCTATAAATTTTGACCATAATGGTGCAGCACTTACTTTTAACCATAAATAAATAAATGAACAAATAAAACAAATCTGTCAGATCCTGCTAATAGGAAATAACTGGAACTTACAGAAGTTCACCATACAGAGCTCTTGGCATATATGCACATTGTGCAACACAAACACAAAGGACATCTTTTAACTACTCACTACAGCAAAATACCAAGTGTGTTCCTTTATAATCAGCTATTACCTTTATGAATTTTTGTTTGTTTTTTTGAGGAAGAGTGGCCCCGAGCTAACATCTGTTGCCAATCTTCCTCTTTTTTTCTTTTTTCTCTCCAAAGCCCCAGTACACAGCTGTATATCCTAGTTGTAGGACCTTCCAGTTCTTCTATATGGGACACCTCCTCAACATGGCTTGATGAGCGGTGACTAGGTCCGCGCCCAGGATCTGAACGGGCGAACCCCAAGCCGCTGAACACGGGAACTTAACTGCTATGCCACCAGGCTGGCCCCTGAGAATTTTTTTTTAATCTTATTGCAGCTGAGACTATTCTTTAAAGAAATAAGCCAATACTCCTGCAGCTCTGTTAATTATATACTATTTCTGAAGAAAAAATAAGTTACTTCTGTTCACTGAAAATATAAATCATTTACCTTAGATTGGTGTTTTTCAGATCATGTAAATTAATCATTCCTAAGAATTTATTTCCTTCAGGGGTGACAAAATTTTTTCCACAAAAGTTTCTTTTTATGTTACCATCTTTTAAAGAAATTTTCTTCTTCCAACTGATACCAAATTTGCATATCAGTATCTGGGTCATTCACTTCAGGAAAAGGCAACCACAAAAAACTCCCACTGTCACAAATAACATGTTTCAAAGAATGTTCCTTCATGATAACAACAAAACTCTCCTTATCATCTAGTCCTCCTGGAAAAGGCAAATACACTTCCCATAAATTCTAAAGAGTTATCCTTAACACTATATTATCATAAGGATAAGAGAAAGAGGGCAATAAATCAAAGATACTCAATTTGTCTGGAAAGGAGCTAGGGAACGTGTAAGGAGATTTTGAAATAAAATTTCATACCTCTAAAAAAATTTGCTCATGAAACTGAAATAAGCACGTTATGAGGGAAACGAAGAGTGAAATACAATTCACTTGCTTCAAAGATGTGGAAAGACATCCAGATTTAGCTTGGATTTTTTAAGACTTCCCCTGTGACAATTCTTTGTAAGAAATGGGTGTGTAAACTTACGAAACATAAGATGGAATTCAAATTCATTAATTCATTCAACATTTAAGTGCTTCTTATATTCCAGAAATTGCTGGAAGCACTGGGGACAGAGACCCTGTTCTCAAGGGCTTATAGTCTTCACTTATCCCAGAGTTACTGAGTATTTACTGTGAGCCAGATGCTGGGGATACAAGAGCAAACAAGAGACACAGGGTCTCCACCTGCATGCAGCTTACACTGAGGGAGGAGGGAAATGCCCAAGGATGAGACATACATCTAACTAAACAAGGATAAACACTCAAGTGTTATATGTGCTGCTCATGGAAGCGTAGAGGGAGGGTTCGGGGGGGACACAAACAAGGAAGTGCATGGATTCAGGGGGGAGCGAGGGAAATACAGGAACTTCAGGTAGCAGGTGACACAAGAGAGCTGAGTCCTCAAAGAAGATTAGATGTTCACCTGGCTGACCTTGGGGGAAGGGCTCCAAGCAGAGGGAGCAACTGGAGCAAAGGCAGAGGGGTGTGAACAGGCTGGTGTATTTGGTAGGCCTGGAATACCTAACGTGAGAGAAGTCATGGAGGCTTCTGTATGACACAGTTAAGACTGGACTTTATTGGTATATATGAAACCCCTGAAGGGTTTTATCCAGAAAACCAGCATAAGTGATCAGGTTTTTCTGGTGTGATGAGACACCGGTTTACACAAGAATGAGAAAAGAATAACACTAGATAATGATGTCACCACATGAAACAACAAAGGAAACTGCCTAGTTAGAAAACTAAACCTCCTTCAGGAAAAACATTAAGCCACTTAACTACCCGAGCCCTTCTGGAAAAAGTTTTTAATCAACATCATTTAAAATCGAAAAAGCAGAGGAAAAGTTTTTATATATATTACGGATTATAACATCTACGTATCTATTTTGAGGTTTCTCAAGAGGTCTTAGCTCTTTATTAATTGTGTAAACACATCTGGGGCTGCTGATTGTTGAACAAAAAGCAATGAAACTATTTAGGAGGAAGTCTGCTACATACGGAGACAAACGAGTAACAGAAGGTATTTCTCAAGTCAGGTTTAAAGGTTTCCAAAGTTCAAGATAATCAAGTTTTATTAAGTCAGCGTGATTAAAAGGTGTGTCATAGGGGTGGGGCAAAAGGAGGAGGGATTAAAAATTAATATATACATATAAGTAAACAAGTAACTCTCGATGTCGCTGGGACTAAAATCACTTGAAGACCACTTAAAGGTCTTCTCCCAAGTAGAAGGAGAAATGAACATCTACCGGATCCAACTGACACAAACGGACAAGGGAAGAGGGGAGGAGGGAGACAGGACACGACGATCACACATGAAAATTTAAAGGGGCGGGGGGCAACCACCTATCCAGAACTCACAATCCAGCTGCCGGTGCGATAAGAAAACCATCCCCAAAC
Source organism: Ceratotherium simum simum (assembly GCF_057802395.1). Taxonomy (NCBI): domain Eukaryota; kingdom Metazoa; phylum Chordata; class Mammalia; order Perissodactyla; family Rhinocerotidae; genus Ceratotherium; species Ceratotherium simum. The sequence continues at coordinate 7,855,241 of NC_141921.1, forward strand.
CTCACAGCTCAGATTCCACGATTCAGGCATAAAGGCAGGAAAATGTCACTCCCAAACTCCACAAGCGAACCACCAGTCACTGGCCAAGGGGCTATGATCACATACTCGGATCCCAGAACTCAAGGACAGAGGGTACCATCCCCACACCATGCTCGAGGGGGAGGTGAAGGATCCCCTCTATTCTGGAAGTAGGGAGCAATCACTCCTGGATCCAGGCCTAAGGGGGTCAACGCCCCCCAGGCCAGGCCTTGCCGAGGCCAGGGGCAGTGACAGCCCCGAAGCCCCCTCAATCTGGGCTGGAGCTGTTTTTGCTCCTCGCACCCCCTCCTCCCCAATACACACCCTCCCCTACCTGATATGGCGGCGGCGGCTCCTGATCCTGCTCCGTCCCCTCGCCAAAACTAGCCCGGTCGGACTGAGACTCGTGAAGCAGGGAGATGTCATCCGAAGTGGGGGATTTGAGGCAGTTCCCCATCTTCCGGAGCTGGGGTGTGTGATCTGGGGGAGTAAGAAAGCAGTGGCGGGGTGTCGCACGCTCCGCGGTCAGCCGCGGTCAGCGAGGTGGGGTCGGGCGGCAGGCCGGGGCTCAGGCGGCGGCGGCGGCTCCCCCGCCCCCCGGCGCCGCCGAAGGGCCGCTCATGCCAGTCCCCGGGGGTGGGGGCTCAAGGCTGGGCCACCGGCTCCGCCGGGGTCGCGGCGGTTGCCTCCTGTGAGGCGGCGATGGGGGGCGGGGGGGGCGGGGAGACGAAGCACTTCCCCACCCCGCCCCCCCGCGGGGCGGCGGCGGCCACGGAGCTGCTGGGCCTAATCCAGGTCAGGAGGGGGGGGCGCGGCCGTCGCGGCTGCCTCAGCTGCTGCCTCAGCTGCTGCCGCCCCTGCCGACGCCGGAGCCGCGGCCGCGGGCCTCATCCTACTCCGCCTCAAAGCGGCGGCGGCGCCCAGAACGAGGCCAGCTGCGGCCCTGCGTCATGCCGCCTTGCGTGCTCTGGTCCCGCCCCCGGCGCCGGGAGGCGTGGGCAGCTCCGGCCGCGCGGCCGCACCCCCCCACCCCCACCCTCTCCCAGCTGTTCCTGGGCTGCGTCAGTTTCTTTCTTTCTTTGACAGTTGGCTGGGTACCTGACTCCAAAACCTCTCTCGGTCTCTCGCGCCTCCCACATACTCTTCTTCTCCACTCACCTCAGCTCTTACCTGTGCACTGTTCTGACGGGCTTCTCACTGCCTTCTGCCGGGTGATCTATTTGTAAACCCATATCTGATTCTTTCGCTCCCTAGGTTAAAATGTTAATTGGCTTCCCCTTTATCCCTTCGGAATAAAGTCCAAGCTCACTAATGAACCTTCCCCTCTGTCTCCAGTCACTTCCTTATCCTCGTCCGTCACAACCAGAGAGATTCTTCCTCCAGTTGTATGTCTGAGATTGTTCTGTTTCTTTCCATTCCCACCACCATAGTCCAAGCCACCATTATCTCTTGCCCACACTACTGCAACACTCTCAGCTATTCTCCCTGCATTCGCCATTGCCCCCATCCAATCCACTATTTGCACAGTTGAATTATCTTTTTAAAATGTAAATCTGATCATGTCACTCCCCTGTTTAAAACCTTAATGGCTTCCCGATACTGTTATAAGTATTCTTAAATGGTTTTCAAATCTGACTACCTCCCCAATCTCATTACCAGCATTGTCTCGTCACCTATTCTAAACTCTAGGCTGTCTAAATAAAGTACTTTCGGTTATCTAGAAAACTGTTCCCTCTGGCTGAAGCCTTTACCCATGTTGTTTCTCTGACAGAAACTCACTTCTCCCCACTCGCAGCCTTCTACTTCCCATCAGGCTAGCTGTTATTCCCACTTGTCCTTCCTGGACTCGGCTTCATTTCCCCTGGGAAGGCTCTTCTAACCCTCCAGTCTGGGTTAGTCACCTCCTCTGTGCTCTCAGTCCTTGAGCTTTTCTCTGCCATAGCCTGATCAAGCTGAATCATCTGTCCCTCTTTTTGTGCAAAGCCTGGCACATTGCCTAAGGTAGAGTAGGCTCTCTTCTGGGTTGAATGAACAAACAGCTCAAGAAGCAATGTGTGCAAAGGAAGGAAACAAGAAGGATGAGAATGCTCCTAAGAGTGATTCATTCAACAAGAAGACAAGAAGTTGGTCTTGACTCCATTTCTTTTTTTCACCGTTTACTGATTTTTTTTTTTTTTGCTCCAGACCCTATGCTAGGCACTAGGGAAACTGATTGACCAGACCTGACTTGTTCCTGATGGAGCCCAGAGTCCAGCTGGTAAGACAAGTAAACAGATGAGTCCTTCTGCCTCCCGTCATCAAAGGTTTTTAGAGGGCCCAGAGGAGAGTGAATAGATCATTTGGATGAGAATCAGAGAGGATTCTTGGAGGTAGGACTGTGTTAAACTAGTATGGGCCTGAGTGCTTTTCTGTTCTACTGTAGAATAGAAACGTCCCTATTTTACAAAATCACTATCTTATTTAAATACTTTCATATTCCATATTAAATATAGCCTTTTTGCTGTATGTCCTCTTCTGCTAGACTTGCCTTCCTTCCCGTTAATAGCTCCCACATAAATAGGTGTATCCCTAATGTTGGGTTTATATCAGAGTCTTCCATACATCAAGAATCATTGCTTCATTCTCTAGCTTGGAAAAGTGCAATTATTGGATCCTTTGGGAGGAAAATTTCAGGCATTTGCCTCTTTTCCTCCATTGCCATTTTCCTTGACTCCTCTGAACTATTGCAACAGCTTCTTTTTTTTTTTTGCTGAGGAAGATTCACCCTGAACTAACATCTGTTGCCAGTCTTCCTCTTTTTGCTTGAGGAATTTTTGCCCTGAGATAACATTTGTGCCAATCTTCCTCTATTTTTCGTATGTGGGTCGCTGCCACAACATGGCTGCTGACGAGTGGTATAGGTCCACGCCCAGGAACTGAACCTGGACCTCTGAAGCAGAGTGTGCCAAACTTAACCACTAGGCCATGGGGCCGGCCCCTGCTACAGCTTCTTAATGAAGCCCTTGCCTCTGCACCATCAATCCATTCTCCACATTATTGCCATGAAAAATGTGATCAGAGAGCATTCATAGACTTTTGGTTCAGAAATTTAGCATGGCATTAAGGCCTTGCACCATTTCGTCCCATCCTCACCTCCTGTGTGATTCTGACTCCGACTTCGACCAGGCATCCTAACTCCAGCCACATCACTCTGCTTGCCATGCCCTCGATTTTCCCTATACTTTTCCACCTCTGACCTTTTACCATGCTGTTCGCTTCTATTGAAATCCAGCCATCTTTTAAGACCTTCCTTAAATATCACTTTCTTCATGTAGCTGTCCTTGATTTCACTTAGTTGGAATATATGTAACAATACAAAATAAATGGGATCTATTATTGTATTATATTGTGTATATCTATATATCATGTATGAATATTTTAACACAATTTTTAGTATATATAATCATAACTGCTATTTGTCAGCCTGAGCCAGACACATAAGAGCCCTGAAAGGTATGTATTGATATTCATGTTTTACGGAAATAGAAATATGGCTTCACATGGCTATTCAGGGGTAAAGCCAGGATTTGAATCACATACCAGTTGCCTTTATTAGGTTGTGGGAAGGGGCTACGTCTTTTTCATCCTGATATTCCTCCCTCAGTGTGTAAAAATAAGGAAATGGGAGAAGACTTCTCTTGAATGCCTTTGGCATCCACACATACCTTTGTAAGGAAGTAGCTATTCAATGATCTTTTTTTCCTAACCGGGCTTTAGAAAGGAGCCCTTGGGAAATGCCCTATAGACCAGAGAGTATGACCTACTCACAAAACACAATTTAAAATTGAAAATAGTAACCAGGACTATTGCAGTGACAAAAACTCTCCATGACCTAACTCCAGGTGGGCTCCTCTAAGCCCTTAAGGCCCTAACCTTGGGCTCTGTCCTTGCCACTTATTCCAGTTTTAGCAAGAATCTAGCTGAGTCAGTTTAGCCAGAATCCTCCATCCTTGGTATCTGACCACCTTGGCCTGCCTTCAGCAAAAATCCTATCAAGTAGGTTTAATCAGAATTCCCCTTATCCCTGATGTTTCCTCTTAGTGATTTTCCATCTTCCATCCACTGACTCCCACCCTGTTCCTTGCCCATAAATCCCGACTTGTCCTTTCTGTATTCAGAATGGAGTCCAGTTCTATACTTAGGTCTCCCTTCCCCTATTGCAATAGTTCCTGAATAAAATTTGCCTTTACTGCTTTAACTTCTGTCTGGCTCTGGTTTTCTCTGACAGCAGGAGATCTAATGCAGAAGCAGATATGAGAATCCAGTATCTTCTATTGAGCCACATTTTTAAAAAAATAGACTCTATTTTTTAGACCAGTTTTAGGTTCACATCAATATCGAGAAGGTATAGAGATTTACCATATACAGCCTGCCCCCACACGTGCCTAGCCTCCCCCATTATCAACATTCTGCACCAGAATGGTACATTTGTTACAATTGATGAACCTACAATGACACATCACTATCACACAAAATCCTTGCTTATGTTAGAGTTCACTCAGTGTTGTATATTCTATGGGTTTTGACAAATTTATAATAACATGTATCCACCATTATAGCCTCATGCAGAATAGTTTCACTGCCCCCCAAATCTTCTATGCTCCGCCTATTCATCCCTCCCTCACCCCTAACCCCTGGCAACCACTAATTTCTTTACTGTTTCCATAGTTTTACCTTTCCCAGAATGTCATATAGTTGGAATCATACAGTATGTAGCCTTTTCAGGTTGGCTTTTTTCACTTAGTAATACGCAATTAAGTTTCCTCCAGCTCTATCCAGGGCTTGATAGCTCATTTCCTTTTAGCGCTGAATAATATTCCACTCTCTGGATGTCCCACAGTTTATTTATCCGTTCACCTACTGAGGGACATCTTAGTTGCTTCCAAATTTTGGCAATTATGAATAAAGCTGCTATAAACATCTGTGTACAGGGTTTTTTTTTCCCCATTTTTTTAATTGTCGTAAGATACACTTATGTCAACTTAAAAGCAAGTTCACCTGTTATTTTACCCTCAAAATGAGTTTATTTGGGAATAGCCAAAAGAATTGCAATTTGGGTTGTGCCTGCTATGGCCAACCATAGGCAAATCTGGAAAACAAAGCTTGCTTTTATAGAGAAAAAGGGGGAGTAGGGAGGGGCTGTTCTAAAGGAAAGTCCACTGGGGGAAAGTAACAGTTCAGGGCTGCAACAGCTTCTCATTGGCAGAGCTACACTATTTCTTGCTGGCTGGACTGTTGCCGGGTGGAAGAAGAAATCTTCCTTCAATAGTAAGTAGTTTTACTTCTTGAGGAAGATGCAAGTGTATGTCTCTTCCTGACGGTGTAATAGACGACGTATGATAGGACGTGAGAGCTCCCCGTACAGGCCTTCCCAATTCCAATTTAGTTAAGATTTCTTTTTCTTTCTTTTTTTTTTTTTGTGAGGAAGATCAGCCCTGAGCTAACATCCATGCCAATCCTCCTCTTTTTGCTGAGGAAGACTGGCCCTGAGCTAACATCCGTGCCTATCTTCCTCCACTTTATGTGGGATGCCACCACAGCATGTCCTGACAAGCGGTGCATTGGTGCATGCCAGGCATCCGAACCTGGGCCGCCAGCAGTGGAGCGTGCACACTTAACTGCTACACCACCGGGCTGGCCCCAAGATTTCTTTTATTAATATCCACGCTTAACATAAATTTTACCACCTTAATCATTTTTTTTTAATTTTATTTATTTATTTATTTTTCCCCCAAAGCCCCAGTAGGTAGTTGTATGTCATAGCTGCACATCCTTCTAGTTGCTGTATGTGGGACGCGGCCTCAGCATGGCTGGAGAAGCGGTGCGTCGGTGCACGCGCAGGATCGGAACCCGGGCCGCCAGCAGCGGAGCGCAAGCACTTAACCGCTAAGCCACGGGGCCGGCCCCCACCTTAATCATTTTTAAGTGTACAGTTCAGTGGTATTAAATACCATACCAGTTCAGTGGTATTAAATTCATAATATTGTGCAACCATCACCATCATCCATTTCCAGAACTCTTTTCATCTTGTAAAAGCAAAACTACCCATTAAACAATAACTCCCCATTCTCCCCTCCCGTCAGCCCCTGGCAACCACCATTCTATTTTCTATCTTAATGTTTTTGACTACTCTAAGTATGTTGTGTAAGTATAGTCATATAGTATTTGTCCTTTTGTGACTGGCTGATTTCACTTAGCATAATGTTTTCAAGGTTCATCCATGTTGTCGCCTATTGCAGAATTTCCTTCCTTTTTAAGACTGAATAATATTCCATTGTGTATATATATGCGCCACATTTTGCTTATCCATTCATCTATTGATGGACACTTGGGTTGCTTCCACATTTTAGCTATTATGAAAAATGCTGCTATGAATATGGGTGTGCAAATATCTCTCTGAGACTCTGACTTCAGTTATTTGGCTGTATATCCCAAATTGGAATTGCTGGATCATATAGTAATTCTATGTATAATGTTTTGAGGAACAGCCATACTCTTTTCCAAGGTAGCTGTACCATTTTACATTCCCACCAACAGTCTGTTTTCAGGTTTTTGTGTGGACATAAGTTTTCAGTGAAGTTGGGTATATACCAAGGAACACAATTTCTGGATTGTATGGATAGAGTATGTTTAGTTTTGCAAGAAACTACCAAACTGTCTTTCAAAGTGGCTGTACCATTTTGCATTCCCACCAGCAACAAATGAGAGTTCCTGTTGCTCCATATCCTCACCAGCATTTGGCATTGTCAGTGTTCTGGGGTTTGGCCATACTAATAGGTGTGTAGTGGTATCTCATTATTGTTTAATTTCCATTTCCCTGAAATTTTCTTTCACATGCTTATTTGACATCTGTATATTTTAATTGGTGACGTGTCTGTTAAGATGTTTGGCCCATTTTTTAAAGAAGGTTGTTTATTTTCTTATTGTTGACTTTTAAGAGTTTTTAAAATATACTTTAGAGAGCAGACTTTTATCAGATATGTCTTTTGCAAATGTTTGATCTCAGTCTGTGGCTTGTATTTTCATTCTTTTGACAATGTCTTTTGCATAGCAGAAAATTTTAATTTTAATGAAATCCACCTTATCATTTCTTTCTTTCATGGATTGTTTCTAAAAAATTATCACCACACCCAAAGTCATCTGGATTTTCTCCTATGTTATCTTCTAGGAGTTTATATACTTGCATTTACATTTAAATGTGATCCATTTTCAGTTAATTTTTGTGAAGAGTGTAAGGTCTGTGTCTGGATTCATTCTTTTGCATGTGGGTGTCTAGTGTTCTAGTACATTTATTGAAAAGACTATCTTTTCTCCATTGTATTGCCTTTGCTCCATTGTTAAAGATCAGTTGACTATATTTGCGTGGAACTATCTGGGCTCTCTATTCTGTTGCATTGATCTATTTTTCTATTCTTTCACCAACACCATACTGTCTTGATTACTCTGGCTTTATAGTAAGTCTTGAAGTTGGATAGCATCAGTTTTCTGACTTTGTTCTTCTTCAATTATCTGTTGGCTATTCCAGGTCTTTTGCCTCTCCAGAAAAACTTTAGAATTGGTTTGTTGATATCCATGAAATAACTTGCTGAGATTTTGATTGGGATTGCATTGTATATATAGATCAAGTTGGGAAGACCTGACATCTTGAGAATATTGAGTCTTCCTATCCATGGACATGGACTATCTCTCCATTTATTTAGTTCTTCTTTGATTTCACTCATCAGAATTTTGTAGTTTCCCTCATATGGATATCGTACATATTTCATTAGATTTGTACATAAGTATTTCATTTTGGTGGTGCTAATGTAAATAGTATTTCAATTTTAATGTCAAATTCCACTTGTATTTTTTTGTGTGTGTGAGGAAGATCAGCCCTGAGCTAACATCCATGCCAATCCTCCTCTTTTTTGCTGAGGAAGACTGGCCCTGGGCTGACATCCATACCCATCTTCCTCCACTTTATATGGGACGCAGTCACAGCATGGCCTGGCAAGCAGTGCATTGGTGTGCGCCCAGGATCTGAACCCGGGCCGCCAGCAGCAGAGCGCATGCACTTAATCGCTATGCCACTGGGCCGGCCCCGAAATTCCACTTGTTTATGGCTGGTATATAGGAACACAATTAACCTTTGTATATTAACCTTGTACCCTTCAATCTTGCTATAATCACTTATTAGTTCCAGGAATTTTTTGTTGATTATTTTGGATTTTCTACGTAGGTAATCTTGTCATCTATGAACAAAGTCAGTTTTATTTCTTCCTTATCAGTCTGTATACCTTTGATTTCCTCTTCTTGTCTAATTGTATTAGCTAGAACTTCCAGTACAATGTTGAAAAGCAGTGGTGAGAGGGGACATCCTTGCTTTGTTCCTTAATTTAGTGGAAAACCTTCAGTTTCTCACCATTTAGTATGATGCTAGCTGTAGGCTTTTTGTAGATATTCTTTATCAAGTTGAGGAAGTTCCCCTCTATTCCTCATTTACTGAGAGTATTTATCATGTATCGGTGTTGGATTTTTGTCAAATGCTTTTTCTGCGTCTGTTGATATGATCTTGCCATTTTGCTTCCTTAGCCTGTTGATGTGATGAATTACATTAATTGATTTTCAAATGTTGGCCCAGCCTTGCATACCTGGGATAAATCTCGCTTGGTGTATAATTTTTTAATACATTGTTAGATTCTATTTGCTAATATTTTGTTGAGGAGGTTTTGCATCTATGTTCATGAGAGATATTGGTCAGTAGTTTTCTTGTAATGTCTTTGTCTGGTTTTGGTATTAGGGTAATGCTGGCCTCTTAGAATAAGTGAGGAAATATTCCCTCTGCTCTATCTTATGAAAGAGATTATAGAGAATTGGTATAATTTCTTCATTAAATGTTTGGTAGAATTCACCAGTGAACCCATCTGGACCTGGTGCTTTCTGTTTTGGAAGGTTATTAATTATTGATTCAATTTTTTAAATAGATATAGGCTTATTCAAATTGTCCATTTCTTATTGTGTGAGTTTTGACAGGTTGTGTCTTTCAAGGAGTTAGTCCATTTCATCTAGGTTATCAAATATACGGGTGTAGAGTTGTTCATAGTATTCCTTTATTATTCTGTTAATGTTATGGGATCTGTAGTGAATTTCTTTCATTTCTGAAATTTCATTCTTCTGTCATTTCTTTCATTTCATTGATGTTAGTAATTTGTGTTCTCTCTCTTCTTTTCTTAGTTAGCCTGGCTAGAGGCTTATCAATTTTATCAATCTTTTCAAAGAACCAGCTTTTGGTTCCATTGATTTTCTCTATTGATTTCCTACTTTCAATTTCATTGATTTCTGCTCTAATTTTTATTATTTCTGTTTTTCTGCTTACTTTGGATTTAATTTGCTCTTCTTTTTCTAGTTTCCTAAGGTGGAAGCTTAAGTGATTGATTTTAGATCTTTTTTCTTTTCTAATATATGCATTCAATGCTATAAATTTCCCTCTAAGCACTGCTTTTGCTATATCCCACAAATTTTGATAAGTTCTGTTTTCATTGTCATTTACTTCAAAATATTATTTAATTTCTCTTGAGATTTCTTTTTTTTTTTTTAAGATTTTATTTATTTATTTTCCCCCCAAAGCCCCAGTAGATAGTTGTATGTCATAGGTGCACATCCTTCTAGTTGCTGTACGTGGGACGCGGCCTCAGCATGGCTGGAGAAGCGGTGCGTCGGTGCGCACCCGGGATCCGAACCCCGGGCCGCCAGCCGCGGAGCGCGCGCACTTAACCGCTAAGCCATGGGGCCGGCCCTCTTGAGATTTCTTCTTTGACCCATATGTTATTCAGAAGTGTGTTGTTTAATCTCTAAGTATTTTGGGATTTTCCCCCTATCTTTCTGTTATTGACTTCTAGTTTAATTCCATTGTGGTCTGAAAGCAGACATTATATGATTTCTATTCTTTTAAATTTGTTAAGGTATGTTTTATAGCATAGAATGTGGTCTAACGGGGTGAATATTTCATGTGAGCTAGAGAAAAATGTATGTTCTGCTGTTGTTGGATAAAGTAGTCTATAGAAATCTATTATATCCAATTGATTGATGATGTTGCTGAGTTCAACTATGTCCTTACAGATTTTCTGCCTGCTGGATCTGTCCATTTCTGATATAGTGGAGCCAGATAGTAAAGAGATATCACAAAAATGTAGAACATTTTTCTTGGAAATATAGTTATTTTTTATAAAAATGTGATATATATATTAACATGTAACGGGCTTAGTATCATTATTTTTAAATGAATTAAAAATAATTTTTATATTTCTTAGATGTATTTTCTAACATGACATATATTGATAGTTATAATTTGTATAAACAAAAGCTCCCTGGGGTCCTCAAAAGTTTTTAAGAATGTATTGGGGTCCTAAGATAAAAAATTTGAGAATTGCTGGTCTAAAGCCTTCTTACTCAAAGTGTGGTCCATGGATCAGCATTATCTGAATCACCTGGGAGCTTGTTAGAAATGCAAAGTCTCTGGCCCCACCAGAGACTGAGTAAATGAGAATGTACATTTTACCATGATCCTCAGGTGACTTATATGCACATTAAAGTTTGAGTAACACTGGTATAGAGGGTTAAAAAACCTTCTTGACACTTGATTTTTGTAGAATGACCAGGAGCAGCTGGGGAGGACTGACGACAAAGGACTCAGGCAGAAAGGATAGCTTGAATGAAGGCATAGTAGAGACAAATGTCATGACACGCTGGGAAACTGAAAATAGAACATATATAGATTCTTGGTAACAATTTTTCTTCCAAATTTCTTTATTATGGTAAAATACACATAAGCAAAATTTACCATCTTAACCATTTTTTTGTGTGTGAGGAAGATCAGCCCTGAGCTAACATCCGTTGCTAATCCTCTTTATGCTGAGGAAGATTGGCCCGGGGCTAACATCCATGCCTACCTTCCTCTACTTTATATGTGATGCCACCACAGCATGGCTTGACAAGCGGTGCGTCGGTGCGTGCCCAGGTGCGCGCTGAAGCAGAGCAAGTGCACTCAACTGCTTGCGCCACTGCCAGGCCCCCATCTTAACCATTTTTAAGTGTACAGTTCAGTGGTGTTAAATACATTCATAATGTTGTGCAGCCATCATCACCACCCCTTCTTGTCACTCTTTTCATCTTGTAAAACCAAAACTCTATACCTATTAAACAATAAATCTCCAGTTATTGCTGTGCACGAGGGTTCCAATTTCCTGGCAACATCCTTGCCAACACTTGCTGTTTTTCTGATAGTAGCCATCCTAATGAGTGGGAGGTGATATCTCATTGTAGTTTTGATTTGCATTTCCCTCATAATTAGTGATGTTGAACATCTTTTCATGTGCCTGTTGGCCACTATATCTTCCTTGGAAACATGCCTATTCAGAACCTTTCTTCATTTTTAAATTGGGCTGTTTGTTTTTTGTGGTTGAGTTGTATAAGTTCTTTATACATTTTGGCTATTAACCCCTTATCAGATAAACAATTTGCAAATATCTTCTCCCAATTGTTAGGTTGTCTTTTTGTTTTGTTGATGGTTTCCTTTGCTGTGCAGAAGCTTTTCAGTTTGATGTAGTCCCATTTGTTTATTTTTTCTTTTGTTTCCCTTGCCTGGTCAGACATGGTATTCAAGAAGATACTGCTAAGATTGATGTTCGAGAGCATACTGCCTATGTTTTCTTCTAGAAATTTTATGGTTTCAGGTCTCACATTCAAGTCTTTAATCCACTTAGAGTTCATTTTTAGGCACGGTGTAAGATAATGGTCTACTTTCATTCTTTTGCATGTGGTTGTCCAGTTTTCCCAGCACCATTTATTGAAGAGACTTTCATTTCTCTATTGTCTTGGCTTCCTTGTTGAAAATTAGCTCTCTATAGATGTGTGGGTTTATTTCTGGGCTCTCAATTCTGTTTCATTGATCTGTGTGTCTGTTTTTGTGCCAGTATCATGCTGTTTTGATTACTATAGCTTTGTAGTATATTTTGAATTCAGGGAGTGTGATACCTCTAGCTTTGTTCTTTTTTCTCAATATTGCTTTGGCTATTTGGGGTCTTTTGTAGTTCCATATAAATTTTTGGATTCTTTGTTCTATTTCTGTGAAAAATGTTACTGGGACTTTGATAGGGATTGCATTTAATCTGTATTGCTTTAGGAAGTATGGACATTTTAACTATGTTAATTCTTCCAATCCATGAGCACTGAATGTCTTTCCATTTCTGTAGTCTTCTTTGGTTTCTTTCAACAAAGTTTTATAGTTTTCAGTGTACAAGTCTTTCACTTCTTTGGGTAAGTTTATTCCTAGGTATTTTATTCTTTTTGTTGCAGTTGTAAACATGATTGTATTCTTCATTTCTCTTTCTGCTATTTTGTTGTTAGTGTATAGAAATGCAACTGATTTTTTTATGTTGATTTTGTTCCCTGCAACTTTACTGTATTTGTTTATTATTTCTAATAGTTTTTTGGTGGATTCTTTAGGGTTTTTTATATATAAAATCATGTCATCTGCAAATAGTGACAGTTTTACTTCTTCCTTTCCAATTTGGATCCCTTTTATTTCCTTTTCTTGTCTAATTGCTCTGGCTAGGACTTCCAATACTATGTTAAATAAGAGTGGTGAAAGTGGGCATCCTTGTCTTGTTCCTGTTCTTAGAGAGATAACTTTCAGTACATCATCATTTAGTATGATGTTAGCTGTGTGTTTCTCATATATGCCTTTTATTATTTTGAAATACTTTCCTTCTATATCCATTTTATTCGGTTTTTATCATAAATGGATGCTGTATCTTGTTGAGTGCTTTTTCTGCATCTATTGAGATGATCATGTGATTTTTATTCTTCATTTTGTTAATGTGGTGAGTCACTTTGATTGATTTGCAGATGTCGAACCATCCTTGCATCCCTGGAATAAATCCAACTTGATCATGGTGTATGATCTTCTTAATATATTGTTGTATTTGATTTACTAGTATTTTGTTGAGGATTTTTGCATCTATGTTCATCAGTGATATTGGCCTATAACTTTCTTTTTTTGAGTTGTCCCTGTCTGGTTTTGGTATCAGGGTAATGTTGGCCTCATAGAATGAGTTAGGAAGCATCCCGTCCTCTTCAACTTTTGGAAGAGTTTGAGAGGGATAGGTATTAAGTCTTCTTTGAATGTTTGGTGGAATTCGCTAGGGAAGCTGTCTGGCCCTGGACTTTTGTTTTTTGGAAGGTTTTCGATTACTGTTTCAATCTTCTTACTGGTAATTGGTTTATTCAGATTTTCTATGTCTCCTTGATTCAGTTTTGGAAGGTTGTATGATTCGAAGAATTTATCCATTTCTTCTAGATTATCCAATTTGGTGGCATATAGCTTTTTGTAGTATACTATCATAATCCTTTGTGTTTCTGTGGTGTCCATTGTAATTTCTCCTCTTTCATTTCTGATTTTATTAATTTGAGCCTTCTCTCTTTTTTTCTTGGTTAATCTAGCTAAAGGTTTGTCAACTTTGTCTATGTTTTCAAAGAACCAGCTCTTAGTTTCATTGATCTTTTCTATTGCTTTTTTAGTCTCTATTTCATTTATTTCCACTCTGATTTTTATTATTTCCTTCCTTCTACTGATTTAGGGCTTCATTTGTTCTTCTTTCTCTAGGTCCTTCAGGTGTACTGTTAGACTGTGTATTTGAAATTTTTCTTGTTTCTTGAGGTAGGCCTGTGTTGCTATAAACTTCCCCCTTAGTGCTGATTTTCCTGTATCCCATAAATTTTGGTATGTCGTATTTCCATTTATTTGTCTCCAGGTAGTTTTTTATTTTTCCTTTGATTTCTTTGTTGACCCAATAGTTGTTTAGCAGCAGATGTCCACATATTTGTGGCTTTTCCAGTTTTCTTCTTGTAGTTGATTTCTGGTGTCATACTATTGTGGTCAGAAAAGATGCTTGGTATTATTTCAATCTTCTTAAATTTATCGAGACTTGTTTTGTGGCCTAATATGTGATCTATCCTGGAGAATGTTTCATGTGCCTTCAAAAAGAATGTGTATTCTGCAGTTTTTAGATGGAATGTGCTGTATACATCTACTAAGTCTATCTAGTTAATGTTAACGCCAATGTTACCTTATCGATCGTCTGTTTGGATGATCTTTCCATTGATGTAAGCGGAGTGTTATAAAGTCCCCTACTATTATTGTGTTACTGTCAATTTCTCCTTTTATGTCTGTTACTAATTGCTTTATATATTTAGGTGCTCATAGATATTTACAAGTGTTATGTCCTCTTGTTGGATTGTTCTCTTCATTGTTACTCAGTGCCTTTATTTGTCTCTTGTTACAGTTTTTGTTTTAAAGTCTGTTTTGCCTGAAATAAGTATTGCTACCCCAGCAGCCTTTTTGTTTCCATTTGCATGGAATATCTTTTTCCATCCCTTCACTTTCAATTTGTGAGTGTCTTTAGGTCTGAGGTGTGTCTCAGACCTATATAAAGGATATATATGGGTCTTGTTTTTTTATCCATTCAGCCACCCTATGTCTTTTGATTGGAGCATTTAGTCCATTGACATTTAAAGTAGCTATTGATAAGTATGTACTTATTGCCATTTTGTTACTTTTTTTCTGGGTGTTTTAGTAGTTCTTCTCTATTCCTATCTTCTTCTCTTGTTCTCTTCCCTTGTGATTTGATGACTTTCTTTAGTGTTATGCTCAGGTTCCTTTCTCTTTATTTTTTGTATATTTATTATAGGTTTCTGGTTTGTGATTACCATGAGGTTCATAAATAATACCCTATGTAAATAACAATCTATATTAAGTTGATGTTCTCTTAAGTTTGATCTCTTACTAAAAGCCCTATACTTTTGCTCCCCCCACTCACAGTTTATGTTTTCTATATCATATTTTACCTCTCTTTTTGTGTGTGTATCCCTTAACCTCTTATCACGGAGATAGATATTTTTAGTACTTTTGTCTTTTGACCTTCATACCAGCTTTATAGGTGGTTGATTCACTCCCTTTACTATGTATTTGCCTTTACCAGTGACTTTTTTCTTTGATAATTTTCTTATTCCTATTTGTGGTCTTTTCTTTTCTACTTAAATAAGTCCCTTTAACTTTTTTTTCTTTTTTTTGTGAGGAAGATTGGCCCTGAGCTAACATCTGTGCCAATCTTCCTCTACTTTTTGTATGTGAGATGCTGCCACAACATGGCTTGATGAACAGTGTATAGGTCCGCGCCTGGGATGCGAACCTGTGAACCCCAGGCCACCAAAGTGGAGTGTTCACACTTAACCACTATGCCACCGTGCTGCCCCTCCCCCCTCTTTATCATTTCTTGTAAGGCTGGTTTAGTAGTGATAAACTCTTGCAGTTTTTTCTTGTCTGGAAAATTCTTCTCTCCTTCCAACTGAATGATAACCTTGCTGGGTAGAATATTCTTGGTTGTATGTTTTTTCCTTCAAGCACTTTGAATATATTGTGCCACTCCCTTCTAGCCTATAAAGTTTCTGCTGAGAAGTCAGCTGATAACCTTATGAGGGTTTCCTTTGTGTGTAACTTGTTGCCTTTCTCTTGCAGCTTTTAGGATTCTCTCTTTATCTTTAATTCTTGACATGTTAATTATAATGTGTCTTGGTATGGGCCTCTTTGGGTTCATCTTGTTTGGTGTTCTTTGTGCTTCTTGTACCTGGATATCTGTTTCCTTCCTCAGGTTAGGGAAGTTTTCAGCTATTATTTCTTCAAATAGGTTCTCTTCCCCTTTATCTCTCTCTTCTCCTTCTGGGACACCTATAATATGGATGTTAGTATGTTTGATGTTGTCCCAGAGGTCTCTTAGATTGTCCTCATTCTTTTTAATTCTTTTTTCTGTTCAGCTTGGGTGATTTCCTCTACTCTTTCGTCTAGATCATTGATCTGTTCTTCTGTGTCATCTACTCTGCTATTGATTCCCTCTAGTGAATTTTTCATTTCCATTATTGCATGCTTCAGTTCTGATTGGTTCTTTTTAATATTTTCCATTTCTTTTTTGAAGTTCTCACTGTGTTCATCTATTCTTCTTCCAAGATCAGTGAGCATCCTTATGACTATTAGTTTGTACCCTTTATCAGGTGGATTGTTTATCTCTGTTTCACTTAGTTCTTTTTCTGAGGTTTGTCCTGTTCCCTTATTTGGAACATATTCCTTTGTCTCCTCATTTTGCCTACTTCTCTTTGTTTATTTCTATGTATTAGGTAGATATAATCTGATCTCGGAAATGTGGCCTTATGTAAGAGATGCCTTATGGGGCCCAGCAATGTGCTTCCCTCTTGTCACCCATTCCAAATATTGCAGGAGTGTCCCCTGTGGGCTACATATACCCTTCTGTTGTGGCAGGGTTGCTCTTGCTACAGGTGCACGGGTAGGCTAGGCTGGCCCTGGAACCAGCTGGTTGTAAGGCTCAGCCATGTGTGGCTGCTATGGTCACTTTATTGGGTGGGGCAAGCTCCAACATGGCTGGCTGCAAAGTCTAAGAGCACACAGCTACTGTTTTGCTCTTAAGTGAGTCAGGCCCCAGTGTGGCTAGTTGTTAGGCTCAGGGGCTCACAATTGCTCAGGCCTCTGGTGCAGCTCTCTATAGCATGCAGCTGTTGTTGGCTCTCTCAGGTGAGCAGACGCATGGGGCTGGCCCCAGGTGCAGCAACACAATTGTTTCAGGATTTGGAAGGTGGGGCTGATCCCCTGTGTGGCTGTTTGAGATGGCCAGTGGCAATAGTTGACAGTGGCTGACATGTCCTACTGCCCACGGCCTGCCTACATGCACACCCTGCCAGAGGCAGGCCCACTCACCCTGCCTACAGGTGCTCACAAGTTCACCTTGGGCTTGCTGGTGGGTGAGGCCAGTCCCTAGGGCAGGCTGCCTGCCCTAGCTGAGCTGGATTAAATTGATACTCTAGTGGGCAGCGCAAACTCCTGTGCTCACAGGCCAGAAGAAGAAATCCAATGGTGTCTGCAGGTGTCTGTGTCAGCATGACTGCACTAGGTCACAATAATGGCTGCCACCAGTGTCATAGTCCCTGGGGAGGTGGGCCAAGCCAACTCTTGCCTCTCTAAGATGTGCTCAGAGCTTAACAAGCGAGGCTCTTTCAGCAAAGGACTATGTGCTTTTCTTTCTGGTGTTTTTGTGTTGATTTCCAGAATGGGTGAATCTGTGCATGGGCCCTTGGAGTGCAAGCTTTTCTTTCTCTGAAGTTCAATAGTGTTTCTGGGGGTATTCCCTGCTGGTTTTCAAAGCCAGCAAAGCCAGCTATTATGGGATCTCATCTCAACTGTGCTGAATCCAAAGGCTGGGATGCCTACTGTGGCGTAGATCCCCTGCTCGGATCCCCCTGCTCCTCTGGGAAAAGCTTCATACCTCTGAGATTGTTCCTGCGCCACAGCTAGGATCTGTTTTTATCCTCAGCAGAGGTGAATTTCTGCCTCTTCCACCTCTGTCAGTGTTGTCCCTTGCTGTGAGTTCTTTTTATCCAGTTTCCAGATCTCTCTAAGAAGTAATTGTTTCACAGGTAGTTGTAGATTTGTCATGTCTGTGGAAGGAGGTGAGTTCAGAGTTCTTCTATGCTGACATCTTCCCAGAATCCTTTGGGAAATACTATTTAGTAAAATATACAGAAATAAAATGAAATGTATTCTCTCATTAAAACAGTGAAAAAATGACATACATGTTGACAGAGTTTGGAATTTAGGAACTTGGAGACAATAGTCAACAAGGTAATGTGGAGAAATGAAAATGGTTTATTTGATAGGAGACAGGATTGTTGGCAATGTTCTCTCTCTCTCTTTCTCTTTATTCCTGGTATTAGTGTTTCAAAATGGTTTGTGCAATGAAAAAAAAAAAACTTAAAAAGAGACCATTTTCCTGAGGTAGGTGAAAGTACAGATAGAGTATTATGCTTGCCAAACTTATTGCTGACAAATGGGGCTCTATATTCCAGGATAGGAGGGGACAGTCCTTGGAACTTTTTTTTGTGTGTGTGTGAGGAAGATCAGCCCTGAGCTAACATCCATGCCAATCTTCCTCTTTTTGCCGAGGAAGACTGGCCCTGAGCTAATATCCATGCCGATCTTCCTCTACTTTATGTGGGACGCCGCCACAGCATGGCCTGAGAAGCGGTGCATTGGTGTGCACCTGGGATCCGAACCCCGGCCGCCAGCAGCGGAGCGTGAGCACTTAACCGCTATGCCACGGGGCCAGACCCGTTGGAACTTTCAGAGAGAGAAAAATAAGCACAGAGAAAGAGGATGATTTGCTTGGTATTTGAACAGTAAGTCACAGAATACATTAGAATCAAGAGATATGAGGAGAAGGGAATGGAAACTAGCTTCTCTGGTTTGTGTCCACAGGCTCTGTTCTGAATATGGATGGAATACAATGGAACACCAATAATCAGGCAAGGCCAGAACATAGAGATGCACATTTTGTACATGTCACAAGGACATGCCAAGCCAGGAAACAAGTGGCAGCTGAACTTCAGACCTTACTCTATTCTTCAAGTCACTGAAACCTGGTGTGGGGCTGTATTGCCAAGAGAATGTACCTTTTTCTAATTTTCACAAAGGCATCTCAGAGGACAGGTAGTGGAATGGACCACTGACTTAGTGTGTTGAAGTCTGATGCCAAGTAAAATAACCTCTTAGTTGCACCACGTCAATTTCTACTCCAGCAAGTACTAGGGTCAGACTCACTGTGTAGTCTTCAAATAACCATATGAAAAGGCATGGTTAATATTCATCACACACAGTCCGTTACCCATACTTGCACACATATTGAAAGACAGGAGTTTATGTGCTGGATGTAAATACATATCACTAAATGACCTTATCTTCCTCTAACCCTATTGCCATGATTTGATGAAGAAATGGGGGAGTGGGGGAGAGGTTGCATATGGGAGCACAGAAAGGAAAGCTTTGGAGTCACAACTCTTAGAATCATCAATAGTAAAAACATTAAGTTGAAATGAAGTCTCCAATCACTTTCTCCCTATACCTCTGACTGCCTCAGGAAAAAACATTAAAGTAATTTCTGAGTGGTTTGTACTCCTCACATCCTCTACATCAACCACGTGAGCTCCTCAATGTTTCCCAAACATATCATGCTCTCTTACCCTGCCGCCCCTTGGACCATGCCTAGAATGTCTTTCATTGTCTTCTCTTCTCAGCAAATTCTCTTCGGCTTTTAAAACTCAGCTATAAGTTCATTTCTCTAGTGTGGAAATGAACTAAATTGGAGTTGGGAAGGCCTCTAGGGGGAGCTCTCATGCCCTATCACACATCATCAATTACATCAAGAAGAAAGTACATCAGGAAGAGACTTGACACTTGCATCTTGGACAGGAAGTAAAACTACTTTAATACCAAACGAAGACTTCTCTCCTCACCCAGGAATGGCCTAGTCAATGGGAAACGCTGCAGCTCAGCCAATGAGAAGCCATTGCTGCCCTGAACTGTTACTTTCCCTCAATGGACTTTCCTTTAGAACCACTCCTCTTTTCTCTATAAAGGCAGCTCCCCTTCTTTGTTTGTTGGATTTGCCTATGGTTTGCCATAGCATGCACATTCCAAATAGCAATTTTTTTGGCTATTCCCGAATAAATTCGTTTTGAGGCTTTTCAAATCAACACTAGGAAGCTCTCCTGATACTCCCTCTTCCTCACTGTAGATATTTCCTACCTCTTCTGTGTTGACCCAGCATTTGGCATACCTCTCTATTAGACCTAGCATTATCTGTGGACATGTCTACTG
This sequence comes from Ceratotherium simum simum, assembly GCF_057802395.1. NCBI lineage: Eukaryota > Metazoa > Chordata > Mammalia > Perissodactyla > Rhinocerotidae > Ceratotherium > Ceratotherium simum. The sequence goes on from NC_141921.1 coordinate 7,875,051, forward strand.
ACCTCATTAGTCTGTAGGCTATTCCAGAATAGAGTTTATACCTTTTTTATGTTTATATCCTGTCTCAGTGTCTAACGTAGTGTCTAACATGCAGACGGGGCATTCCAGAAATGTTTGTTGAAACATGAATGAATGAATGAATGAATGAGTGCTATAATGACACATGCATGCATCTGGAGAGACGATCTGGGTTCAATTCTTGGCTTTACTGTTAAGTTTCTTTATGTGGCAGATTAAATATAGCCACAAATTCTTTGATGCTCCTCCTATTAAGAGATGGTGTCTGTGTCCTTTCTCCTTGAATCTGAGCAAACTCTGATTGCTTTAACTAATAAAATATGGCACAAACGATACTGTCAGTTTCCAAGCCTGGGATTAAAAAACTGGAAGCTTCCAATTCCTATCTCTTGGAATACTGCCTCTTGGAGCCCTGGGTGTCATATAACATGTTTGACATCCCCTTTGGAGAGACCTCATGGACAGGCTTTGAGACTACATGCAGAGAAGGGCCTGACTGAGCCCAGCCTTCATGAGAGGAAGAAAGGCTTAGCCGAATCCAGCCTTCCAGTTGTCCTTGCCAATGTCTCAGTCATGTGAGTGAAACTATCTTGGATCCTCCAGACCAGCCCAACTGCCGGTTGAATACCATCAGCTGACCCTGTTTTGCTCCATGTGGAGCAGAAGAATCAATCATCCAATCCATACCCCAAACATCGACCTACAAAATTGAGAGATGTAATGATTTTTTTTTAGGCAACAACTGGTAAGCACAATAGAAGTTTATACCTGGAAATGGGGCACTTCTATAACACAAAGCCCATGACATACAACATCGATTTTGAGACTGGGCAATGAGTGGAGACTTGAAGGGCTTTGAGGCATGGAGAAGATTGTTGGTGAGGACTTGCAGAACAGTCAGGAATTGTTATTGGAAGCTGGAGGAAGGTTTGGCAACATGGTCACTTGTGGTAACATGGAAAATAGAAAGGTACCTAATGAACATGAGGATCTGGCTGGGGAGTTTCCAGGCAGAAAGTGTGAAGTGTCAGCTGGCTTTTTCTAGCTGTCTATGATAAAATGTGAGAAGACAGAGGTAGATTAAAGAATGGCCCAGGATAGTACTTCCAGCCAGCACAAGGATCTCAAAGGAACAAATGGCCTCATGGTGGAGATCAAATCCAAGGTCTTGCCAGCAAAATGAGGTCACAGGGTAAAGACAAGTCAAGGGCACAACTATAAAATATTTTGTTAAGGCCTCAGAAGGATTTAAGGCAGAGTCTCATAGATCCTTTCAAAATTATTCCTAGGGGGAAAATTTTTTTTTCTGAGGATCTTAATGCTGTGCCTCATGGACCCTCTGTGTTAAACAATAGGGTTTCTAAGAGTCTTAAGTGTGTCATTCCTTCAGCTTCCTGCAGCTTCACAGGGTTGAGAAAGGCTATATCTGAAAGAGATTTGTGGGTGTGTTTTTTGGATAATGGAATAAAGTATAACTTGATACACAGGAAACTCCTCAAATTTTGAAAGGATTACATTAGCTTGGCCTGAAACTGACAGAGACAGTACAAAATGAAAGGAGGTCTTTGGACTCCCTATCTACCATGGGCAGAGAACAGGCTGAGAAAACCACTCAACTAAAAAAATGGGCTATTTCTTTTTTTTTTTTTTGTGAAGAAGATCAACCCTGAGCTAACATCCATGCTTATCCTCCTCTTTTTCCTGAGGAAGACTGGCTCTGAGCTAACATCTATTGCCAATCCTCCTCCTTTTTTTTAACCCCAAAGCCCCAGTAGATAGTTGTATGTCATAGTTGCACATCCTTCTAGTTGCTGTATGTGGGACGCGGCCTCAGCATGGCCGGAGAAGTGGTGCGTTGGTGCGCGCCCAGTATCCGAACCGGGGCTGCCAGTAGCAGAGCGCGTGCACTTAACCGCTAAGCCACGGGGCCGGCCCAAAATGGGCTATTTCTTATGGAAAAAGAAGGATGACTTAGAGGCAGAACCAAAAGTCACAGAGACTCATTCCCAGGGAGCAGAACTAGGCCTTAATTAAGGAACTGGCAACATGTGCCTGGCTAGATTTCAGAATTTCTATGCACCAGTGACTGCTATATGCTTCCATTCCCCCTACCAACCACCCCCAAGCCCCTCTTTTGAACAGCAGTATCAGTTGCAGTTTTCTTATGCCTGTCTCACCATTGTAGTTGGATGTGTAAGGGAAAGATAACTTATTTCTTTAATTCAGATATCTTCAGGTTGAAAGGAACAATGCTTAAGAAACTACACCCTAGGAACTACCATCTGAGGAGCCTTATCCATACCTGGAACTTATTCAGATGATGAGATCATGGATCTTGATCCTGAGTCTGATGCTGTAATGGGCTGAATTCTGGGGATAGGTCCTTTGAGGAGGTGAATGTATTTTGCATGTGGGAAGAATGCAAATAATTTGTGGCCAGAGGGCAGACAGTGACAGATTAAAGATGGCTGTAAATTCTTTGATCCTCCTACCATTGACAGATGGCATCTATGTCTCCTTCTCTGGAGTCTGGGTGGGCTCTACGATTGTTTTGACCAATAGAATACTTCAGAAGTGACACTGTGTTAGTTTCCAAGCCCAAGTCTTAAGCGACTTGTAACTTCCACTTCCTGTCTCTAAGGAACATTGTCTCTTTGAGCCCTGAGCCACTGTGTACCCTGCTGGAGAGATCATATTGAGACTGTGTGGAGGGTAGAGGGGCCCAAATGAAGCTAGATTTCCAGCCATTTCTGCCAAGGTTCAAGGCATGTGAGTGAAGCCATATGAATACCACTGACCGACCTCAGTTGACTCCCTGTGGAGCAGAAGAAGAGACTAGCCTAGCCGTGACTGGATTCCCGACTCACAAAATTGTGAGAAATAATAAAATAGTTGTTGATCTAAACCACTAAACTTTGCAATAGTTTGTTACACAACAGTAGATAACTGAGATCTCCATGACCCTGGGTCAGTCTCTTCTCTCTAGAACTATTTCTTCAGCTGGGGCAGTGTTAGACTAGGTTAGGTGAATTATAAGGGCCTTAATAGCTCTGATGCAGTTGAAGGTGGTTGGACCACTCTAGATGGCATTTAGACATTTGTTGGATGACCACAGGAACATAGAATATATATAATTAGGTACTCGATAAATCTTCTAATGAGTTTTGAAGGATAAAGATGAACTGAGTAAGCAGAAGTGAAGGGAAGGACACTTCCGACAGAATGGAGAGCATGTGCAAAGATGCGACAACTAGACAGCTTAGGAAATTGCAAGCATTTCAGAATTGTTGAAGCAGCAAGTACAAGGGAGAATGGGGGAGATAAAGCTCAAAACGTAGACAAGGGCCAAATGGTGGAGAGACTTGTGGGCCTGGCCAAGTGTTTTAGGCTTTATCTGCAGACCCTGGGAAACTTCAAAAGGAAAATTATCACTGAATCCTCAGTCAGATAAATGATATTATCCCTCTTTTTATAGATTTAGAAACTGAAGTTTTGTCAGTTGTCCAAGATCACATAATTAGTAGGTAGCTGATCCAGGATTTGAGTCCATGTTTAATAGTTTTGAAATTATATTTTAAAAAAGACTTCAGAAGCGAATATAACTTTATTTAAAAAAAATCATTTTGAAAAATTCCATGTGCCTGAAATTGTATAAAGTAGAAGAGATGTGAAAGTAAATGTCATAAGCAATCTGCATTGCTTATGGTTAATTTTCCTTGGGGGAAATAGAAAAAATGATTAATTTTCCTTGGAGAAATGAGTAAAGCTTCTCAGAAAGGAGGACATTTTATTTATTTATTTATTCCTTATTCATTTATTATTATTTTAAACTAGAGCTAACATCCATTGAACTCTAACTATATGCCTGGCATTGTTCTAAGTGTTTCACATGTATTTTCTTATTTATGTCTCACAACAACCCTGTGATGTAGGTACTATTATTTTCTACTATTATTTCCAAAGGAAAGAGAACTTAGGTAACTTGCTCAAGTCACATATTTAGTAAGCCTGGATTGGATTCTGGTGGACCAGACGTCATGCTTTTAACCATAAGCAGGGACATTTAAACTAAGTCTTCAGGGCCGGCCCCGTGGCTTAGCGGTTAAGTGCGTGCGCTCCGATGCTGGTGGCCCGGGTTTGGATCCCAAGCGCGCACCGATGCACTGCTTCTCCGGCCATGGTGAGGCCGCGTCCCACATACAGCAAATAGAAGAATCTGCGACTATGACATAAAACTATCTACTGCGGCTTTGGGTGAAAAATAAATAAATAAATAAAATTATAAACTAAGTCTTCAGATAAGGAGGGGATTTGTGGGCCAAAGGGCTTTTAAGAGAGAAAAACACATGCAGATGTTTGAGGGCATGAAAGTTCACTGTGTTCTAAAAATAATGTTTCAGGGAAGATGAAATTTAGAGAAAGAACATTGTGTGTGTGTATGGAGAGGAGTGGGTAGAAAGTGGAGAGAGAGGATAAAAGAATGATAGGAGAGGGTGCTAGAAATATAGTTTGGGGCTAAGTAATGGAAGGCCTGGAATGCTGGACCAAGGAGTTTTTTTTTTGTGAGGAAGATCAGCCCTGAGCTAACATCCATGCCAATCCTCCTCTTTTTTGCTGAGGAAGACTGGCTCTGAGCTAACATTCGTGCCCATCTTCCTCCTTGTTTTTTTCCCCCAAAGCCCCAGTAGATAGCTGTATGTCATAGTTGCACATCCTTCTAGTTGCTGTATGTGGGACATGGCCTCAGCATGGCCGGAGAAGCGGTGTGTTGGTGCGCGCCTGGGATCCGAACCCCGGAGGCCAGTAGTGTAGCACATGCACTTAACCACTAAGCCACGGGGCCGGCCCAAGGACCAAGGAGTTTGAACTTGATTCTGTAAGCCACCGGGAGGCATTGAAGTTGTTTTTCTTTTTTGTTTTTTTAATCAAAGGACTGCCACGATTAGGTCTCTGTTAGAAAGAACAATCTGCTGGCAAGGAGAAATAGATTGAATGGAAGAGTCTGGAAGCACAGAGAAGGTAGTCAGGACTCAGTGGCAATGTCTGATATCGAGGCCTGAACTAGGATGGTGGTGGTGGGGATGGAGGAAAGGGGACTGAGGGGTACGTGGACTGGTGTTTATTTTCATAGCTAATATCTATTTTCTATTGGGCATAATATTTTGGAAGATAGTTAAATGCTGCCTGTTTTTTGCTTGGAAAGCCTTGGATAAAAAGCTCATTTTCATAATTTGGAAAGTCAGGAACCTGCCTACAACTCAGTGATCCTCCACACAGGGCAAATCAGACACACTGGGGCCATTAGAGGACACATGGACCAAAAGAGTTTGAATATTTAGTTTTCCTGGCCTTCCCATTTGTGACGCTGTGCCATCTATAGCTGTATGCATTATTTCTACCTCAAAGACAGGACCCCAGCAGCATTTTAAGAATGAGGGCATTTAAGAACATTTCTGAGATTTTAAAATGTCCACAGAAGGCCACAAAAACTTGACCTGACCCAAATAAAACTGAACAAAGGCTGAGGTAAATCCCGCATTCTGCACATCCTGCCTTCTAACCTTAACAAATGTGGCAAAGGGAACTTGCTGACACCTCCAACCCTTTTCACATCAATTCCATTTGCCTGGAAAGTTCTCCCTTCCATTATCTTCCTCTATGATGCAGCTCAGTTCCCCCCGTCTCAAGGCAAGCCAGAGACACACTCCTTTCTGCTCCCATAGCACCCTCCGTATTTCTCTATTATAGCCCTTGTCATCTGTTTAATAACCACTTGATTACTTATCTTTCTCTCCCACCTGTACTGTGAGCTATTTAAGAGTAAATATTTAATTTTGCACATTTATTTATCTCCAGTGCCAGGGAAGACACCTAACACATACATAAACATTTGTTAAGTAACTCGCAGTCAGCACATAAACCCGTGATAAAAATCTTCAGCTAAGGAACTTGAATTGAAGATGATATAATGTTAAAAAAATTATTTTAAAGTTAAGAAAGTAATCAAAATAATATATTCACATTGTTTATAAAGTCAAATAATACTATAAGTCTTATGATGAAAAATTGTGATCTCTAGCCCTACCCATCCTTAACCTCAAACCTTTTCCTTAAACTCTTTTAGCTATTTCTTCTGGTATTTACTTCCATTAAAAAATAATATGCTTATACTGATTCTTTTCGATTTACCAATTTTAGACATTATCTTTTGAATTCCTATTGTGAAAGATGAGGATTCAGCCCTCTTCCATCACTCTAGGTCTCTGTTTCCTCTCTGTACTGTAGTCAAAATATAATTTTTTACTAAATCAAAATTCACTCTTCGAATTATTGCGAGTATTGTTTACTGCTAAGCTAAGCATTGTGCTATAATTATATTTCCTTTCTTGAGCACACTTTTCTTATAGGAGATGTTAATAATTTTATTTTTTTATTTACTTAGTTCTCTGTGTCACTATTTTCTACATTTAAAACATACTAGGTAATTTATCTGTTCCATTTATTTTCCTAAAGATATGAGTCCTGAAGCCCTCCATTCTCCTGTTCCAAACGTTATATGTGCTAAACAGTTTTCATCTTAGGATTCTCCTTTATAATCATCTTAGGGATTTTCTTTGCCTCTCTCCTGTGTTGTATCTCCTGTTTTATGAATCCCATGTTTTTCTCTCTCTGTTTTTTTACTTTCTCAGTTTGGTGGCGTATATCCTGTAGTAGCTTCCTGGAAAAAAGATGTGGAAAGTAATTTTTTTTGAGACTTTGCAAGTCTCAATATGTCTTAATTTTATCTTCACACTTGATTGGTAGTTCTCAGGATATAGAATTTTAGGTTGAAAATAATTTTTACATGGAACTTTTAAGGCATTGCTACTTTGTTTCTAGTGTTTGTTGTTGAGACATTTAATGTTATTTCAATTCTCTCTCTATCCCTGTATGATACCATTATTTTCCTCTGGAGGTTTGAGCATACTGTATCTCCCAGTGTTCTAAAACTTCTTTTCTTTTCTTTCTTTTTTTTTTTTTTGTGAGGAAGATCAGCCCTGAGCTAACATCCATGCCAATCCTCCTCTTTTTGCTGAGGTAGACCGGCCCTGAGCTAACATCTATTGCCAATCCTCCTTTTTTTCCCTTTTTCTCCCCAAGGCCCCAGTAGATAGTTGTATGTCATAATTGCACATCTGTCTAGTTGCTGTATGTGGGACACCGCCTCAGCACGGCCAGACAAGCGGTGTGTCGGTGCGCGCCCAAGATCCGAACCCCGGGCTGCCGGTAGCAGAGTGTGCGCACTTAACCACTAAGCCACGGGGCTGGCCCCTAAGATTTCTTAATGATGCACCTTGCCATAGTTTTTTGATTTTTTTTTTTAATTCGTTGTGCTCAGCCCTTAATAAGCCTTTACAAACTGGAAACGTATTCTTCCAGTTCTGGAAATTTTTTCTTGTATTCTTTCTTTAATAATTTCTTTTTCTTTGTCTCTTTGCTTTCTCTTTTGGAAACTCATGGATGTTGGATCTCCTGAATTGGTCTTCCAGTTTTCTTATCTCTTCTAATGTTGAACTCGTTATCTTTTTGTTCTGTTTTTGGGGGAGATTTCTTCAATTTTAATTTCCAACACATCTATTGATTTTTTAAAAAGTTTCTGCTGTCATGTTTTTTAATTTTCATGAGTTCTTATTCTCTTATTATTCCTTTTTTTTAATTAAAAGAAAGCATCCTAGTCTTGTTTCATGAGTAAAATTTTTTCTTTTCAAGAAAAAATCTATTCTTAACTCTCTAAGTACATTGATGATCATTTAAAAATTTTCTTCTACTCCCTAATTTGTCTTTTTCCTTGGAGTTCCATTTTTCTGTTTGTTTCTTTTGATTCTTTCATTTTGGAGTCTGTTTTCAAATATTTGGTGAATTTTTGCAGCCCTTCATATTTAGTAGCGAGGTACTAAAAAGTCAGTTGGAAGCTCTGTGTGAATACATGGGACTTGTTGATTGGTGGCTTCACTATAGAGTAATAGGGAGGTTACCTGACTATTTTGCTGGGGACCCCAAAATATCAGTATTTGTAGTTGTGTTTTCTGAAGCTGGTCAATTTCTCCAGTCTCTTCCCTCGGGTGTCAGAGGCGGGTGTGGCTGCCCGGCTATCCAAGTGCTCTAAGCTGGGCAGGACAAGGCAGGCAGAGGCCTCACCATTCAGTAAGTAGACATTCACTTAATTCCCCTGTTTTCAGTTGACCCTTCTCTCCCCCTGCTATGGTGCCTAATTTCTCCGGGCTTTGGCCTCTCAGGTGCACTTTTTCTGTAGATCAAATCTCTGGTCTCCTGCTGGGGTAGGGAGATACAGTAGCCTGGTTGGATGAGTTGGGGGAAGAGAGCTGCAAGTCTAACATCTTTCTACACAGACTTGCCAGCAATCTCCACACCACTCTGCCTTCCACAATACTCTGTGCCTCAAATTATTGAGCCTTGCTCAAGAAGCAGTACAATGTAGTAGTTAAGAGAATGGACTTTGAACCCAGATAGCCTGGGCTTGAAATCTGGCTATGTGAACTTGGACAAGTTATTTGACCTAATGCTTCACTTTCTTCATTTGTAAAATGGCGAAAATAATAGTGGCTACCTCAAAGGATGTTGTGAGGATTAAATGTGTTTATATACATAAAATGCTTAGAACAATGCCTGACATCTACTAAGATACATACTAATATAATATTATTCTTATTCTTATTAGTTTCTATAGCTTCCCCCTGAAATCTCCCCTCAGCATACACTTCAGCTTTCTCAACTCTGCTAACTTTTCCCTCTTCTAAAAATGTTTCCAGGGGCCAGCCTGGTGGCGCAAGTGGTTAAGTGTGCATGCTCCACTGAGGCGGCCCGGGGTTCGCCAGTTCGGATCCTGGGCGCGCACCGAGGCACTGCTTGGCAAGCCATGCTGTGGCGGCGTCCCATATAAAGTGGAGGAAGATGGGCATGGATGTTAGCCTAGGGCCAGTCTTCCTCCGCAAAAAAAGAGGAGGTTTGGCAGATGTTAGCACAGGGCTGATCTCTTCACACACACACAAAAATAATAAAAAATAAAGAAATAAAAATGTGTCCACTGACAACTTCTCTTGCATTCTCTTTCATTGTGAGTTGATACCTTTAAAATAATCATTTGTTCTCAATTACTGATGTTTGGGGAGAAGAGGAGAGATAAGTACATATATAGATTACAATATATACATATATTATATATAAAACATGTTACATGTAATGTATAATACATATTATATACAATATATTATAACATATCACATATATGATATTATGTTAGAACTGGCTCAATTGGCCAAAATTTAAAGCACTGAAATTATAACATCAATGTTAAGATTGTGGTGAAATAGGGAACTCATTCGTTATTGTTATCAATATAAGTTAATAATTCCTTTGGAATATAGAAATCTATATTGAGTCATAAAAATAGTTTGGCCTTTAACTGGTTATCCTATGAAATTATTTAGAGAAAAAAATCAATAAACAAAAAAGTTATTCATTTTAATAAAAAATTGGAGGCAACAAAAATTTCCAACACTCTCAGTATATTAAAATTCAGTAGATGTCTAGCGTATCCAATTGATAATAGTCCATAGTAATTATTTTCAAATATGAATCATGTTAAAATTTAAATGTTGCAGTATTACACTAAGTACGAAGAAAAGGACACAAGTGCTCACTGTGGGTAAGCAATGTAAACTTAAATGCTATAAAGGGAATATGCAAAAATAAAACCAGTTGTTTTAGAGAGGTAGCATTAGGGGGGTTTTGTTTTCTTTTTAAAAAATCCCTTTTATGTTGTCATAAAAATGTTTTTCTGATTAAAAAAAAAAAAACCTCAAGCCTAAAGCTGACAAAAATCATAGTGATTGTGTCCACCAGGCCCCTTAGATGAAGATGAAAACTAAACCGTTCAGCCAAACATCCGAAAGTTCCAGAACAGCCAGGTCTTTGATGTTGGGCAGACTAAACAACCAGATGTTTGACTGAAGTTTTCCGTTTTCATCTGAAAGGCTGACATCATGTAACTGTAGCCTGAGTGCGTTACTGATGTCAGTCACCGTCAAGTTCAATGAGTTGTTAACATGGCCCCACGCAGCTCTCCTGGCCTTCCTCATTTGGTACTCACAAATTTCACCTTTACTTGCTCTTTGCTTTAGGTGTGACATAACTCTTTGATTATTCTTCATTATGTAAAGAATAAAGACTAAACTCCTTAACCCTTTATAATGTGGCTCCAACTGGCATCACTAGCCCCATCTCTCATCATTTTCCTGCCTCACAAGGTCTATACCCTCTAGATAGAAATACAGTCCCTGACCTTCAAGATATTCATAGTTGTATTATTATTATTGTTGTTGGCTAGAGAATATTAGGGCTATCATTCATTGAGCTATTATGTGCCAGAGTGCTAGGGCTTAGTGTACACTATTGAATTTAATTTTCACCATAACTTTCTGTGGCATTATTATTTCCATTTTGCCAATAGAGAAAGAGAAGCTAGAGAGGTTAAGTATCTTGCCCAAAGTTATATAACCAGTAAGTTACATAGCCCAGAGTCAGTCTATTGGATTCCAAAGCCTATGCTCTTAATCACAAAACCATAGAGACATGTCTACTAATAAATTTACTAAGGTATTATGGTGGCTATGGAAGTACGGAGAGAATGACAGGAAATAAAGTAGAAAAAGGCAAATGTTTAGTCCAAGTACCATTCATAGAGTGCCTAGTATGTCCTGGGCCCTATCCCAAGTACTAGGGACTCAGGAAAGGCAAATATCATCTTTGCCTTGAAGGAGAAATCAGTCTGATAAGGGTGTCAGCCACCTAAAATTACGTGGAAAGCATAGGTGTTCCAGAAATGGAGTCCGCAGGAGTGATGGTGTCATATATGCCCAGGGCTTGGCTGCGGTACAGGGTGTCAGGGTAAAAGTTCCAGGAAAAGGAGAAAGAGAATAGACAGATCCCAGATATCAAGTGACTTAGGAAGAGTGCCCAGGGAGATCTCTGTCTCCCCACAGGAATATCTGAGGGATGGAGAAAGGGGAGAAACGGTTGCCCATCAGAATCAAGAAAGCACCGAAACACATGACAGGCACGACTATTCAAAACAACAATGAAGATTCCTTTATGTTACTAGTTCTTATTCTGTGTCTCTGTTGGGCACCAAGGATTCGGATAAGAGTCAGACACAGTCCCTGCTTGTAGTGGTCATTGTGGTTGACTCATTCTTTCCAAAAACAAGTATGGAAAACCTACTATGTGTGAGGCATTGTTTTAGGCATTGGGGATACAACAGTAAATAAAACAGACATGCCTTCAGGAAGCTTACATTCTATTAGCAGGAGACAGACAAATAATATGCAAAATATATAGTATTTTAGATGATAGTAAGAGCCAAGAAGAAAAATAAAGCAGGAAAGAGAGACAGGAGGTATCAATGAGATAAAGAGGTCAGGGAAGGCCCCTCTAAGAAGGTGATATTTGAGCAAAGACCTTGCATTTTTGCAAAAAGGAGAGCATTCCAGGTAGAGGGAAGAGCAAGTACAAAGGCCCTGAGTCTAGAGTATGCAGATATGATCCAGAAGCAGCAAAGAGGCCAGTGTAACTGGGGCAGAGTAAGCATTATAAGCATTATAAACATTTGACTTTTATTCTGAGAGAGACTGGTAGCCCTTGGAGTGTTTTGAACCAAGAAGTGATATGATTTACTTTACTATGTCACATTTTCATTCTGATTGCTGTGTTAATAATAGACTGAAGGAGGATAAGGATGGAAATAGGGAGACCAGTTAGGAGGCTATTGCAATAATCCAGGGGAGAGATGATGGTGGCTAGGATCAGGATGATAGCGCTAGAGGTAGTAAGTGGTCTGATTCTGGATATACTGTATTTTAAAGGTAGAGCTTGGTAAGTTTGCTGATGGATCTAATTGGAGTGTGAAAGAGTGGAGTCAAGGATTTACCCTAAGGAAATAGAAGAAGAGAACTGTAATTTACTTTGATGAACAAGACTGAGGAAGAAGCAGGTTTTTTTGTGTGTGAGGGAGATCAACCCTGAGCTAACATCCATGCTAATCCTCCTCTTTTCTTTGCTGAGGAAGACCGGCTCTGAGCTAACATCTATTGCCAATCCTCCTCCTTTTTTCCCCCCAAAGCCCCAGTAGATAGTTGTATGTCATAGTTGCACATCCTTCTAGTAAGAAGCAGGTTTTAAGGAAGAGATCTGGAAATCTGTTTGGACATGCCGAGCTTTATATGCATATTAAATATTAAGGTGGAGATGATGAGTAGGCAACCGCATATATGGGTCTGGAGTTCAGGGGAGAGGTGTAGGCTAGAGACAAAAATTTGGGATTCATCAGCACATAGATGATATTTGAAGCTCTACGAGGCCACCAAGGAAGTGAGTATATACAAGAAAAAAGTCCAAGGACTGTGCTCCGGGCACTCCAACTTTTAGAGGTTAAAACATGAGAAACCAGAAAAGGAGACTGATAAGAATTATCAAAATTAGAAAGAAAACCAGAAGAGGGTGGATTCTAGGAATCAAATGAAGGAAATGTTTCTAGGAAAAGGGAGTGATCAACTCAGTCATGTGGTGCTGAGAATTGACTGTCGGACTTAACAACACGGAAGTCATTGGTGACCTTGACAAGAGAAATTCTGATGGAATGTTGGGGCCATAGCCAGACTGGAAAAGTTTAAGTGAGATTTAGAGGAAAAGAAGTGGACACAGGGAGATTAGATAAGACTTCTGAGGACTTTTGCAGTGAAGGGGAGCAGGAAATAGGGTTGGAGTTGGAAGTGGATGTGGAGTCAGGGGAGGGTGATTTTTCAGATGGGAGAAATACCAGCATTTCTGTGTGTGTGCTTGTAGAAATGATCTAGTGCAGGGTTTCTCAACTTTGGCACTATTGACATTCTGGGCAGAATAATGTTTTTGTTGTGGAGGGCCATCCTTTGCATTATAAGGTGTTTAGAAACATCCCTAGCATTCTATCCACTAGATACCAGTAACATCCCTCCACCTCCCCAGTTATGATAACCATAAAGGTCTCTAGACATTGCCAAATGCTTCCTGGGAGGTAGAGGGGAGGTGGGCAAAATCATCCCTGGTTGAGAACCACTGATTTAGTGGAAAAGAAAAATATTGGTGATGCAAGATAGAGAATGGGGGAATTCCTGGGGCAATATCCTTGAGTTGATGAGAACGGATGATCTACTGCACAAGAAGAGGGATGGGTCTGCTAGTTTCATAGACTGTGAATCCACATTAACAGAGAAAACAGAGGGGATGGGCGTAGACGCAGCTAAGTGGCTAGGCATGGTGGTAGGAACTTACAGAAGTTCTCTTCTAGTTGCCTTTATTTTCTCAGGAGAATAAGCAGAGTTAAGTAGCTAAACGCGAGCACATGAAAGGAAATGTTGGAGGTTTTAGGAGACGGAGTCGGATGGGAGCTCATCTAGGAGAATGAAAGACAAAACGGACTAGTGAAATGTCTTGGGATTGTTGACCAGCTTTACTATTCAGCAGTAAAGACCCATTAAAAGTAGAGTAAGACTAATTAACATTGTTACGTATTTTTTTTCCAGAAACACTCAGGGGTCTTGGTGCACAGAATAAGCTGAGAGTTGGATATGAGCAGGGTTGTAGTCTTGCCAAAAGAGTATCATGAAATGAAGGGGGGCAAGAGAGTTGATAGTATACGCAAGGGAGTGATTATAATGACTGACCATGGAATTTAAGCTGGGTAGGGAGGGAAGTGAGGACATGAAGGGGGCAAGGGATTGTGAAAAGGTAGGATCATCAGTGGAATATAAGTCCCTGTGGGATTGAAAGATTATTGGAGATGGAGTATTAAAGAAAGTGAGCTGGAAATATAGGAGGTCAGAGAGTGAGATGCTTGAAGTTGAAATTACGGAGACATGCATTTTTTGGCAAGGTTAGAGTCTAGGATATGACCATGGCAGTGAGTCTCAGGGTGGGGTGGGAAATGGAGTCACAAAGGCAGATGCACAGAGCCACAGAGTATCAGAGTCTAGAGGATGAGGAGCAACAGCAAGACCTTATTGTAGTAACTAACATAAACAGTTACTAATTTCCACCCTACTTTGGATGATTAGCCTCAACTCTTTGTGGTAACATTATTCCCTTTGCCAGTGAGCAGTTTAGGGGTGGCCAAGAAGATGAGGGAAAGTTTGCTGGGAAGTTTCTTGGAAACACTTCCTTATTCCAAAGAATGAGAAAGTTCCTCTTCTTCCTCTAGATTATGTGATGCCTGAAACTTTTGTAGCCATCTTGTTAGCCGCTTGAGGATGAAGTTAACACTGAAGATGGTAGAGAGAGGGAAAGAACATGGGTTCTTGATGACACTGTTGAACCACTCTATCACAGGTCCTGGAGCCTGCCCTACCCATACACCTCCTATTTTGAGAAATAATAATTTCTCCAATTGTTGAAGTTAGTTTGCATTAGGTTTCTGTTATTCACAACCAAAAGCATCTGATAACGCTACTCTTGAGGAGCTCCTTGCCTGTGGAGAGCCGGACAGGGAAACAGACAATCACATTTCAGTATGTCACCTGCTACCCTGGAGGAATACCAGTGGGCCATAAGAGCCTTGTGTAGGTGCCTAACCAGACTGAGAGTCAGGGAAAATCTCCCAGGGAAGAGTAGTCCTGAAAGGTCAGTAAAAGTTTGCTAGGCAAAGGGGGGTCTCTGGGGAGAGAGAGCTGAATATGTGATGGGGCAAAGGTAAAAGAAAGCTCAGAACTGTTCGTAGTTTTACAGCCAGCAGGAATTCTAGATGACCTCAACAAAAATACTAGTAATAGTTGATACTATACATTTGCCAATCAAAAAAGTTATATATGTTAGAGTTTCATTAGTTTTGAGAAACAATGTTCTCTCTCCCTGCATGTAAACAAGAAAGCATATAATCTCCTTTCTGCTAGCTGCTAATTTGTGTCCACGGGAGAAACCAGTCCAAGGATACAGGCTACATACGTAGCGGGTCAGAGATGAGACAACTGAGGAGCGATTGAGGAGAAGCCCTGATTGAACTGCCCTGAAGTTTGCCCTATTGCCTGACTTGCAGTTACATTTGCCAATAAATCCTTTCATTAGTTAAGCCAATTTGAACTGGTTTTTCTATTACTTGAAACTGAATGGATCTCAATTTGACACACACATACACAGGATCAGAATGTTCATTAATAACCTACATTATATTTTATATTAGCTGGTACATGAGCAATTCATATCATAACATCATATTTTGTATTTTTGATTTCTGGGACAGATAGATGAAATACAGAATGTCCAATTCCCCAGCAGACATCTGACAACCCTAATGGCTTGGGATGGCACGCATGGATATGACTCTGGAGAAGTGGACAGGGCACAATATTTTATCCTAAAGATATTGGAAGCCAAGGGGCGGGTTTAGGCAGGTTAAACAAGCAAAAGGTAATAATCTCCGTGGTTTTGAGGATAAGCTTTTTCAAAAGGGAAATTGTTTTTCCCTGCCTTTTTCTGTCAGTAAAATTCTTATTGATTTTAAAATCTACTCCTTAATTCAACAGCTGTTTATTAAGCATTTACTACGTGCCAGTCACAGTTGTAGGAACTTAGGATATAGCAGAGAACAAAACAGACAAAATTTCCTGCCATCATGGAGCTTATGTCCGATTCAGGCCAGATGGTATCCTCTCCAAGATGTCTGCCTGAATTCTCTCAATCATATTTAATATTTCCTTCTGCTTTTATGGCATGTTGTATCATTATAATTACACTTATGGTCTACTTCGAGTTAGAGATATTGCTTCAGATGTCAAATATCTCCCTCACTAGACCGAAGGTTCTTGGGATTAGGGTCTATGATCTCATTAATCTGTCTCCCAAGCATACAGCTGGTTCAGAGCAAGTGCCACTGGGCAGTTGTTGAATGAGCAAATGACTCTGTCTACAGTCCTAAAGGGCAGGCCCACATGGTAAGCTCTCACTGCAGCCTCTGCCAGGCATTCATTTGGAGCAATTGGGAGCCAACCTGTCACGGATTTAGGCGATCTGAGAGCTGTATAGAAATGACATGATTGTTACCGATATGAATGATTATTACCGATAAATGTTAATGATAAAGTTCATTTGTATGACTATGGGCATAATAGGAAATGAAATTCTAGATAATTCTATTATGAAATTCAAATAGCTGTCCAGTTTAATGAATGTAAATGGCTCTTTAATGAAGAAATGGAACAATGCCAATGAAAATGGTGACTGCAAGTATGAAAATATTTCTTTGGTTAAAACTGAACCAATAACTGGGTCATATATGCATTTGAATACTTTATAAGTTATTGTAATTTAGGGGCAAAGACCTCTGATTTTCCTAAAAGCAGAAAAGAATTGCTGTAAAGATCCAAAGCAATTTTTTTCTGCTAGATGTCAGATGGTTGCTGTTATATTGCTACACAGTCAACAGAGGGAGCCCACGCTACAAAACCTAACAACATAATTTCCTTACAGAATTTTGTACACTGGTAGAAAGTCAATAAAGAAATAGAAAGAAATAGAAGAAATAGAAGAGAAGAGTTAAAGTATTAGACAAATTTGGTTTTAAACTGTATTGGGAATCTGGAATCCCTCTTATGAAACTGGGTTTGGGGGATGATGTTAAGTTACAGGTATTTGAAAATAGCATACATGTAATAGACTTTTTCTCTTTTTAATTTTATTTATTTATTTATTTTCCCCCCAAAGCCCCAGTAGATAGTTGTACGTCATAGTTGCACATCCTTCTAGTTGCTGTATGTGGGACACGGCCTCAGCATGGCCGGAGAAGCGGTGCGTCGGTGCACACCCGGGATCCGAACCCGGGCCGCCAGCATCAGAGTGCGAGCACTCAACCGCTACGCCACGGGGCCGGCCCGACTTTTTCTTTTTAAAGCACTTTACATACTGCCAGAGTGATCCTTTGTCTTTAGAGTACACAATTATATTTCTCTCCTGCTTACAACCCTCCAATGGCATCTTCATCACTCATATGACAAATTCAACCTTGTGAAGATTAAAGGAGGTAATAAACAGCATAGTGCCTGGCACAGTAAATTCTTAGTATTATTTTTCATTACTATGTCTTGTATTGTAGTGATCTTTCAGACTAGAATGCTTTCTAAACTGCCCCATTCCTACTCTGGCTTTCATCTGGTTAACTCCCTTCTTGTCCTGTAGGTTTCAGGATCCCGGAAGTCTTGCTTCCTTCACAGTCTGGGTGCTCTTCTGGTACTTATCATGCCGTATAGTAATGATCTGTTCACAAAGGTGTCTCTTCCACGTGAGAGCAGAGGCCAGATCTCATAATTTGCTCTGGCTCTAATGTGTAGCACTAGGGTGACCAACCATCCAGGTTTGCCTGGGACTGTTCCAGTTTTAGCACTGAAAGTCCCATGTCTCTGGAACCCCATGGTTCCAGTTGGTCACCCTGCCACAGGTCTTGGTACATAATAATAGTTCAATCAATAAATTTGTTTACCTAAGCAAATTATCTTTGGTGAGTCACTTTTGCTTCCTGGGCTTAAATTTCTCCAACTATAACTAAAAAGTTTAAACAAAATAATATCTAAGGCCTGGCCCCTTTTAACTCTGACATTTTAGAATTGGATGTCACATTTATGGCCTGCCTACATTCATCACTTTACCTTGTCTATACTAAGGAAATCTTAACTAGCTACCACTCTATCTTATTTTTTTAAAAAGCACTGCTGAAAATACTCACGACAAATTAAATGAAAAAAGTAAGATATAAATCTTGTATATATATGATTCCAATTTTGTGAAACGTAAATTTTTTATGTTTTTTAATATTTTATAGGAGAAAAGGGAATGGAATTATGAATACATTTCTTATTATGGATAAATTTTCCCACTTTTCAAATTTTCATAAATTTCTACAATGATCATATGATTTTATAGTCAGAAAACAATATCCACGAAACACCAATGTTTCTGCTGATGCACAAAGTAGGTGTACTTTAAATAATTATTTTTCAGAAAATTGTTACCTTTGTGGGAATTTGTTCACAAAAGTTAGGTAACTGATTACGTGTTTCCTTCAGTTCAGTGCTTCTCAAACATTAATGTAGGTCTGGGATGGGTCTGTGATTCTGTGTTTCTAACTTCCGGGTGATGCCAGTGCTTCTGGTCTGTGGATCACATTTTGAGTAGTAGGCTTTAGTGTGTATGAATTCTAATCCACATTTGACTATTAATTACACCATTTTTAACCATCCTGTCCCTTTAGTAGTGCTTCCCAAAATGACACACTGGGGTAAATATGGGAGGCTTCTCATAATTCAACTTTCTGAGAGCAGGGGGGATCAATACCTTGGGAACTTTTGTAAACTCTTTGAGGCATAGTGGTTGGAAATTCTTGCCTTAGAGTTAGTCGTCTTTTGTAAGCAAGAAGTCAGATGCAACAAAACATATCAGACCAACCAAAATTCCAGAACACTATGTTGACAGATGCTACGTTACTCAAAATAGAGTAACTGCCCCCTCCTCTGTGCCCCTCACAGAGCCCCTAGTACAGTTGTGTTCCATAAATAGTGTCTGAATGAAGGAATGAGTTTAATTATAAAATAGCTAACATTTGAATACTTTCTGTAGGTTTAAAGCACTGGTTCTCAAGTTTCAGTGTGTGTGAGACTTATCTGGGGAAGTAGTTGAAATATAGATTCCTGGACTCTACTGTCAGAAATTCTGATTCTGGGCAGTGGAGTTCAAGAATCTATATTTTTAATAGGCATCCAGATGATTCTAATGTAAGCATCTCTGGTCCATATATTGAGCAACACTGGTTTTAAGTGTAAGAAAAAAAATACCACAACCTGTACTAAGAAATATATTTTACAACATGATCCAGTTCTCACACACATTTATACACACATATATCTTTTTTTTTAAATTTTTTGTTTATTGCAGTAACATTGGTTTATAACATTGTAAAAATTTCAGGTGTACATCATTGTACTTCTATGTCTGCATAGATTACGTCATGTTCACCACCAAAATACTAATTACAACCCATCACCACACACATTACACACATATATCTGAAACAAAACTTTCACAAAACAATACTAACTCTTACTATGCGTTGTACGGTCTGATATTTTCTACTTTATTCAATTTCATTACAAAAACATTGCCCACAATCAACCACACCGATTTCACATCATTTATCTCATTTAATCCTCACATCAGTGCTGCAAGGTAAGCACTCTTAATTGTATCTTTCTTATTTGGAAACTTAACCTTGGGGAAGATTAATGTGCCCAATGTTACACATCCAATGCGTGGCAGAGGCAGAATCAAACTCAGAATGCCTGGCCTTAAATGGCCCTGACCTGCCCTCACCCTCACACAGCCATGCTGAAAAAGCCCAGCAACCCTCTAGTTCGGGAGTACATTCAGATAGCCTCTGGTCTCCCCTGTTGAATCTGATCACTCTCGAATACCAGTTTGAAATTTCTAAGAGGAAAAGAATTTGACTCAACTTGGACCAGGTGTGAACTCTGATCCATTCTGTTGTAGTCAAAGGGATGCTGAGGAGGGGTCACCTAGTACAGTCATGGCCACCTAACCTCTACAGCAAGAGCTGAAGCTGGGAGGTGATGTCAAAGAAGGGGCAAAGAGCTCTGCAGTCACATAGAAACACATCTACAATACCTGCATTTCTCCTCCTTTGAGAAGAGGGTTTTCTGTCTCCCTCTCCAGGTAAGTCCTCACTGCAGTATCATACCAGGAGAGCCTAGAACAGTATTATCCAAGTCTCCTCCATCTCCCAAATCCTGCCAAACTCCTGCCCGCCTCACCTCCCCAAATACACAGCAGGGATAGTCCTGGAAGTTCTCCTCTGAGGCAAAGGAGAATGCCAAAATGCAAGGGGCGTCTCCTTCAGTCTTTGTGACTGAGGACAGTGACCCAGTCAATAAAGATCTTAGGAGCTTCAACAGTACCTGATTCCTCTCTGTGTTTGAGGTCGTCACTGTTGTCCCCTTCTTCCTCAGTCCCAGCAGTAGGTTTTTGCCCAAGGTTCTGAAAACTTTACATGGTTTATTACATTATTCAAACTTTCCATCCAAGACACTATTTAACCTTTTGAAAAATGAAAAATTGCAAAATTTATCTCAAAAGTTGTTGAATAAAGAAAAAAAGCATTATTAGCCTTCTTAAAAAGTATTCAAAATAGAAAATTAATATAGTAGTTCTCGAACACACGTTCCATTCTTCTATTACTGTAGGCACCCACCTCTTATGAAGACCAGCTATGGAAGTTTCAACTACGGCAGGAAACGTAAGACTAAATAAATCAAAAGGTTATAAAAGCATACGGAATTTTTAAATGCCTAAATTCTTTTGGACAAAATCAAAGAGTGCTTTCATCTAAATCCTTTGTTTTCTTCCCACCCCTGAGAAAGATTGACAGTTTCTTTGATTAAAAGAACAGTTTGATTGAAGTGTTTTTTTAAAGAACATTTTTAAGATTTTGCTTTCTGTTATTTTCAATATTCTTAAAAGTTTTAAAATATTTTCTCTCTTTAACATGGCAAAATAAAGATTGATTTTTAATTTGCCTTATAAATAGAATTTTAATAATGTTTACTTCTAATTAAACTCTAAAATTTTATTAAAATAAAAACAATCTCTAAACCCTAACTCAGCAAGCATTTTCCTTTTCTTCCCACTCCCTTCAAGTCTTTATATGCTATATTTTTGTATAATGATAATCCATAATATAAAATGTTGTATTTTTTTCTCCTTGATGACAACAACAACAATAACAAAATAGTGTTTTCTTTTGCAGAAGTTTACTTGCTTGTACACAATCGTTATAAACATCTCTTCTAAGTCTCTTAGGTATTGTTTTGTGTTTTTTTTTTTTAATTTAATTTTATTTATTTTTTTTCCCCCAAAGCCCCAGTAGATAGTTGTACATCATAGTTTCACATCCTTCTAGTTGCTGTACGTGGGACGCGGCCTCAGCATGGCCGGAGAAGCGGTGCGTCAGTGTGCACCCAGGATCCGAACCCTGGGCCGCCAGCAGCGGAGCGCGCGCACTTAACCGCTAAGCCACGGGGCTGGCCCTTAGGTATTGTTATCATGTCTCATACTCTGTCATCTGGAAGCATTTTGATGTGTATTATTTAAGATGAGTATTATTTTAACAAACATTCATTTGTTCATTATTATTCATATTTACCTGAGTGAATATATCATCTACATACCACCAAAGTCATGCCAAAAGTCGACCCAATGAGTATCTGAAATGTAATACACATTTCCAGTTCCAATTGGTAAGGACTTTAAACGGTATTATTATTACTTTAATAAATAAACACTGGCATTTCTCTTTATAAAATAAATCTCAGGAAATAAATGTTTCACAAAAAAGTTAACAATTTAAATGAAAACTCTTTTAGGAAGTAAAGAGGTGAATATACAATTGAATCCTATCTTAATGATGAATGGGGAGAGGGAATAATTGTATTTAACGTTAGGCCTAAGACAAAAACTGAATGTACTCAAAGCTACTCTTTAAAATGCTAAATCAAGTACTATATACATGGCTTTTTTTTTTGTATACAACTCTGTAGAGTATCAACGTATAAGATATACATCAAATATGAAGAATATAATTCCAAGAGTACTCAAAAATTAAATCTTTTGAGTACTTCACTGCTTGGAACACCGCAAATTAGTGAAGATTCCAACCTGTGGGTCTTCCTATAACTGATTTTATCACTTCCTCTGACTTCTTTTTATGCCTATCATCACTACCCACGTGCCTGACCAACTAAAACATCTATTTAATTTATCTGTCAATAATTTGAAAAGTCTTAAAACCATTCATTCATTCTTTGGGCAAGCTATCTAAAGTCTCTGTGCCTTAATTTCCTCACCAGTAATGTGAGATCATAATAGATCCCATGTCATGGGGTTGTTAGAAAGATTAAATGAGTTAATATAAGTATGATGCTTAAAACAGTGCCTTGCACATAATAAACACTGTCAGTGTTTGTTGTTATTATTATTATAATTTTCATAGGTTAAGTGCACCGGTATTGTTTGCATCAATTATGTTCATTCCCACTACTTAAAGTACTTTTCTCTCTCTCTCCCTTTTATTTTTATTTTTAATTGTAAAAAACACATAACATAAAATTTACTATCTTAACCATTTTTAAGTGTACAGTTCAGTAGCATTAAGTATATTCACATTGTTGTGCAACACATCTCCAGGACTTTCTCATCTTGCAAAACTGAAACTCTCTACTCATTAAATAACTTCCATCTGTCTCCCAGCCCCTGGCAACCACCACTCTACTTTCTGTCTCTGTGAATTTGACTACTTTAGATACTTCATATATGTGGAATCATATATTATTTGTCTTTTTATGACTGGCTTATTTCACTTAGCATGATGTCTTCGAGGTTCATCCATGTTGTAGCCTGTGACAGGACTTCCTTCCTTTTTAAGACTGATTGATATCCCATTGTGTGTATATACCACATTTTGTGTTTGTCCATTCATTCCTTGATGGACATTTGGGTTGCTCTACCTTTTGGCTATTGTGTAAATAATGCTTCTCTGAACATGGGTGTGCAAATAGTGCAGAAATACTACATGAGAGTTGCTATATCCTTCTCAATGCATCATTTCAAGAGGTCAATAATGTCCTGATATAAATTTGATCACTTTTAGATTTTTTCATTGTAAAAGTATTTTCTTCCCTTTTACACATAATGTGAGTGATTAGCATGTGAATATAGTGGGACTGTGGGACTGTGAATATCATGTTCTCAACAATCTTAAACCTAATCCTAAACCTTAAACTGACTTCTTGCATAAATCAATTACTACTAAGGAGGTTGCAAACTGGTGATTTCCTAATTCCATCGTTCTTTCTACATTTATTAGTTGGCTTTCTATTTTTATCCCCTTTAAATTTTTAAAAAAATTATCGGTATGGACCCATGGATTCCTGTCTAATCAATATGTTATAATCCATTATCATTCATTTTGATCTCAAATTTTCCCTAGTTTGACCAGTGGGAGCCCCTTCAAGCTAGCTCTGGTGTCCTTTTGGCGTGGTCCCATCAATTTATGAGCACTTCCTTACTTTAGGCACAGAAAATGTTCCAGGTTCACTTTCTACTTTCCTTGCCCCAGCCCTGAATCAGCCATTTCTTCAAGGAATGTTGTTTCCTTTGAGTGGGGAATGGTATTTAGAAACCAAGATCTAGGCATTACCTGTGCTCTTTCCCCTGGGATGAGTTATCGATACTAACATATATATTATGGACATATATATGGATATATATATTAGTATTATAGTATTAGTATTATAGTATTAAAGGTATCAGCATAAATAAACATACACACACATATAATACATACACATACATACTGATACCTCTAATTCCAACCCAATACCACATCACAGGTTTTTTTTTTTTTTTCTTCTGGGGTCCTGCTCTGCATGAAGGCCAGGTAAGGCCCCTCTAAGGAAGTGATATTTGAGATGAAGTCAGAATAATATTTAGCAGCCACCCATGCAAAACTCTAGAAGTAGGTCATTACAAGCAGAGGGAACAACAAGTACAAAGGCCTAAGGCAGAAATAAGTGTGGTACATTTGAGAAACAGAATGGCCAGAGTGAGCTACAGGGAGGTGGTTTGAAATGAATTCAATGAGGCAGGAAGGAGTTGCCTCATATAAAGCTGTACAGGATATGGTAAGGAGTTTGGAATTTATTTTAGTACAATAGAGAGACATTGGAAGTTTTTGGGAAGGGGACTACAGTAATTTGATTTATGTTTCAAAATATTACTCTGGACGTTGTATACAGAATGAATTGTTCAAGGGCAAGAAAAAACCAGGAAGATAGTTATGAGATTTGCAGCAATATAGGCAAGACAAAATGATGATAGATTAGGGTAGCAACAGATAAGATGGAAGAGAATAAATGTGAGATATATTTTGGAGGTAGAACCAAGTGGACTAATTTTGAATTCTCATATGGTTATTATACACTTACTATGTGCTATGCATTATGCTGTGTCCTGGGGATAGAAACATTAAAAAGAGACAAGCCCTACTTTTAAGGAGCTCATAATCTAGCAGGGGAGATAGATATATAAATAATTTTAATACCGTGTGATGAACACATAATAATAGGGTTAACAATAATAACAACAATTGAATTTAATGCTGGATAAAATGTAGGTATGAAGGAAGAGGGACTTTGGCTGTGCCTGAATGCAGGGAGTGGACATAGAAGTCTCCATAAAGGATACAGAGAGCTGTCCTTTTTATTTCCAGGCTATTGACATATAACATTTTGTAAGTTAGGGTGTACAACATGTTGATTTGATATATTTATATATTGCAAAATGGTTAACACCATAGCATTAGCTAATACCTCTATCACCTTACATATTATCATTTCTTTTTTGTGGTGAGAACTTTTAAGATCTACTGTCTTTTTTTTTTTTTTTTTTGTGAGGAAGATCAGCCCTGAGCTAACACCCATGCTAATCCTCCTCTTTTTGCTGAGGAAGACCGGCTCTGAGCTAACATCTATTGCCAATCCTCCTCCTTTTTTCCCCCAAATCCCCAGTAGACAGCTGTACGCCATAGTTGCACATCCTTCTAGTTGCTGCATGTGGGACGTGGCCTCAGCATGGCCGGAGAAGCGGTGCGTCGGCGCGCGCCGGGGCTCTGAACCTGGGCCACCAGCAGCGGAGCGCGCGCACTTAACTGCTAAGCCACTGGGCGGGCCCCATAAGATCTACTGTCTTAAAAACTTTCGAGTGGATAATACAGTATTATTAACTATAATAACCCTGCTGTACATTAAATCCCCAGAACTTATCTTCTCATAACTAGAAGTTTATACCCTTTGACCACAGAGAGCTGTCCTTTAAAGGATAGAGAAATGAGGAGTAAAAGAGGCACAGGTGCATGAAACAGCCTGGTGAATTTCTGGAACGCTTAGGATGATTGGAACCCAGAGTTCAAGATAGGGATTAGTGTCAGGTGGAAGCAATTGAGGGGTTTTAAGTGAGAAGAGATAATATTAGATTTGCATTTATAAAATATCACTCTGGCTTTATAAGGAAGAAAATAGATTTGAGGAACACAAAATCAGAGGTAGGAGAGCCTTGGACTTCTAGCCATGAGATAGTAACAGGGACTAGTTTTACCTTTCCACTGAACTAGAAAACCAGACAAAATAGATGAAACAATGTTTTCAGACATTGGGTAACAGGGAGTGTGGGACTGTGAACACTGAGAAATGGGAAATAAAAGAAGCAAACTCTTTGATTTCTCCAACTTACTCCCTGGAGGAAGTTTCCACACTGAGGAGGAGGGAAGGGAAATTCTGAGTCTGGTGGTCTTGTTGAGTTGAGGAGACGGATATTGGAGTTTTGGGAGGTGAAGGCAGCTACAACTGGTGAGGCAGGGTGCCAGAGGGCAGGGGAATGGCACAAAGAAATCTCTTTGGAGATCTACAGAGGGTTCCCTGAGTCTTTGGCTGAGTATTGATCTGCACATGCTTATGAGGAAATTACCCGAGGCTGGGGAAAGAGTATTAGAAAGCAGTAGGCCAAACAATTCCCACAGCTCACCCAGGGCTGGGAACATTTTATGTGCAAAGCTGGAGTGGGACGCGGTAACACCTAGGCATCAGATAGAGTTCTCAGAAAAGGAACGCCTTAGTAGTGGAGCTAAAGTAAGCCTAGACTAAAGGCTGATCTGGATGCAACCTAACAAATCTTTTTTTTATTGAGAAAATATCAATATTTGTTTATTCTGGGAATTCGCATATGACTTTTTATTATATTTTTCATGGTACTTTTCTGTATTTTAAAATACAAAACCAAACAAACCAGATAAGATATTTCCCCCAAAGAACACAAGTCTTACTGCTTTCCAGTTTTTGTTGTTGTTTTTTTTCATCTCTGGGCTGCTGATGAAGATATTCTCATGATCTTCAAGAGCGTTTGATGGTTTCCTAAAGCCATAGAATTTAATGCATCAGCTTTGGGGGAATGTTTTGTTGTTGTTGTTTTTCCAGTCTTATTGAGGTATAATTGAAAAATAAAATAGTATTATTTAAAGTGTACAACATGACAATTTGATATATATATACATTGTGAAATATTTACCTCAATCAAATTAACACATCCATCACCATACATAGTTACCCTTTTTTTGAGTGTGTTTGGTGAGAACACTTAAGATCTACCCTCTCAGCAAATTTCAAGTATACAACACGGTATTATTAACTATAGTCACCATGCTGTACATTACATCCTGAGAGCTTATTCATCTCCCCATTTCCTCCACCCCCCAGCCCCTGGCAACCACCATTCTACTTTCTGTTTCTATAAATGTGACTTTTTTTTTTTAAGATTCCAAATATGAGTGATACCACACAGTATTTGTCTTTCTCTGTCTGGCTTATTTCACTTAGTATAGTGCCTTCCAGTTTCCTTCATGTTGGCACAAATGGCAGGATTTCCTTCTTTTTTGTGGCTGAATAATATTCCTCTGTGTGTGTGTGTGTGTGTATACCACATTTTCTTTATCCATTCGTCTATCAATGGGTACTTAGGTTGTTTCCATATCTTGGCTACTGTAAATAATACTGCAATGAACATGGGGGTGCAGATATCTCTTCAAGGTACTGATTTCATTTCCTTTGGATATATATCCAGAGGTGGGATTGCTGGATCATATGGTAGTTCTATTTTTATTTTTTTTGGGGAACCCCCATACTGTTTTCCATAATGGCTATAATAATTTACATTCTCACCAACAGAAAAGTTCCCTTTCCTCCACATCCTTACCAGCATGTTATATGTTTTCTTTTTGATAATAGCCACTCTGACAGGTGTGAGGTGGTATCTCATTGTGGTTTTGATTTGCATTTCCCTGATAATTAGTGATATTGAGCATCTTTTCAGGTACCTATTGGCCAATTGTATGCCTTCTTTGGAAAAGTATCTATTCAAGTACTTTGTTCTTGTTTTTTTGTTTTGTTTTGTTTTGTTTTTGAGGAAGATTAGCCCTGAGCTAACATCCGTTGCCAATCTTCCTCTTTTTTGCTGAGGAAGATTGGCCCTGGGCTAACATCCATGCCCATCTTCCTCTACTTTACATGTGGGACGCCTGCCACAGCATGGCTTGATAAGCGGTGCATAGGTCCACGTCTGGGATCTGAACCTGTGCACCCTGGGCCACCAAAGCAGAGCCTGCAAACTTAACCACTACACCACCGGGCCAGCCCTGCTTTGCTCACTTTTAAATCTGATTATTATTATTATTTTTTGCTATTGAGTTATATGAGGTCCTCATATATTTTAGATATTAATCTCTTCTCAGATATATGGTTTGCAAATATGTTCTCCCATTCTATAGGTTGCTTTTTCATTTTGTTGATGGTTTTCTTTGCTGTGTAAAAGTTTTTTAGTTTTGATGTAGTCCCACTTTTTTATTTCTGCTTTTGTTGCCTGTGCTTTTAGCGTCGAATACAAAAAATCATTGCCAAGACCAATGTTAAGGACTTTTTCTCTACGTTTTCTCCTAGAAGTTTTATGGTTTCAAGTCTTACATTTAAGTCTTTAATACATTTTGAGTTAATTTTTGTGAGTGGTGTGACATAGGGGTCCAGTTTCATTCTTTTGCATGTGAATATGCAGTTTTCCCATCACCATTTATTGAAGAGACTGTCCTTTCCTCATTGTGTGTCCTTTGCACGCTTGTCAAAGATTAGTTGTATATGTGTGGGTTTATTTATGGGCTCTCTATTTCATTCCCTTGGTCTAAGTGTCTGTTTTTATGCCAGTACCATAACGTCTTTATTACTATAGCTTTGTAGTACAGTTTGACATCAGGAAGTGTGATGCCTCAGCTTTGTTCTTCTTTCTCAAGATTGCTTAGGCTATTCAGGGTCTTTTGTGGTTCCATAAAAATTTTAAGATGGTTTTTCCTATGCCTGTGAAACACGCCATTAGAATTTTAAGAGAGATTGCATTGAATCTGTAGATCACTTTGAGGAGTATGGACATTTTGACCATATTAATTCTTCCAATCCATTTGTGTCTTGTTCAATTTTTTCACCAATGTCTTAGTTTTCAGTGTACAGGCCTTTCATCTCCTTGATTACATTTATTCCTAGGTACCTGATTTGAATGCTACTGTAAATGGGATTGCTTTCTTAAAATCTCTGTCAGATTTCTCTCAGATCATTGTTAGTGTATCGAAATGCAACTGATCTTTATATGTTGATTTTCTATCCTGCAACTTTACTGAGTCCCATGTATTAGTTCTAACAGTTTTCTGGTGGAGTCTTTAGGATTTTCTGTACAGGTGTACCTCAGAGATATTTCAGGTTTGATTTCAGACCCCTGCAATAAAGTAAATATTGCAATAAAGCAAGTCACACAATTTTTTTGGTTTCCTGGTGTGTATAAAAGTTATGTTTACACTATACTGTAGTCTATTAAGTGCACAATAGCATTATGTCTAAAATAACAATGTTATTTGAAAAATACAATTTTATTGCTAAAATTGCTAACCATCACCTAAGCCTTCAGCACGGATAGATTTGCTTGATGCAGGGTTGCCACAAACCTTCAGTTTGTAAAAAACACAATGTCTGCAAAGTCCAATAAAGCGCAGTGCAATAAAATGAGGTGTGCCTGTATGTAATATCATGTCATCTGCAAATAGAGACAGTTTCACTTCTTCATTTCTGATTTGGATGCCTTTTATTTCTTTTTCTTGCCTAATTGTTCTGGCTAGCACATCTAGTACTATGTTGAATAAAAGTGGCAATAGTGGGCATGCTTGTCTTGTCAGACAAGGAAAAGCTTTCAGCTTTTCACCATTGAGTATGACGTCAGCTGTGGGCTTGTCATATGTGGCCTTTATTATGCTGAGGGACATTCCCTCTACACCTACTTTGTTGAGAGTTTTTATCACGAATGGATGTTGAATTTTGTCAAACGCTTTTTCTGCATCTATTGAGATGATCATATGATTTTTGTCCTTCATTTTGTTAATGTGGTGTATCACATTGACTGATTTGTGGATATTGAACCATCCTTGCACCCCTTGAATAAATCCCACGTGATTACGGTGTAAGAAAGAGCCTTTTAATGTACTGTTGAATTTCGTTTGCTAAGATTTTGCTGAGAATTTTTGCATCTATGTTCATCAGGGTTATTGGTCTGTAATTTTCTTTTCTTATAGTATCCTTGTCTAGCTTTGGTATCAGGGTTATGCTAGCTTTGTAAATTGAGTTTGGAAGTGTTCCCTCTACTTCAACTTTTTTGGAGGAGTTTGAGAAGGATTGGAATTAATTTTCCTGTAAATGTTTACTAGAATTCACCAGTGAAGCCATCTGGTCCTGGGCTTTTCCTTATTGGAAGATTTTTGATTACTGATTCAATCTTCTTACCAGTAATATGTCTATTTATATTTTCTGTTTCTTCATGATTCAGTCTTGGTAGGTTATGTTTCTAGGAATTTCTCTGTTTCTGCTAGATTGTTCAATTTGTTGGCATATAATTGTTCATAATGATCTCTTATGATCTTTGTATTTCTGCAGTATCAGTTGTAATGTCTCCTCTTTCATTTCTGATTTTATTTATTTGAATCTTCTCTCTTTTTTTCTTAGTCAAGCTAAAAGTTTGTCAATTTTGTTTATCTTAAAATTAGCTCTTCATTTCATTGATCTTTTCTATTGTTTTCTGGTCTATATATTACTTCTACTCTGATCCATGTTATTTCCTTCCTTCTGCTAATTTTGACCTTAATTTATTCTGCTTTTTCTAATTCCTTGAGGTGTAAACTTAGGTTGTTTATTTAAGATCTTTCTTTTTTAAAAAATCTAGGCATTTATCACTATAAACCTCCCTCTTGTAACTGCTTTTGCTGCATCTCATAAGTTTTGGAATGTTGTGTTTCCACTTTCATGTCTTTCAAAAATTTTAAATTTCCCTTTTGATTTCTTCTTTGGCCCATTGGTTGTTCAGAAGTATGTGGTTTAATATCTACGTATTTTGAATATTCCAGCTTTCTTTCTTTTATTGATTTCTACTTTCATATTATTGCAGTTGGAAAAGAAACTTGGTATCATTTCAATATTTTAAAATTTATTAAGACTTGTTTGTCTTCGGGCCGGCCCCGTGGCTTAGCAGTTAAGTGCGCACGCTCTGCTGCTGGAGGCCCGGGTTCGGATCCCAGGTGCGCACTGACGCACCGCTTCTCCAGCCATGCTGAGGCCGAGTCCCACACACAGCAACTAGAAGGATGTGCAACTATGACATACAACTATCTACTGGGACTTTGGGGGAAAAAATAAATAAATAAAATTAAAAAAAAAAAGACTTGTTTGTCTTAATGCCCTCAAGGCCCATCTACAAATGACAAGATATCCTTCTTTTTTATGGCCAAATAATATTCCATTGTATATATATACCACATTTTCCTTACCCATTCATCTGTTGATGAACACTTAGGTTGTTTCTGTGTCTCAGCTATTATAAATAATGCTGCAATAAACACAGGGGGTGCAGATATCTCTTTGAGATAGTGATTTCATCTCCTTCAGATATATACTCAGAAGTGGAATTGCTGAACCATATGGTAGTTCTATTGTTAATGTTTTGAGGAAACTCCACACTGTTTTCCATAGTAGCTGCACCAATTTACATTCCCACCAACAGTGCACAAAAGTTCCCTTGTCTCCACATCCCTGCCAATGCTTGTTATATCTCGTCTTTTTGATGACAACCATTCTAACAGGTGTGAGGTGACATCTCATTGTAGTTTTGGTTTGCATTTCCCTGATGATTAGTGATGTTGCGCACATTTTCACTTACCTATTGGCCATTTGTATGTCTTCTTTGGAAAAATGTCTATTCAGTTCCTCTGCCATAGTTCACTCTTGAACTCTTACATGCATAGGTGAAAATCTAAGGTATCCAGGGGCAAAACAACAGCCGGATGGCTGAAACAGCCAAGCAGACACTTCAGCTGTTTTTTACCGCAGTGGAAACAGATTTAATCTATAAAGACTTACTTGATTTGAATAAGAGGAAAAGCTGTAGGTCTGATAAATAGGTCTAACTTGAGTCACCACAATATAGTGTTGTGGCTCCTCAACTACATTCCAGGTTTGAGCTAGTTCTCAGACCCAGAGCCCTTTGGGTAAAAGATGCCTTTTGAAGAAGGACCCTGCTGCTCTAAAAATTTACACTGTTAATCTTCCTCCAGGGCTTCCCTCAAAATATTTGCAGCCATTTGCCAGTGTGACAGTGCAATTAGGCTAAGGGAAATAATCAGATTTTTAAAATGGATTACTAGACACTGGCTGTGAACTAACTCTAATCCCTGGAGACCTAAAATGTCACAGTGGTCCACGAGTCAAAATAGGGGCTTATTGAGGTCAGGTCATTAATGCAGTTTTGGTTTGGGTCCATCTCAGTGGGCCCAGTAGGTTCCAAATCCAACCCACGATTATTTCTCTAGTTCTAGAAAGCATAATTGGAATAGACATGCCTAGCAAATGGAAAAATCTCCACATTGGTTACCTAACCCATGAAATGAGGGCTATTATGGTAGCAAAAGTCAAGTGGAGGGGCTGGCCTGGTGGTGTAGTGGTTAAGTTCGCACACTCCACTTTGGTGGCCCAGGGTTCGCAGGTTCGGATCCCGGGCACGGACCTATGCACTGCTTTATCAAAGCCATACTGTGGTGGCATCCCATATAACGTAGAGGAAGATGGGCACGGATATTAGCTGAGGACCAATCTTCCTCAAGAAAAAAGAGGAGGATTGGCAACAGATGTTAGCTCAGGGCTAATCTTCCTTAAAAAAAAAAAAAAGTCAAGTGGAAGCCATTAGAACTGCTTCTCCCCACCAAAATAGTAAACCAAAAGCAATATCACATAAAGAGATTGGGGAGATTAATGCCACTTGAAGGATGCACGGGTGGTGATTCTTGCCACATCTCCTTTCAATTTACCTATTTGGCCTGTGCAGAGGGCAGACAGAGCTTAGAAAATGAAAGTGGACTGTTCCAAACTACTTAATCAGGTAGTCCCTCTAATTACAGCTACTGTTGCTTCATTGCTGGAGCAAATCAACACTTTCCCTTGTATCTGCTATCCAGCTATTCCTCTGGCAAATGCTTTTTTTCTTTTTTTTTTTTATAATTTTATTTATTTATTTTTTCCCCAAAGCCCCAGTAGATAGTTGTATGTCATAGCTGCACATCCTTCTAGTTGCTGTATGTGGGACGTGGCCTCAGCATGGCCGGAGAAGCAGTGCATCAGTGTGCGCCCGGGATCCGAACCTGGGCCGCCAGCAGCGGAGCATGCGCACTTAACTGCTAAGCCACGGGGCTGACCCAAATGCTTTTTTTCTTAATGCCTATTAATATGGACCACAAAACGCAGTTTTTTTTTTTTTTAATGTTTATTTTTTTATTTTTATTTTTTTGTGAGGAAGATCAGCCCTGGGCTAACATCCAATGCCAATCTTCCTCTTTTTTGCTGAGGAAGATTGAGCCTGGGCTAACATTCGTGCCCATCTTCCTCTACTTTATATGGGATGCCGCCACAGCATGGCCTGACAAGCGGTGCATCCATGCGTGCCCAGGATCCGACCCTGCAAACCCCGGGTCGCCAAAGCGGAGCACACGCACTTAACTGCTGCGCCACCGGGCCAGCCCCAAAATGCAGTTTTATTTCATCTGTAAGAGTCAGCACTATACTTTCACTGTTCTACTCCAGAGCTATATTATCTCTCTTTCTGTCATAATCTAGTCCAAATAGGCCTTGATCTTCTCTATGCCACATTAATGGACACCACAGGATATGTGTGATATCATGGTAACTGGACCTGGCGAGCAAGAATTAGTAACTACCCTAGATAATTTGGAAAGATATATGCATGCCAGAAGGTGGAAATAAATTCCACAGAATTCAAGGGCCTGTTGCCTCAGTAAAATTACAAGGCATCCAGAGGTCTGGAGCATGTCTGGATATTTTTTCCAAGATGAAAGACTAGTTGCTGCATCTGACTTCTCCAGTCTCTAAGAAAGAGGCGCAATGCCTAGTGCGCTCTTTTGGATTTTGGAGACGACATATACCTCATTTGGCTGTGCTACCTTGACCTATTTACTGAATAACCTGAAAGAGTTCCAGTTCTGAGTGTGGCCCAGAAGAATAGAAGACTCTGCAACAGGTCCAGCCTGCCAAGTTAGTTGTTCTGCCACTTGGGCCGCATGGCGCAGCACATCCATCCTATCTGAAGTGTCTGTAGCAGATAGGGATTCAGCATGGAGATTTCAGCAGGCAGCTATAGGTTAATGAGAGTCAATAGGATACCAAACAAAGCTATGTTATCACCTGCCAATAATTATTATCTTTTGGAAACACCTTCTGGCTTGCTATTAGACTAGTAGAGACTTAATATGTGACCATGGCCACCAAGTTACCTTTGAGTTGAGCTCCTCACCATGAACTGGGTGCTGACTCACTAAGACATGAACTTAGGCATGTAGATCCGCACTTGATCACAAATAGCATTAGGACATATAAAATTGAATTTGAGCAGATTCTGAAGGCACAAAGAAATTGCATGAGGAAATGGTTAAGACAACCATGGCTCTTACTCCTGCTACATGGTCTTCTCTCTCTCAACACATACTGATGGCATCAAGTGGAGTTACTTGTCACCAGTTGACTAAGGAAGAAAATACTTGAGACTAGTTTACAGACAGTTCGGCATGATATGCCAGCATCATCTGAAAATTCACAGCTGGAGTACTACAGCTTTGCTCATGTACGGCCCTGATGGGAGTGGTGAAAGAAGGTCTTAGTAGGCATAACTTTGAGCAATGATCTAACTGTGTAG
Source organism: Ceratotherium simum simum (assembly GCF_057802395.1). Classification (NCBI taxonomy): domain Eukaryota; kingdom Metazoa; phylum Chordata; class Mammalia; order Perissodactyla; family Rhinocerotidae; genus Ceratotherium; species Ceratotherium simum. The sequence goes on from NC_141921.1 coordinate 7,909,092, forward strand.
TCTGGAAGGATAAAGGTTCAGAGGTATAGATTTTCACTGATTCATTGGAAGTGGCTAACAGTTTGGCTGGGTGGTTTGGGACTTGCAAGGAGTACAATTAGAACATTAGTGACAAGGAGTCTAGGGAAGGTATATGTAGGTAAATTTCTCTGAATGGGCATAGAATGTGAAGATAAATTTGAGTCCCATGTAAACGCTCCCCAAAGAGCAATGTAAGAAGAAGATGTTAATGGTCAAGTGGACAAGATGATTTATTCCATGGTTGTCAGTCAGCCTCTTTCAACAGCCACCCTTGTCTTTGCCCAATGGACTCATAAACAAAGTGGCCATGGTAGAAGGGATGGAGGTTACTCATGGGCTTAGCAATATGGACTTCCACTCACTAAGGCTGATGTGACTACAGCCACTTCTGAGAGCCCAACTTGCCAATAGCAGAGACCAACACTGGCTCCCCATTCCCTGGAGGGAATAAGTCAGCCACCTGGTGATAGGTTGATTTTATTGGACCACTTCTACCATGAGAAAGACATCACCTTTGTTCTCACTGGAATATATACTTACTTTGGATATGGGTTTGCTTTTCCAGACCATAAATGCTTCTCCCATTACTGCTATCCCTGGACTTCGGTGTACCTTATTCATCATCATGGTATTCTGAAAGATTTGCTTCTGACCAGGAAATAATTGTACTTCACATCAAATGAGATGTGTCAGTGGGTTCATGCTCAGGGAATTCATTTTTCTTACCATTTTTCCCATTACCTGAAGCAAGAGCCTGATATAATGGTGGGAGGCCTTTTGAAGACCTAGTTTTAGTGCCCCCTGGCTGGCAATACTTTGCATGGCCCAGGTAATGTCCTCCAGGATGTGGTACACACTCAAATACCAAGATATGGTGCTGGTTGTTTCATGGCCAGGATTCTCAGGTCCAAGAAAGAAGGGGTGAAAAGTGGAGTGACTCTTCTCACTATTACTCCTAGTAATCCAGTAGTGAATTTTTTGCTTTCTGTCTCAGTTGAGACCATGTGACAAGTTATAGAAATGATAGTAGTAGTTATGAGCATTTCACTTTTACTTTGAAATGAATATATATATCAATTCTTTTCCTTTTCTTCCCTATTTCATTCCTCTACTATCTAGCATATGTTAATAGTGGCTAACCCTATATTTCATTATTTGGGTTACAGAATATCAGTGGAAGTCTGTGACTCATAGAAGAGAAACAAACATCACTCAAAGATGGATAAAGTGACATGTGGGACTTTGTATCCTCCTTTGGAGAGAGAGTTGATGCATTTTTTATTATAGGAGGGATATTGCATCATGTAAGATGGGGACATGATTGCTATTGTTTTTTATTTGAAAGTTTTAAATATGCTTAAAGTGTAAAGGAATGCCAAATTGATGAGTGGTGGTTTGTACTCTAACTTGTTAAGCTAGAACTGTTTCCCAGTATCCTTTTCCCTGTATGATTCTGGGATAAAGTTGGCCAAAAGAGGAATTTGTGCAATATTTGGAAGGCATAATTTAAGCAGAAGCCATTACTCTATGAAGGTCATCATGCTTAGATATGGTAACAGACTGCAGAGAGGACAGTAGGTTCCGAATTGTCCTCACTCTCCTCTGCCATGTGTCCAGCTCTTCTTCCCAATGTCCAGCTCTTCCTCCTAACTGCTGACCCTGTTGATACACAATGGCCCAAGGGCCACCACCAGATGCTTGGCAGCACACTGTCAAGGCAGTTGCTACTCAGAGGCACAGCTTCCTGTAGACATTCCCACAAGCCTTTCCTCCCCAGTCTCATTGTGGCAGTTGGACAAGGTGGCTTCTTGGATTAACTGGTGACTTCTTCTCTGACTCTCCAACTTCTCTCCTGAACCTTTACTTCCCCAGCTCCTCCTACAATTGTTTAAGATAATTCCTGTAATAAATCCCTTAGCCCATACCTGATAGTGGTTCATTTTCCCTCATTGAACCTTGACTGGTACAAATAGAGAAATCTAGATGGAATTTGAGCCTGTTCCTTCTGTTCTTCAGGTCCAGTTATAACCTTGTGCTTCCTACATGTAGTTGTTCAACCATTATTTGGATTCTATTTACAGAATAAAATATTTTTTCCTAAGCTAATTTGAGTTGGTTTTCAGGTATTTGTGATCAAAAGAACTGTAATTAATACCCTATGGCAATGCTAATTATGGATCTCTTGTATTTCTGCATGCCTGTGAGCAGACACAGACTGCCAAACTATCTTTTCAAGGATGTTTATATAGCAAACAGTCTTGGAAGATATAGTGCACCTTCTTATGGTGCAAAAAGCATGATTACTGCCCATTATAAAAAATTTGGTTCCCTAATCTCAGGTTCCTTTCCTCTCCTGTTATGCAATCCACTGTGCAGCCATTATTTGGGCCTCTTTGCACTCCCCAGTGGGAACTGGGCTCAGGAAATGATGCAAAAATGATGATACTTTGGCTATTGCTATTGCTATGAATAATAAACTGTCCTTTGTCGCTGACCCAAGAGACATGAAATTGTTGCAGGCTAACTTGTCAGCTGGCATGGATGGTGAGATTCTTCACAGTTCTTGAAAATAAGGTTATTTTAGGCTGGTGTAATTTCATAGGTACTGCTCATTAGGCTTTTCAAAGAGAACAATGTATATACCTATGATATAGAGTAACATATTAATAAACAAGTAAATGTGTTTTTAAGAAATAAATTCAATTTATTATATCATTATAGTATAACAATTACTTTATAAGCATAGATCTCTTTATTTCTCATTTGTAATGACAAGATTTATGGTCAGAATGCTTTGATTCTAGTAACAGAAACAAAACTCTTTCTAGTTTATACAAAAAGGATAATTCATTATAAAATTACAAGAGTACCTTACCAAAGCCAAGAACAACAGTTAAAAACAGGCCTCAGGGATGGTGGCCAGGAGTAGAAATCAAATCTTGCTAACTTAAGCATAAACAGGTATTTATAACTAGGATACAAAGGAGCCTTACCAAGCCAAGGGCAGGCTTTATGCAGGGCTGGAACAAGGGAAAGGAGCACTATTAGAAAGTCAGGAATCACATTCTCCTGATCTCTCATCTCTGCTTTTCACTTTGCAAATGCTTCACTGAACTTTCATTGTAGATTTGCTGTTTTTTATTTCCAAACCAAAAGGTGGGACATGGCAGCCCACAGCTCCCCAATTTATGTTTCATCTATTCCAGAGACTAGTGAGACCAAAGCTAGAATCTCTTATCTCCAACTCCAAATTCCTAGAGAAGTTTTAGGATCTGACCAAAATTAGAGAGGACTCTCTTATCTAGGATAGGCAGTAAGACAGAAGTTGGTAGGACACCAAGAGACAGAGACCAATTAAAATTGTTTTTAATGCTCCTTACAGACCTTGATCTGAAATAGCTTATTTAGATTTAGGAGTGGATATAGAGAGATGTTCTCACAATCCATAAGATGTTCTCACAACACACAGCCAGTAGAAATGACAGGTGCTTCAAACGAGAGAGGTATTCTAATCCTTTTTAATATTTCCCCCCAGACAGAAATGATAGGCCTGGATAATGCTACTATCTTATTTGAGACAAGTTTCGTTTCATTTATTGTAATAGGTATGATTTATTTCTTGGGAAGTTAAGCACAAATATTGGTATGAGTAATTTAAGCACAAAAGGTAATATTATACTTTGTTAATTAATTGTTTTCCCCAAGAGAAAGAAAAATGGAGACTAATTACATGGAGAGTATTTAGGAGAAAGGAAAAAATATTAATTATATAGTAGATGTCAGAAATCCCTCAGAACCATGAATAGAAATTTGATCAAGGGTCTCAGATTAGAGAGGAACTCTGATTCATCGAGCTTGAGTCAGGTGCGCATGAACATAGCGGCTCACATTTTCATCATAGAAGGGTAAGGGTTGGGGGCCCATTCTGAGAAACTGACATAGGAAAGGGCAAAGAAAATTGTTTTCTGGATTCTTCACAGTGTTCCAGGCTCTCCTAGAGGAGCAAAATTATATTGCTTACCAAAATCATGACATAATAAGATTTGAATGGTAGGTGATTTTTGTATTTAAAATCCAGAAAAGCTGATGGAAGTATTCTGTCCAGCCCTACCCACATTGAAATAAAATTGAAAATGTCAAAAGTATAAGGAAATGCTGTGAATGTTTTATTCAAAAATGTATTTGTACTGAAGATTTCTTAAAGAATTTCTCCTTGATGTTGAAATACATTTGTATTATTTATTATGTCCTTTGATGAGATACAAGGAGTTAGGCTTAATGTTCCTATCACTCTAGGTCTTGTAATTTTGTTTCTAGAAATAAGAAATGGCAAGGGAAGTAGGACCGCTCTATGGTAAAGAACAGAAAAAACAATATTAGCATGGACATGTTAAGAGACTCAGAAGCTGGTAATTCAGTTTTAACTTTACATGATTTCAGTGTATACAAAGTTTCAAAAGAAAAAAGTCATTCAACATTATGTTGAAGGTTTTGTATTTCAACCTCTGTATTTCCTCGTGAAAATACTTCCTTAATGCTGTCATCTTTTTGATCATCATAAAGTGACATATTCAGTACATTTTCAGTACATTCTTCTAATGAAATGGTTGACAGGTATGAAAATACTTTTTCCATTAGAGGTTCCCTGAGAAAAGGCACTGGAGAGCTCTTTTTTGCTAGAGAATCGTCAGAAAACCAGTCATCAGCTGCTTCTAAGCTTTGGCTGTAATGAGAATCAGATGGTAATGTTGATAAGCCTAAGGTAACACTGCTGCGATTCGTTGCCGAGCTGGACTCTGGGGGGTCACAAATGACCTTTTTTGTTGCAAGGCAGAATTCATCTTTAGAGTGCTCTTTAATTGCTATAAAGGAAAATTAGATTTACTGTGAATATTATATATTCGTGAGCCAAATCTTAATTATAAGAGCAATGTTTCTTTTTAAAATTCAGACTCTTCTTAGGGTTATAATGGACAGGATGATGCTATAGTGAAAATTCTGAGTTGCTACCATCCTCCATACAATGTTAAATATGTAACTGGGAATTAGCAATACTTTCATGATAATCAAGAGTAGAAAACTCTATTCTAAATAAAATCAACCTGTTTTAACAGGAAAAGATTCTAAACAGGCTAGAAATCTCAGTTCTGGAATGTCCCTTAAAATCAGAAAAGGCAGATAGTTTCTTAACTATTTATAGCTAAATATTGCCTTATTTAAAAAATACATGCCGCCTTAAGTAGGCAGATTACAAAATGTTTGGTCCACAGCGGGACCGGCCTATGGGCTGGCTTTACACCAATAAAAGTAACAACTAACATTCTTATAGTGCCTTACAATTTACAAAGCAGTTTGACATACTTCCATATCTAATTTATCCTCTCAATAATTCTTCAAGGTAGTTATTAGCACCACTTCACAAAAGAGAAGACTGAGACTTGAGGAAATGACTCATCACAAATCAGATACAAAACGGACTTCAATCTAGATTTTTGTTACTCTGTCTCATACTTCTCCTGTTACATTATTTATGCTGCACAGTTGGTATTTAAAAATGTTAAGTTTTAGAAAATATCACATTTATACAATGCCCTAAAATATCTTTTATAATATTTTACATATTAACTTTTGATATTAATGTATAACATTAAGTTTTAAAGCTGTTTTAAATATCTTATTACATTTTACATTCAGTATTTCTAAAATTATGTAGGAGGTTAATGTTTCAAGCTACTAAGACATAATAAGCAATATCTAAAGGGTTACAAAACACTCATGTCTTGTGACCCTCCACCATTACCATATGGCATTGACTATGATATTTTTGGGTATAAATAAGGGACAAAAATTAAAATTTCACATTTTAATTTAAGATATGACATTGCAAATTTTGTTTTCTAAAAAATATATGCCCATTCATATGCTAATAAATTAATGTTTTCCTTGAATTTTCATGGTTTTTAAAAATATTTAGATAACATTTAGGGTAGCCTTTTGATTCTTTAAGTTACAAATTGCTGTAAGTCGATTACGATTTCTTCTAATAAACTGTTGAGAAAAAGTACCTTTTATACGTGCTGTTTCCTTTTTTCTTTGCTCCTCCTACATAAAAAAACATTATTTGTATTTTAAAAACTGAATAGTTTTTATATAATTTCTATAATATGTTAGACATATAATAATAACATATTTTAACACCATAATAACATTTTGATGGAATAATGGTTTTTTCCTACAATATGAATTTATTTCACCAAACTATATTGACAGAAAAGTTTTGAGGTATCCTCTGAAAAGAATGTGAATTAGTTCAAGAAGGCAGTCTCCAGCACAGGGAATAAAGGGTGAAATAGAGTTCAACAGGATTATTTCTCTCCATCCTCACTAACTAGAGTCACTTGGTCAGAACTAGAGAGGGCTAAAAAAGTAATCAGACTTCTTAGACTTACTCATTTCATTAAACTACAACAACAAAAAGTCAATTCTGGATGAAGGCTTTTATAAAAATGCAACTTTTATTCTTTTGAAGCAAATAAAACATTTGCTTAAACAATACATTCCAGATGTGTTCTGGGAAGGGTGATGGTATAGTAGTTCTCAAACTTCAGGGCATCAGAATCACCCAGTGTGCTTGTTAAAATGTGGATTCTTGGGCATAATATCAGACGCGACTAAAGGAGATTCTCTGAGAGTGCAGGCTGGGAGTATGCATTGTAACACACTCCACATGTGGTTCTGATTCAAGTTTTCCTTAGACTACTAGATACACAATGGACTAGTACATTGGGTGCTGGGATGGAGTGAGGGAAGATGAGGCTGGAGAGATAATAACATTGTCTCGTGTTGTGTTCTGGGGGAACAGTCTTAGTATTCTGTGCTGATCTGCATTGTCTTGTCCCTCCAAAAGACTCGCTTAGGATATACATATATATAGGGTATACATATATATAGCATATACATATATATAGGTTAACACATAAGCATTTTTTTAATAACCAACTTTATTTCTTTGTCACTTTCACCTTTTATTAATATAAATGCCAATATAGGCTCCTGACTGACTTTACCTGGATTTAGGACCAATTCAATTTGTAAGTCCCATATAAATTATATTAGAACACTGCTTCTCAGACTTTAATGTGCCTATGTATTACCTGGGAAATTTGTTAAAATGCAGATTATGACTCAGTAGATCTGGGCGGGGTCTGAGATTCTGCATTTCTAACAGGCTCCTGGGTAATGCTGATGTTGCTGGTCTGGGAACCACAGAGTAAGGCCCTAGATTGATTAAAATTCTACCCAAACTAAGAGAACGACAAAATAGGCATTCTTATGTATTGCTACATATAAATAGGTAGAATTTTTCTGGAGGGCAATTTAACAAATCCACTTCTAGAAATTTATTATGCCAAGTACATAATTTTGGATTTATGGAAATACTCAGTTACCAGAATGTTCATCACAACATTGTTTAGCATTTTTAAAACCTGCAATTTAAAATTCTAAGAGTAAGGAAATAGCTAAATGTATGATGATATATGGATATTAGTACCATGAATATTCTTTCAACTATTAAAAATGATGCTATAGTAACAGAAGTAAGTAAGGACTCAAAAATTGGTGGGGACACATCAAAAAGACAGAGAAACAATCTTGAAGGGGTGTCTATTGGTTAAATTTGGGAAAATTTGAGCATCAAAGTAATGATAGTAATGGATTAAATAGAAATCCCTGAGTTTATACTGATAATAAATAAATAAAATAAGGAAGAAGGGAGAGCTTCCTCCTTACAGTAGAAGGCCAAATGTCAAATATGGATGGGAGTGGTAGAATTCGAAAATCATAATTTTGCTACAGTTTTGTAAAGATTGGCTCACGTGAGAAAAATTTATATAGCTGGTAAGTAGAGTTTGATGAAGAGAAAGATATTTACATGATTTCAAAGTGTCACCAAACAGATTGTTTATTAATTGCTAGGGTAAAAATAGGAATAATACAGTGGGAAAAACAGACATCATCTTGATTGAGTGACCAACTAAAAATCACTAGTGAAGAGCAAATGAACATTGTATGCCTTCAGATGTGATAAAGTGAATCTGATCAAAAGGAAAAGATAAAATGAGGAAGAGTCTATCATCTATAAAATAACTGGCTTACATTCTTCAAAAATGTCAATATCATGAAAGACGAAGAGAGGAAACTTTAAAATATTTTGAACTGAATAATGATGAAAACAAAACATAAAAATTTGGAGGATGCAGCAAAAGCAGTGCTTAGAGGGAAATTTGAATATTTATAAATGTTTATATTATAAAAGAAGAAAGGTCTAAGAATAATAAAATTGAAAACTCCTAGCAAGACTGATAGGAAAAGAGAAATATAATCAGGAATAAAAAGAGTGCCATCACTTAAGATTCTATAGATATTAGAAGGATAATAAGAGGATACTATAAAAACTTTATGCCAATAAATTTAACAAATTAGATAAAATGGAAAAATTCATTGAAAAACATAAATTTCTAAAACATACAAAATAGAACATTTAAATAGCCCAATATCTATTAAAGGAACTAAATTCATAATAAAAAATTCTCTCTTGAAGAGAACTCTAGACCTAGATGACTTCTTGGGTGAATTCTAGAAAAAAGCTTGGGAAAGCAATGTCACCCATTCTACACAAAAATTTTTCAGAAAGTAAAGGAGTAGGAAACATGACCAGAATAACTCTAATATTAAAATCTAACAAAGATATTACAAGATAAGAAAATTATAGAATAATATCCTTCATGAACATAGATGCAAAAAGTATTTAAAATATATTAGTAAATCAAATTCAAATCCAGTGGGGTTTATTCCAGAAATACAAGGTTGGTTTAACATTTGAAATTTAATGTAATTCACATTAACAAAATAAAAGAGAAAACCCCATGTGGACAATTTCAAAAGATGCAGAAAAAGCATTTGGCAAAATTCAGCAATCCTTCATGACTGAAAAGAAAATTCCTCAGGAAACCAGGAATGGAAGGGAATTTCCTTGACCTGACAATATGCACCTATAAAAATCCTATAGCTAACCTCCTACTTAATGGTGAACAGCTAAATGTATTCTGTCTAAGATCAGGAATATGAAAAGGATATCTGCTCTCAACACATCTATTCATCATTATACTGGAGGTCCTACCCAATGCAATAAGATGAGAAAATAGAATAAAACCATAAAGATGGGAAAAGAAGTAAAACTGATGTTTTTCACAGATGATATGATTGTATATGAAGAAAACCCTATGGAGTCCATAAAAAACTACTAGAAGTAATAAATTTACTTATAAAGGTCACAGAACACAGGTCAATATAAACATTAATTGTAGTAAAGATGACAATTCTCTCTAAACTAATCTATAATCACAATCTCAACAAAATTTTTTATAGCTAGAGAAAGTTTATTTTAAAATTTATACAGATAGGCAAAAGACTAAGAAAAGTTAAAACAATGTTGAAAAAGAAGAATGAAGTTGGAGGAATCATACTGCTCAATTTTATGACTTACTGTATAGCAAGAGTGTGGTATTGGTAGAGATAGACACACAGGTCAATGTTACAAATAGAGAATCCAGAAATACACCCACACATATATACCCAACAGATTTTTGACAAAACTTGCGAAAGAAATCCAATGGAAGAAGGATAGACTTTTCAGTAAATAGTGCTGGAACAATTAGACATTGGTAGCTCAAAAAAATGAACTTTGATCTAAACTTCATGCCTTGTACAAAAATTAACTAAAAATGGATCAAAGATAGAAATATAAAATGTAAAACTATAATAGCCAAAACAATTTTTAAAAAGAAGAAGAAAGTCGGAGAACTTTCTGATAATAAAATGTACTACAAAGCTACAATAATTAAGACAATGTGGTACTGGTATAAGGATAGATATATAGATCAATGGAATAAAACTGAGATTCCAGAAATAAATACATTTACAGTCAATTGATTTTTGACAAAGGTGCCAAGGCAATTCAATGGGAAAAGAATAGTCTTTTCAACAAATGGTGTTGGGACAACTAGACATCTATATGCAAATGAATGAAGTTGGACCTATACCTCACACCATATACAAAAACTAACTCAAAATGGATCAAACACTTAAATATAATAGCTAAAACTTTTAAACTCTTAGAAGAAAACTTAGACATAAATCTTTGTGACCTTAGATTGGGAAATGATTTTAGATATGACACCAAAAGCACAAGTAACAAAAGAAAAAAATGGATAAATTGGACTCATGAAAATTAAAAACTTTTGTTCTTCAAACACCACTATAAGAAAGTGAGAGGGCCCTGTGGCTTAGTGGTTAAGTGTGCGCGCTCCACTGCTGGCGGCCCGGGTTCAGATCCCGGGCGTGCACCGACGTACCGCTTCTCCGGCCATGCTGAGGCCACGTCCCACATACAGCAACTAGAAGGATGTGCAACTATGACATACAACTATCTACTGGGGCTTTGTGGGAAAAAATAAATAAATAAAAAATTAATTAAAAAAAAAGTGAGAAGATGATCCATGAAATGGGAGAAAATTTTTACACATCATATATCTGAAAAGGGATTTGTATCTAGAATATATGAAGAAGACTTACAACTCAACAGTAAAAAGACAACCCAAGTGAAAAAATGGACAAATGTCTGTATAGACATTTCTCCAAAGAAGATATATAAATATCCAACAGGCACATGAAAAGATTCTCAACGTTATTAGCCTTCAAGGAAATGCCAATCTAAACCACAATGAGATATCACCTGATGTCCACTAGGATAACTATAATAAAAAAGACAGATAATAACAAGTGTTAACAAGGGTGTGAAAAAATGGAACCTTCAAACACTGCCTATGGGGATATAAAATGGTGCAGGCAATTTGGAAAATAGTCTGGCAGTTCTTCAACAGTTAAACATAGAGTTACCATTTGACCCAGCATTTCCATTCCTAGGTGTATACCCAAGAGAAATGAAAACATATGTCCACACAAAAACTTGTACACGAATGTTCATAGCAGCATTATTCATAACAGTCAAAACGTGGAAACAACCCAAATATCCTTCAATTGATAAGTGGATAAACAAAATGTGATATATCCATTCAATGGAACATTATTCAGCCACGGAAAAGAATAAAGTACTGATATATGCAATAACCTGGGTGAACTTTGAAAACACTATGCGAAATGAAAGAAGCCAGATGCAAAAGACCATGTATTGTGTGCTTTTATTTATAAGAAATGTCCAGAATAGGCAAATCTATAAATACAGAAAGCAGATTAGTGGTTGTCTGGGCCTAGGATGGTTGGGAGAAAATGGAGGGTAGTGATTGCTAAGGATATGGCATTTCTTTTTTGTTTCTTTGTTTTGCTTTGTTTTGTTTTTTTGTTTTTGCCGTGGAAGATTTGCCCTGACCATCTTCTAACATCTGTGCCAATCTTCCTCTATTTTGCATGTGGGTCGCTGCCACAGCACGGCTGATGAGTGGTGTAGGTCCGCACCTGGGATCTGAGCCCTCGAACCTGGGCCACCGAAGCGGAGCACACCAAACTCAACCACTAAGACACGGGGCTGGCCTCTCGGCATTTCTTGATAAAAATGTTCTAGATTGAGTGTGAAGATGGTTATACAACTCTGTGAACATCTAAAAACCACTGAATTATACACTTTAAACAGACAAATTGTATAGTGTGTGAATTATGTCTCAATAAAGCTGTTATATATAAAAAAAAAAAATCCTAAAACTATAAAACTTTTAGAAGAGGACATAGAAGCAAATCCTTATGACCCAGGATTAGGCTAAGAGTTCTTGGACAGGGCACCAAAAGCACAATCTAAAAAGGAAAAATGGATAAGTTGGACTTTACTAAAATTAAAAACTTATGCTTTGCAAAATTCTCTGCTAAGAGGATGAAAATACAAGTCACCAAATGAGAGAAAATATTTGTAAATCACATATCTGACAAAAAACACTTGTATCCAGAATATACAAAGAACTCTCTAAATTCAACAGTAAGAAAATAATCCAATTAGAAAATGGACAAAATACTTGGACACTTTACCAAAGAAGACATATGGACGGCAAGTAAAAATATGAAAAGCTGTTCAACATCATTATCCATTAAAGAAATGCAAATTAAAATCACTACACATATTTTAGAATGGATAAAATAAAAAGTACTGATAGTACCAAATGATGGTGAGGATGTGGAAAACGTGGTTCTCTTATACATTACCGGTGAGTATGTAATGTGGTACAGTCACTCTGGGAAACAATCTGGTCGTTTCTTTAACATACTTACCATATGACCCAGCAACTGCATTCCTGGGCATTTAGTCTAGAGAAACTAAAATTTACATTTACAGAAAAGCCTATACGTGAATGTTCATGGCATTTTTATTTTGTAATAGCTCCTAACTGGAAGCAACTCAAATATTCCTCAACCGGTAAATGGTGAAACAAACTGTGGTACATCCACACAATGTTACACTACTCAGCCATAAAAAAGAAAAAACGATTGATACAAGCAACAACTTGGAGGGATCGTATGGGTATTATGCTAAGTGAAGAACAGTAAGTCTCAAAAGGCCACATATTGTATGATTCCATTTATATAACATTCTGGAAATGACAAAAATATAGAGATGGACAATAAATCAGTGGTTGCCAGGGGTTAGGGAAAGGGACGGAGTGAGTCACTATATAAACGGTAGCGTGAGGGAGTTCTTTTGTGGTGACAGAATAATCTGTATGTTGATTGTGGTGGTGGTTATACAAATCTGTACGTATGATAAAATGTCACAGAATTATATACAAAGACAACAAAAAAATGAGTACGTGCAAAAACTGGTAAAATCTGAGTAAGGCCTATAGTCTAAATTTCCTGGTTTTGATAATGTATACTTATGATAAAGTATAAAGTATACTTTTGGTAAAGTATATTTATGTAAGACTCATCATCAGGGGAAGTAGGTGATGGGTATACAGGACATCTTTGTAAATTTTTTTGTTAACTTCTTGATCTATAATTCAGAATAAGAAGATAAAAGAAATCAATAGTATTTACATTTACTATCAACAAACAATTGAGAAATAAAATTTAAAAATCAATACTATTTACCATAGCATAAAAATATATATACATAAATATAACAAATGTGAAAGACTTCTATACTGAAAACTGTGAACCAAAATTAAAGAAGACCTCAACAAATTAAATTAATAAATTTAAATTAAAGAAGACCTCAATAAAAGTAGAGTAATACCATGTTCATGGATTGGAAGAATCAACGTTGTTAAGATGTCCATTCTCTCTAAATTGATTTGTAGATTCAATACCAGTCCAATAAAAATTCAAGCAGCCTTTTTGAAGAACTAAACAAGCTGCTTTCTAAACTGTATGGAAAAATAAAGCACCTAGAACAACCAAAACATTCTTGAACAAAGAAGAATAAAGTTGCAGGACTTACAATACTTGATTCCATGGCTTAACTATAAAGCTACAGTAATCAAGATAGTATAGTATTGTTTAAGGACAAATAGTTCACTAAAAGGAATACAGAGTTCAACAAATAAACCAACATATATATAGTAGGTTGATTTTTGTTCAAAGTGACAAATTAGTTCAATGGGGAAAGAAAAGTCTTTTTAACAAAATTTTCTGGAACAACTGGGTACCCTCATGGAAAAAGATGAACATTGACCTCTATCTCATAGACCTAAACATAAAATCCAACACTATAGAGCAATGAAAAGAAAACACAGAATATCTTCACAAACTTAGAAAGATAAATATTTGTTAGACAGGATGCAAATTTCTTTTAAAAGAAAAGAAATCACAGATTGGACTTCATGAACATGAAAACTTTCTGCTGATCAAATGATACCATTATAAAAATGAACAGACAAGCCACAGTCTGGGAAAAAATACGCACAACATATATATCTCACAATAGACTGGTATCCAAATTGTTCTAAGAACTCCTATAAGCCATTAATTTAAAAAACAGACCAAACAAAATCAACAACCCAATTAAAAAATGGGCAGAAGACTTGAACAGACAGGTCACAAAAGAAAATATACCACTGACTAATGAACACATGAAAAGGTGTCCAACAACATTTTAGTTATTAGAGAAATGTAAATTAAAACTATATTAAGGGGCCAGCCTAGTAACATAGTGGTTAAGTTTGCACGCTCCACTTTGGGGGCCTGGGGTTCGCAGGTTTGCATCCCTGCTGTGGACCTACACACTGCTCATCAAGCCATGCTGTGGTGGCATCCCATATACAAAATAGAGGAAGACTGGCACAGATGTTAGCTCAGGGACAATCTTCCTCAAGCAAAAAGAGGAAGATTGGCGACAGATGTGGCCAATCTTCCTCACCAAAAAAAAAAAAAAAATTCAAAGTATATTAAAATGCCATTTCACACCCATTAAAACGGCTAAAATAAAAAATACTAATAACACCAAATGTTGGCAAGGATGTGGAGTAATTGGAAGGTCAGGTATTGTCCCAAGCAAAACGAAAATACATGCTCACTAAAACTACATGAATATTTAGAGCAGCCTTATTCATGCTAGACAAAAACTGAAAACAACTGAAATGTCCACTAGCAAGAGAATACATAAACAAACTGTTGTCTATCATACAATGTAATACTACTTATCAATAGAAAGAATGAAGTTCTAATACACAAAATAACATGGGTGAATCCCCAAAACTTGTATTAAGTGAAAGAAGCCAGATATAAAAGATACAGATTATATGATTCCGTTTGTATGAAATCTGAGAACAGATAAAAACTAAACTTTGTTGATAGAAATCAGAAAGTGCTTACCTAGGATAGGCAGAGAAACTGACTGGAAGGGGACATGGGAACTTTTTCAGAAGATAAAAATGTTCCGTATTTTGTTTTGGGTATTGGTTGAATGTATATACAATTGTCAGTGTTCATTGAGTGGAACATCTAAGGTCTTTGCATTCTGTTGCAAGTAATTATACATCAATAAAATATTTTTTAAATCATATCAATTTCACTTCAGTGGTATTCCTCCCCAAAAATCCATACACCCAGTATAATAATGAGAAAAATATCAGATAAATTCGAATTAAGGGACACTTTACAAAATACATGATCAGTATTCCTCTAAAGCGTAAAGGTCAGACAAAACAAGGACAGACTCAGATACGGTCACAGAGCAGAAGAAATTAGAGAGAATGCAATGTGCTATCCTGGATTAGGCCCTGAAGGAGCAAAATTACATTTGTGTAAAAACTGGTGAAACCCAAATAAAGTCTGGAGTTTAGTTAATAGTAATGTACCAGTGTTGGTTTCTTAGTTTTGACAAATGTACCTTAAGTAACTTAAGATTTTAACATTTGGGGAAATCTAGTAAAAAGTATAAGAGAACTCTATATTATCTTTGCAACTTTCCTATAAATCTAAAATTATTCCAAAATAAAGAGTTTATTTAATAATCATATCACAAAAGCATAAACATAAAATTTCCTGTAATAAAAGCTAGTATAAGATGTGCAAAACTTTCATGCAAGTAATTATAGAGCTTTATTGAAAGATTAAAGATAACATATAGAAGTACAGAGAAACATCACGTTCATGGATTAGAAGACTTAATATTGTAAAGAATCAGTTTTCCCCAAATAGATCTAAAACTGCACTGCAGTTCCCCTCAAAATTCCAAAAAAGTTTCAGTAAATGCTACTAGACAGTTGGGCAAACATAAAGAAAAAAGTGAAACTGGATTGCTATTTACGTCAAACACAGAAATCACTTCTAGATTGAGTAAAGACCTATGCAGTCAAAACTACAAAACTCTTAGAAGACAACATAGAAGAGTATCTTTATGACTTCGGAGTAAGGAAGGAATTAAATCATAAAGGAAAGGGCCGGGAAATTATGTTACATTAAGAATTAAAGAATTTTTTGTTCATCAAAACACACCATAAAAATAGTGAAAAGATAAGCAACAAAATGGATGAAGATATCGAAATTAATATAACTGACAAAGGATTAGTTATTCAGAATAAATAACTCTTTTGAAGTTTTATAATAAAAAGACAAAACAAACTAATAGAAAAAGAGGTAAAAGATTTGAACGAGTATTTTACATAACAGAACACCATAATGGCCAATGAACTTTAGAAAAGACAATGACCTCATTTTTGACCAGGAAAATACAAATTGAAATTGTGGTGAGATATCAAGAGAATGAGAAGACAAGAATGAGTAAAAATGTTTGCAAGAGGCATATCTGATAAAAGACTGTTATTGAATATATACAAAGAACTCTTAAAATTCAACCAGAAGAAAATGAACAACCCAATTAAAAAATGAGCAAAAGATCTGAACAGACACCTCACTAAAGAAGATAAGACAGATGGCAAATAAACATATGAAAAGAAGTTCAACATCATACGTCATTAGGGAAACGCAAATTAAAACAACAAAGTACCACTATACACTATTTTATTGGTGAAAATCCAAAACGCTGACAACACCAAATGCTGGTGAAGATGTGGAGCAACAGGAACACTCCTTCACTGCTGGTGGCAATGCAAAATGGCACAGCCACTTATGGCAGACAGTTTGGCAGTTTCTTACAAACCTAAACACCTCTTACCATTCAATCCAGCAATCACTCTCTTCAATGTTTACCCAAATGAGTTGAAAACATATATCCACACAAAAACCTGCACAAGGATGTTTATAGTAGCTTTATTCACAATTGCTAAAACTTGGAAGCAAACAAGATGCCCTTCAGTAAGTGGATGGATAAATAAATTGAGGTATATCTATACAATGGAATATCATTCAGCGCTAAAAAGAAATGAGCTATCAAGCCTTGAAAAGACAGGGAGAACTTCAAATGCGTATTACTAAGTGAAAGAAGCCAGTATGTAGTGAAATGCTACATACTGTATGATTCCAACTATATGACATTCTGGAAAAGGCAAAACTACGGAAACAGTAAAACAATCAGTGGTTGCCAGGGGTTGGGGGGAGGGAGGGATGAACAGGCAGAGAACAAGAAGATTTTTAGAGTAGTGAAACTATTCTGTATGAGACTATAATGGTGGATACATCTCTCCAATCTCTCTCTCTCTCCCCTCATACATATATGTGTGTGTGTGTATATATATATTTGTGAAAACCCAAAGAATGTGTAACACCAAGAGTGAATCCTAGTGTAAACTACGAACTTTGGGTGATGATGTGTCAATGTAGGTTCATCAATTGTTAAATATACCACTCTGGTGTAGGATGTTGATAGTGGGAGAGGCTGCACATGTGTGGGGGCAAGGCGTATATGGGAACTTGTATTTTCTGCTCAGTTTTGCTGTGAATATAAAATTGCTTGAAAAAATTGTTTATTAAGAAAAAACTACAGTGAGATACTATTACACATCCATCGAAAATTTAGGAGCCTAAAAATATCACTATTTGTTGAAGATATGGAGCAATCTTAGCACTTATGCATGCCTTGGGGGAATGCATATTGATACGGCTACTTTGGAAAACAATTCAAAATTATGTAATAATATTAAATGCACATAACCCATGAGTTAGCAATTCCACTGTTAGGTATATTCCCTATAGAAATTTTCTTTAAAAAACTACTGAAAACAACCTAAATGTGCATAACATAAAATTTAATATATTCATACAATAGAATACCATATAAGAATAAAAATAATGCACCAATCTAGACGAGTCTCGGAAATGTAATATTGTACAAAAAGGGAAGAAGATATTAGACATGGAGTCCAAAAACATATTTAATTTAATAATACATTGTTCAAGGATCTATAGCATTTGTGGTAAAACCATAAATAAAAGGAAGGAAATGTGCAATTACAGGATAGTGGGTCCTTCAGTGAAGGATGGGGGCACAGAGTGTAAGAGACAGATGAAGACTCAGGACGCCTCAAAGGTACTAGTAATATTCTATTTCTTATTCTGGGTGGTGGGTATAAAAGATTCCATTTATTATTCTTTAAACTATGTGTGTGTGTTATCAGGTACGTATGCTGTATTTCACAATAAAAGCTTTTATAGAAACCAAGATCTAGTTCTATGTTATATTAAACCATAATTTCGTTATAATTTTCATCCTCTTGCCTGCCTGTCTGTAGTAGGAGAGAAAGAGGCCAATACACAGGCAGAAACGGAGACGAGAAAAAGAGGGACAGTATGAAAAAGAATTCTTTTGTACTGAATCTGATCGTGGCTGAAGGCAGCACTACCTTATTCTTTTTATACTATGTTTTCCTACTACGTTTTATACTATCTTTTCTTTTGAATTAGGTTCCTATCTCTGACTATCAAGAGTCCTGAATGATATTTTGTGTTTACTTGTACATTATTTATCTCTCCCGCTAGACTATAAATCTCATGAGAGCAGGGACTCTTGTCTTGCTTGATCATTACCAAATTTCCACTTGCCTAGAACAGTGCCTGGCACATAAGCACTTGTTACGTATTTGTCAAGTGAATAACCTGACTAAACAACCTTACCTAAAATTTAGTACTTCTATATATGTACTTCTTCCACCATAGCACTCATGACATTTTTGTAATTGTCTATTTGTCTGTATCCACCATTAGATATGAAGACATCATTATATCAATAGTTCCTAGCAAAATGCCTAGCATGTGATGGGAACACAGTAAATTCAATTAATATTAAATGCAAACGCAGAAACAATTTTTTTCTCTGCAATGCAATCTCTATTTCAAACTTCCTTGAAAGTCAGAGCTAATAATCTTTAGAATTAACTTGATCATTAAACCCGCCTGCTTAAAACCCTCCAGTGATCATAACAGCATACTCGTATGGTGCTTACTATGTGGCCAGGCACTATTCTGAGTGCTTTTTACATACTAATTCATTTACTCTCCATAACAATTCGATGGAGATGAAATCATCCTCATTTTGCAGATGAGTAAACAGACACACAGAAGTTAAGGAATTTGCCTAAAATTACACAGCTAGTAGCGGTAGAGCCAGGATTCTAACATGTACCATCTGGCTCGTCAGTCTATGCCCTTGACCATAAACCCGTAATGCCTCCAGTGGATCTGTATAGCCTATGGGGTAAAATCCAAAATCCTTAGGCTGCAAATGAGGCTTCTCATGATCTCATCTCCAGGATCTTTTCCCACCACTCCCCTCTGTGAGCCCTAGGCTTTAAACATTATAATTCTTTCTTCTTTTTTTTTTTTTTGTGAGGAAGATCAGCCTTTGAACACAGAATGTCCTTTCCTCCTGGCAAACTTCTTTTCACTTCTTAAAACCCAGCTAAAAATGTCTTCTCTGTGAAGCCTTCCTCAATTCACGCTCCTTTGTCTGCATTTCTTTAATTTTGCGGCTCTTATCACATTATGTTGTAATTTTTAGTTTATGTTTTTCTTCTCTCCTAACTTTGGGCTCATCTAGGTCTGGACTCATAACTTATTTGTTTGTGTAGCCTCAGTGCCAAAACTAGTGTTGCCATATTTAAGGCACTCAAAAAATGTTTGTTAAACAAATGAACACTGAGTTCAACTTAAGTTCAATATTCAAGAGGTATAATGAAACTTTGACATCCCATCAATTTGTTGCTATTTATCTAGTAATGCCGTAAGACCATTAGAGTATGTGTTTTGTTTAGCTATATCATAGTTTTAAATTTCCATTGGTGTCTCCCTCATTTTATTTGTCCATATAACATTGCTCTGACAGCACACTACAGAAAGTTAATTATGTGTCTGCCTTTCCCACTTGTGCTATACTAGTACCTCAAAGGTAGGGTTTGTATCTTACTATCCTCAATAGGGGGGACCCAGAGCTTCGAATATAATGAAGCCTTAATAAATCTTTGTTAAATTGTATTTAATTTCAATTAGTTGGTTTGGTTAGGTTATTTGGTTATCTGAGTATCCTCATAGCTCCAAATCTCTTTCCTCTGAGATGCCTGGCAATTTTGCTTTGTTTTTCTTATGGCATTTATCTTCATATAACAATTTCAATATGGGGAATGTAGGTTTTCAGGCTAGAGATACAGAGAAGCAACTGTAGAAGGAGACATTTCCATTTAGTTTTTCAGTTTCCTATAGTATAAACTCTTTGGGTAATTTAAATTTAGCTCCATGTTATTTTCTCTCGAATTTAAAAATAATAGTGGATATTCCGTCTTTCAAATTTAAAGACAACAGTGCTAATGATGTGGTGTCAAAAGGAGTTATTTGAAAAGATTGCTATAAATTATTACACTCTACCTGTAATTGGAATCTTCCAGTATGAAAATTTCGAGAAATAAAAACACACTGAGCATGAGATTTACTCTTCGCCTTTGATGGTCTTTGCCTGCATCTCTCATCAGTTGCTTTAAATTTGGAATTTTGAAATATTTCTCTGAAACATATTTTACAGAGACTATTACTAAACATGAATTATATTATAAACTAATTAAAATTATTCTGTTCCCAATAGTTATACATAAAGATTTAAAAATCAGCATAAATATATTGCTACATATTTATTTTTAAAAGCATAAATCATATATTCCATTCTTATCTGTTATTGATTTCATTACACCTATTTTATTCACAAAATGTAAATTAAGCTACTTCTTATGCATGGTTAATATTTCTAGTTTAAAGATTAACAAGAAGTTTTTGATATCCTTCTTTCTGGCTGTGAGATAATCAATCAACTTTAATGTTAGTCTTTTCATAAATCTGCCTTTAATAGCAAAGGAAATTAAATGAAATGAAACTCACTGGTCAATTTTATATTTAATAATATCTCTGGCAAAAGTAAATGGAAGGAAGTTGAACCAAACTAATGACTTACAAGGGAAGAGTACCTGTGATCTTTATCCATGCAACCGCAAACAATTTTGAGAGAGGGTTAAAAATAATGAAGCAGCAAGTAAAACCCCAGCTGATCAAAGACAGGTAAGTATAAGGGATTGTAGCGTCTAACAGTCATTCTAAACTTAACAATTTAAAAGGTAACGCTGATTGCCATTTCTTCTTTCAGAGGTACTAGAAAATTTCCAGATTAATTCTAGAGATCGTGTTATGTTACTTAACGAGGTATTAACTATTAGGACTCATTCGTTCATGGAATTCAATTCACTTAACAAGTATGTTGTACATATAGTGGCAGGGGGACAAAAAGCACAGCCACTACCCCTATGGAACCGTCATTGCTCTCATGGAGCTTAAACACTAGTAAGGAAGACAGACGTTAATAAAATAATCACAAGACGACGAAAAATTACGACTGAGGAAAACGTTATCACGGAAAGCTACCTGGTACTGCGTGACTATATAACAAAGGGAATTAACCTGGCTAAGGATGTCAGGGAAGGCTTTTCTGAGGAAGAATGATTGAATTGGACATCCGAAGAAACAGTAGTAGTTATTAGGTAGAGTGCAGTGGAGGATGGGAGATGAAGGAGTTAGAATGTCCTAGTCAAAGAGAATATCAAGTATCAAGACCTATGGCCAGATTAGGACAGTGTAGCAGAAGCACAGAAAGCAAGAGAGAAAGTGGGAGATGAAATTGGGGAGCATGCGTGGGCAGACCACACAGGGCCTTAGAAGTCATGTAATTTTGTCTTTATCCGAAAAGCAATGGGAAGTCCTTTATAATACAGTGGGGATGGGGTGGAGGGGTGGGGTGACTCGATCAGATCTGCATTTGGAAATGTCTGGCTGAGGTGTGGAGAAGAGGTTAAATGAGGACCGTAGTGAATGTAGAGGGTCAGTTATAACTTCTACTGCAGGAGTCTATGTGGAGGATAAGGTGGTGGCAGTGGTAATGGAGAGAAATGGATAGATTTGAGCAATTGATGAGGTAAAATAAATAGAACTTGGTGATGGTTCATATTTAGTGGGGGTAGGAAAGAGAGAGGGAGCTATCAAGCATCTCTATGGAGACAGAGAGAAAAAAAACCCAAACCCTTCCTTGACCTCACATTTTCCCCTGCTACTGCCCCATTTATCAACTCGCCTTCACAAAAGCAGGCTTCTTGAAAGAGATATCTATACTTGTCTCAATTTTCTCATGTCTTATGTTTTACTCAAAGGTAAGCTTCTGAACCCATCACTCCACTAAAACTGTTCAAGGTCACTAACAACTTCCATGTTGCCAAATCTAAAAATTACTTCTCTACTCTTATCTTTCTAGACTTCTTAAGCATCTTCGACATGACTGGTCATAACCTGCTTCTTGAAACATTTTCTAATCTTGACTTCCTTGATACTACACCCTTATGCTTTTCCTTCTCAGATGTTGTTGATTCTTCTACTCCTGCTAGATCTCTGTGCTGAAGGGCACAGTCCTAGCTTCTTCTCTTCTCTTTCAACAACCACTCCCTGCTTAGTCTCATCCAGTTCAATGACTTTAGATACTCTCTATACATTGATAACCTAAATCTTCAGCCCTGACTTCTCTCCTGAAGTCCATCCATGTATGTCCAAGTGTCTATTTGACATTTCCACTCGGACGTCTAATAGACTTTCAAACTTACATCCAAAATACAACTCCTCATTTATCATCACTCTCTCAGCTTGCTCCCCACCCTAATCATCTCCTCCTCTCAGTAAATGGCATGATCAACTACTCAGTTGCCCATGTTTTAACGTGAGGTGTTAGCATTAATGTAGGTGTTAGCATTAATTCTGCCATTTCATTTATCTTTCCTTACCTCATCCAATCCATCAAGAATCCCTGCTAAATTTACCTGCAAAGCCTATCAAATCCAGCCCCTTCTTTTCGTCTCCTCTACTTCCAAATTAGTCCAAGACGCTATCATCTCTGACCTGGACTATGCAATAGCCTCCTAAATTGTCTCTCTGCTTTCACTCTTGCTCCGTTAAAATTCAGACTCCACAGAGAAGCAAGAAAAGTCTTTTAAAAATATGAATCATAACTCGCATACATTGATGATGGGAGTGTGCACCCACTTTGGAAAACTGGTCAGCAGTTTCTTACAAAATTAATCGCATGATCCAGCTATTCCACTCTTAGATATTTACCCAAGAGAAATGAAAGCACATGTACAAAAAGATTTACACAAGAATGTTCATAGCAGCCTTATTCTTCGGAGCTAAAAACTGGAAATGACCCAAATGTCCATTAATAGAAGAAGGGATAAACTGAGGTATATTCATACAATGGAATACTACTCATCAATAAAAACAAAGAACTACAGATAAATGCAACAACAGAAATGAATCTCAAAAATATTAAGTGAAAAAAGCATACATAAAAAGTCCATATGATTCCATTTATATGAAGTCCAAAATTAATTTATGGTGTTAAAAATTAGAATAATGATTGCCTCTGGGTGGGAGGTAGGGAGTGATGCCTGGAAAGGAGCATGAGGGAACTTTACAGGGTGATGGAAAAGTTCTATATCTTGACTGGGGTTGTGATTACGTGGGAATATATTTGTTGAAGTTCATCATCATACATTTAAAATCTATGTACTTTATTGTATGTAAATTATATCTCAAATTTTAAAAAGTGTTATAAAAATGTAAATCACCTACAGGTGACATTATAGAATCTTCAAAATGGGGACAATATTACTGCTACTTCATGGGCTATTAGGAAGTCTAAATGAGATAACATGTAAAGCACTTAGAACAATGCCTAGTACATAGTAAGCACTCAGTGTTAGCTATTATGATGATGATAAAGTCATTCCCCTGCTTAACACCTTCTGATGACACAAATAATAAAATCCAAACTCCATACTCTAGCCTACAAATTCCTATGTGATCTGGCCCCTATCTACCTCTTCAATCTCATCGTTATTTCCCTCTCTCACCACAGTGTATTCACACTGGCCTTCCTTCTGTTTACTGACTACCAAGATCATTCCCATTTGGGGTTTTTGTACTCGTTATCCCTTCAGCTTAGAAAGCTCTTCCACAAGATCTTCACGTGTCTGGTTTCTTGTTTTAACTCAGGTCTCAGATTAAATACTGCCCTCTTGAAGAGACATTCCCTGACTACTTTATTTGTTCATTGTTTGTCTCCTCCCAGTGGCAATGCAAGTCTATGAAACAGGAAATTTGTCTGACCTGTTCATAGCTGTATCCTCAGTACCTAGAACAATGGCAGGCACTCAATAAATATTTGTTGAATGAATAAGTGAGTAATTTCTAGTTTCTGATTTGTACAAGTGGGTAGATAGTATGTATTCATTTGCTAAGACAGGGAACACTGGAGCGGTGTATGGGATCTTGTTACAGTTTACACTTTTTTTTTAACATCAGAGAAAGCAAATACTGAACTGATTAAATAATTAAAAATACCAAATTTTAGGGTTGAAAGGAACTGAGGCATCAAGTATCTTTTTTTTTTTCTGTCTCTGGCAAAAGACTACATTTACACCATACCAGAGCATTCTGTCAGCAAATAAATATCTCCTAAAGAAGGAGTCTTTCCCTCTCAGCAATGTTTTTAAACTCTAAATTAGTAGTCAAAAATTTAGAAAATTTCTAGCCTTATATTATAATTCGAATCCATGTCTTGTAGAGAATAAAATCGATCTCATTACTCCTTAAAATTTTAATGCATGAAAATTGCTATTATGCTACCCAGACTATATACTACTAGGTCTTCTCTTTTCAGGCTATTTTCAACATGTAAAGCTTTCCCTCCCCAATCAAAGGGTCTACTACCATACTTCAAATTATAGAGTCAACACTATTATAGTTATTTAAGTTTAATATCATTCGAAAAAGTCTTTCATTGAATTTTTAGAAGTAAAAAAAAGTAAAATGTTCTAATAAACCTTACCTTCGTTTGCAAATCAGGAACCACAAAGCTGATGCCAAAGCAAAGAAACCAATTCCCAAAGTAACAGCACCAGCAGCCAGAAAATAGGTTAAGTGGCTAAAAACACCTATACAAATAAATTGTAAAAGATTATTTCATGCATGTATCTTCATTCTCTAGGTAAGATTAAATGATATAATATTTCAAATGATATTACATTGTGTAGTGTTAAGACATTAACTAGGAGGTTGGGAGGCCTGAATTCTGGTCCTGTGCAATTCTAATAAATTTCAAGACCCTGAATTTGAGAATTACACAGAGCTTCTGGCTGATTAGGGCCCAGGGTGCATTTCTCTGACCCTGCCAGGATTTGAGACCTAGGATTTATTTGTTTTGTACACGTGTCACTTCCTTTTTTCTTATCTAGTTTTCTCCCTTCGCAATCTAGCTGTGAATTTTTATGTCATTTTTCCAGTATTGTTCCCACATAAAACACTTTTCATTTTGAGATTTGTATTATCAATCACTGCAAAGAGGTAGATGAGTGTAATAAGGAACAAATAGGAGGAGATTTTTAAGATCTTATAAATGTTTAAACATTTTATCTCTACCTTATTGCAGTAACAGTAAAAAATCATAGCCAAAAGCGAAATAAAAGCAATATAAAATAATAGCATATCATAGGTTTATAATTGGAAAAGCCTACAGGAATTATGTGGTGTAACTCCTTTTTACAGATGATAAAATTGAGGCCCAGATAAGAGAAGTAACTGAACTAGGGTTAGGTAGCAAATTAAAACTAGTCCTCTATTCTTTTCTATTTTCTTATCACTGCTACCAATTGTATTAATACCGGTACGTACTAAAGAAAATTAAAAATAAAGAAAGCACGAGGTAATTAGAGTCAGGTTGGTCAAGTATTCATTAAGATTCTGAACTCTGCTACCCAAGCATAAAGCAAACTGTAGAAAGCTTTCGCAGAAGGCTGTATAGAACCTGAAGGGCCTTAAGACAACTTTGGAGTATATTATTTAGAAAAAAAGAGTTTAAAAGTATAAAACCAATAGAAGATCTAAATGTGTGAACACAATATAAGTTCTGCTGAGGATATGACATGATAAACACTTAGTTGTCTCCATACTTATGCTGCTTCCTAGGTAATTTCCAGCTTTCAAGATGGTGCCTCTTAAATCTTAGTTTTCTTTGGGTTCAGAAATGTCTACATTTGGGATTAATTAATGGTACCAAAAAAGTTATATAAGGCTATTTATCAAAGTGATACTTATAATACAAAAAAACACACCTCTAAATGCCCCACATTAGGAAGTCAATTAAATAAGTTATGATGATGTTATATATGAAAAATACAGTATTCTTTAATTACTTAGTACAGGGTTTCTCAACACTCAATACTATTGATATTTTGGATCAGATAATTTGTTGTGAGGGACTGTCTTGTGTATTGTACCAAAGATGTCTCCAGGCATTACCAAATGTATTCTAGGGGGCAAAATTGCCCCAGTTGAGAATCACTGTCAAGTGGTATAAGTGGTATAGTATGGTATATACCATAAGTGGTATAAGGAAATATCAGATAGTATTAAACAATAAAAGCAATATAGATAAAACCCATGACTTAAAAAAAGTTAAAAAGATATAGTTGTACTAAAATATAAGATAAAGATCTCTATGGACAAAAGAAAAGCAATACGGAGAAATAAGTAGAGGCTAAAACCACTAGTGCACGCTAGGCACTGAGATCTGGAAGCAGGAATTAGCTAGAAGCAGCAGAGAAAATCATTGAGACAAGACCTAGACCAAACCATCCTCTGTCACAGTGAATGACTCTATGTTACCAAAATCTCTGAGAGAAAGGAGTCCTGAGCTGCCAATAAAAGACCAGTTCAAAAAAGGACCAAGGAGGAATTTCGGAAATGAAAAACTCAAAAATTTTAAGGTGGAGTAAATTCTTCTTCTTCTTCTTCTCCTCCTCCTTCTCCTTCTCCTCCTCCTTCTCCTTCTTTCTTCTTCTCCTTCTTTCTTCCTCCTCCTCCTCCTCCTTCTTCTTTCTTCTTCTTTTTTTTTGTGAGGAATATTGGCCCTGAGCTAATGTCTGTTGCCAATCCTTCTCTTTTTGCTGAGGAAGATTGGACCTGGGCTAACATCTGTGCCCATCTTCCTCTACTTTGTATGTGGGACGCCTGCCACAGCATGGCTTGATGAGTGTTGCGTAGGCCCGTGGCTGGGATTGGAACCCAAGAACCCAGGGCCACTGAAGCGGAGCGTGCAAACTTAACCACTACACCCCCGGGCTGGCCCCTAAGATGGAGTAAACTCTTCTTTGAATATAAAGAATTAATGAAATGAAAGATAATACTGAGAAATTCACCCAATTACATAAAGAAATAAAAAATATGATAAAGAAATTATGAGGCTTGGAAAAAATTAAGAGCTGTAATGTAAAACTAATCAGTGTTCCAAAAGAGAGAATAGAGAAGTAGCAGAGAAACAATATTTAGAGATACAACCTAAGAAGGTTTTTACTATGAAAAAAATTTAAATTTACGTATAGTAAAATTCACTTGTGTGTGTGTGTGCAGTTGTATAAGTTTTGACAACTACAAAGAGTGCTTTATCACCATCACAATCAAGTTACAGAACATTTCCATCACCCCCCAAAATTTCCTCTTACTCCCTCTTAGCAGTTAAGCACTAACTGCTGGCAACCACTGATTATTTTCCATCTCTATTCTCCTTCCTTATACTTTTGCCTTTTCCAGAATTTCATATAAATGGAACATATAGCATATGGCGTTTTGAGTCTGGTTTTTTTCACTTAGCATAATGCATTTGAGATTCATCTGTGTTGTGTGTATCAATAGTTTGTTTCTTTTTATTGCTGAGTAACATTCCATTTTATAGATGTACC
This sequence comes from Ceratotherium simum simum, assembly GCF_057802395.1. Taxonomy (NCBI): domain Eukaryota; kingdom Metazoa; phylum Chordata; class Mammalia; order Perissodactyla; family Rhinocerotidae; genus Ceratotherium; species Ceratotherium simum. Next base: position 7,936,886 of record NC_141921.1, read on the forward strand.
CCAGTTTCCAATCTGGGGTTGTTAGAAATAAGGCTACTATATACTTCAACACAGGTGTTTGAACATAAGTTTTTATTTCAGTAAGGTCATGTAGCAAGTATATATTTAAATTTATAAGAAACTGCCAAACTGCTTTCCAAAGTGGCTGTACCATCTTGCGTTCCCACCAGCTATATATCATAGTTCCAGCTGCTCTGTATCACCACCACCGCTTGGTATTGTCAGTATTATTTCAGCCATTTTACGTGCAGTGGTATCTCATTGTGGTTTTATTTTGCATTTCCTTAGTGAATAATGATGTTGAGCACCTTTCCACGTGCTTATTTGCTATCCATATAACTTCTTCCGTGAAGTATTTGTTCAGATCTTTGCTGAATTTTCAGAATTCTTTATACTTTCTAGCTACAAGTCCTTGGTCAGATATGTGATTTGGAAATATTTTCTCCCGGTCTATGCCTTGTCATTTCAATTCTCTTAACAGTGTCTTTCACAGAGCAAAACATTTTCATTTTAGTGATGTCCAATTTATCAATTTTTTTCTTTTATGGATTGTGCTATGGGTCCTATCCAAGCACTCTTTGCCTAACCCAGGTTTTATGTTTTAATTTATGATTCATTTTGAATTGATTTTTGCATGAGGTGTGAGGTATGGGTCAAGTTCTTTTTTTTTTTTTTTTGCATATATGTATATCCAGTGGTTCCAATACCATTGTTGATAAGACTATCCTTTTTTCATTGAGTTGTCTTTGCACCCTTGTCAAAAATCACTTAGCTATTTTTATGTCAGTCTATTTCTGGACTCTCTATTCTGTCCCCTGGATGTATGTTGTCTACCCTTTCACCAATAACAACAATAATAATATCTAACATTTGTATAGCAAATACTATATGCCAGACCCTGTTCAAAGTGCTTTATGTATGTTAACTCATTTAATTCTCACAACAACTCTATGAATTAAGAACTATTATTTCCCCGCTTTACAGATGAGGCAAAACGAGGCTAAGTAACTTGCTTAAAGGTATACAACTGGTAAATGAGGGAACAGTGGTAATTTAAAAACTGCTAACGTCCTTCCTTGTCTAGATTGGGTGAAGAATAGAGACACTGAATATCTTTAGATTTTATTAGAAAAAACATTTAAGTATGAATGCTAAATATTTAAGATTATCATAAAAGAGAATATCTAAATGGCCAATAAACATATGAAAACTTCATTAATAATCAGGGAAATGCAAATTAAACCACAATGAGATAACAACAACTCTAGATGCTTAAAATGAAAAAGACAGAAAATATCAAGTGTTGCCAAGAAGGCAGAGTAACCTGAATTCTCATTCACTGCTGGTGGGAATATAATTTTGTACAATACTGTGGAAAACTGTTTGGTACTATTATTAAACCTGAACATATGCATGCCCTACGACCCAGCAATTCTTAGACATATACTAAACTGAAGTGCATACATATGTTCACAAACATATGTTCTAGAATGTTTATAGCGTCACTATTTGAGAGAGGCACAAATTGGAAACTGCCCAAATGTCCATCAATACTTGAATGGATAAATTAAAAAATTTGAATTGACTTAAGAAAAACTATTCTATAACAATGGGAAAGAACAGACGACAACTATGCACAACAAAATAGATAAATTTCATAAATAATGTCGGGCAAAAGAAAGCAGACATAAAGTTCAAACACAGACATAAGGGGGAGTCCAGGGATGCTGATAACGTTCTGTTTCTTGAACTGGGTGCTGGTTACATAGGTGTGTTCAGTGAAAATTCATCAAGCTTAACACTTATGACATTAATAAAGTAGATCTATATGTATCAGCATGAATAGAACTGAAAAACAATGTTCAGTGAAAAAGCAATTTCCATAAATTTATATTCAATTATTCCAATTACGTACTGATTCCATTTATGCACATTAAAAGAAAGCACAAAATAATACCATTTTTAAAATGTTAATGTAATAGAAGTATTAAAATACACCAAATTCATGATACTAGTTGTGTCTGGGGAGGAAATAAAGAGAATGGGACTATGGACGGAACATGAACTTAGACTTTATCTATAATGTTTTACTTCTTTAAAAAATTATAGATCTGAAGCTTATATGACCCAAAAATATTTATTTAGTAGGAGATTCCATGAGTGTTTGTTATTCTTTGTCCTTTTCTTTTTTCTTTTCACTTCTCTGGTTTTCTCTTAAATATTTTAAAAAAATATTTAAAAAAAATAAAAACAATATGATCTCAATTTTGTAAAAAAAAGAAAAAGGGAGAAACATATTTGTATAAGGAAAATAATCAACATTTAGTTATTCCTGGGGTAAGGGTTTATAGTTATAATTTCCACTCCAAACCTTTCTGTATATTCAAATTTTCTACGGTAAGTATTTTAGAAAAATCAGGAAAAATAATTTTGAAGATTCATATGTAATTCCTGACTCCCTTACTTAGATGCTCTAAGTCTCCTTGTAGCACCTTCTCTCTTGTTATTACTGTGCTTATAGCCCACTTAGCTTTCTCCTCCTGAAGATCTCTGTCCTCCTCACTATCTCTTTTTAAATTCTCTTGTTAGGGAAGAAAACAGGTGTGATTAGTACACCATTTCAGTCCCTGGTTTAAATGGGGCCATTTACATCTCAGGGGAATTCCAATAAGGTATGAAGAATCTGAAAGTTTCCAAACCACTTTACCAAGAGAAAAACAAATTACATATTTGCTAATACCTTCAACAAGACACACTTCCTCTCTAAATCAAACTGTAAAATGAAAAGGCTTGACTCTGTGATCATTAAGATCCCCTCTCACTTTGAAGGTTTAGTCAATATAATTATAAAGAAACATTATATACAAAGGTAGTATTTTTACTTTCTTGATTCTGCCCTTAAGTATCCTAAGTAATGACTCCTTGCTTTCAACAGTCACTCTATCATTTCACCCTGTTTCTTTGTCCTTAATAATTACTATCACAAATAACCTTCTTTACTTATTGGTTTATTGTCTATTCTCTGTCTTCCTATACTGGAAGATAAGTCTTTTTCACTGTGATATTCTCAGAGTTTAGGATAATGATTGGTTACTCAAGAAATGATTGACTATTCAATGAATGAATGATAGGCACTGTGCTAGACACTAGTATTAGAAAAAGGAATAATACAAGTATGTTGGTGAGTAGGTAGGTCATACATGCAAAAAGGAATAAATGCAATTAAAAATTATCATAGGTTTTATAATGAAAGAAATAAATACAAAATACAGACATAGGAAGATCTACAGAAAGATAGGAGGAAGTTAAAAAAAAAAGGGTCCATAGTTTATTTAAACATTATCTGAGACTTTCTATTGCCAAACCCTTGCCAAGAATTAGTAATTCAAAGATAGTTAACATGTGACCATGGAGTTCACAGTCTGGAGGGGACAAGACATTTAAACTTATATGTTCATTAAAATATTCTAAGTGTTATGATAATGACTTGTTGACAGTGCTAAGACAACAGAGGCAGTTTGACCAGTGCAAGAACAGTTTCCTAGAGATAACACATGAGTTGAATCTTACAGAATGAGTAAGAGATAGCTAGCCAAAGAGAGCACGTCCTAAACCAGGTAATGACTCTTCCATCTTAAACAAAACTCTCTCTCTACCCATAGCACCCTCCAGCTTACAGTTGATCCTTTCCTTACCACTTGAAGCCAAAACTCTTAAAATGAGAATGTCTGCTTCTTCATAACTTCTATTTATGAGCTCATTAATAACTTTATTAACACTAAATTGAAAGGTCATTATTGACCATTCTCTCTCTCTAGCCTTGGCATCTGTAAACTAAATTCACTTGGTTTTCCTCCCATTTCTCTGTCTATACCTTTATTGCCTTTGTAGGTCCCTCTTCCTCAGTCCATCTATCCTTTAACATATCTATCTATATTTATATATAGATATAGATATGTCCTTTATATGTATATATCTATATAGCTGTAGCTATAGATGTATATCTATATACATATCTATATATTATACATAGAGCTATCCTATATATCTATATAAAGGATATATCTATATAGATATATCCTTTAACATATCTAGCTAGATCTATCTATATATCCTTTAACATATCTATAGACAGATAGGTATAGATATAGATATATGAAGTATATAGATAGATATAGATATATATGTTACCTATATACATCTATATCTTTAACCAGAATTACTAGGTATTTGTGCCAGGAGTATTTCAGATTATTTTTTGCAATGCTTCTAGAACTACAAGTCCTGGTTTATTTTTTGAGTATTCATTCATAAATTACCTGTTTATTATACTCTTTTAAGGTTTTGCCAGATTTCAGTCTCAGGTTTACTCCGATTCAACAAACATCTATTGAACACCAAATATGTATGAGATACTGTTTGAAGCACCAAGTGAGGGATAAAAAGCCACTTACTTAAATAAGAATAAATCCTTGCTCTGAAGGTTTAAAAATCTATAATGAAGTATAAGCAGGGCTCACATGCAACCCTATAAAAAGTTGACCATACTGATTTTTTATAGTTGGTACCTGCTCTGATTGGATAAAAGACTAACTAGATCTGTGAACTTGGAAGTTACTCATGTTGGTTGGATTTTAATGTTCTTAGTTGAAAAATATCTATCTCACAGAATTAAAGTAAGGAATAAATGAGATAATGTTGCAAGGAATTAATAACATAATAAATGAGAAAACATCTCAAATTTAACATGCATATATCAAGCCATAAAGCAAGATTTAACAAGTTTTATAGAATCATTATTATATATACCACATTCTCTGATAATGATACAATTGATTTTGAAATTAATAACCTAATATATACCCTAAGAAAAATTCCCATACTTGGAGAAATTCAAAATCACACTGTAAATAACTCATGTATTAAAGAAGAAATCAATGCAAATTTGAAAATACATAGAACTAACCGATAATGAAAGCATTATGTATAAACAGTTGCAGCAACAAAGCTGGAGCTAAATTCAAGGGAAATGTATGGCCCGAAATACATGTATTAGAAAAGAAAGCTGAAAAATTATGAGCTTAGCATCCAAATTACAAGTTGAAAAAAGATCAGCAAAATAAGCCCAAATAATGTAGAGGAAGGAAATAAAGAACAGAAATTAATGAAATAAAAATTAAGATTTTTGGCAAATACTAATAAGACTGACAAATCTCTAGTAAGATTAACCAAACAAAAAAAAAGGCATAATTAAGCAATATTAAAAATGAATAAAAAACATAATTATAGTTAAAGTAGAAATTAAAATAAGAAAATACTTTCAACAAATTTATTCTAATATATTTTAAAACATACTAAATTATATATACCTAAAAAGTGACTTACAAAATGTGACTCAAGAAGTAATAGAAAACCTAAATGAACATGTATCCTTTAAAGTGAATCAGCAGTTACAACATTTCTCCCAAAGAAAACAGCAGTTCCTAATAACTTTACAATTTCTACTGTATACCCATGATTCAAGTATTTTTTATCTTATAGAAGCTCTTCTAGAGAATAGTTAGAGATTGCTGGCTATTTGTCCAAATACATTTTCCTCTTCTTCCCAGGCAACAAGCTAGACTGACTATATGTTCCAGTTTCCCATACCATTAGGTGAAGCCATATGACTGAGTTCTAACCAATGGAATTTGAGTAGAAGTGATGTCATAAAAAAACCTCCCAAGCACCTTGCTCCATGTTCTTTCTCCCTCTAAGCTGACTGGGATGGAGATGATCCCCAGGGAACTTCAGAAGCCATGTGTCATCATGGATCTAATTGACATTGACAGAACATTCAACCCGAATAAGATGAAAACACAACATGTCAGGATTTGTGGGATGTCACTAAAGCAGTACTTAGGGGGAAATCTATACCCAAAAAACTGAAATATTAGAAAAAAATGTGTGAATAACCTTAAAAACTATAATAAGTAGAGAAAATTAAGCCCAAAGTAAACAGAAGAAAAAAATATTAAAAGCCAAAGTGAAAACCAATGAAACAGAAAACAGAAAAACAACAGAGAAAATCAATGAAACCAAAAGCTGGTTCTTTGAGATATATCAGATTGAGACACTTCTAGCTAGACTGATCAATAAAAAGAAAAAAAGCACAATTACCAATATCAGAAATGACAGAGGTGACATCACTACAGATTCTACAGATATTAAAAGAATAATAAGGCAATGTTATGAACAACTTTATGCAAATAAATTTAACAACTTAGATGAAATGGAAAAATTCCTTAAAAGACATACGTTTCCAAAGCTCATTAGAGAAGAAATAGGTAACATAAATAGACCCATATCTATTTAAAAAATTGATACTGTAGTTAAAATTCTCCCTACAAAGAAAACTCCATGCCCAAGTGGCTTCACTGGTAAATTCTACCAAACATTTAAGGAAAAAATACTACTTCTATACAATGCTTCCAAAAATTTGAAGACAAGAGAATACTTTTCAATTCATCCTATGAGGCTGACATTACTCTGATACCAAAACCAGACCAAAAGAAAAAAAAGAGAGACAGAGAAAAGAAATTACAAATTGAAATTATAAATCCATCATGAATATAGATACAAAAATTTTAAACAATATTTTAGCAAATTAAATCCAAAATTATATTGAAAGGACATCATGACCAAGTAGGATTTATCCCAAGAATACAGCGTTGCTTTAGCATTAAAAATCCAATTGATGCAATCCACCATATTAACAAGTTAGAATAGAAAATCCATATGATCAATATGGATCTATGTCAATAGACATGAAAAAATTTGACAAGATCCAACATCCATTCCTGATTTTAAAAAAACTCTCAGCAAACTAAGGTAGAAGGGAACCTCTCTCCTGGTTATCAGGTTCCTCAACCTTATAAAGGTCATTTACAATAAAAAAAACCAGACTTAATTGTGAAAGCTGAATGCTTTCCTCCTAAAATCAGGAACAATACAGGGATATCTGCTCTCACAATTTCTTTCTTTTTTTTCTTTTTTAATTTTTATTTATTTATTTATTTCCCCCAAAGCCCCAGTAGATAGTTGTATGTCATAGCTGCACATACTTCTAGTTGCTGTATGTGGGACGCGGCCTCAGCATGGCCAGAGAAGCAGTGCATCGGTGCACGCCCGGGATCCGAACCCGGGCCGCCAGCAGCGGAGCGCGCGCACTTAACCGCTAAGCCACGGGGCTGACCCCTCACAATTTCTATTCAATGCTGCACTGAAGGTTCTAGCCAGTGCAACCAGACATGAAAAAGAAATAAAAGGTATCTAGATTAAAAAGGGAAAATAAGTGTTTATATTCTCCTGTTATGATTTGAATGATTTTGTGCCCCCAAATTAATATGTTGAAATCCTAATGTCCAGTGTGATGGTATTAGGAGGTGGGGCCTTCGGGTGGTGCTTAGGATGTGAACGTGGAGCTCTTATGAATGGGATTAGTGTTTTTATGTAAAGGATCCTACAGAGCTCCCTAGCCCCTTCCACCATGTGAGGACACAGCAAGAAGGAAGAAGAGGGCTCTCACCAGGCACAAAACTTGACCACATGGGCACTCTGATCTCAGACTTCCAGCCTCCAGAACTGTGAGAAACAAATTTCTGTTGTTCATAAGCCACCCAGTTTGTGGTACTTTGTTATAGCAGCTTGAATAGACTAAGACACACAAAGAACATGATCATCTATGTAGAAAATCCTATGGAATTTTAAATAAACTAGTAGAACAATTAAGTGAGTTTAACAAGATTGCAGGAAACAACATCGATATACAAAAATCAGTTGTCTTCTGAAACTGTAAAACTCCTAGAAGAATACAAGAAAAAAACTTTCATGACATTAGTCTTGGCAATTATTTCATGACTATGACACCAAAAGCACAGGCAACACAAGCAAAAAGAGACAAGTGAGACTATATCAAACTAAAAAGTTTCTGCACAGCAAAGGAAATAATCAACAGAGTGAAAAGGCAACATACAAAATGGGAAAAAATATTTGCAAACGATAGGAGTTAATTTCCAAAACATAAAAGCTACAACCCAATAGCAAAAAAGACTAACAACCCAATTTAAAAATGCCATAAAGACTTGAATAGACATTTCTCCAAAGAAGACGTACAAATGGCCAACAGGCATATGAAATAACGTTCAACATCACTAAACATTAGGGAAATGCAAGTCAAAACCACAATGAGATATCACCTCATACCTGTTAGGATGGCTATTTTCCAATAAAACAAAAGTCAATAAGAGTTGGCGAGGATGTGGAGAAATTGAAATTCTTGTGCACTGTTGGTGGGAATGCAAAATGGTGCAGCTGCTCATGAAAAACAGTATGGAGATTCCTCAAAAAATTAAAATTAGAATTACCATATGATCCAGCAATTCCACTTATGAATATTTATCCACAAGAATTGAAAACAAAATCTTGAAGAGATATTAGCACTCCAATGTTCATTACAGCACTATTCACAATAGCTAAGATGTGGGAAAAACCCAAAAGTGCATCAGTGGATGAATGGATAAAGAAAATGTGGTCTATACCATGGAACATTATTCAGCCTTAAAAAAGAAAGAAATCCTGCAATATATGACAACATGGATGAATCCGGAGGACATTTTACTAAGTGAAATAAGCTGGTCACCTTGGGACAAATACTGAGTGATTCCACTTATATGAGATATCTAAAATAGTCAGACTCATAGAATCAGAGTAGAATGGTGGTTGCCAGGAGTTGGGAGAAGGAGGAAAATGGAGAATTGCTAATCAATGGGCATAAAGTCTTAACTACCCAAGATGAATAAGTTCTAGAGATCTATACAACATTGTGTCTATAGTTAACAGTACTATATTATACACTTAAAAATTTGTTAAGACGGTAGATCTCATGTTGTGTTTTTATCACAATAAAATAAAAATTTTTTAAAATCAAACAAAAGAAAAAAATCATCTTTCTGTATTCTATCAAAAACAGTCAGAAATTGAAATGTTTAAAAATTACAATTTGCAACAGCATAAAAAATATTAAATACTTAGGAGTAAACCTGATAAAAGACATGAAAGGCCGGTGTGAAAGGCCAGTACATTGGCAACTACAAAATATTGCTGAGAGAAATTAAGGAAGACCTAAATAAATAGAGAGATATACTTTGCTCATGGACTGAAAGACATGGTACAGTTTTGATGTCAACTCTCCCTAAATTGATCTATAGTTTCAATGCAACCCCAATCAAAATCCTAGCAAGCTTTCTTGTAGAAATTGAGAAGCTGATTCTAAAATTCATATGGAATTGCAAAGGACCCAGAATAGCCAAAACATCTCTGAAAAAAGAAGAAAAATTTGGAGGGATAACTACTTGATTTCAATAATTATTATAAGGTTACAGGAATCAAAACAGCATGGTATTGGTTAAAGACAGACAAATAGAAAAATGGAACAGAATAGAGTCCAGAAATAAACCCATACATAAGAGGACAACTGCGTTTTGACAAAGTGTCTAAGGCAATGCAATAGTGCAGGATAATTAGATAACCATATGCAAAAGATGAACTTGGCTCTATACCTCCCAAGATACCTCCCACAAATTTTAACTCAAAATTGATAAAAAAAAAAAAAAAAAAAAACTAAAGGTACCTGGAACTATAAAACTTCTAGAAGAAAACATAGGAGAAAAATCTTTGTGACATTGGGCCAGGCAAAGATTTCTTAGATATGACACCAAAAGCACAATCTATGAAAAAATAGATGGTCAAATGAAATTTTAAAACTTCTCTTCTTCAAAAGGCACTACTAAGAAAGAAAATCAAAAGACAAGCCACAGACTGGGAGAAAATCTTAGAAAGCATATATCTAATCGAGGAATTGTGTCCAGATTATATAAAGAACTCTCAAAACTCAACAATAAGAAAACAAACAACCCAATTAAAAATCAGCAAATGATATGAGCAGATCCTTCACCAAACAAGATATATATATGACAAGCAAGTGTATGAAAAGATTCTTCACATCATTAGGCATTAGAGAAAGGCAAATTAAAATCACAGTGAGATACCACTATATACCCATTAGCATGGCTAAAATTAAAAAAATTGACCATACCAAAGTTTGGCAAGGATGGGGAGGAATTGGAACTCTCATACTTTGCTGGTGAGAAAGTACAATGGTACAATCACTTTGGAAAATAGTTTGACAGTTTCATGAAAAGGTAAACATATATCTACCATGTGATCCAGCCATTCCATTCCTACATATTAATCCAAGAGAAGAGGAAATATATGTCCATACAATTTTCATAGCTTTATTATGTCCACCAATAGATAAATGGGTAACTAAATTGTAGTATATTCATACAGTGGAATACTCTCAGCAATAAAGAGAAATAAGCTATTGATACACACAACAACATGGATAAATTTAAAAATAATTCTGCTGAGTGAAAGAAGCCAAAAAGAAAAGAAAAAAAAAAAAAAGACTACATACTCTATGATCCCATTTATATAAAACTCTAGAAAATGCAAACTAATCAATAGTGACAGAAAGCATATGAGTGGTTACTTGGAGATGGGGGACAGGGAAGGGTGGGAAGGATGGATTACAAAAGGACACGCAAAAACTTTTGGAGGTGATGAATATGCTCATTATCTTGATTGTGGTGATGTATATGTATGCGTACGTTAAAACTTTGTCAAAAGTGTCAAAAATATGTATTTCAATTATTTCTCAATAAAGCAGTTTTAAAAAGTAAAAAATTAAATTATAATATTTTTAAAGAAGAAATGGAAAAGAGAAAAATTTGAAGACAATGGAAATGAAATAAAACACTACACGTTAAAAAATAAATAAGTAGAAGAGTCTCTGGGAGCTTTTTTGTTTTCAGAACCATTTAAATTCTGCAATGAGAGAGGGATCTAAAACCTTGCTAAAGTAATTATAGTCAATTCTCATTATTTACAGATTCTGTATTTGTGAATTCACCTAATCATTAAAATTTATTTGTAACTACCAAATCAATACTCACAGTGCTTTCGTAGTCATTTACAGACATACATATGGGCAGAGTGGTGAAAAACTTGTCAACGTGTGTGTTTTCAGCTGAGGTCAAATAAGGTGACATTCTGCCTTCTTGATGTAGCTCTCATACTGTAAACAATTGCCCTTTTTATGATCTATTTAGTGCCGTGGTTTCTGCATTTTTGTGCTCTTTCCTGGTGATTTCACTGTTTAAAATGGTCCCCAAGCATAATGCAGAATACCCATATAGTGTCCTAAGCGCAAGAAGGCTGTGATGTGCCCTACAGAGGAAATATGTTAGATAAGCTTCATTCACCTATGAGTTATGGTGCTGCTGTTGGCTGTGAGTTCAATGTTAATGAATCAACACAATACTATATAAAGTGTCTTTAAACAAAAACACACATAAAACAAGATTAGGTATTGACTGGTTGATGAAAATGTTATAATCACAGACTTGCAGGAACATAACCCTATATTTTCCCCTAGGAGCAATGGTTCAGTACTTGTTAATTCAGTATTCACAGCAACTTTACAGAACATAACTACCATGAATAATGAGAATTTTTATTCTCAATGAACTATGGATCTAGGTCCTACAATCTAATAGCTTATATGGATGGTCAGAGGCTTTAGAAACAATTATTTCTCTGATGAGTTCTGCTCTGCCTATATTTATTTATTTATTTTCTCCCCAGAGCTCCAGTGCATAGTTGTATATTCCAGTTGTAAGTCCTTCTAGTTCTTCTATGTGAGCCGCCACCACAGCGTGGCAACTGACAGACAGGTGGTGTGGTTCTGCAACCGGGAACCAATCCCGGGCTGCTGAAGCAGTGAGAGCACCAAACTTTAACCACCAGGCGATCAGGACTGGCTCATGCTCTGCCTATATTTATTTAAGTAAATTAAATCCAATGAATCATGCAGATTTTTAGTCACTTATTCTCCACTGCGATATTCTAATCTTTCTCCTTTTTTTCCTCAAGTTTTCAACCCCATCTACAACAATCCTTAATTTGATATGACCTCTGTCCATTTCATGCTTTACAGCATGAATTTCCTCCCACTTATAAACATTTTTAAATGTTATAAACCTTATAGTTACAGAAATTGCATAAAATTCCAACCATATATAAAATAAGGTAATCCAACCTTTCTTCTTAAATTTATTTTTAAATAACTTAGGTCAGCTTTTGCATGAACTGACAAGAAACATTACTGTATTTTCTATAAGATTTTTATTGGGGGTGCATTTTGCCATATCACCAAATAGTCTCTAAATGAAATTCTACATGAGAAATTAAATTTTTTTCAAAGGCAACAAAAGCAAAAATAAATAAGTGGGACTACATCAATCAACAAAGCTTCTGCACAGCAAAGGAAACCATTAACAAAATGAAAAGGCAACCTAATGAATGGGAGAAAATATTTGCAAATCACATATCTGATAAGGAGTTAATATCCAAAATATATAAAGAACTTGTGGGCCGGCCCCGTGGCTTGGTGGTTAAGTGAGCGCACTCCACTGCTGGCGACCCGGGTTCGGATCCCGGGCGCGCACCGACGCACTGCTTCTCCGGCCATGCTGAGGCCGCGTCCCACATGCAGCAACTAGAGGGATGTGCAGCTGTGACGCACAGCTATCTACTGGGGCTTTGGGGGGAAAAAATAAATAAATAAAATCTTTAAAAACAGCATTTCCAGAGTTAAAAAAAAAAAAAAAAGAACTTGTACAACTCAATAGTGAAAAAATAAACAATCCAATTAAAGAATGGGCAGAGAATATAAACAGACATTTTTCCAAAGAAGATATACAGATGGCCAAGTACAGGAAAAGATGCTCAACATCACTAATCATCAAGGCAATGCAAATCAAAACCGCAATGAGATATCACCTCACACCTGATAGAATGGTTATTATCAAAAAGACAGAAAACAACGTGTCGGCGAGGATGTGGAGAAAAAGAACTCTTGTGCACTATTGGTGGGAATGTAAATTGGTACAGCCACAGTGGGAAACAGTATGGAGATTCCTCAAAAAATTAAAAATAGATCTGCCATATGATCCACCAATTCCACTTCTGGGTGTTTATCCAAAGGAAATGAAAACACTAACTTGAAATGATATCTGCACCTTCATGTTCATTGCAGTATTATTTACAATAGCCAAGACATGGAAGCAACCTAAGTGTCCATCGATGAATGAATAGATAAAGAAAATGTGGTATATATATATACAATGCAATATTATTTGGTCATAAAAAAGAAGGATATCTTGCCATTTGTAAGAACATGGCTGGACCTTTAGGACATTATGCTACGTGAGTTAAGTCAGACAGAGAAAGACAAGTACCATATAATCTCACTTATATGTGGAACCTAAAAAAAAAAAACTGAATTCATAGATAAAGAGAACAGAATGGTAGCTGCCAGAGGCAGGGGGTGGGTGAAATGGGTGAAGGTAGTCAAAAGGCACAAACTTCCAGTTATAAAATAAATGAGTCCTAGGGATGTAACGTACAGCATGGTGACTACAGTTAATAATACTGTATTGTATATTTGAAAGTTGCTAAGAGAGTACATCTTTAAAGTTCTTATCACAAGAAAAAAACATTGTAACTGAAAATTTTTTTTTCTTTTTGTCAAGGAGAACAGTGTAGTTGACCATGTTTCCTTTTACATTTTGGCTTCTAGGAAGCTCAGAGGTAAATTTTAGGTTAAATATAGTTAATATGTAGATTTTCTATTTAAAAAATACTTTGCCAATCCTGAATCTTTACTCCTTATTTCTATTATTTTATTGAATGTGTTCTTGCTATAAGACTTTGTTGTAAGTTGTGTTGCATTCTTGACATGAAGACCAGTATATGATGTACAGCTAATGTCCTAGCCTTACCATCACAAACTAGAAAGAACAGTTTAATATCAAGTATGCCAAAATCAATATTTCTACTTATGGAAAATGCTTTCCATTTTCAAATGGATAATACTAACTAATTTCATTTGTTATATCTGTGTTTTCAATTATTGTGGATAAATTTACAGGTAACTATCTGGAAGGGTCTATCCAGACATAATATTAAAAATCAGATAGGCAGAAATTATAAGCAAGTCCTTAATGATTGATGCCAAATTGTGACAAGAATTCTTTCAAAAAAAGAAGTTCAAGCCAAAATAATCTATATCATGTTTACTAACAAAAAACAGTAATAAATAAATAAATAATACAAATAGAAACCCCTTGATATTTAAATACAGAAGGAAATGTCATCGTCGTTGCAGATACTTTTGGGACTCGTCTATTTTTGAGGACGGGCTAGCCCTAGTGGAAAAGGTACCAGACTTCAGAGCAGAAGCTCTGAGTTGAATTCTGTTTCTGCCTCTTGACATCTACCTCAGGGAGTTTTGGAATGATTAAATTAGCTAATAAATGAAAAACATATTAAGAGCTGGAAAAAGTTATCAAATATGTTATTAATCTGGTGAGAGTAAAAGTTAACCTTAATTTTCAAAACAGATCATCTACTTTATTACTTATATGTCTACCATATAATACATTGATTTTCCTTCAATAAAGTAATAAATGACTTTGTATCAGATAGTTATCTTGAACTGATTGCTATCTAGCTTCTCACAAAGTCAGTGCAGACAAATGAAATTTGAAATAGTAAGGCTATAACAACCAAGTAATACCTGTATTAAGTGACACTACTAGAAAATATACCTAAGCCACAATAGATTAGTATTTATACAGAATTGCCTTTAATATAATGTTATATTTTAATATTACATCTTTATATTTTAGCAGGGATATAATAAAGAAAAGATTGTGTGGGGAATAATCATCTAAACATTAACTATATTACCCATCATATAATTCTAAGTGTCCCTTATATAAGGATTCTGTGACAAACTTTAGAATTCAATATCAAGAAACATTCTTTTTAGACCAACAGACAATGTGCTCATTTGTCAGGTAATAATTATACACCTAGTGTTTCTTCGCCTTGAATATCAGAAAGTTCAAACTAAAATTCATCCTTGATTATGGGAATTACGTTAACTCAAATTTTAAAATTATGACTTTTCTATTTATCCTTCTAGCGTTCATCTTTCATATCTTTATCAGTTCTGTTACATGTGACTTTTACTGGAAGCTACTTTAAATCCTTTCTTAAAGTAAGAAAGGTACACATTTTAAAACCTCTCTGGAACTTGGTTATTACTTCAAAGAAAAGGGCTACATATTATTCAGTTTTGTGTCCCTTGACACTTTTAAATTTATCCTTAAATTTTGCTTGCAGCATAGCACATAGTAGGGATTTAACTATGAATGGTTCATACTACCATTCAAAGATTCGCTACACGATGGGAGTAGAATTCATTAATTCCACAATTATTTCCTGAGCACCTGACAAGATGTGCCAGACACTGTGCTAAAGCCAGTGACACTGTGATCCTGAGACTCATATTTTAGGAGGAGGGGACAAATAATAAACACATAAACAAATAAAATACTATCAGAGAGTGATAAAAGTCTTGAAGAAATCAGCTATTAACTAAGTGAAAGTTGGAAAGGCTGCCTCAAGATAATGTGTATTTTCATACTATCATCCATAAAAAGATCAGAATTGTCAATTTGAAAGGGATACTGCCTATATTTGTCACCAATTCAATCATTGGAGGCAATTTTTTTTTTTACAGCGATGGGGAGTCTTGTTTAAGGACGTAGAAGTAGAGATGGTAAACATTATGATGCTGCTAGAGCATCAAATCAACATAAGCAATTATGTTATTTAAGCTCATTGTACAAACAGCAGAACAGTCTGTTGACTTTCACTAAAGGAGTCTTCTAGTTTTATCCGTGAACTTTCCTCTGCATTTTCCCAGATTCTCTTCACTATAACCTTTCTTCCAAAAGGTGAGTGAGTCATAGGCCAAAAGATAAACGTGCATCATCAGCTAGGAAAACTACTTAAGTATTAGTTTCCCTGGTGCGAATTAGACAGGTATGATATCATTGAGGCCATTGTTTGCTTTTTTGCATGCAGTTGCAGCATCCTCTGGTGGGCATTAATTTATTTAATAGCTTTTGAGAAAAGCTTTTATAGTTTTTGAGAAATAGCTTTTATAGCATTTAGCATGGGAATAAAATATATAGTGCTTCATTATTTTCATTCTTATCAACTTCATAAAACATTATGTTAGTGCTTATCATTAGATTTAAACAAACATCTGAGAGATATTCAATTACTTAAGTACAAATAATACTGACACTACTACTAATAAATGGCAATACATTATTCTGGAAAGTCTTCAATTTGAATTTTAAGAGGAAAACAAATTTCTCATGCAATTTAAATTCTCTAATTGTGCCTATCCTTTTGTATATTTTGACTTCTATCCCATGTACATGTAATATCCATTCAAAGAAATTAAAAAGCACAACTGGAAAAGGTAAAATGAGTTATTTAAATATAACTTGGGTAAAAAGTTATATTTAAATAACTCTTTTTATCCAAGGGAATATAAATTAATTCAACCTCCTCAAAACTGGCAAAAGAACAAAAGGGAAAAAATAGACTAATCTATTCCACAACAATCTGAAACTTCCAAGCCTTAGAGAATCAAATCAATACAATTAGCAAACCTTATTGCAAGCAACCTTATAGATGTGTCTGTACACATTAAATATGTTTTATATAATGCCATTCATGAAACTATATATGTGAAAATTTTCCTTATATTCAGTGTTGTAATACAGTTTTTATAAATGCTATCTTGACCCAGTTTTGAGGTCCTGGCTAGAGACTGGCCAGTTCCTCTTCTTGAGCAGCCAATTAAGTCCATACTCCCAATCACCTCTCTTATAGAGTTCTCACACTCCAGGCCACTGCACATGCACCCTAATTGCCCTAGTGTACCACACAAGCAAGAACAGCCCCTAGGTTCCAAAGCCTGCTGAAATTATTCAAACTAGCCAACCTTAAGCCTGCTTACCCTGCCCCACCCCATTCCTTCCCGAAGAAACCAAAATAGAGGCACTTCCCCACTGTTCCCCTTGCTCCCTCTGCCTCATGACCAACCCTGGTGCTTCCCTTGAATGGGCCTGTGTGACATGCTGTTTCTTTCCCTGGAGCTGTGAGTATAATAAACCGTAAAACTCTTTCTGATTTCTCTCTTTTGATTTGCATCTGGTTTCACCATACCTCATTCAAGGTAATACAGTTAAAACAAGTGTCTATAATAGTTGTCAATAAGGTTGATAGTTCCATCTTAGACAACTATTTTCTGTTACTTTGGAGCCGCCGCAAATCAGCAAAAGTGACTGGTAGGTTACCCCAGCAACTACAATTTTTTTACAGCACAGTTCCAATGAGGCATTTATTCAGCCAATATGCTAGAACTGAAATTTATCATTTGATCTTTTATTATCAACAAAGTTCTATTCTTAAGGTTGATTTTTTAAATGATAATATTAACAAACAAGGAAAAACCTTGCAAACAATTTAAACTATCCTTTGAAGAGATTATTACAAAGGAGTAACCATGTTGGATAAGCAAGGCAACAAGTTAGGAGGACTAACTGAAATCTAACATAAAAGTAAGCACAAATGAAGAAAAACACTTTCCTTACTTGATACCATCCCGAGGGATGGCACTTTTGGCACTGAGAGATGACTGTATGGAGATTATGCAAAAATTGACCTATATGCAAGAAAACTTGACACATTGCATATGTCAAACCAAGAAATGTTAAATTTAACAATTTAATAAAAGGAACTGAGAGTGACATCAGCATCATGGCTGAATCAGTTGTTCCCTTTGTCTCTCCCCTCTAAGTTACAATCAGTAGGACATTCATTGACCAACAAAGGACTCTCTGCACAGCACACCAGAATGCCTCAGAAATCCATGCATCCATATGTCTGAAGGTGGGTGGACTGGATCTCCGGGAGGCAGTGGAACTAGGGGAGCAGCCACCAGCCCCCAGCCATGGCAATCCACACCAGGGATGCTCACACCAGTGCACATGCTGGTGACCAGAAGCTGTAGGAGCAGACTCAGGACTCTCAGCTTAGCCCCTGACCCTCTCCCCAGTGGTGGTGGGTAGTGCATATATCCTGAGGCTTCAGGACACAGAGTGGCGCCAGTGACTCAGCCCCCTCTCCCTCCCTCAGGAGTGGCACTGCCAGTCTTTCTAGCAGTGGGAACAGCATCCAAAATGTGGATTTCCCCAGCAGGAGCAGGGTGCCCTGACCTGAGGTTTCAAAAAGTACACTGGTGCGTGCCAGTGACCAGAGGCTGCAGGAGCAGCAATAGCACTCGTGGCTTAGCCCCTGCCACTCCTCCAGCAGTGGCAGGTGGCACCTGTGACCTGAGGCTTCAGGAACCACAGCAGAACCCATGACCCAGCCCCCAGTGGTGGCACCCCAACACCAGCTCTACTGGCAGCAGGGGCTACATACAAGATCCTGGGCCCCCTGCCGCAACAGAGACACCTGTGAACCCATTGCCCTGGCAGCAGTGCTGCCAGCACCTGAGCCTGTGGAGAGCCTGCAGATAGCCAGTGGGGGAAAACAAGACCTAAGCAACCCTGGAATCAGCAGAAGTGCTCACAGCCTGGTGATTCCAGTGGCAACATCTGAGACTGCAGCAACATTGTAAATAGCAAGGCAACAGCAACCTCAGAGGCACAAGCAGCACAAAGAGGGCACTGACAATGCCTCTGGAAGAGGGAGTGGAGGATTAAAAGTCCAGGCTCTGAAATAGAACCAGAGGCAGCTCAGAATCAAAATAAACAAAGCCTTACCCAAACAAGAAAGGTGTTTACTACCACAAATGCACTGGCGGAGGATCAAGTCATCAAGTACCATGAAGAATTACAGTAACACAGCAGAACAGAAAGAAAATGACAACTCTCCAGAGACCAAACTTGAAGTCATAGAAGATTACAATCTAACTAAAAAAGAGAATTCTAATAGCTGTAACGAAGAAACTCAACAAATTACAAGAAAACTCAGAAAGATAGTTCAATGAGCTCAGGAATAAAATTAATGAACAGAAGGAGTACTTCACCAAAAGAACTGAAACTCTAAAAAAAAAAAACCAAACAAATTTTAGAGATGAAGAACACAATTAATGAGATGAAAAATAAAGGAGAAAGCATTGGAAAGAGAGCACACTACATGGAAGAGAGAATTAGCGAGCTCAAATATAGAAATCATTCAGGTAGAAGAGGAGAGAGAACTAAGATTTAAAAAAAATAAAGAAATTCTATGAGAAATATCCAACTCAATTAGGATAAGCCACATAAGGATAATAGGTATCCCAGAAGGAGAACAGAGAGAGAAAAGAGCAGAGAGCTTATTCAGAGAAATAATAGCTGAGAACTTCCCAAACTTAGGGAAGGAACTGGATATACAAGTACATAAAATTAATAGAACTCTTAATTATCTCAATGCAAAAAGACCTTCTCCAAGGCATATTATATTAAAACCGTCAAAAGCCAATGACAAAGAAAGAATACTGGGGCAGGTGGAGAGAGAAGGAAGGAAGGAAGCCCCATCACATTATTAGCAGATTTCACAGCAGAAACTCTACAGGCTAAGAGAAAGTGGAATGACATATTTAAAATATTAAGATAAAAACTGTCAGCTAAGAATACTCTATACAGCAAAGTAATCCTTCAGATATGAAGGAGAAATAAAGGCTTTCCCAGACAAGTGAAAACTGAGGGAGTTCATCACCACTACCTGCCTTACAAGAAATGGTATAAGGAGCCCTTCTACCTGAAACAAAAAGGCAAAGGTTTACAAGGCTTTGCACAAGGTGATAAATAGACAGACAGGATCAGCAAATGGCAACTCTATATCAGAATAGGTTAGTAAACAATTATGATATAAAGGCTAAAGGGAGACAAAGCATCAAAAATAACTATAACCACTTCAATTTGGCAACAAACTCACAACACGAAAAAGGATAATTTGTGACAACAAAAACATAGGAGGGGAAGAGGAAAAGGATGGAACCTGCATAGGCAGGTGGAGATAAGATGCTTTCAGCAGAAAAAGGACTATCTCATCTATGAGATCTTTTATACAAACATCATGGTAACCACAAAACGAAAATTCAGAGCAGAGTCACAAATCATAAATAAAGAGGAAACTGAGAAACACTTCACAGAAAACCATGAGGCTGAAATGGCAGACAGAAATACAAGGAAAAAGAAACAATGGAAATATAGAGCAACCAGAAAACAAAAGATAAAATGGCAGTACTAAGTCCTCATATATCAATAATCACTTTAAATGTAAATAGATTGACTTCACCAAGCAAAAGACACAGAGTGGCTGAATGGATGAAAAAACAAGACCAAACAATATTCTGCCTCCAGGACACCCATCTCAGCTCTAACAACAAACATAGGCTCAGGGTGAAGGGATGGAAGATGATACCCCAAGCAAATGGCAAACAAAACAAAGTAGATGTAGCCATACTTATATCAGACAAAATGGATTTCAAACCAAAAAAAAATAACAAGAGACAAAGATGGGCATTATATAATGATAAAAGAGACATTCCACCAAGAAGACATAACACTTCTTAATACATATGCACATAAAATAGGAGCACCAAAGTATATAAAGCAACCATTAACAGACACAAAGGGAGAAATCGACAGTAACACAATTATAGTTGGGGACTTTAACACCCCATTTACATCAATGGATAGCTCATCCAGCAGAAAGTCAACAAGGAAACAGTAGCCTTAAATGAAACACTAGAGCAGATAGACTTAACAGATATATATAGAACATTCCATCCAAAAGCAGCAGACTACACATTCTTCTTAAGTGCACATGGAATATTCTCAAAGATGGACCATAGGTTGGGAAACAAAACAAGCCTCAATAAATTTAAGAAGATTGAAATCATCTCTTCCAGCCACAATGGTATGAAACTAGAAATCAACTACAAGAAGAAAGCTGGAAAAGTCACAAATATGTGGATACTAGACAATATGCTACCGAACAACTATTGGATCAAAGAAGAAATCAAAAGAGAAATCAAAAAATACCTGGAGACAAATTAAAATTAAAACACAACATACCAAAATTTATGGGATGCAGCAAAAGCAGTACTAAGAGGGAAGGTTATAGCAATTCAGGACTACCTCAAGAAACAAGAAAAATCTCAAATAAGCATTCTAACACTATACCTAAAAGAATTAGAAAAATAAGAACAAACAAAGCCCAAAGTCAGTAGAAGGAAAGAAAGAATAAATATCAGAGCAGAAATAAATGAAATAGAGACTAAAAAACAACAGAAAGGATCAATGAAATGAAGAGCTGTTTCTTTGAAAAGAAAAACAAAATCGACAAACCTTTACCTAGACTCACTAAGAAAAAAAGAGGGAAGGCTCAAATAAATAAAATCAGAAATGAAAGAGAAGAATTCACAATAGATACCACAGAAATACAAAGGATTATAAGAGAATACTATGAAAAGCTATATGCCAACAAATTGGATAACCAAAAAGAAATGGATAAATTCTTAGAATCATACAATGTCCCAAAACTGAATCAAGAAGAAATAGAGAATCTCAATAGACCAATCACAAGCAAAGAGATTGAAACAGCAATCAAAAACCTCCCCAAAAACAAAAGCCCAGAACCAGATGGATTCTCTGGTGAATTCTACCAAAGATTCAAAGATTTTATACCTATTGCTCTCAAACTATTCCGAAAAATTGAAGAGGATAGAATGCTTCCTAACTCATTTATGAGGCCAAAATTACCCTGATACCAAAACCAAACAAGGACAACACAAAAAATGAAAATTACAGACCAATATCGCTGATGAACATAGATGAAAAATACTCAACAAAATATTAGTAAATTGAATACAAAAACACATTAAAAGGATCATACAACATGATCAAGTAGTATTTTTTCCAGGGATGCGGGGATGGTTAAAAATCCACAAATCAATCAATATGATACACCACATTAACAAAATGAAGAGTAAAAATCACATGATTATCTCAATAGACATAGAGAAAGCATTTGACAAGATTCAACATCCATTTATGGTGAAGACTTTCAATAAAATGGGTATAGGAGGAAAGTACCTCAACATAATAAAGGCCATATATGACAAACCCACAGCCAACATCATACTCAACAGTGAAAAACTGAAAGCTATTCCTCTAAGAACAGGAACAAGACAAGGATGCCCACTCTCATCATTCTTATTTAACATAGTACTAGAAATCCTAGCCAGAGCATTTAGGCAAGAAAAAGAAATAAAAAGAATCCAAATAGTAAAGGAAAAAGTAAAACTGTCACTATTTGTAGATGAAATGATTCTACACATAGAAAACCCTAAAGAATCCATCAAAAAACCATTAGAAATAATTAATGAATACAGTAAAGTTGCAGGGTACAAAATCAACATACATAAATCAGTGTATTTCTATTCACTAACAACAAACTAGCATAAGAGAAATTAAGAATACAATCCTATTTACAATCACAACAAAGAGAATAAAATGCCTAGGGGTAAATTTAACCAAGGAAATGAAAGACCTATATGCTGAAAACTATAAGACATTATTGAAAGAAATTGAAAAAGATATAAAGAAATAGAAAGATATTTTGTGCTCATGGATTGGAAGAATAAACATAGTTAAAATGTCCATATTACCTAAAGCAATATATTCAATATAATCTCAATCAGAATCCCAACAACAATTTTCACAGAAATACAATAAAGAATTCTAAAATTTATATGGAACAACAAAAGACCCTGAATAGCCAAAGCAATATTGAGAAAAAAAGAACAAAGCTGAGGTATCACACCCCCTGCATTCAAAATATACTACAAAACTATAGTAATCAAAACAGAATGGTACTGGCACAAAAACAGACACACAGATCAATGGAACAGAATTGAGAGCCCAGAAATAAACTCACACATCTGCGGTCAGCTAATTTTTGACAAAGGAGCCAAGACCATACAATAGAGAAAGGAAAGTCTGTTCAATAAATGGTGTTGGGAAAACTGGACAGCCTCATGCAAAAGAATGAAAGTAGACCATTATCTTACACCATACACAAAAATTAACTCAAAATAGATTAAATACTTGAATGTAAGACCTGAAACCATAAAACTCCTAGAAGAATACATAGGCAGTATGCTCTTTGACATTGGTCTTAGCAGTATCATTTTGAATACCATGTCTCCTCAGGCAAGGGAAACAAAATAAAAAATAAACAAATGGGACTACATCAAACTAAAAAGGTTCTGTACTGCAAAGGAAACCATCAACAAAACAAAAAGACAACTACCAACTGGGTGAAAACATTTGCAAATCATATATCTGATAAGGGATTAATTTCCAAAATATATAAAGAACTCATACAACTCAACAACAACAAAAAACCCGATCAAAAAATGGGCAGAGGATATGAACACACAGTTTTCCAAAAAAGATATACAGATGGCCAACAGGCATGTGAAAAGTTGTTCAACATCACTAATTATTAGGGAAATGCAAATCAAAACTACAATGAGATATCACCTCACACTCGTCAGAAGGGCTATTATTAAAAACACAGGAAATAACAGATGTTGAAGAGAAAAGAGAACCCTCATACACTGCTGGTGGGAATGCAAACTGGTGCAGCATGGGAAACACTATGGAGATTCCTCAAAAAATTAAAAATAGAAATACCATATTATCCAGCTATTCCACTTCTGAGTATTTATTAAGTTAAAATAAGAACATGAAAACACTAATTCTAAAAGATATATGCACCCTGTGTTCATTGCAGCATTGTTCACAATAGCCAAGACTTGGAAACAACCTAAGTGCCTATCAACGGATGAATGGATAAAAAAGATGTGGTATATATACACAGTGTAATACCATAAAAAAGATGAAATCTTGCCATATGTGACAACACGGATGGACCTTGAAGGTATTATGCTAAGCAAAATAAGTCAGATGGAGAAAGACAAATACTGTATGATTTCACTCATATGTGGAAGACAAACAAACAAACACATAGATAAGGCGAACAGATTGGTGCTTACCAAAGGGGAAGGGTTGGGGGAGGGCATAAGGGGTAAAGGGGCACATATGTATGGTGACAGATGGAAACTAGACTTTTGGTGGTGAACACGATGCAGTCTATACAGAAGTCGAAATATAATGATGTCCACCTGAAATGTACACAATGTTATAAACCAACGCGGCCTCAATAAAATAATAAGTAAATGGAACTGCCAGCATAGTTATAATACCTGATTTTTAGTTTTCGGGTTATCCTGTGATCCCCATCAGGAAGTGTAATAGTTAATTAGCTGGGCTAGTGCTGGGGTTACTTTTTAAATTTGCTATTTTTACAAGTATCCTATTATTTGTACTAGAAATAAATCTAAGGGTAACATAAAAACGGTTTGAGAAACAATAAGTAGGGTTGGTGACATACCTAATGGATTCTGCCTGCCTTTGTTGATGGCCCCCAACTTACCCCCAAAGAAGAACTCCAAAATTATTACACCTTGAAAAGAAGGAGGCTTTAGCCATGATCTTTTCTTTTTTCTTTTTCTTTTTTTTTTTTGTGAGGAAGATCATCCCTGAGCTAACATCCATGCCAATCCTCCTCTTTTTGCTGAGGAAGACCAGCCCTGAGCTAACATTCATGCCTATCTTCCTCCACTTTATAGGGGACGCCACCACAGCATGGCCTGACAAGCGGTGCATCAGTTGACAAGCGATCCAAACCCGGCCCGCCAGCAGCAGAGCGTGCGCACTTAACCGCTACGCCACGGGGCCAGATCCAGCCATTATCTTTTCAATGTTTCTATTAGTAATATTCCAGTGCTTCCTACCTTATCTTAAAGGGAAAATAAATCCAAGATTGACAGTAAATTGGAGTTTACTTCTTACTCAGAATTGTAAATGTCTACAACTAGACTAAATTTTCATCATAAAATAGTTTTAGGCAAACTAAGGAAAAGCTTCTGTTTGCTGTACATACTTTCTTTTTCCCTCTCTTCACCATTTTTTTAGTCTTAGATAAAGTTTTTAACCTACTTGGAGCTAAACTCCAGAGCCTCCAGCCTTAGTCATTACATTCTAACTGCTAGTTTTTGTCACCTTATTAATCTCATTTATTTGTGAAGTTATCCAGATATAAAAATTAACCATTGTTTCTTGAACATAATGAGCCGAAATTTTTTTTTTGTTTTTTGTTTTTTTTTTTCGTGAGGAAGATTGCCTCTGAGCTAACATCTGTTGCCAATCTTCCTCTTTTTGGTGAGAAAGATTAGCCCTGAGCTAACATCTGTGCCCATCTTCCTCTATTTGTATATGGGATGCCACCACAGCATGGCTTGATGAGTGGTGCATAGGTCCGAGCCTGGGATCCAAACCTGTGAACCCCAGGCCACCAATGCGGAGTGGGAAAACTTAACCACTATGCTACCAGGCTGGACCCTGAAGCCAATATTTTTAAAAATAGATATCTACCTTGTTTGAGAAAAGACAGGAATTACAGATGGCAAAAATTCTTAAATAATACTAAATTTTAAAAAATTGGGTTAATTTGAATGATTTAAAATTTACTCAAAATGTTAAATCTCCCAATTTTCTGGGTTTTATATTTTAGTTATAAATTCCACTAAAATTCTTACTGTCCCACCCAGATCTGGGTGGGTTAAGAATAAAGAATGACCAAAAATATCCATAGATCATTAACCAAAAGCTCTTAAAGATAATTAAATGTTTTAGGAAGTCTCCTATTTCTTCTACCCCATCACAAAATTGCTGTTTCATAAATTTAATCATGACTCTCTCAGCTTATGCTACACATAATCTGAATGATTTTCATCTTATTAAATACACTTTTACTTATCTTCTGCTAATCAGATGTATTCCTACCTTGAACTTAAAATAAAAGGCTTTATTTATTGGGGGAATAACATCACCAAAATGGTGAAATAGGAGTTTTCTATCATCTTCCCCTCAAAGAACGCTGATTTTGACAATCACCCATAGATGAGAATGCCTTTGTGAAAGTCTGGAAATCCAGCGGAGAAGTTCCAGCACACTGTTGGTGCAAAAAACAAAAAAATCTAGGGGCTGGCCCCATGGAGTAGTGGTTAAGTTCGGCACACTCCACTTCAGTGGCCCAGGTTCGTGGGTTCAGATCCCAGGTGCAGACCTACACCACTCGTCAAGCCATGCTGTGGCAGTGACCCACATGCAAAATAGAGGAAGACTGGCAACAAATGTTACCTCAGGGTGAATCTTCCTCAGGAAAAAAAACAAAAGATAAAAAATCTGAGATTGGTTGCATTGAAGAGTGTGTAAGAGGAACAGTTTCATTTTATCCATGTCACCTCTCCCCCAAGGTGGCACAGCTCAGTACCAAGAGAGATCTTCTCGGCCAGTGGTTTCTCCCACAGGGGAAAGTGAGAGCATGTGAGTGAGTGCCCAGTATCCCCAGCTGTGCAGGGCACTGCCATAGAGGCCCATTACTTTCTTGTCCCATCCAGAATACTGAGTTGTGAATTGCACAACTGAGGGGTGGGGAGGGGCTGTAAGAATGGCAGCCAGGGCTCAGGGGGGACTATAACAAAGGGACACAGATCCTACTAACCACTCTGTGGACTCCAACAGTAAGCCTATGTACAAGCTACTGGGGACACCTTGCCTCTGGATACCACAGCTTGCCCATGAGCAGCCCTAACGCTCTGCATGCCTCATCCACACCCCTACGCCCTGTAGCTGACCTCCTGTGCATATCTCGGCCATGCGAGCAAGTCTTTGCAGATGAGTAGTGAGCACATGCAGAAAGCTGGCCTGACTCTGTAGGATTGGGAGAAGGCACACAAACTTGAGCATTTAGCCCTGCCCTAGGAAAAGCAAATGGCAGGCTGTCAGCACCTGGCCTTGCTTTGCAGGATCAAGAAAAGGCATACATTCTTAAGAAATCCCCCCGGTAAAAGGGAACAAGAAGTGTGGAAAAGGTGTATCCATAGAAAAGGTCTGAGAAAGCCTCAGAATCCCTAGTAGGTTTGATGGAAGCCAGTCAGTAAAGACTGGCAGAGGTGACTGCTTCTTCAAATGTGAAGACAGCAACACAAAACTTCAAGGAAGGTGAAAAATAAACGAAATATGACACCAACAAAGGAACACAATAATTCTCCAGTAACCACCTCAAAGAAATGGAGATCTGCGATTCACCTGATGAAGAATTCAAAATAATTGTTTTAAGGAAGCTCAGTGAGCTATAAGAAAACACAGAAGGGCCAGCCCTGTGGCATAGCAGTTAAGTGAGTGTGCTCTGCTGCTGGCGGCCCAGGTTCGGATCCCGAGCGCGCACCAATGCACTGCGTGTCAGGCCATGCTTTGGCGGCGTCCCACATAAAGTGGAGGAAGATTGGCTGGATGTTAGCTAAGGGCCCGTCTTCCTCAGCAAAAAGTGGAGGATTGGCAGATGTTAGCTCAGGGCTAATCTTCCTCACAAAAAAAAAAAAAGAAGAAGAAAACACAGAAAGACAATTCAATGAAATCAGGAAAATGATACAGGAACAAAATGAGATGTTTAACAGAGAGATAGAAATTGTAAAAAAAAAAATCAGGAGTTGAAAAATACAGTGAATGAAATGAAAAATGCAATAGAGAGGATCAATGGTAGACTTGATCAAGTGGAAGAAAGAATCTGTGAAGTAGAACACAGGTCATTTGAAATTATCCAGTCAACAAAGAAAGAAAGAAGCAGAGAACAAATGAAAAAGAGTGAAGAATGCCTACATGAAACTATGAGATACCATTAAGAGAAACAATCTACACATTTTTGGAGTCCCAAAAGGAGAAGACAGGGAGAAAGGGGCAGAAAACTTATTTAAAGAAATAATGGCTGAGAACTTCCCAAATCTGGAGAAAAATCTAGACATCCTAGTTCATGAAGCTCATAGGTCCCCAACTCAACTCAACTCAAAAAGATCTTCTCCAAGAACATTATAATAAAACCGTCTAAAATAAAAAACAAAGAGAGAATTTTAAAAGCAGCAAGAGAAAAAAATTCCTCACATACAAGAAGAACCCCCAAAAGGCTTTCAGTGAATTTCTCAGCAGAAACCTTGCAGGCCAGGAGAGAGTGAGGTGATATATCCAAAGTACTGAAAGAAAAAACTACCAACCAAGAAAAATTTACTTGGAAAAGTTGTCCTTCAGAAATGAAGAAGAGAGAAAAACTTTTTCAGACAAACAAAAACTGAGGGAATTCATCACCACTACACTTGCCTTACAAGAAATGCTGAAAGGAGTTCTTCAAGCTGAAATGAAAGAACACTAATGAATAACTTGAAACGTATGAAAATATAAAACACACTGGTAAAGGTAAGTATATAGTGAAATTCAGAATGCTCCAATACTGTAATATAGTGGGGTGTAAATTACTTCACTCTAGTATAAAGGTTAAAACAAAAGTGCTAAAAATAATTAGTAATAATTAATGGATACACAATATAAAAAGATGTAAATTATGACGACAAAAAAATAAAATGTGGGAGGGGAATAAAAAGGTAATTTTTGTATGTAATCAAACTTAAGTTATTATCAAATTAAACTGGTATATCTATAAGATGTTTTACATAAGTCTCATGGTAACTACAAAGAAAAAATTGACAGTAAATACACAAAAGATAAAAAGCATACCACCACGTAAAATCATCAGTTCAAAAAGGAAGACAGCAAGAGAAGAAGAAAGAAACAAGGGAACTAAAAAGCAGCCAGAAAACAATTCATAAAATGGCATTTGTAAGTCCCTACCTATCATCGATTACTTTAAAGTAAATGGATTAATTTCTCCAATCTAAAGGCATAGAGTGGTTCAATGGATTAAAAAACAAGACCCAACTATATACTGCCTATAAGCGACTCACTTCAGCTTTAAGAATACACATAGGTTCAAAGTGAAGGGATTGAAAAATATATTCCATGCAACTGGAAACCAAACTCTTGGTTTCTTGTTCTCTTTTGTAAGCTATACCATACATTAGACAAAATAGACTCTGTGTCAAAAACTGTAACAAGAGACAAAAAAGGTCATTACATAATGATAAAAGCGTCAATTCATCAAGTGTAATTCAACAAGTGTAATTCAATACAGTGTAACAAATGTATACACATATGCACCCAACATGGCAGTACCTAAATGTATTAAGCAAATGCTAACTGATCTTAAGGGAGAAATAGACCACATTCATATAGAGAAAAAACATTGTGATCTAAAGCTTACCAACAGTTACTGTGACAATTTCATCATCTGTGGAGCACTTCTTTCTTTTACTTCAGGAACTTGAAGGAGCAAGCTTATGAAAGTTCAATTTTGATGATGAGTTTTCATCTAATTAAGGAATATGTAAAATTAACTATTGGTTTTCTCATCTTGTTTATCTGGCATAAGACTTCTTGGCCTTCAAGTTTTAAATCCTTCAGAAGAAAATTATACTTTACATTCATAAAAAACATTCCTGTGTTTTCCCCTGATGCTGCAATTCTGTAGTTTAAAAAAAACTATATTTATGAGAAGACTGCAGTTTTTACAGCTTTAAGTAATACATTCAACTTGTTAGGAGACTGTCATGAATTTTCCAATGAATGGAGTGATTATCCTTTTTGATATATTTGCATTATCTGAATGTGATTTCATAACTCAAATGTGATGTTGACTACAGATCACATTTCTAGATTTACATTTTGCTTCTTTTTCAGAATGTTTTATTTTAGATACCTATCTCTTTTGTGATTCATTCCTACCACTTATCAATTTAAATATATCATATACGACTTTTGATTCTTTGGTGACATCTTCCATTTTGCCCTAGCAACTTATTATTTTGTAGTTATGGAAGAAATTCTTTCAAAATGTTCTGAAGATTCCATTATCTGACTGTATTTAAATCTCATATTCTTCAACAATTTAAATGAACACAGGAATTTTAGCTTTTCTTAAATAAATTCTGAAGCTGCTGCTCTACTTTTACTTTTTAAAGTATATTGAATAACTGTTCCAAAATCTGTTATTCACTTTATTCTAAAGTTTTCTTGAGTTACCTTGTGCATGCTTTTTGGTGACTCTGAACTTCGGTTGATTTTTGTTTCACTGAGATTAGGAAGGCTGAAGGACTTTTACTCTCCCTTTTTGGGTAAATTTTGGTAAACGATTTTTCTGAGAAGACTTGCCAAATGTTTCTACCATTTATTAAACTACTTAAAAACCATAATCCTCATGACATGCTTTAAATAAAACACTGTGGGGTTTTTTTCTTTTATTTTCCTCTTTAACATATAAAACATTTTTTAATGCAGTAATTTAAACATATCATATGGTTTCTATGTTCTGAAATTGATGAATTATCTTT
Source organism: Ceratotherium simum simum (assembly GCF_057802395.1). Lineage (NCBI taxonomy): Eukaryota > Metazoa > Chordata > Mammalia > Perissodactyla > Rhinocerotidae > Ceratotherium > Ceratotherium simum. Next base: position 7,967,379 of record NC_141921.1, read on the forward strand.
GAGTTAAGAAATATTAGCAATGTACTAAAAACATAATATTTATTTTTGGTTTCAAATGGTAGTTTTCATCATCCTGAAGAGAGTTGGTTAAATTTAATACTGAGATGCTTACTAAGTCTTTTTTATTCTCATGAGCTTTTCTCAATGCATTTACCAACCATGTGTCAGATGACATTGTTAATATTTATTAAGCTGGGTTGGACTGATATTCTTTTCAACTGCCTTCTTTCTTAAAGTAACTTAAAATTCCTTTATAATATATAATCTGATACCTGCATTTCTTCAAACTTCTTATAATTCCAAACAACATCATTTTTGCTTTTAAAATAGAACTGAGTTTCTTTTTGTTTATATTTTTTAAAACAGATATTTTTGATTTCACTGATATTCTTATTGTCCATCTTATAACACGATTCCTTAAATATTTCCAAATAAAAGTTTTTGTTGCTAATTCTTGCCTTTGTGTCATATTTTTTGTTGAAACTCTCTGTTTTTCTAACATCTATAAAATCATTTTTCTTCCCAACACTTTAATAAATTAAATTCTTTTAAGTGTGGCCTGCTCTGAATTTGAAGATGGTAGCTGCCTAATATAAGTAGTTTAGTTCAGCACTAATATTCAAGTCCTTTTATTTGACCTGAAAAGCATAATGAAATACAACCATAATATAATAAATTAGATATTTTAAATCACTTTGTTATTCAATATTAAATCATTAATTATTATGATTACAATTATTTTGTAAAATTCTAAGAACTAGGTAAAAATACCATTGGAAAAAAATCTGCTAAAGAAGGTAGTAAGAAAATTAACCATAAAATGAAGCTGCCTTATGAAGATCTGATTCCATTAGCTTAATTCAGGAAAGTAACAATCAAAATCACCTCGTTTCTCAAATGGAAATAATGATAGTATCTACCTTATTAAGGACTGTGAGGATTAGATAAGATAATGCATACAAAGTGCCTAGTACAGTATCTAGCAGTCTAAAAGCTTAATAAATGCGAGCTATAATCACTCTCCCCTACTCTCCATGCCCTCGCCCACCTCCGCCCCACCTCAGTCTCAAAATGCTTCACCTCTGAATTTTTAACTCCTATATTCTGCTCTTTGACTATAATGTGCTTTTCTCTGGTCATTATTTCAGCTTTTACTACTTTAATCTCACTGTAAATTTAATTTTACTACATTGATATTTCCAAATCTTTGATCTTCCCATTTCCCTCCAATTTATTACTACTCTCTGGCTTTACTTCCAGCCCTGCTTCTCTCCCTACCAGTATAAAACCCCATGGTCCACAAGTTTAATTGCACTCCCTTGGGTTTTGTTAAACCCTAGAGGTGTATCAGTTTTAGGATTTGAAACCAGAAAAACTCTGGGTTTAAAAGCTGGCTCTGTCACTTCCTAGCTATGAGAACTGAGCAAGATGTTTAGCTTTCTTTTTTTTTTTTTTTTTTTTTATAATTTTATTTATTTATTTTTCCCCCAAAGCCCCAGTAGATAGTTGTATGTCATAGTTGCACGTCCTTCTAGTTGCTGTATGTGGGACGTGGCCTCAGCATGGCCGGAGAAGCGGTGCGGCGGTGCGGCGCCCAGGATCGAACCCAGGCCGCCAGCAGCGGAGCACGCGCACTTAACCGCTAAGCCACGGGGCCGGCCCTTAGCTTTCTTGATATGTGTATACTGATGATTGTTAGAAGTAAATGCAATAACGTATGTAAAGCATTTACCATAGAGGCTGGCATATAGTAGACCTTCAATAAATCTTAGTTCCTTTCTCTCATTCCCTTCAGTAACTATTCCAAAATTTCATGTCTCTCTTCAAAATTTCATTTAATTGCTTCCTCCCACTAGCTCAGCAGATGACCTAATTTCCTATTTCATAGAGAAAATTCCAGCCATTAGGCCAAGACTCCTTTAATTTCCTCCATGCCACTGATAAATTAATCTGCAACAGTACTCATCTTTATCTCATTCTTTCCAGTTTCAATGGAAGAATCTCCCTTCTGTCTATGGCTTAATGTTCCACCTGAGCTCAGAAACCATTAATCATCACTTCTCTCTTCCTTCTGTACTATTCCTTCCCTCTCTCTATTGATCTTTCCCCTTAAGATATAAACGTACTATTCAAAAGCCTCTTCTGTCTTCAAGACAAACCCTTTATTCTTCTTCATGGCTAAGCATCTTTGAAGAGTTGTTCACTCTCAATATTTCTGCTTTCTCACCTCCCATTCACTTCCCAACTCACTCTAATACTACTTCTGCCCACACCATTCTTCCAAACCTGCTCTTCACTAAGGTCAACACTGATCTGCATATTGCCATGGCCGATGGACACTTTTCTGCAGTAATGACACAGTTGACCTCTCCATCATTCTTGCAATTCTTCTTTCTCTTCCTTGGCTTCTATGCCATATTTTTCTCCAGGTTTCCAGTTCTTGATGTAGTCTTCTTATAAGGTTCATCTTCTAATGTCCATCTCCCAAATGTCATAGTTCTCTAAGACTCTATTTTGAATCTGTTTTTTTTCACATTAGCTGGGTGATCCATATGAATCTATGGCTTTAACTACAACACCTATATGCTGATGATTCATTAAACTTTGTTTGCAGTCTAGATCTCCAGTCCAAGCTCCAGAATCTTTTACTCAATTAGCTATCACATCTCTCCTCCTAAATGTCCCATAAATACCTCAAATTCAATATACTGAAAACTAAACTCAAACTTGCTTCTACACATACAGGACCCATCTTAGCCAATAATAAGCAACCATCTTCCATACAATTACCAAGGCATTTCTCAATCCAGTTTCTTTATATGAACACATAAAATTATTTATTTTTTTTTTTAAGATTTTATTTATTTATTTTTTCCCCCCAAAGCCCCCGCAGACAGCCGCATGTCATAGCTGCACATCCCTCTAGTCGCTGCATGTGGGACCCGGCCCCAGGATGGACGGAGAAGTGGTGCCTCGGTGCGCGCCCGGGATCCGAACCCGGGCCACCAGCATCGGAGTGCGCACACTTAACCACCAAGCCACGGGGCCAGCCCACATAAAATTATTTAAGTGACTATTTTCTCAAATTCTCCAAGGATCAGTACATAATTAGTACTATTCCAGATGCACAGGAAATTAATTCATTGCATATAATAGATGCCTTAGGTCACTAGGGCTTAATTCTTTCACAGAACTTAGTTGAGATAGGTGCTCATTTACCTTCTATATCTATGCACCATTATGTAGCTGTTGCCTCTTATCTCTGGTATCCTCCACTCCTGGCCCCACCCCCCAACTTTGTTAGTTTATGCTCATGTGCGTTTCTGTTTGACTACTACAATAGCCTACAAATCTGAGTTGGCCCAAATCTAACTCTCTAATTTGATTTCCTGACACTTCCCTTTAGGCTCATTATGCGACAGCTATACTATGCTACATGTACCTCCCTGAATATAATGCATTTTCCTGAGCTGAAGTCTCTGTGTCTTTGCTGTTTCCTCTCTCTGGTATCCCTTCAACCTCTTTCATCAAGCTAATGATTTTTTGTTTAACTACGCAAGCAAATTTAGAGCACACATTCTTTTTTTTTTTTCCTTTTTTGTAACCAAAATTTAATGCTCAGAAAATTTAACATTGACACAATATTATCTAATATGCAGTCTGAAATGCAATTTAAATTTTCCTGAATTTGTCACTTTAAACTGTTTATTTTGGATCCAGGAGCTGGTATAGGATCATGCATTGCATTTAGTTGTCACATCTCTTTAGTCTTCTTTTGAAATTCACGGATTGTTTATTTTTGAAGAGTCTAGGCTAGACTTGCTTTGCAGAATTTCCCTCAGTTTGGACTTTTCTGATTGTTTCCTGTTGATTAGATTCAGATTAAGCATTTTCAGCAGGAATACTACATAGGTGACAGTGTATCCATGTCAGTTTGCTCCATTGTTGGTGATGCCGAGTTTGACCATTTGGTTAAGTGGTCAGTGACCAGATTTCTCCCTTGTAAAGATCACTTCTCCCTTTTGTAGTTAATAACTAAACCGGGTGGGGTGGAGTGTGTGATACCTTCATACTGTGTGAATATCCTCTTCCCCAACAATATTTTATTCATTAATTTAGGGTTTTTTCTCCAATTTTTTTATTGTGGTAAAATACACGTAACAAAATTTGCCATCTTAACCATTAAGTGTACAGCCCAGTGGTATTAAATACAGTCATAATGTTGTGCTACCATCACCACTGTCCATCTCCAGAATCCTTTTCATCTTGTAAAACTTGTAACTCTATACCTGTAAACCAATAACTCCCCACTTCCCCCTCCCGTAGCCCTTTGCAGCCACCATTCTTTCTGTCTCTATGATTTTGACTACTCTAAATACTTCATATAAGCAGAATCATGCAGTATTTGTCTTTCTGTGACTGGCTTATTTCACTCAACATAATCTTTTTTTTTCCAGTAATTTTATTGAGATCATAATGGTTTATAACATCGTAGAGTACACATTCTTTATAAAGGATTCATACAACACAAAGAGTACACAGAGTAAAAAGTTAAGTATTCCTGGGCCGGCCCCGTGGCTTAGCGGTTAAGTGCGCGCACTCCGCTGTTGGCGGCCCGGGTTCGGATCCCGGGCGCGCACCGACGCACCACTTCTCCGGCCACGCTGAGGCCGCGTCCCACATACAGCAACTAGAAGGATGTGCAACTATGACATACAACTATCTACTGGGGCTTTGGGGGGAAAAAAGGAGGAGGATTGGCAATAGATGTTAGCGCAGAGCCGGTCTTCCTCAGCAAAAAACAAGGAGGATTAGCATGGATGTTAGCTCAGGGCTGATCTTCCTCACAAAAAAAAAAAAAAAAAGTTAAGTATTCCTTTACCTTGACCTCTCTCCTCCAAATTCCACACATACACACACATACACTTGCCTCTCCACAGATAACTATTATTAACCATCTGGTTTATATCCTTCCACATTAAATTCTCCCTATTCATCAACTGTAAGCTTAGGTACATCTCCTGAAGATTTCTCTGACTCTCATAGACAGGATGAGTTAACTCCTCCTCTTTGCTTCTATAAAACCTTGAGTTTACCTTTATCAGAGTGTCATAATATATTTTAGTTGTTTAACTTTTGGTTTATACCCAGCCTGAATTGTAAAATCCTGAAAGTGGGCTTTCTTTTTAATCTTTATGCTCCTCAGTTTGTCACAGTGCTTCATATATTTTTGTTGAAGGAAAAATTACACTGTCTTTGTTCTCATTACAGTAGGTGTGGTGACATAAATAATTTTAGGGGAAGGAGCAGGGTGTTAAGAAATCAGGTTAGGAATATCTTCCAGGTAATGTGATAGCTAAGCATCCTAATACGTGTGAATAGAAGTAGACTAGAGGAAACAGGAATGCATGCTAAAAAATTTAAAAAGATGTTCCACGGCCGGCTCCGTGGCTTAGCGGTTAAGTGCGCGCGCTCTGATGCTGGCGGCCCGGGTTCGGATCCCGGGCGCGCCCCAAGGCACCACTTCTCCGTCCAGCGCGAGGCCGAGTCCCACGTACAGCAACTAGAAGGATATGAACCTATGACATACAACTATCTGCTGGGGTTTTGGGGGGAAAAAAAATGAATAAATAAAATCTTTAAAAAAAAAAAAAAAGATGTTCCTAATTATTATTATACAACATTATTACATTAACATATTCAATTAATATTTTTTATGGGCTAAGTACTTAATATCACTCTACTATAATCTCTAATTATTATCTCAGTTTACAGAGAAAGAAACTAAGGCTTAATTAATGTATCAAACATTACCAGTGCCCTGCCCACATCCTCCTGGCCTACATGGAGACTACCTGCAGTTTCAATGGCAATTCCCATTCATGCCATGCCAATGGCTTCCTATCTCAATCACTTGTCTTTCTGCCTGAGGGTTTTCTCTAGCAGCAGGAGCACGCTACTCAAGGGACGGCTCCCAAAGGAAGTACCAGTGAGTTAACAGTGTCAAGAGTAACCTTCAAGCACAGAGGGAAGGGAACTGGTAGATAAATATCCCAGTTTTCTTATCTCTCAGTGGGACAATTCTGAGTTCTATTTTATATAGTCTCTCAGAAGATCGCCAGTGGAAATGAGTTCTGATTGCCCTCGGTGGTAACCTGCTCGTTAACACACTTTTTATTGGCTTTCCTCCCTCCCTTGTCTCATTTCCTCACCATACTTCCCAAATAAAGTTCTTTGTACTCCAATCCTTGTCTCAGAGTCTTGGATGTGGGGGAACCCAATTTAAGATAAGGAAGTTTCTTACAGTTAAACATAGCTAATAAATAGTGAGCTTAGGTCCATCTAACTCCACCTAACCCACACTCTATTTATACCACCTCCTAACTTGTTTTGAACTTTCTTTTTCCTATTCAATAGACACATTAGATAGGCTCACAATTAAATTTATGTGTGACATACACTCAGAGAAGAGTGAGGATGTAGAGATTCAAGAGCAGAATGTTAACTTTGAATACACATTCCTGACGGTGAATAAAAGGAATTCCATTTTGAAAAACATATTTGATGGATTATAATAATGGAAAATATATTCAAGTGGAATTGGCTGCTTTTCTCATGTTGTATGCTTTATTCTTTTGTAAAGTTAAGCAAATCTTAATTTTGGAATAAGTTAGTCGCAGATATTACTTTGTACCCGGAAAATGTTTACACTTCATTACCACTGCAGCCCCTGCAAAAGTGAGGTCATACATGAAGGAGAGGCTCTTAACCTTTACCTTAATTAGCATGTGGTAGAAAATTAGTTTCTTTCCAGAAAGTGTTCAGATGCAAGGAAGAGGAAAAGAGGGTCATGCCATTATTCCAAAGACCATTGTGGAAGGGCCAGATGGGGCAAGTTTTTTAGTTTAGAGTTAAGCACTTTCTTCATCCTTTTAAGATTCAGGCCTATCCCTTACAAACAGGGCAAGAGGCTCCTCATTGCAAGGCAAAGCAGTAAACTAGAGCACTGGCTTTTCCAGGAACTCTAGGTCAGAGAGGGAAGTCATAGACTCCAAAACTCCAAAGCCCAGGCGGTGCCAAAGAAAGGGAGCGAGAGAAAATTAGGGCGAAAATGGGTGCCATATCGGTAACTCAGGCCTGCAGTAGGAAACTCCACTGAAGCCGCCAATCTCCATAGGAGTGACAGAAGCCAGGGCATTTTCTTTTTCCAAACGGTTTGAAGCTTCCTAGGGCGGCAGGAAGGGAGAAAGAGAGAAATTCCGGCTAGACAAGTGAGCACCAGGAAGACACTCAAAGCCAACCGCCCCTGTGGCCGCCACTCTGCCGACAGCCTGCGGGTGAGGCGCGCACTCAGCGCTTTTGTGACTGAGAGGTGCCTCCGCGGATGGCCGGAAGCTGGAGCGCGACTTTCAAGTGGAAAGCCTCGGCCCAGAATGCAGTGTCAAGCCAAGCCGTAAGGGCGATAAACCTGAGGGTGGGGGATCGGAACCTGGAGCCTCGTTCGGAATGGTTGGCTCAAGTTGGCACCAGCCCGTGGGCTGATGTATCTAAGGGAAGGGGACCAAGGTTTCCACTGTGTTCCTGGTGGGCTCCTTTGAGTCAATTTCCACAGTCCGTATTCTAGCCTCTGGTTCTTTTGAGGTAACCAGCTTCCTCTGCCCACCAAACCCTTCCAAGCCCCTGTCCTGGGGAGCTTCACCTTTGTCCCCCATGGTACACCCACCACCCCCTCCCATGTCCCCCGTGGTGGCTAGAATGAAGAGCCTTAATTTAAGCTGCGTCTCCCCAGAGCACACAGTATATTTTAGTCACTTACTATTAGCATTTAATTCAGCAGCATGTAGTAGATTTATTTGTGCATCCAAGTCCTGAAAGATATTAAATGTCAGAAGTTTGATTTTTACCAACTTTGGCATACTAATTTCAGTAATTTTTTCAACCAACACATGGCACTGAGCATCTGTGTGTCAAAGCCTGTGGAAATGAAACACATTTTTTCCTCTCAAGGAGCTTCCAAGATAAGTAAAAATACTCAATTCCAGCATATCAATACTTCATATATATTAAATTCAATGAGAATTTATTAAACATCTATTGTGTATTAAGCCCTGTTGCTAGACGTTGGTCATGGGAAGTTGAATCATCTTCATCCTAGAGATCTAAACTCATAGTTTTGGTGGAGAAAAGGGACAGAGCACAAAACAATTATCTTTAAAAGTATAAAATGAACACTGGGAAATGCTACTACACAGATTCAGAACAAGTGGGAGTATAGGAGCAGAGAACTGAGTTATATGTCTAGAGGGAATTGGAAAAGCTTTGTAGAGGAGGTAGCATGTGAAGAATGCCCTGGAAGAGGAGGGGTTATGTTTACAAGTGGAGTTCTGGCTTAAGGTTTGTACTTTCTAACAGATCTCACTTTAAGACTCTGATCTATTTTTCTTTTACTCTCTCTGGCTTTCCAGTCCATTCTGCCTCCCACTCACACCCACCCAGCCCTTGTTCTGTTTTCTTGCGTGTAGCCTAGGCCAGGATATATAACTTACAAATGATGATTACCTCTTATTAAGATACTTGTTTCTGCATAGATGTACTTGTAAAGAAAGAATTTTCATTTTTTTATAATTTGTTTTAGCCAAGTCAACAAAGCACAGTTCCTGTGGCCCATCTGCTAGAACACAAAAATAGCCTCACTATGTAGAAACAGATGTTTAAAATGGTATTCATTAAAATGAGATTCCACCTGTAATAGAAAACAGAAAGTGGATGCGAAAGGAATGTTGTAAGCTGGCAGTGCTTGCTATTGCCTTCCATTCCCTGAGGAATGTATATTTGTGGGTAAAATCTTGCTAATAGTAATACGCTTCTGGTTTTAGTCTTTAGTGATATGGGTTATTAGTAGTATTGAAACACAATCTCCCTAGACTCATTAGGAGGATAGCAGTCATAAAAAAATACCTCTAGGGTGGGTGCTTTCTTACCAATGAACAAAGTTACCTTGGGAAGAAAACTAATGACTATCCTAGTAGTAACAGAAATGAACATTTACTGGTTACCTTCTGTGTCAGGTGCTTTACCGTACATCTTTACAGGAACACTATGAAGGAGGTATTATCCTCATTTTATAGATGAGGAAATTGAGACGGTGATATATTAACTAACTTGCCCAAAGTCACAACTACATCGGAATCCAAGACTCTCAGATTCCTAAACCAATGTACTTTCATAATATTGTTATATGGCACATTACTGTACCATATTCTCTTTATCCATTCATCTGTTGATAGACATTTAGGTTGTTTCTATATCTTGACTATTGTGAATAATGTTGCCATGAACATGGGTGTACAAATATCTCCTTGAGATCCGGCTTTAAATTCTTTTGGGTATATACCCAGAAGTAAAATTGTTGAGTTATATAGTAATTCTATTTTTAATTTTTTGAGGAAACTTCATACTGTTTTCCACAGCAGGCCTGCCATTTTACATTCCCACCAAGAGTGCACAAGGGTTCCAATATCTCCACATCCTTGTCAACACTTGTTCTTTTCTGTTTTTTTTTTTTTTTTTTTATGTTAGCCATCTTCTGGGTGTGAAGTAGTATTTCATTATAGTTTTGATTTACATTTCCCTATGAAAAGATTGAAATCTTTTCATGTGCTTATTGGCCATTCATACATCTTATTTGGAGAAGTCCTTTGCCCATTTGTGATTTGGGTTGTTTGGGTTTTTTTGTTGTTGAGTTTTAGGAGTTCTCTCTATATATAATTTTCTATTTTAATCCTTTATCAGATATATGATTTACAAATATTTTATTCCATTCTGTGGGCTGCCTTTTTACTCTGTGGATAGAGTCTTTTGATGTACAAAAGGTATTTGATGTATGAAAGGATTGGTATTAGTTCTTCTTTAAGTATTTGGTAGAATTCAGCAATGAAGCCATAGGTGCAGGGCTTTTCTTTGTGGGGAGATTTTTGATTATGGATTCAATCTCCTTACTAGTTATAGGTCTATTCAGATTTTCTATTTCTTTGTGATCTAGTCTTGGTAGGTTTTGTGTTTTTAGGAATTTGTCCATTTCATCTAGGTTATGCAAATTTGGGGGGTATAATTGTTCATAGTACTCTCTTATAATCCTTTTTATTTCTGTAGAATCAGTAATAATGTCCCCACTATCATTTCTGATTTTAGTAATTTGAGTGTTTTCTCTTTTTTTCTTACTCCATCTACCTAAAGGTTTGTCAATTTTGTTGATCTTTTCAAAGAACCAGCTTTTTGTTTCATTGACTTCTCTATTGTTTTTCTATTCTCTATTTCATTTATCTTTGCTCTCATCTTTGTTATTTTCTTCATTCTGCAGGCTTTGGGTTTAGTTTGTTCTTTTTCTAGTTCCTTAAGTTTTAAAGTTAGGTTATTGATTTCAGATCTTTCTTGCTTTTTAATGTAAGCATTTATAGTTATAAATTTCCTACTTAGCACTGCTTTTTCTGCATCCCCTAAGTTTTGGTATGTTGTGTTCATTTTCATTCATCCCTAAGTATTTGCTAATTTTCCTTATGATTTCTTCTTTGATTTATTGGTTGTTTAAAAGCTTGTTGTTGGAGAGTGATGTCAGCATCATGGCAGAGTGAGTTGTTCCCTCGGTCTCTGTCCTCTAAGTTACAACCAGTAGGACATCCATAGACCAACAAAGGATTCTCTGCACAGCACATCAGAATGCCTGAGAGATCCATACATCTATACATCTGAAGGTGTGTGGACTGGACCTCTTGGAGGCAGTGGAACCACGGGAGCGGCAGCAGCAGCTCCTGAGATCAGAGGCTCCAGGAACTGTGATAACACCTGTGAACAGAGGCCCCAGGAACCCAGGCAGCTCACACTCCCAGAGGTGCCAGGAACTGCTGCAGGGCCCACGACCAGAAACTCTGGGAACAAAAATGATACCTATGACACAGCCCCCAGCAGTGGTGCCTTCAACTCTGGCCCTCCTAGCAGTGGGGGCTGCATGTGAGACCCCGAGACCCCCAGCAGCAACACAGTGCCTGTGACCTGAAGTTCCAGGAATAGTGCCAGTGCCTGAGACCTAAGGCTTCAGGAATAACAGTGGTACCTGCAACCCAAGCCCCCCCCCCCCCGGTGGCAGTGCTTCAGACACTGTCCCTTCCAGAAGAGGGGTCTTTATACAAGACTCTGGGTCCCCAGCAGTGGTGGCAGTGCCTGTGACCTGAGGAACTGCACCAGCACCCAAAACCAGCGCCTTCAGGAACCCCATGGTGGTGGCAGTGTTGTCCATGACCCTGGCCCACCTGGCAACAGTGGTGACACCCATGAACCCAGTGTCTCTGGCAGCACTGGTGCCAGCACCCCAGAAAACCCATGTGCAGCAGCACAGGTGGCACACACAGCATACACCCATGGAGAGCCCACGGAGAGCCAGGTAACAGCAATAGCAGAGTCCATGACTCCAGTCCTTCCCAGCTGCAGTACCTCCCAAAATTTTGGCTCCCCCACCTGAGCAGCAGTGTCTGCAGACACAACAACCCCAGACATGGTGGAGGTGCCTGTGAACGCAGCTCCCACCCCACTCTCCCCCACTTTGGTGGGGAGACCCATGACCCAGGCAACCCTGGAAGCAGCAGAAGTGCTCACCAGCCCAGTGACCCCAGTGGCAACAACCATGACTTCAGAGACATCATAAGCAGCAAGGCACCAGCAACCTTGGAGGCAAAAGCAGCACAACAAGGGCACTGACTACCCCTCTGGCAGGGGCAGTGGAGAGTGGAAAGTGCAGGCTCTCAAATACAAGAAAAAGCAGCTAAGAATCAAAGTAACCAAAGTCTTACCCAAATAAGAAAGGTTGTTGCTACCACAAATCTGCCAGCAGAGGAACAACTCATCAAGCACCATGAAAAACTGAAGTAACTGGTATCACAAAAAGAAAATGACAATTCTCCAGAAACCAAACGTGAAGTCATGGAAAATTGCTGTCTACCTGACAGAGAATTCAAACTAGCTGTCATGAAGAAAGTCAACGAGTTACAAGAAAACTCAGAAAGACAGTTCAATGAGCTCAGGAATAAAATTAATGAACAGAAGGAGTACTTCACCAAAGAGATTGAAACTCTTACAAAAAAAAAACCAAACAGAAATTTTAGAGATGAAGGACATGATAAATGAGATGAAGAATAAAGTAGAAAGCATTATAAATAGAGCAGACCCAATAGAAGACAGAATTAGTAAGCTCAAACATAGAAGTCTAGAAATGATTGAGGTGGAAGAAAAGAGAGAACTAAGATTTTTTAAAAATGGAGAAATTCTATGAGAAATATCCAACTCCATAAGAAAAAGCAACATAAGGATAATGGGTATCCCAGAAGGAGAAGAGAGGGGGAAGGGAGCAGAGAACTTATTTAGCAAAATAATAGCTGAGAACTTCCCAAATCTGGGGAAGGAACTGGATATACAACTACATGAAACTAATAGAACACTTAATTATCTCAACACAAAAAGACATTCTCCAAGGCACATTATATTAAAACTGTCAAAAGTCAATAACAAAGAAAAAATATTAAGGGTAGCCAGAGAGAAGAAAATAATAACCTACAAAGGAACCTCCATTAGGCTATCAGCAGGTTTCTCATCAGGAATTCTACAGGCTAGGAGAGAGTGGAATGATATATTCAAAATATTGAAAGATAAAAGCTGTCAGCCAAGAATACTCTATCCAGCCAAGTTATCTTTCAAATATGAAGAAGAAATAAAGGCTTTCCCAGACAAACAACAGCCGAGGGAGTTCATTGCTACTAGTCCTGCAATACAAGAAATCTTGAAAAGAGTTCTCTTACCTGAAACAAAAAATCAGATGTATACAAAGCTATAAGCAAGGTGATAAATAGACAGACAGAATCAGAAAACTGCAACTCTATACCAGAATATGTTAGTAAACACTTAATCATAAAGGCTAAAGGGAAAGAAAGCATGAAAAATAACTATAATGACTTCAACTTGATAACAAACTCACAATACCAAAAGGGATAATTTGTGATAACAAAAACATAGAAGGGGAAGAGGAAAAGGATGGAACCTGCATAGGCAAGTGGAGATAAGATGCTGTCAGCAGAAAAAGGACTATCTCGTCTATGAGTTGTTTTATAACCACCTCATAGTAACCACAAAACAAAAATTCAGAGCAGAATCATGAAGCATAAAAAGAGGAAATGGAGGGGCCAGCCCCCTGGCCCAGTAATTAAAGTTCCATGCACTCTGCTTCAGTGGCCTGGGTTCATGGGTTTGGATCCTGGGAGCAGACCTACACCACTTGTCAAGCCATGCTGTGGTGGTGACCCACATACAAAGTAGAGGAACATTGGCACAGATGTTAGTGGGCTAATCTCCCTCAAGCAAAAAAAAAAAATAAGGATGAGGATTGGCAATGGGTGTTAGCTCAGGGCGAATCTTCCTCAGCAAAAGAAAAAAAAGAGGAAACTGGGAAGCACACCACAGAAAACCACCAAACTAAAATGGCAGACAGAAACACAAGGCAAAAGAAACAATGGAAAAATAGAATAACTAGTAAACAAACTAACAAAAAATGGCAGTACTAAGCCCTCATATATCAATAATCACCCTAAATGTAAATGGATTGAATTCTTCAATCAAAAGACACAGAGTGGCTGGGTGGATTGAAAAATAAGACCCAACAATATGCTACCTCCAGGAAATCCAACTCAGCTCTAAAGATAAACCAAAGGGATGGAAGATGATACCCCAAGCAAATGGCAACCAAAAGAAAGTGAGTGTAGACATACTTATATCAGACAAAATAGACTTCAAGCCAAGAATGGTAAAAAGAGACAAAGATGAACATTATATAATGATAAAGGGGACAATGTATCAAGAAGACATAACATTTATTAATATGTATGCACCTAACCTAGGAGGACCAAAGTATATGAAGCAACTATTAACAGACCTAAAGGGAACAATTGACAGTTACACAATAATAGTAGGGGATTTTAATACCCCACTTACATCAATGGATAGATGATCCAAACAGAAAGTCAACAAGGAAATATTGCCCTTAAGTGAAATATTAGATCAGATGGACTTAATAGATATATATAGAACATTCCATCCAAAAGCAGCAAACTACACATCTTCTTAAGTGTACATGGAAGAGTCTCAAATATAGATCATATTTTGGGAAACAAAACAAGCCTCAATAAATTTAAGATTGAAGTCATATCAAGCATCTTTTCCAACCACAGTGGTATGAAACTAGAAATCAACAAGAAGAAAGCTGGAAAAGTACAAATATATGGAGACTAAACAACATGCTACTGAACAACTATTGGATCAAGGAAGAAATAAAAAAATACCTGGAGACAAATTAAAATGAAAACACAACACACCAAAACTTATGGGATGCAGGAAAACCAGTATTAAGAGGGAAATTTATAGCAATTCAGGCCTACCTCAACAAACAAGAAAAAATCTCAAACAATCTAACACTATACCTAAGAACTAGAAAAAGAAGAACAAACAAAGCCCAAAGTCAGTAGAAGGAAGGAAATAATAAATATCAGAGGGGAAATAAATGAAAGAGACAAAAAAGACAATAGAAAAGATCAATGAAACCAAGAGCTGGTTCTTTGGAAACATAAACAAAGTTGACAAACCCTTAGCTAGACTCACTAGGAAAAAGAGAGAGAAGACTCAAATAAATAAAATCATAAATGAAAGAGGAGACATTATAACAGATACCACAGAAATACAAAGGATCATAAGAGAATACTATGAAAAGCTATATGCCAACAAATTGGATAACCAAAAAGAAATGGATAAATTCTTAGAATCATACAACGTCCCAAAACTGAATCAAGAAGAAATAGAGAATCTGAATAGACCAATCACAAGCAAAGAGATTAAAATAGTAACCAAAAACCTTCTCCAAAACAAAAGTCCAGGACTAGATAGCTTCTCTGGTGAATTCTACCAAAAAATCAAAGAAGGTTTAATACCTATCTTTCTCAAATTCTTCCCCCAAATTGAAGAGGTTGGGATGCTTCCTAACTCATTTACAAGGCCAACATTATCCTGATACCAAAACCAGACAAGGACAACACTAAAAAGGAAAATTACAGGCCAGTATTGCTGATGAACATAGATACAAAAATCCTCAACGAAATGTTAGCAAATCAAATACAACAACACATTAAAATGATCATACACCACAATCAAGTGGTATTTATTCCAGGGATGCAGGGATGGTTCAATGTCTGTAAATCAGTCAATGTGATACACCATGTTAACAAAATGAAGAATAAAATCACATGATCATCTCAATAGATGCATAGAAACTATTCGACAAAATACAACATCCATTTATGTTAAAAACTCTGAATAAAATAGATATAGAAGGAAAGTACCACAACATAATAAAGGCTATATATAACAAACCCACAGCCAATATCATACTCAATTGTGAAAAACTGAAAGCTATCTCTCTAAGAATGGGAACCAGACAAGGATTCCCACTCTTGACACTCTTATTCAATGTAGTATTGGATGTCCTACCCAGAGCAATTAGGCAAGAAAAAGAAATAAAAAGGATCCAAGTCAGAAAGGAAGAAGTAAAACTGTCACTATTTACAGATGACATGATTTTATATACAGAAAGCCCTAAAGAATCCACCAAAAAACTACTAGAAATAATTAACAAATACAGTAAATTTGCAGGGTAAAATATCAACATACAAAAATCAGTTGCCTTTCTACACACTAACGATGAATTAGCAGAAAGAGAAATCGGGAATACAATCCCATTTACAATTGCAACAAAAAGAATAAAACTCTTAGGAATAAATTTAATCAAGGAGGTGAAAGACACTGAAAGTATAAGACATCGTTGAAAGAAATTAAAGACATAAAGAAATGTAAAGACATTCTCTGCTCATGGATTGGTGAATAAACAGAGTTAAAATATCTATTTTATCTAAAGCAATGTACAGATTCAATGAAATTCCAATCAGAATCCCAACATTTTTCACAGAATTTGAACAAAGAATCCTAAGCTTTATATGGAACAGCAAAAGACTCCAAATAGCCAAAAGAATCATGAGAAAAAAGAACAAAACTAGAAGTATTACACTCCCCGATTTCAAAATATACTACAAAGCTATAGTAATCAAAACAGCATGGCACTGGCAGGAATACAGACATACAGATCAACGGAACAGAATTGAGAACCCAGGTATTTTTTAATTTCTCCTTTCATTTCTTCATTGATCCAATGGTTGTTCAGTAACATGTTGTTTATTCTCCACATATTTGTGACTTTCCCAGTTTTTTTCTTGTAGTTGGTTTCCAGTTTCATAGCATTGTTGTTGGAAAAGATACTTGAGATGATTTCAGTCTTCTTAAATCTATTGAGGCTTGTCTTGTTTCCCAACATACAGTCTATCTTTGAGAATGATCCATGTGCACTTGAGAGGAATGTGTATTCTGCTGTTTTTGGATGGAATGCTCTCTATAAATCTATTAAGTCCATCTGATCAAGTGTTTCACTTAAATCCACTATTTCCTTGTTGACTTTCTGTCTGGATGATCTGTCCATTGATGTAAGTGGGGGAGAGCCCAGAAATAAACCCACACATCTATGGACAGCTAATTTTCAGCAAAGGAGCCAAGACCACACAATGGAAAAAGGAAGGTTTTTTTCAATAAATGGTGTTGGGGAAACTTGACAGCCACATGCAAAAGAGTGAAAGTAGACCATTATCTTACACCATGCACAAAAATTAACTCAAAATGGATTAAAGACTTTAATATAAGACCTGAAACCATAAAACTCCTAGAAGAATACATAGGCAGTATGCTCTTTGACATTGGTCTTAGCAATATCTTTTTAAATATGTCTCCTCATGCAAGGTAAATAATAGAAAAAAATAAACAAATGGGACTACATCAGACTAAAAAGCTTCTGCATGGCAAAAGAAGCCATCAACAGAACAAAAAAGACAACCTACCAATTGGGAGAAGATATTTGCAAATCCTATATCCAATAAGAGGTAAATTTCCAAAATATATAAAGAACCCATACAACTCAACACCAAAAATGAACAACTCAATCAAAAAAATAGGCAGAGGCTCTGAAAAGACATTTTTCCAAAGAAGATATACAGATGGCCAACAGGCACATGAAAACATGTTCAACATCACTACTTATTACAGAAATGCAAATAAAATCTACAGTGAGGTATTACCTCATGCCCATCAGAATGGCTATTATTGAAAAGACAAGAAATAACAAGTGTTGGAGAGGACATGGAGAAAAGGACACCCTTGTACACTGCTGGTGGGAATGTAAATTGGTGCAGCCAACTTTTAAGGAGATTCCTTAAAAAATTAAAAATAGGAATAGCATATGATCCAGCTATTCTACTTCTGGGTATTTATCCAAAAAACATCAAAACACTAATTCAAAAAGATATATGCACCCCTATGTTCATTGCAGCATTATTCACAATAGCCAAGATGTGGAAGCAACCTAAGGGTGCATCAATGGATTAATGGATAAAGAAGATGTGGTAGAGGCTGGCCCCATGGCTTAGTGGTTAAGTGCGCATGCTCTGCTACTGGCGGCCCAGGTTCGGATCCCGGGCACGCACCAACACATCACTTGTCCAGCCATGCTGAGGCAGCGTCCCACATATAGCAACTAGAAGGTTGTACAACTGTGACATACAACTATCTACTGGGGCTTTGGGGAGAAAAAAGGGGGAAAAAAAGGAGGATTGGCAATAGATGTTAGCTCAGGGCCGGTCTTCCTCAGCAAAAAAAGGAGGATTGTTATGGATGTTAGCTCAAGGCTGATCTTCCTTGCAAAAAAAAAAAAAAAGAAGATGTGGTATATACATACAATGGAATACTACTGAGGCATAAAAAAGATGAAATCTTGCTATTTGCAACAACATGGATGGACCTTGAGGATATTACGCTAAGCAAAATAAATCAGATGGATAATGACGATTACTGTATTATTTCACTCTTATGTGGAAGATAGACAAACACATGGATATAGGGAATAGATTGGTGGTTGCCAGAGAGGAAAGAGGGGAGGAGGACAAAAGGGGTAAAAGGGCATAATTTTATGGTGATAGATGGTAGCTAGACTTTTGGTGGTTAACATGATGCAGTCCATACAGAAATTGAAGTATAATGAGCTACACCTGAAATTTATATATGTTGTAAAACAATGTTAACTCAAAAAAAAGTGTTGTCTAATTTCTACAGTTTTGTGAATTTTTCAGTTTCCTTTATGTTATTGATTTCTAACTTCATGCTGTTGGTTATAGAAGATACTTTGTATACTTACCTTTTAAAGTCTATTGAGATGTAATTTGTGGCCTAATATATGGTCTATGTTGGAAAATGTTCCATGTGCACTTGAGAAGAATGGGTATGTTATTGTTGATGTTATGGAGTGTTCTGTATATGTCTGTTAGATCTAGTTGGTTTTTTTTGTTGGCTATGTCCTCTATTTCCGTAATCATCTTCTGTCTAGTTGTTCTATCCATCATTGTGAGAGAAGTATTGAAGTCTCCAACTATCATCGTAGGCGTGTATCTTTCTCCCTTCAATGCTATCAGTTTTTGCTTCATATATTTTGATGGTCTGTCATTGGGTGCATAAATGTTTACAATTGCTATATTTTCTTGCTGTATTGAATCTTTTATTAATATATAATGTCATTTTTTGTCTCTTGTAACCTTTTTGATTTAAAGTCTATTTTGTCTGATATTAGTATAGCCATTCCTGCTCTTTTGTAGATAATATTTGCATGGAATATCTCTTTCCATACTTTCATTTTCAACTCATTTGTGTCTTTGGATCTCTAATGAGTCTCTTGTAAACAGTATATAGTTGGGTCATGTGTTTTTAATCCATTCTGCCAATCTCTGTATTTTGATTGGAGGGTTTAATCCATTTACATTTAAATTAATTCTGATAAGGAGGGATTTACTTCTGTCATTGTGCTATTTGTTTTCTGTATGCCCAATAGATTTTTTGTCCCTCATTTCTTGCATTCCTGTCTTCTTTAGTGTTTAGTTGTGTTTTTTTTTGTAGTGAAGTGTTAAATTCCCTTTTAATTTCCTTTAATTTATAGCAGCTTAACTTCAACACATACAAAAACTTTGCTCCTTTATACCTCCATCCTCACACCTCTTGGTTGTTGATGTCACAAAATTCTATCTTTATACATGTATGCCCCCAAAAATAAGCTAATAATTCTTTTAAATGCATTGGTCTCCTAAATTATGTAGAAAACAAGATTTAGAGACACAAACCAAAGTTACAGTAATAATAGCTTTTACATCAATATTTTTTTTATCTTTAAATGTATTAGTCTCTTAAATCATGTGGAAAACAGGTTTTGAGGCGGAGTCAAGATGGCGGCGTAGGCAGACTCTGCACTCACCTCCTCCCGTGGACACAGCCAATTTACAACTACTCGTGGAAAAATTACCCCTGAGACAGAACTGAAAACTGGATGAGAGGAACTCCTGCAACAACGGACAATCCTAACTGGGGTGGAAGAGGCAGAGACTCCCTTCCGGAGAGGAAAACGCCGCCTTCACAAGCCGCCAGCTTCACAGCCGCCGGAGCAGCGCACAGGTACGCAGCCTCCCTGGAGGCGCGGGGCCCTGAGCCGGGAGCGCCCCTGCTGTGGGCATTTTGTGGACCCAGCACAATCGACACCAGTGGCATAATATCTGACTTTGCCTGCTACTAAAGCATTGGGGAGCACCCCCAGAAAACCCGGTTCACAAAGAAACTAAAACTGGCTCTTAAAGGGCCCGCGCACAAACTCACCCGTTCCAGAAAGCATCCTAAAATCACCAGAAAGAAAGGTGCACACTGCTTTGGTGACAAGAGACTCACCTAATAGGCCCTGAGTGCATCTCGGTGAGGGGTGAGACCTCTCCAGGGACTGGGACATTGGCGGCGGCCATTGTTGTGGCCTGGTGTGAGCGTGCTGACACAGACGCCATTGGAGTTTTCCCTGAGACCTGCTAGCCCAGGGTCTGCTCCACCCGCTAGAGCACCGATTTAATCCAGCTCAGCCAAGGCAGGCAGCCCACCCTAGAGACTAGCCCCACCTAACAACAAGCCCTCAGGCAACGTGTGGGCCTGCATAGATTGGTGACTGGATTTTCTGCAGCCTGGCAACTGAGCTGACTTGAGCGGGGCAGGGTGTGCACAAGGAGCGGGTGGAGAGTGTGGGGAGGTGGCGGAGTGTGTGGGGCTCCCGCCGTGGAGAGACTGGGTCCGCTTGGGGAGGTCGGGGCGCTCACACGGGGCAGGACTGTGTTGACTGTGTGTGTGGACCTCTGGGCAGCAGGGCTTGTCAGCTGCAGAAGACTTGTGCTTCTCAAAGACCCACATAGGAGGTTTGCCCCACCTTCCAAAGCCTGAAACAATTGGGTGCTCCTGTGCCTGAGGCCAGCCCCACCCAGCTGCAATCCTCAGAGAGCTGACAAGAGACCTAATAGGCTAGAGGTTTACAGCAATTCTAAGGCCCTGAGCCTAACAACCTGCCACACTGGGGGCCTACTCACTTAAAAGAAATACTGCAACACAAATGTGGTATTAGAGCTTACAGCCAACTGTGCTGGGGCTCCCCACACCTGATAAAGAGACTGAAGGGCCCACAACAACTACAAGCAGCTGAGCATTACAACAGCTGGCCAGGAGCATAACTCAGCCTCCCTGGGCGCCTATAGGGAGAGCTAACAGGCCACAATAGAAGGACACACGTAGCCCACATAGGGGCCACCCCTGGAACATTGAGAACTGAGGGAAGCACACTGGAAGCCTCCTAAGCCATCACTTACATAAGGTCACCTATCCAAGAGCAGGAGACGTAGCTGACCTACCTAATACGTAGACACAAGCACAGGGAAAGAGGCAAAATAAGGAGGCAAAAGAATACATTCCAAGTAAGGGAACAGGACAAAACCCCAGAAAAGGAACTAAGTGAAACAGAAATGAGCAACCTACCTGAGAGAGAGTTCAAACTAAGAGTGTTAAGGATGCTCACTGATCTGGGGAGAAGAATAGATGAACTCAGTGAGAATGTCAACAAAGAAATGGAAGATATAAAAAAGAACCAATCAGAAATGAAGAATACAATACTGGAAATGAAGAACTCATTAGAGGGACTCAAAAGCAGAGTAGAGGATACAGAAGAACGGATCAGTGAGCTGGAAGAAAGACTAGAAGAAATTACCCAAGGTGAACAGGTAAAAGAGAAAAGAATTAAAAAGAGTGAGGACAGTCTAAGGGACCTCTGGGACAACATCAAGCGCACTAACATCCGTGTTATAGGTGTCCCGGAAGGAGAAGAGTGAGACAAGGGGGCAGAGAATCTATTTCAAGAAATAATAGATGAAAACTTCCCTAACCTAAGGAAGGAAACAGACATCCAGGTACAGGAGGCACAGAGAGCCCCAAACAAGATAAACCCAAAGAGGCCCACACCAAGACACATCATAATCAAAATGTCCAGAATTAAAGATAAAGAGAGAATCCTAAAAGCCGCAAGAGAATGTCAAGTTACATACAAAGGAAACCCCATAAGGCTATCAGCTGACTTCTCAGCAGAAACCTTACAGGCTAGAAGAGAATGGCACGATATATTTAAAGTGCTAAAAGGAAAAAACTTACAGCCCAGAATACTCTACCCGGCAAGGTTATCGTTCAAAATGGAAGGAGAGATCAAAATTTTCCCAGATAAGCAAAAATTAAAGGAGTTTGTCACCAAGAAACCAGTGTTACAAGAAATGTTAAAGGGACTGATTTAAGGGGAAAAGAGAAGACCACAAATAGGAAAAATTATCTATTTCCACGATTAGAACGTAATGGATACAAATGCACAAAAAAGAGGTTATATATGATATCAAAAACATAAAAGGAGGGAGGAGGGTAGTTAAAAAGTACAGCTTTCAGACAGAGGTCAAACTAAAGTGACCATCAATTCTGTATAGAAGAAGTAAGGAACAGAGAAGGACTACTTAAACACTGAGGAAAAAAAAAGAAAAAAGTTAAAAATGGCAGTAAGTACGTACTTATCAATAGCTACTTTAAACGTCAATGGACTAAATGCCCCAATTAAAAGGCATAGGGTGGCTGACTGGATAAAAAAACAAGACCCATATATATGCTGCATACAAGAGACACACTTCAGACCTAAAGACACTCACAAACTGAAAGTGAAGGGATGGAAAAAGATACTCCACGCAAATGGCAATGAAAAGAAAGCTGGGGTAGCAGTACTCATATCAGACAAAATAGACTTTAAAACAAAAACTGTAAAAAGAGACAAAGAAGGGCATTACATAATGATCAAGGGAACAATCCAACAAGAGGATATAACACTTGTAAATATCTACGCACCCAATGTAGGTGCACCTAAATATATAAAGCAATTATTAACAGACATAAAAACAGAAATAGACAGTAACACAATAATAGTAGGGGACTTTAACACTCCACTTACACCAACAGATAGATCATCCAAACAGAAGATCAATAAGGAAACATTGGCCTTAAACGACACCTTAGAACAGATGGACCTAGTAGATATATACAGAGCATTCCATCCAAAAACCGAAGAATACACGTTCTTTTCAAATGCACATGGAACATTCTCCAAGATTGATCACATATTAGGCCACAAAACAAGTCTCCATAAATTTAAGAAGATTGAAATAATACCAAGCATCTTTTCTGACCACAACGGTATGAAACTAGAAATCAACTATAGGAAGAAAATCAGAAAAGCCACAAATACATGGAGATTAAACAAAATGCTACTGAACAACGACTGGGTTAACGAAGAAATCAAAGAAGAAATCAAAAAATACCTGGAGACAAATGAAAATGAAAATACGACATGCCAGAATTTATGGGATACAGCAAAAGCGGTTCTAAGAGGGAAGTTTATAGCGATACAGGCCTATCTCAACAAACAAGAAAAATCTCAAATAAACAATCTAAAAATGCACCTAAAGGAACTGGAAAAAGAAGAACAAACAAAGCCCAAAATCAGTAGAAGAAGGGAAATAATAAAAATCAGAGCAGAAATAAATGAAATAGAGACCAAAAAACAATAGAAAAATTAATAAAACCAAGAGCTGGTTCTTTGAAAAGATCAACAAAATAGACAAACCTTTAGCTAGACTCACCAAGAAAAAAAGAGAGAAGGCACAAATAAGTAAAATCAGAAATGAAAGAGGAGAGGTTACAACAGACACCTCAGAAATACAAAAGATTATAAGAGAATACTATGAAAAGCTATATGCCAACCAATTCGACAATCTGGAAGAAATGGATAAATTCTTAGAATCATAGAACCTTCCAAAACTGGATCAAGAAGAAGTGGAGAATTTGAATAGACCGATCACCAGTAAGGAGATCGAAACAGTAATCAAAAACCTCCCCAAAAATAAAAGTCCAGGACCAGACGGCTTCCCTGGTGAATTCTACCAAACATTCAAAGAAGACTTAATACCTATCCTTCTCAAACTCTTCCAAAAAATTGAGGAGGGGGAAGCTCCTAACTCATTCTACGAAGCTGACATTACCCTGATACCAAAACCAGACAAGGACAACACAAAAAAGAAAATTACAGGCCAATATCACTGATGAACATCGATGCTGAAAATCCTCAACAAAATACTAGCAAATCGCATACAACAATACGTTAAAAGATTATACACCATGATCAAGTGGGATTTATTCCAGGGATGCAGGGATGGTTTAACATTCGCAAATCAATCAACGTAATACACCACATTAATAAAATGAAGAACAAAAATCACATGATCATCTCAATAGATGCAGAGAAAGCATTTGACAAGATCCAGCATCCATTTATGATAAAAACTCTGAATAAAATGGGTATAGAAGGAAAGTACCTCAACATAATAAAGACCATATATGAGAAACCCACAGCTAATATCATCCTCAATGGTGAAAAACTGAAAGCTATCCCTCTAAGAACAGGAACCAGACAAGGATGCCCACTGTCACCACTCCTATTTAACATAGTATTGGAAGTCCTAGCCAGAGCAATCAGGCAAGAGAAAGAAATAAAAGGGATCCAAATTGGAAAGGAAGAAGTGAAACTGTCACTATTTGCAGATGACATGATTTTATATATAGAAAACCCTAAAGAATCCACCAGAAAACTTTTAGAAGTAATAAACGAATATGGTAAAGTTGCAGGATACAAAATCAACATACAAAAATCAGTTGCATTTCTGTACACTAACAACGAAGTAGCAGAAAGAGAAATTAAGAATACCATCCCATTTACAATTGCAACAAAAAGAATAAAATACCTAGGAATAAATTTAACCAAAGAGGTGAAAGATCTGTACACGAAAACTATAAAACATTTCTGAAAGAAATTGAAGAAGACACAAAGAAATGGAAAGATATTCCGTGCTCTTGGATTGGAAGAATTAACATAGTTAAGATGTCCATACTTCCTAAAGCCATCTATAGATTCAATGCAATCCCTATCAAAGTTCCAACAACAATTTTCACAGAAATAGAACAAAGAATCCTAAAATTCATATGGAACAACAAAAGACCCCGAATAGCTAAAGGAATCCTGAGAAAAAAGAACAAAGCTGGAGGTATCACACTCCCTGATATCAAAATATACTACAAAGCTATAGTAACCAAAACAGCATGGTACTGGCACATAAACAGACACACAGATCAATGGAATAGAATCGAAAGCCCAGAAATAAACCCACACATCTATGGACAGCTAATCTTTGACAAAGGAGCCAAGAACATACAATGGGGAAAAGAAAGTCTCTTCAACAAATGGTGTTGGGAAAACTGGATAGCCATATGCAAAAAAATGAAAGTAGATCCTTACCTTACACCATACACAAAAATTAACTCCAAATGGATTAAAGACTTGAATGTAAGACCTGAAACTGTGAAAGTTCTAGAAGAAAACATAGGCAGTACGCTCTTCGACATCGGTCTTAGCAACATCTTTTCAAACACCACATCTGACCGGGCAAGAGAAACAATAGAAAAAATAAACAAATGGGACTACATCAAACTAAAAAGCTTCTGCACAGCAAAGGAAACCATCAACAAAACGAAAAGACAACCTAAAAATTGGGAGAAGATATTTGCAAACCATACATCTGATAAGGGCTTAATCTCCAAAATATATAAAGAACTCATGCATCTCAACAACAAAAAAACTACCAACCCAATTAAAAATGGGCAAAAGACCTGAACAGACATTTCTCCAAAGAAGATATACAGATGGCCAACAGACACATGAAAAGATGTTCAAAATCACTAACTATCAGGGAAATGCAAATCAAAACTACAATGAGATATCACCTGACGCCCGTCAGAATGGCTATAATTAACAAGACAGGAAACAACATGTGTTGGAGAGGATGTGGAGAGAAGGGAACTCTCATACACTGCTGGTGGGATTGCAAACTGGTGCAGCCACTATGGAAAACAGTATGGAGATTCCTCAAAAAATCAAGGATAGAACTACCATATGATCCAGCTATTCCACTGTTGGGTATTTATCCAAAGAACTTGAAAACACCAATTTGCAAAGGTACATGCACCCCTGTGTTCATTGCAGCCTTATTCACAATAGCCAAGACTTGGAAGCAACCTAAGTGCCCATCAAGGGACGAATGGATAAAGAAGCTGTGGTATATATACACAATGGAATACTACTCAGCCATAAGAAACGACGAAATCCAGCCATTTGTGACAACATGGATGGACATTGAGGGTATAATGCAAAGTGAAATAAGTCAGAGGGAGAAGGCCAAATACCGTATGATTTCCTTCATTAAGTAGTAGATAATAACAACAATAAACAAACACATAGGGACAGAGATTGGATTGGTGGTTACCAGAGGGGAAGGGGGGAGGGTGGAGGGTGAAAGGGATAATTCGGTACATGTGTGTGGTGATGGGTTGTAATTAGTATTTTGGTGGTGAACATGATGTAGTCCATGCAGAAATAGAAGTACAATGATGTACACCTGAAATTTTTGCAATGTTATAAACCAATGTTACTGCAATAAAAAAAAAAAAATCATGTGGAAAACAAACAGTACAGTTAGAAACCATTGTTACAATAATACTAGCTTTCATAATTGCCCATGTATTTACCTTTATTGAGATCTTTATTTATCCTTATAGCTTCAAGTTACTGTCTAGTATCCTTTTATTTCACCTTGCAGGACTCCCTTGAGCATTTCTTGCAGGGCAGTTCTAGTGGTAATGAACTCCCTCAGCTTTTGTTTATCTGGGAATCTCTCGATTTCTCCCTCACTTTTGAAGGACAATTTTGTCAGATATAGGATTCATGGTTGATGTTCTTTTCTTTTAGCATTTTGAACATATTGGCCCACTGCTTTCTGGCGTCCAAAGTTTCTGATGAGAAATCTGCTAGTTATCTTTTTTTTTTTTTTTTTTTTTAAAGATTTTATTTATTCAGTTTTTTCCCCCCAAAGCCCCAGTAGATAGTTGTATGTCATAGGTTCACATCCTTCTAGTTGCTGTACGTGGGACTCGGCCTCGCGTTGGACGGAGAAGTGGTGCCTCGGGGCGCTCCCGGGATCCGAACCCGGGCCGTCAGCATCAGAGCGTGCGCACTTAACCGCTAAGCCACGGAGCCGGCCCACTGCTAGTTATCTTATTGAGGATCCCTTGTATGTGAGGATTTCACTT
Organism: Ceratotherium simum simum; assembly: GCF_057802395.1. Classification (NCBI taxonomy): domain Eukaryota; kingdom Metazoa; phylum Chordata; class Mammalia; order Perissodactyla; family Rhinocerotidae; genus Ceratotherium; species Ceratotherium simum. The sequence goes on from NC_141921.1 coordinate 7,994,184, forward strand.
ATCTCTTGCTGCTTTCAAGATTTGCTCTTTGTTTTGGCTTTTGAAAGTTTGATTATAATGTGTTGTGGTATGGATCTCTTTGAATTCATCTTTCTTAGAGTTCATCAAGCTTCTTGGATGTTTATTTTCATGTCTTTCCTCACATTTGGGAAGTTTTCAGCCATTATTTCTTCAAATATTCTCTCTGCCCCTTTCTCTCTCTTTTCACCTGGGAGTCCTGTGTTGGGTATGTTGATCTGCTTGTTGGTGTCCCACAGGTCCCTTGGGCTCTGTTCACTTTTCTTCAATCTTTTTTCTTTCTGTTCTTCAGCATTGATAATTTCCATTGTCCTATCTTCAAGTTCACTGATTCTTTCTTCTGCCTGCTCAATCAGATCTGCCTTTGAATCCCTCTAGTGAAATTTTCATTTCAATCATTATACATTTCAGCTCCAGAATTTCTTTTTAGTTTCTTTTTAGGTTTTCTATCTCTTTATTGATATTTCCAATTTGTTCATACGTTGCTTTCTTGGCTCTCCATATCTTACTTTAGTTCTTTGAGCATCTTTAAGACAGGTGTTTAAAAATCTTTGTCTAATATATCTGCCATTAAATCTTTTTCAGGGACAGGTTTTGTTGACTTATTTTTTTCCTTTTAATGGGCCATATTTTCCTGTTTCTTTGTATGCCTTGTGATTATTGTTGAATGTTGGACATTTGAACCTAATAATGTGGTAACTCTGGAAATCATATTTTCTCCCTTCCCCAGGGTTTGCTGTTTTTTTTGTTACTGTTTTGTTTTTGTTTTTTTTTTTATTGTTGTAGACTCTTTCTTTGCCAAGGTTCAGCCTGACATATAAACTTAATGTCTTCTTAGGCCTTTCTAAGGCTTTTCCCGGGCATGCACAGCCACTTTGTAATTTTCTCCATATATGCAGTTGTTTTTGAAGGTCCTAGTCTTTAATGTCCAGCTCCTAAAAAAGGAAAAGCAAAAAATGAAGGGTGGAAAAAAGGGCACTGGCCTTTTAAATCTCCTGGAAGTCGTTTCAGCAGGAGGGGGAGGGGCTTGCAACAATAGGGGGAAATGTAGCAACAATGGCTACCCACTTCTTTTTCTGTACCTGTGATCAGAAGCAGCAATCAGCATCCTCTTTCCATTATGTTTCAACAGGATCATTTTTGCTGCTGTGCTAAGAATATACTGAAGGTGTGCAAGGAAGGAAGTATGGACACCAATTATCAGGTTATTGCAGTAAGTAATCAAAGTGAAAGATCCCCAACAGGAGATTGGAGGAAGAGATAAGACTAAGGTCAGGGGAATTATTCCCCTGCAAGGGAATTACTTCCTGCAAGATCACCTGGCTGTCTCTCTTGACAAATAATGATTGTTCTTTTCAAGAGAGCTAATTCTACACAATTCTTCCCTTCCAAATTATGATAACTTCACTTCCCTTTGCTCTTTGGGGCAGTGATAGCTTGGCTACTATTAAACTTGGGGTTAATAAACTATTCCTTATGATTTCCCTATACCTATATCTTATAAATTAACTCTCATTGAATTATCTTTTTTCAAGTGTGCCATATGTTTCCTGTTGATACCCTAATGATACATGAATTTTTCAGTTTGAGATGCAATGTTTTAAGTATTCCCATTAAATCAAGCTTGTTAATTCTATTTAAATATTCTATATTACTGTATCTAAAAATATCCATGTGATCTATCAGTTACTGACAGAAGTATATTAAAATCTCCCAATATTACTATCATACCCTGTGTCTTTAACAACCCAGATTCTCAGTAAGGAAGAGAGGAAACAGAGAAGTAACATAGAAGATAGAAGAGTCATATACAAACACTGTAGTATTAAATTTGAATTGGAAGTACTACTAGGAACTTGTGAGATGTCATATAGGTGTATGTGTGTATATATATATATGTGTGTGTATGTACATATACACATGTATGTATTGCCTCTGTCCACTAAAAAGGAGTAGAAAAATGACCAACCCAGTAATAATGAGCAACTCTAGTACCCACATTTCCAGATTGTGGTCTAGAATTAACATTTGCCATTCAAAGAAACCAGGGCTTCTTAGAAAGTTGGTTCATTCCAGGAAATGTGCAAGATGAGCCTGGAAAATCTTGTCATACTAGGTAGCAGGGAAGCTATCAAAGACTACTGGGATTAAATCAAAAGGATACAGGCCTAAAGTTGAAGAGGCTCCCACTGGCCATATATGTGACAAATTGAGCTTCAATAAGGATCATAATTACAATAAGTTGAGTCTCATAGAATCCATGAGTTCATAGTGAGAAAAAAAATTGGTCATATTCAGAAAATGATAGGAAACAAATTTGTTACTTGAAAACTGACAAAGGGAAAGATCAAGAATTTATCCTGTCTTTCCTACCATGAGCTATATCATTTGGTAACCAAATAATAGACAAGGAGAAGCATCACTTTAATGAAGTATTTCAAATAATAATAAAAAAATGTTAGAACTAGAATATCAGCAATTTGGAAGTCTCAGTGAATTAATGGCTATAAGCAGCAATAGTTGTTAAATCACAACCAGATGTGATGTGCCTCTTAATGAAGGACAGCAACACCACCTATGGTCTTGCCAATGTGAATGAACCTGAGTCTGTTCAAGCCTCTGGATCTAGCTGCCACCTTGCAAGAAATACAGGAATCAGAGGAACATGCAATTCAGTATGTTCCTCTGACCTAGTTTCAAGTGTGTTCACCTTATAATAGTACAATAAGCTATATATTCATGTATTTCTCTTTATCTTTGTTTTATTTTACAAAAAAAAAGAATAAACAAAATCTCCCACTATGCTTGGTAGAATTGCATATTTTTCCTTGTAGTTTTCTCAATTTTTGTCATAGATGTCACATACAGTCATGCTCTGCATAACAACGTTTTGGTCACCAATGGGCCACATATATGACGGTGGTCCCATGAGATTAGCATCATATAGCCTAGGTATGTAGTAGGCTATAACATCTAGGTTTGTGTAAGTATACTCTATGATGGTCACACAATGATGAAATTGTCTTATGCTGCGTTTCTCAGAATATATCCCCATTGTTAAGCAACACATGACTGTATATGAGAGAGACAGAGGCAATTTATTAGGCACATACAAATTTAGAATTATTAAATCTTCTGGTAAATTGCTTTGTGATCCTCTATGTTGTTAATATTTTTTTCCCTTAAAGCCTATTTTTATATTAATATAATGATACCAGGTTTCTTGTGGTTAATATTTTTCTGGTACATCGTTGTCCATCCATTTAGTTTTTAACCTGTATTCTTTGGTATTAGATGTGTCACTAGTAAACCAGATATTCCCAGATTTTGTTTTTTTCATCAAGTCTGTCAATGTCTGTCTTTTAACTGGAGCTTTTATACACTTCTACGTACTGCAATTATTGATATACTTTATCGATAGTATAAAGTATACTATTTGTCATCTTATTTTGCTTTATCATCTTATTTTGTGTTATCTATTATCCTATTTTTTATTGTTTCTTTTTTCTACTTTCTTTGCAACTTTTGAATCTTTTTCATTTCATTTTTTTACCTACTATTATTTTGGAAAATACATACTCTATTTCTAATATTTTAGTGGTTTTTAAAATACTTTTCATAATTTATATAAAATTATTTTATATTTTAATATTTATACTTATATCAAAGACTAAAACTATTTTATATGTTTATCCTTTTCCCAAACATCATAGGGAGGCTAGAATAGTTTAATTCAGATTAAAACCTCCTGATTCCATACTATTTTTTTCATGTCCTTTAGTTCTGCTTTTGTAACCCTTCATGATGCTGTTATTCTTTTACAAAAGCAATGTTTGTTTAGAATTACCTTTTTAGGTAAGAATTATTTATTATTCTTTTTATATTTATAATTATTTATCCCTTCTTGCACATAATGCATCTCACATCTCACAGACCTTCCATCTGTGATTACTTTCTTTCTACTTGAAGTTTCTCCTTTAGAATTTCTTTTACTGAGGATCTATTGGTGACAAAGTCTCTCAATTCTTGTATGTTTGAAATTATCTTTAGTTTGGGCCAGCCCGGTGGTGCAAGCGGTTAAGTGCAGGCACTCCACTACGGTGAACCCCAGGCGCGCACCAACGCACCACTTGTTAAGCCATGCTGTGGCGGCGTCCTATAGAAAGTAGAGGAAGATAGGCATGGATGTTAGCCCAGGGCCAGTCTTCCTCAGCAAAAAAGAGGAGGATTGGCATTGGATGTTAGCTCAGTGTTGGTCTTCCTCACACACACACACAAAAAATAATAATAATAAAAAAGAAAATTATCTTTTGTTTGAATTTTTTCTTAAATGATATTTTCACCAGAATGGCAATTTTAGATTGAAACTTACTTTCTCTATTCTCATTCAGCTTTTATTGTTAGTGTTATGAAGTCATCTGTCAGTCTAATAGCAGGTTTTTTTGTAGGCAGAATGTTTTGCTTCTCTGGCTACTTTGGGGATTTTCATGGCATTATATTATACAGTTTCACTACCAGGTATCTAAGTAAAACTTTTCTATTTATAATGCTTGGTATTTGTTGGGATTGGTGTCTTTTATAAATTCTGGAAAATTCTAAGGCATTGTCTTTTAAAATACTGCTTCTTCTGCATTCCCTCTATCCTCTCCTTCTGAAACTGATTAGATGTACATTAGACCTTCTCAATCTAACCTCCATGTGTATCAATTGCTTTCACTTCTTCCTGTGCTAAGTTTAAAATAATTCCTTCAAATTTATCTTCCTAGTCTTCATTTTGAGTATAACATTTTCCATTTCTAGAAATTCAGTTGTTTTCCATATTATGTTTGTTGTTTTAAACAGAAATCTCTTGCTCTTTATTCATATTCTCAATCCCTTCTTTTTAAAAAATATATCAAACATGGACATTTCATGTTATGTTTGTAATGATTCTGAAGTCTGTGGATGTGATTCTGCTACCTGTTTTTACTGTTGGCTCTCACATATATTTTGTTTCCTTGGGTGTTGTATGATTTTTGTTTTTACTATGAGCTTATTTTTTTTGAACTTTATCTTAATTATTTGAAGGCATTCTAAGGAATTTGCATTTGCTCTCATGAGACATGCAACATTACCAGATGGGACTCTTATTTATTTTATTTATTCATTTTATTTTGCTTTGGAATAATATTAACTTAGAGAAAGCCTGCAAGAACAGTACAAAGAACTCCTAGAAATCCCACTCAAGCTTCACTAACTGTCCCAATAATGTCTTTTATAGCAACAGGATCCCGATGGTCAGATTTCTTTTATTCTCCTTAAATCTAGAAGAGTTCCTTGGTTTTCTTTGACTTTCAGGCCTCAATAGTTTTGAACATTGCAGGAGACTTATTTTGTAGATGTTTACCTATCAGTGTTTCTTCTTGATTAGATTGAGGTTATGCATCTTGGACAGGAATATAAAAAATAATTTTTGGATTTTTAATCTGCCCATTAGGTGGCACATAATGCTGATTTGTTCCATCATTGATGACGTTAACCTTGGTCATTTGAGTAAGAGATCAGGTTTCTTATCATTATGATTAATAAGTAATTTGTTGAGAGATATTTCGAGTACTTCTCAGCTCCGGGTCCTCAGTTCTTTTGCCTGCTCTGAAAAATGGAACTGGAACATATAAACATTTATCTTTTGCCTGGTGATACAATGTCAATCTTTTTCAGGACAGGGTGCTAGAGGGACATTGATGAAAGAACTGGTTTCTCTTCCTGGTTTTAGTATGCTTTCCTTGGCAGGCTTCTGTAGTACACAGCTTCTGAACTGTGTGGTGGCCAACAGCATACAGTGACCACAAGCATATATCACCTCCCCATGGACAACTTCCCTTGGACCCTTAGAAGGCAGCTTCCTGCACAGTGTGCAGCAACTCCCGTGAGTTCTACTGGTAGGGAATCTTCCTAGATGACTTCCCCCAGGCCCCAGTGGGCCACAGCTGCCCCGTTTCCAATGAAGGCTAGATCACATCCTGGATGGAGACCCTCAAATTTGTTCTTTCCTGGAATGCTCTGCTCAGCCACAGAGGTAAGTGCTGCTCCCTGTATCTACTATTCCTGTATTCTTTAGAATTCTCTTCTTCTTAGTAAGTAATCTCTGTTGTAATTCATAATACTTTATATTAAACTTTCTCTTTTCAAATTACTATGTGGTTTCTTTCTGCTGAGTAAACCCTAACTAATCCAGATGTGGTACTGGGAGTGGTCCCAAGAGATAGACCAGAAAAGATAGAACTTGGAGACTTATTTAGTCATGCCCTTGGGCTTGAATGCAGTGCTGAGATCTTTGTCAATGGGAAGTGGGATGCTAGTAGTCCATGCCATGCAAAATCATCACAAATAATCATGCTTTCACCTGCAGTTGATTGTCAAGAAATAACAACTGAAACAACTCACTTGTGAGCCAAAGTGGCTACTGCACTTGAACAATATGGTAATGATGACTAAAAGAACTAGTACAGGATATGTTCTATTGAGTGCACTGGAGTGTTTACAGAAAGAAAATGATGAGTTCATATCTTTTATCTCTCAGCTGAAGTCGTGGTCTAAGAACCAGAGAGCTGCTTTAATGATCATAAAATAATCTCTTATTTCTTATGGCCAAAGAGCTAATAGTGCTAGAAATAAAATGTAAAATTTAATTGTGCATGTTGCTGAATTACAGTATCAGTTGAATTCATAGTTCCACCAAGTTTCTGCAAAAAAACTTAGAAAATTGATTGGAGTCTGTTCAGGCTGCTATAACAAAATGCCACAGATTTGGTAGCTAATAAAAAACAGAAATTTACTTCTCACAGTTCTGGAGGCTGGAAGTCTGAGATCAGGACGACAACACGGTTGGGTGATGGCCTTCGTCCAGGTTGCAGACTTCTCATTGTATCTTCACAGGGTGGAAGGGGCTAAGAAGCTCCCTGGGATTTCTTTCATAAGAGAATAATCCCTTTCATGAGGGCTCCATCTTCAGGACATAATCATTTCCAAAGGCCTCACCTCCTAACCGTCATATTAAGCTTTAGGATTCCACTATGTGAATTTTGTGGGGACACAAACATTCAGACTATGGCAATTGGGAAAGAAGAGGATCTTGAAACTTGGAATGGGGACATTTGGTTGAACCCAGATGAAGCACTCGGGAGCCCTCAAGTCACTGAGGGCCTCCCTTGACATGAAAATAGTTGCCCTTCTGTTTCTAAGGAGACTAGCCTTCCTTTGCTTGAAAACATTGTGATAACCTTATATGGTACAGATGCCTTGAAAGGGAATGTTCATTCTCTTCAAGACCCACTACAGCCACCCCCTTTTGCCATTAGACCCTTAATTAAGGGTCAATTATCAGCATGCTCCATGGGGTCAAGTACACACTATGACCCAGGAGGAAACAGCTTATACACCACCAAAAAGATTGAAAGACTTTGCTAATATATATAAGCAGAAATCTGGGAAATGTGAGAGTAATTCTGAGGGAATTGGACCAAGGCAAGTGAAATATAACATGGATTTAATGTGTTAGCTAGTGGCAGCTTAACAGCTTACTTGATTTGTTGACTGAACTTGGACACAGCAGTGGCTGATATTTAATGAGACTGAGATACGAGAACTTCTTTGGAATGATGTGGAAGAGTGTCACCATCAAAGACTTAAAAGTACTTAAACATGGAACATTTGCCAAGATAGACCACATTCTGGGTCATAAGACAAACCTCAAGAGAGTTAAAAGAATTAAAATAATACAAAGTATATTTCTGAACACAGTGGAATTAAACTAGACATAAACAACATAAAGATATCTGGAAAACACTACTAAATAACCCATAGGTCAAACAGAATATCTCAGGGGAGATTAGAAGTATTCTAAATTGACTGAAAATGAAAACACAGGGCCCTCAGTGGGAGTGATGAAGAATGCCAAATATCCTCCCCTCTTTAACAGCAAAGAGAACAATGGCAAAAATGATCAAAATCAACTTTTTCAGAACTCTGGAAATTAACCAAATATTTGCAGCAATCCAGGGAGCATTTGTTCAAGAAAAATGACTGATCCTGGTAAGCACAGTGAGCTTTGTAGCATTTTAACTTGTCCTATTTTCATCTCCCTCTCTCTAGCTCACTGGTAGCCTTGAAAACCAACAGTATCACAATCATGGTGAAAATCAGAAGCCTAGCAGCCACTAATGGGCAGACCACGTTTGTAGCTCCCCCAAATCCCCATTATCAGAGAATTGTCATTATTTGAGCTATCTGACAGTTCTCTGGGAAATCCCACTCAGGAGCTTGTCTTTATTTCACCTGATTCAGAGCTCACCCAGTTTGAACAGACTTTTCTTTGGGAGTATTTTTCATAAACAGTCACAGGCAATTGTTGAATATCACAGCTGCCTAGCATGGCAATAACATCTGAGGCAAACAAGAAGTTGACCAAAAACTTAAATGGAAAATCTGGGGAAAGAGAAGTTCATATGAGGCTTTGAAAATCTCTAACATATTCCCGGAAATTTAGAAGGCCACGCACATGCATAGGGTTGTGAACATGACAGAGCTGTGCATGTGCTCAGAAAAGATCTGATAAAGCACTAAGATCTCACCTCTGACTGAACTTGAGTCTGCACAAGTATGAAGTGACAGCTAAAGCAGCATTGTAAACCGCCTACCCAATGTGCACACAGGGCCCCTTGGTAAACACTGAGAGACTTATTGATTCTAAGCATTTAAGGAAGTCTCTGTAATCATTAGCTGACCACTAAGGTAAGTGAGCAGAGCCTTCAGTGACCACACATGAAAAACAATGCAGACTTTACAGAGTTAGTTAAGGAAAGTCACTGAGCAAATAAAGAGCAACAGCAACAATAAACAACAATAAATAAGTAACCAGCAATAACAAACCCTGGGAAGGAGTGACATCAGCATTATGGTGGAGTGAGTTGTTCCCTTTGTCTCTTCTCTCTAAGTTACAACCAAATAGACATCCATTGACCAACAGAGAATTCCCTACACAGCACAACAGGACACCTGAGAGATCCATTCAGCTATACACCCGTAGGTGGGTGGACTGAACCCCTGGGAAGCAGTGCAACTACGGGAGCAGCTCCCTGCCCTCCCCAGTGGCAGCTATCAAGGATGCAGATCCTCATGCAGTGGCCAGCACAACTGTGAGTGAAGGAGGGGGCAGCCTGGCCTGCCTGAAAATGCTCATGGAGTGGGGGTGGCCTGGCCCATGAGAGCACCCAATGAGGGGCAGTGGCCCTGCCCATGCAAACATGGAGCAGCTGGATCAGCACAACTACAAGAAGATTGGGCAGGAACAGAAAAAACAGCCCCTGCCCCCTGCAGTGGTGGCAGGTGGAATCTGCAACCAAAAGCATCAGGAACTACAGCAGAACTGGTGACCCAGCCCCCAGTGGCAGCAACCTCAACACCAACTCCACCAGCAGATGAGGCTTCATACAAGTTCCTAGGTCCCTAGGTCCCTGCCACCAACAGCAACACCTCTGAACCCAGCACCCCTGGCAGCGGTGCAACCAGCACCCTAAAACAACCTGAGAATAGCAGCGCAGGTGGTGCATGGGACAGTGGCATCCAAACCCATGGAGAGCCAATGGAAGAACACAAGTCCCAGGTGACTAGAACCAAAGCACCCAAAACCATACCCAAATAAGAAAAGGTGATTACTACCACAAATGTGCTGGCTGAGGATCAATTCATCAAACACCATGAAGAACTACAATAATGCAGCAGAACAGAAGGAAAATGACAACTCCCCAGAAACCAAACTTGACGTCACAGAAGATTACAATCTGACTGACAGAGAATTCAAAATAGCTGTCATAAAGAAACTCAATGAGTTACAAGAAAACTCAGAGAGACAGCTCAATGAGCTCGAGTAAAATTAATGAACAGAAATAATACTTCACCAAACAGATTGAAGCTCAAAAACAACAACAACAACAAACAAGCAGAAATCCCAGATATGAAGAACATAATTAATGAGACAAATAATGTAGAAAACATAAAAAATAGAGCAGATTTTATGGAGGAGAGAATTAGTGAGCTCGAAGATAGAAACCTAGAAATGATCCAGGTGAAGGAGGTGAAAGAGCTAAGATTTTTGAAAAATGAAGAAATTCTTTGAGAAATATCTGACTCAATTAGGAAAAGTAACATAAGGATTATAGGTATCCCTGAGGGAGAAGACGGGGAGAAAGGAGCAGAGACCTTATTCAAAGAAATAATAGCTTTCTTTGAATAGCTCTCCACTCCCAAACCTGGAGAAGGAATTGGGCATGCAAGTACATGATGCCAATAGAATTCTTAATTACATCAGTGCAAAAAGAACTTCTCCAAGGCATATAATATTAAAACTGTCAAAAGTCAATGACAAAAAAAAAATAATAATAAGGGCAGCAAGAGAGAAGAATGTAACATACAAGGGAACCCCCATCTGGCTTTCAGTGGATTTCTCAGCAGAAACATTACAGGATAGGAGAGAGTGGAATGATATACTCAAAATACTGAAAGACAGAAACTATCAGCCAAGAATACTCTATCCAGTGAAATTATCCTCCAGATATGACAAAGAAATAAAAGCTTTCCCAGACAAACCAAAGCTGAGGGAGTTTATCACCACTAGACATGCCTTATGAGAAATGATGAAGGAAGCCCTCCTACCAGAAAAAAAAAAAAGAAAAAAAGGCAAAGGTTTACAAAGTCTTGAGCAAGGAGATAAATAGAAAGAAAAATCAGAAAACTGCAGCTCTCTATCAGAACAGGTTAGCAAACACTTAATTATAAGACAAAAGATAAAGGGAAAGAAAGCCACAAAAATAACTATAAACACTTCAATTTGGTCAAAAAATTACAACACAAAAAAGAGCAATTTATGACAACAAATACATAGGAGGGGAGCAGGAAAGGGATGGAACCTACTTAGTCTAATGGAGACAAGATGGTATCAGAAAATGGACTATTTCATCTATGAGATCTTTTATACAAACGTTATGGTATCCACAAAAGAAAAAATCAGAACAGAGTCACAAATCATAAATAAAGAGAAAACTCAGAACACTATCACAGAAAACCACCAAACTGAAATGGCAGACAGAAATACAAGGGAAAACAAACAATGGAAAGGGAAAAACCAGAAAACGAAAGATAAAATGGCAGTATTAAGCCCTTATATATCAATAACCACTCTAAATGTAAATGGATTGAATTCACCAATCAAAAGACACAGAGTGGCTGGATGGATTAAAAAACAAAACCCAACAATATGCTGCCTCCAGGAAACACATCTCAGGTCTAAAGACAAACATAGGCTCAGAGTAAAGGGATGGAAGATGGTAGTCAAAGCGCATGGCAAGTGAAAGGAAGTGGGTGTAGCCATACTTATATCAGACAAAGCAGACTTGAGATAAAAAAGATAATAAGAGACAAGATGGGCATTATATAATGATAAAAGGGACATTCCACCAAGAAGACATAACACATTAATATATATGTACCTAACACAGGAGCAACCAAGTGTATAAAGCCACTACTAACAGACCTAAAGGGAGAAATCGATGGCAACACAATAATAATAGGTGACCTTAACACCTCATTTACATCAATGGATAGATCATCTAGACACAAAATCAACAAGGGAAGAGTGGCCTCAAATGAACCACTAGATCAGATGGACTTAATAAATATATAGAGATGATTCTATCCAAAAACAGCAGACTACGCATTCTTCTTAAGTGCACATGGAACATTCTCAAAGATAGACCATATGTTGGGAAGCAAGACAAACCTCAATACATTCAAGAATATTGAAGTCATATCAAGCATCTTTTCCGACCACAATGCTATGAAACTAGAAATCAACTACAAGAAAAAAGCTAAGAAAGTCACAAATATGTGGAAACTAAACAACATGCTACTGAACAACTATTAGATCAATGAAGAAATCAAAGGAGAGATTAAAAAAATACCTAGAGACAAATGAAAATGAAAACACAACATACCAAAATTTATGGGATGCAGCAAAAGCAGTCCTAAGAGGGAAATTTATAGCAATACAGGCCTACCTCAACAAACAAGAAAAATCTCAAATAAATAAGCTTATGCTATACCTAAAAGAACTAGAAAAAGAAGAACAAACAAAGCCCAAAGTCAGCAGAAGGAAGGAAATAATAAAAATCAGAACAGAAATAAACTAAATAGAGCCTAAAAGAACAATAGAAAGGATCAATGAAACTAAGAGCTGGTTCTTTGAGAAGATAAGCAAAATTGACAAACACTTAGCCAGACTCACTAAGAATAAAAGAGAGAAGACTCAAATAAATGAAATCAGAAATGAAATAGGAGACATTACAACAGACACCACAGAAATACAAAGGATTATAAGAGAATACTATGAAAAGCTACATGCCAACAAATTGGATAACCTAGAAGAAATGGATAAATTCTTAGAATCATACAACCTCCCAAAACTGAATCAGGAAGAAATAGAGAATCTGAATAGACCAATCACAAGTAAAGAGATTGAAACAGCAATCAAAAACCTCCCCCAAAACAAAAGTCCAGGACCAGATGGCTTCTCTCGTGAATTCTACCAAAAATTCAAAGAAGACTTAATACCTATCCTACTGAAACTCTTCCAACAAAATTTAAGTGTAGGGGAATCTTCGTAACTCATTCTACAAGGCCAAATTTACCCTGATACCAAAACCAGACAAGGACAACACAAAAAAAGAAAATCACAGGCCAATATCACTGATGAAAATAGATGCAGACATCATCACAGAATATTAGCAAACTGAAACAGCAATACATTAAACAGATCATACACCACAATCAAGTGGGATTTATTCCAGAGGTGCAGGGATGGTTCAACATCTGCAAATCAATCAATATGATAGATCATATTAACAAAATGAAGAATAAAAATCACATGATCATCTTAATAGATGCAGAGAAAACATCTGACAAGATCCAACACCCATTTATGATAAAAACTCTGAATAAAATGGGTATAGAAGGAAAGCACTTCAACATAATAAAAGCCATATATAACAAACCCAGAGCCAACAGCATACTCAATGGAGAAAAACTGAAATCCATTCCTCTGAGAACAAGAATAAGACAAGTATGCCCACTCTCACTCAACATAAGAAATTTTAGCCAGAGCAATTAGGCAAGAAAAAGAAATACAAGGGGTCCAAATTGGAAAAGAAGTGAAACTCTCACTATTTGTAAATGACATGATTCTATATAGAGAAAACCCTAAAGAATTCACCAAAAGACTACTAGAAATAATCAACAAATACAGTAAAGTTGCAGGATACAAAATCAACATACAAAAATCCATTGCATTTTTATACACTAATAATGAACTAGCAGAACATGAAGTCAAGAATACAATCCCATTTACAATCACAACAAAAAGAATAAAATACCTAGGAATAATTTTAACCAAGGAGGTGAAAGACCTATATACTGAAAACTATAAGACATCATTGAAAGAAATTGATGAAGACATAACAAAATGGAAAGATATTCCATGCTTATGGATTGGAAGAATAAACTAGTTCAAATGTCCATATTACCGAAAGCAATCTACAGATTCAATGCAATTCCAATCAGAATCCCAATGACAGTCTTCATGGAAATAGAACAAGAGTCCTAGCATTTATATGGAACAACAAAAGACCCCAAATAGCCAAAATAATCCTGAGAAAAGAGGACAAAGCTAGAGGTATCACACTCACTGAATTCAAAATATACTATAAAGCTATAGTAATCAAAAGAGCATGGTACCGGCACAAAAACAGACACAGAGATCAATGGAACAGCATTGAGAGCCCAGAAATAAAGGCCCACACATCTATGGACAGCTAATTTTTGACAAAGGAGCCAAGAACATACAATGGAGGAAAGAAAATCTCTTCAGTAAGTGGTCTTGGGAAAACTGGACAGTCATATGCAAAAGAATGAAAGTAGACCGTTATCTTACACAATACACAAAAATTAACTCAAAATGGATTAAAGATTTGAATGTAAGACCTGAAACCATAAAACTCTTAGAAGAAAATACAGGCAGTACACGCTTTGACATCAGCCTTTTTTTTTTTTTTTGGTGAGGAAGGTTGGCCCTCAGCTAACCCCTGTTGCCAATCTTCTGTGTTTCTTTTTGTTTTTTATGGTTGAGGAAAAGTGGCCCTGAGCTAACATCTGTGCCCATCTTCATCTATTTTGCATGTGACATGCTGCCATAGCATGGCTTGATGAGTGGTGTAGGTCCACGCCTGGGATCCAAACCCATGAACCCAGGGTTGCTGAAGCAGATCGTGCTGAACTTAACCACTGCACCACTGGCCCGGCCCCTGACATCAGTCTTAGTAATATCTTTTTGAATGTCTCCACAGGCAAGGGAAACAAAAGAAAAAATAAACAAATGAGATTACATCAGATTAAAAAGCTTCTGGGGGCTGGCCCAGTGGCTCAAGCTGTTAAGTGCACATGCACTGCTGTGGCAGCCTGGGGTTCACCGGTTCGGATCCCGGGCATGCACTGATGCACTGCTTGTTGAGCCATGCTGTGGCAGTGTCTCATATAAAGTAGAGGAAGATGGGCATGGATGTTAGCTCAGGGCCAAGCTTCCTCAGAAAAAAGAGGAGGATTGGCAGATGTTAGCTCAGGGCTGATCTTCCTCACACACACAAAAAAAGCTTCTGAACAACAAAGGAAACCATCAACAAAATGAAAAGTCAACCCACCAACTGGGAGAAAATATTTGCAAATCACATATCTGACAAGGGGTTAATTTCCAAAATATATAAACAACTCATACAACTCAACAACAAAAAAATGAACAACCTGATCAAAAAATGGGCAGAGGACATGAACAGACAGTTTTCCAAAGAAGATATACAGATGGCCAGCAGGCACATGAAAAGATGTTCTACATCACTAATTATAAGGAAAATGCAAATCAAAACTACAATGAGATACCACCTCACAGCCATCAGAATGGCGATAATTAACTATTCCAACTGGTGCAGCCACTATGGAAAACAGTATGGAGATTTCTCAAAAACTTAAAAAATAGAAATACTGGGCCGGCCCTGTGGCTTGGTGGTTAAGTGCGCGCGCTGCGATGCTGGTGGCCCGGGTTCGGATCCCAGGTGCGCATCAAGGCACCACTTCTCCGTCCATCCTGAGGCCGAGTCCCACATACAGCAACTAGAAGGATGTGCAGCTGTGACATACAACTATCTACTGGGGCTTTGGGGGCAAAAAATAAATAAAAAAAAAAAACCTTTAAAAAAAAAAAAAATAGAAATACTATATGATCCAGCTACCCCACTTCTCGAAATTTATCCAAAGAACATGAAATCAACAATTCAAAGAGATTTATGCACCCCTATGTTCATTGCAGCACTATTCACAATAGCCAAGATGTGGAAGCAACCCAAGAGCTCATCAAATGATGAATGGATAAAGAAGATGTGGTATATATATACAATGGAGTACTACTCAGCCATAATAAAAGACAAAATTGTGCCATTTGCAACAACATGATGGACCTTGAGGGTATTATGCTAAATGAAATAAGTCAGACTGAGAAAAATAAATACTGTATGATTTCACTGATATGTGGAAGGGAAACAAACACATAGATGAGGAGAACAGATTAGTGGTTACCAGAGGATGAGGGAGATGAAGGAGAGGGTGAAAGGGATAGATGGGTACATATGTATGGTGACAGATAAAAACTAGACTATTGTTGGTGAACACGATGCAGTCTATACAGAAACTGAAATATAATAATATAATAAATATCATAATAATGAATTTATACAGTGTTATAAGCCAATATGACCTCAATAAAAAAAGAAAACCCTGGGAAGGGGAAGAATCTGATTTCCATAATTGTCACATTATATTATTTAAAATGTCTATTTTCAACAGAAAATTATGAGATTCAAAGAAACAAAGTATGGCTCATATACTGGAAAAAAGGCAGTCAATAAAAACTGCCCCTGAGATAGACCAGACACTAGACTTACTAGATAAAGATTTTAAATCAGCTATATTAAATATGTTTGAAGAGCTAAAGAAAACCATGTCTAAAGACCTAAAGGAAAGTATGAGAATGATGCCTCACCAAATAGAGAATGTGAATAAAGAGATAAAAATTATTTAAAAGAGCCAAATATACATTCTTGAGTTGAAGGGTACTGAAATGAAAAATTCACTGGAGGGATTCAACAGTATATTTTAGCTGGTAGAAGAAAGAACCTAAAGATTAATTGAAATTATCTAGTCTGAGGAACAGAAGGAAAAGTATGAATAAAAATAACTAGATTCTCAGAGACTTGTGGCACAACATCAAGTGTGCCAGCATATGCATAATGATATTCCAGAAGGAGAGAAGAGAGTGGAGCAGAAAATATTCTTGAAGAAATAACGGCCAAAAACTTCCCAATTTTAACGAAAAACATTAATCTACACATAAAAGAAGCTCAACAAATTCCAAGTAGGATAAACTTAAAAAGATCCACACCTAGACACAGCATAACCAAACATAGAAAGCCAAAGGCACGGAGAGAATTTTGAAAGCAGCCAGAGAGTAGCAACTCATGATGTATGAGATATCCTAAAATTAACAGCCTATTTATTTCCAGTAATCTTATGAATATAGATTATCATTATGAATATCAACTATCAGACTGAATTCAGTCACATATAAAAAGTATTATGCACCACGACTAAGTGAAACTGACCCCAGGAATGCAAGCTCAGTTCAACATACATTTTAATATACGGTATTAATAGAATAATGGACAAAAACCACAAAATCATTTCATAAATGCAGAAAAAGCATTTGATAAAGTCTAGTACTCTTTCATGATAAAACACTTGATAAACAAGGAATAAAAGGGAACTTCTTCAACCTGATAAAGGGTGTCTGTGAAAAACCCACAGCTAGCATCATACTTTATGGTGAAAGACTTGAAAGTTTTTCCCTAAGATCAAGAATAAGGCAGGGATGTCCACTCCTGCCGTTTCTGTTCAACATTGTACTGGAGATCGTAGCCAGTGCAATTATGCAGGAAAACAAAATAAAAGGTATCCAGATTGGAAAGGAAGAAGTGAAACCATCCCTAGTTGAACATGACATGATTTTGTATATAGAAAAACCTAAAAAATTCACACCAACACACGTGAAAAAACTATTAGAGCTAATAAACAGGTTTAGCAAGGTTGCAGAGACATCAATATACAAAAATGAATTGTATTTCTATACGCTAGCAATGGACAATCTGAAAATTAAATTAAGAAAACAATTTCATTTACAATAACATCAAACAGAATAAAATACTTAGAAGTAAATTTAACAAGAAAAGTGCAAAACTTGTACACTAAAACTACAAAATATCATTGAAAAAAAATTTTTTTGAGGAATATTGGTCCTGCGCTAACATCTGTTGCCAATCTGCCTCTTTTTCTTTTTTTCTCCCCAAAGCCCCAGTACATAGTTGTATATCATAGTTGTAGAGTTGTAGCTCTTTTATGTGAGACATCTCCTCAGTATGGCTTGATGAGCAGTGAGTAGGTGCACACCCAGGATCTGAACCAGTGAACCCCGGGCTGCCAAGTGGAACACATGAACTCAACCGCTATGCCACCGGGCCGGCCCCCAGGAAAATTTTTAAAGACCTAAATAAATGGAAGAAAGCCCATATGTTTGGATTGGAAGATTTGATATTGTTAGATGTCTATACTCTCCAAATTGATCTACAGATTCAAAGCAATCCTTATCAAAATTCAAGCTGTCTTTTTTGCAAAAATTGATAAGTTGATACTGAAATTCATATACAAATGCCAGGAACCCAGAATAGCCAAAACGATCTTGAAACAGAAGAACAGAGTTCAAGTACACACACTTCCCAATTTAAAAACTTACTGCTCATCCACAGGAGGTTGATTGGGATAAACTGTGGTACATATACATAATGGAGTACTATGCAGCCATTAAAAAGTTGAGAAGAGCTGTATGACCTGATGTGCAGTGATGCATGAATAAACAAAATGTAGTATATCCAAACAATGGAATATTATTCTCCATAAAAAGGAATGAAATAGTGACACAAGTTACAACATGGAGGAACCTTGAAAACATTATGTTACATAAAAGAAGCCACATACGAAAAGCCACATATTGTATGGTTAAATTTATGTGAAATATCCAGAATAGTCAAATCCATAGTGACAGACAGTAGATTAGTTGTTGCCTAGGGTGGTGGGGGGAGATGAGGAGTAACTGCTAATGAGTCCAAGGTTTATTTTTGTTTTTGTTGTTGTTTTGCTGAGGAAGATTTGCCCTGAATTAACATCTGTTGCCAATCTTCCTCTTTTTGCTTGAGGAAGATTTGCCCTGGGCTAACATCTGTGCCAATCTTCTTCTAGTTTTTGTATGTGGGTTGCTGCCACAGCATGGCTGCTGATGAGTGGTGTAGGTCTGTGCCTGGGAACTGAACCCAGGCCGGCGAAGCAATGGAGCATGTCAAACTTAACCACGAGGCCACAGGGCTGGCCCCACAAGGTTTGTTTTGAGGGTGATGAAATATTCTAAATATAGATTGTTGTGATGATTACCAACTCTATGAATACACTAAAAGCTATTGAATTAAACACCTTAAATAGGTGAATTGTATCATGTGTGAATTTTATTTCAAAAAAATTTTTTTTTTTTTTGTGAGGAAGACTGGCCCTGAGCTAACATCTGCCAATCCTCCTCTTTTTGCTGAGGAAGACTGGCCCTGGGCTAACATCCATGCCCATCTTCCTCCACTTTATATGGGACGCTGCCACAGCATGGCTTGACAAGCGGTGCGTCAGTGCGCACCCGGGATCTGAACTGGCGAACCCCGGGCCGCTGCAGCAGAGCACGCGAACTTGACCACTTGCGCCACTGGGCCGGCCCCCAAAAACTTTTTAAAAGCAACCTGAGGAGAAAAAGAAAAGAAAGTAAATACACATATTGGAATTTGTGGGATGCAGCCAAAGCAGGGGTTAGAGGGAAATTTGTAGGATTAAATGCCTCTATCAGAAAATAAGAAATGTCTCAAATAGATAATATTTGATTCCAACTTAATAAAAAGCAAATTAAACTCAAAGCAAGCAGAAGAAGGAAATAAAGAGAAGAATCAATGAAACTGAAAACAGAAAAATGGGGAAAAGTCAATGAAAACAAAAGCAGGTACTTTGAAAGAATCAATAAAATATATAAACTTCCAGCAAGATTGATCAAGAGCAATTTATGTAATTTACCAATATTAGGAATGAAGAGAACACATTACTACAGATGTTAAAGGAGGATATAATAAACAGCTTTATAACAATAAATTTGATAACTTAGAACAAATTGACAAATTCCTTGAAAGGATCTAACAAAGCTCACTCAGGAAGAAATATATAATGTGAGTAGCCATATATATATAAAGAATAATTTATTCAAATACAGATATATATATATAAGAAATTATATTTCTAATTTAAAACATTTCCACAAAGAAATCTGTAGGCTCAGATGACTCCACTGGTGAATTCTATCAATCGTTTAAAGAGGAAATAATGCTAGTTCTTCACGAACTCTTTCAGGAAGCAGAAGATGACAAGACACTTCCCAGCTCATTTTATGAGACCAGCATACCCTGACACTAAAACCAGAAAAACATGTTAGAAGAAAAGAAAACTACAGACCAGTATTCCTTATGAACACTGTTGCAAAATTCCTGAACATGTTAATAGCAAATCTAATCCAGTATGCTATAGAAAGGATATTGCATCATGATCAAGCAAGGTTTATCTTAGGAATGCAAGATTTGTTAAACATTTGAAAGTAAATCAATGTTATTCAGGATATTAAGAGAGAAAAATTAAAAACTAAATAATCATCTCAACAGAGGTAATTAAAGCCTTTGCTAAAATTTCCTATCTATAAAGGGCATCCTGATAAAGATATCTATGAAAAACCTACGACTAACATACTGGATGCTTTTACCCTAAGATTAGGAACAAGGCAAGGATACTCATTCTCATTACTTCTGTTCAACATTGCACTGGAAGTCCTAATCAATTCAATAAGATAATAAAAAGAAATAAAAGGCACACAGATTGGAAAGGAAGAAATTAAACAATCCTTATTTATAGACAAAGCCATTGTCTGTGTATAAAGTCCCAAAGAATCTACAAAAAGCTACTAAACCTACTAAATGAGTCTAATAAGGTCACAGGATACACGATCAATATACAAAACTAAATTGTATTTCTATATATTACCAATGAAAAATTGGAAATTGGAACCTTAAAAACATCATTTATAATACTATAAAAATAAATTCTTAGGGATAAATCTAACAAAATATGTCCAGACTTGTAAGCTAAAAAGTACAAAATATTGATGATAGAAAATTTAAAAGACATAAATAAATGGAGAGAGATACCATTTTCATGAATCATAAGACTCAATGTAGTTAAAAGGCCAGTTTTCCTCAAATTGATACATGGGTTCAAAGTAATCTCAACAAAAATTTCACTAGGCTTTTTTAAAAAGATATTGACAAGCTGATTATAAAATTTATATGGAAGAGAAATGTAAACACAGATTTAAACAAAATCTATATGTGGATATACACAGCAGCTTCATTCATTATAGTTAACAACTGGAAACAACCCAAATGTCTGTCAACTGATGAATAAACAAATTATACTACATCCATATCATAGAATACTACCCAGATATAAAAGGGAACAAACCACTAATTTTTGCAGCAATATGGATGAATCTCTAAAGCATCATGCTAAGTAAGAGAAAGGATCCAGATACAAAAGTTTATATACTCTATGATTTTTGAAAAAAAAGAACAAAGTAGAGGACTCACAGTCTCTGATTTCATGACTTACTATAAAGCTACGGTAATTAAGACAGTGTGGTATTGACCTAAGGATGGACATACAGATCAGTGGAACAGAATGGATATTCCAGAAA
Organism: Ceratotherium simum simum; assembly: GCF_057802395.1. Classification (NCBI taxonomy): domain Eukaryota; kingdom Metazoa; phylum Chordata; class Mammalia; order Perissodactyla; family Rhinocerotidae; genus Ceratotherium; species Ceratotherium simum. Next base: position 8,015,266 of record NC_141921.1, read on the forward strand.
TAGACTCACATATGTATGGTTAATTATCAACAAAAGTGCCAAAGTAATTCAGTGGGGGAAAAGATAATCTTTTCAGTAAATGTTGGTGCAATTGAACATCTGCGTGCAAAAGAATTAATTTTAACCTTTAACTCATACCATTTACAAACGTTTACTTGAAGCGACTCATAGACTGAAATGTAAGAGCTAAAACTATTAAAAATTCTAGAAGGAAACCTTTGTGAATTCAGATTAGTCAAATATTTCTTAGGAAACAGAAAGCATAAACCATAAAAGAAAAAATAGTAAAACTTGTTCAAAATTAAAAACTTTTGTTCATTGAAAGATAATGTTAAGAAAATGAAAAGACAAGCCACAGATGGTAAGAAAATATTTGCAAAACACATATCTGATAAAGGACTTGTGTCCAAATATTAAGAACTCTTTCAGCTCAATAATAAGAAGGTGCAAAATCCAATTTTTAAATATGGGCAAAAGTTTTACACAGATATTACAGAGGATATGTGGATGGCAAATGAGCACATACAAATTTGTTTGAAATCCATAGTCACCATGGAAATGCAAATTGAAGCTTCAATGAGATACCACTACCCACCTAATTAAAATAGATAAATTTTTTTAAAAACAATAGCTAAAAATACCAAATAATTGCAAGGGCACAGAATTCTTCTACTTGCCAATGGCAATAGAGAACAGTACATCCACTTTGGAAAATAGTTTTGCGGTTTCTTATAGAGTTAGACGTATGCTTACTAGCAACCCTACTGGTGGGTATTTACTGAAGAGAAACATGAATACAGCTCTGCCTAAAGACCTGTACATGCAGCAGTTTTACTCATTATAGTCAAAACTAGAAGTAACCCAATGTCCATCAGTGGTAAATCAAATTGTGCTGCATTCATATCGTGGAATACTACCCTGCAATAAAAAGGAATGAACTAAAATTTATGCAACAATATGGATGAATCTCTAAAGCATTATGGTAAGGGAAAGAATCCAGATGCAAAGGCTACATACTATATGATTTTATTTATATGACATTCTAGAGAAGGCATGTAACCAATCTCCCATTCTTGCTGCTCTCCCCTGTGATGATTTTTCCTCACTCCACTCAGGTTCCAACATCCTAAGCCAAGCCACCCTTCCATGCAAGTGCCTGTCTCACCCTGCTTGGGGTCTGACATCCCTTGCCAGGTTGTCCTTCTATATTCCTTGTCACCCTGCTCAAGCTCTGACACTCTACACCTAAGAGACCTTCTACAAGGATACCCACTTCACCTCACGTGGGCTTTATCACCTCACTTAGCGATGCTCTTCCCACATGTTCACCAACAGAATTTTCTTCTCTTTGGAAGATGGGAAACAAGTTCTATATGATTACAGAACTACAGAAAACAAGTAATTTATTCAAGATATTATAGGTCAAAATCAATTATACTGATTTTTTTACTCTGATTATCTTTCTGAAAGTTAAGTTGTTTCAAGTGTCAGGTATGGTGGCAGTTTATACTAAGGATACACAGGGAAATAAGGAAAAATTCCAGCAGTCATAGAGAAAGGCCTTGTGAGAACTGAAAACATGTTCAGGCTGTAACAGCAATTGTGGTGTCTCAATAGGCAGGTGTTTATGGAATACGTACTGCGTTATGACAGATGAGACTAGAGAAGTAGGTCGTGGCTTTTATACACTCAATAAGCAGATGGAGCCATTGAAGTTTTTTGAACAGAGAATGACATTTCATGTTTTAAAGAATGTAACTGATGTCAGGGTGGAAGATACATTGAATTAGAGAGAGAGTAATGGCAGAAAAATCAGTTAAGAGGCCATTATAATTGGTAAAACTAGAATAAATGAGCATGAAAATGAAGGCAGTAGCAGTAGAACACAGAACAGTGAGATCTGAGAGAAACTTTTGAGTTAGAATTTATATAAATTGAGTTCAGTGGTTTTGATGTATCTGTAGGATTTTCAGGATGCACTGTCCATAAGTTGGAAATATGGGTCTGGAACTTTATTTTGGGAAGTCATCAGTGTATAGGCCATAGTTGAAGCCACTGGTATGGATGATATTACTCAGGGAGAGCAAGAAGACTGAGAATGGAACTATTAATTTCCTATTGCCACTTAACAAATTACCACAAAATTTAGTGGCTTATGGCAACATAAATTTATGATCTTACAATTCTAGAGGTCAGAAGTCCTAATGGATGCCAACAAGGCTGTGTTACTTCTGGAGGCTCTAGAAGAGAATTTGTTTCCTTGCTTCTAGAAGCTTTTGGCTACCATCATTCTTTGGCTTCTGGCCCCACATTATGTAGCTTCATGTCCCTATTTTTTTGTAATCACATCATGATTTCTCTAACTTTTCCCTCTTGCCTCACTCTTATATGACCCCTATGATTACATTGGGCCCATCTAGATAATCCATCATAATATCCCCATTGCAATATCCTTAATTTAATTATATTTTCAAAGTCCCTTTTGCCATGCAAGGTAATAGATTAATAGGTTCTTGGGATTAGGACATAAACATCTTTGCGGAGACATTTTTCTGCCTATCACGAAAACCCTGAGGAAAATTTAAGATAAAGGAGCCCACAAAGGCTTCTTTGTTTCTATTGATGGAACTGTCGTTCTACCAGTTATCCAGATATAAACCTTAGTCATCTTTGACTCCATCCTTCACCTTATCTTCTACTGCCACTCCCATTCAGTGACCCAGTTTTGTTCATCATTTCTTAGTGATGTATTTGAAATCCGCTCCTTTTCCATTCCAGACGTCACTACACTTGTTCGGATCCTCAGTACCTTATGCCTGAAATACTGTGATAGTGTTATTCCTCTCTGTATGTTTTTTCTTTTCCCCTTTTGGTCTATTCTAACCACCAATATCAGACTAATTTTTGTAAAATACTGCTTTGGCCATTTCACCTCTCCTACTTAAAAATCTTCCATGGTATTCAAAGCCCTCTGTTGTCTGGTCTCTACGAACACATCCCACCTGACTTCACTTAAATTCGTCTCCCAACACATGACATGCACACGCACATTATGACTCCCATCTTGATTTTCCTTTTTGTACTCTTATCTATCTCTTCCTTCCTTTCTAACCTTTCCTTTAAGACTGAGCTGTTATAACCATTTTCCTTCATAATCCCAATCCATCATTATGCAGCTGTCTTCTGAACTTCTATAGCATTTAGAATATGCATACCACTACTTGACCCTTAGTGTATACATTATATTATAAACTTTGTTTCTAAGTATGTAACGTGGTGGTGTGAGATGCTATTTTCCTGAACTGAGTTTGCCCAAACTGTTCTCTTTTCCCCTTAAATTAGGAACTGGAGATTATTTTCTTTGCAAATTGCTGAGCCACTCAAGCGGTTGAGATTCTGATTGTCCCCAGGACAGGTGCAGCTAAGGAGTGCAGAAAGTAGTAGGAGAAAGATCCGAAAAAAATATCAAGGATAGCCTGTATCCACACTATTTGGCATGCCAAGGAAATGCAATTTTCATGTATGTTGAATGATCGTCTCTGTAGATAGCTGGGGCTTCGGCCACCCTGCTGGAACTGCCTTCCTAAAGGACTGCCCATTGAACAGGAGTATTCTAGTCTCAAGATGCTCCAGGGTAGACTACTGGTAATCAAGCCTATGGGTGTAAAAAGAAGTGAATAATACATATAAGTTAACTGAGGACACTGCTACTTCTGAGGAAAATCCTAAAAGATGAGATTGTGGTCATAGCTACTACTCAGAGGATGAGAAAGTTGTGCATCTTAGGGCCTATGACACCGAAAAGAGGGAGCACCTAGGGTGTTAATTTGGTTTTGACAAGGAGACTCTGAACTAAAAGGCCTGTACAAGTGTAATCACATTTTGGCTATTCTTTTCCTTTTTCATATATTGTTTTTCTGTTGTTGTTAGAGGTGTTGGTAATTATACTAAACCAATGATTGTCAATAGAGTCTTAGGATTTGTCACTCATATAGAAATGAGATTATCATGTTTGCCACATGATGTATCATGGGAAGAATCTGACAGGGTGAGGAGCCTATAGAGTTAGTCTTTATTTACCTTGTGATTTAAAATTAGGAGACAGTAGTGCCACCTGTCAATGGAGCTCGTTCTGGTTTTCTCCTGCTAGCTCATTATCAGTGGATTTTACTGTATTTGAAGCTAGGTTTCTAAGAAAAGAGCTGAAATTACATAAAAACTAATCATTGTTGAATTGTTAGTTCTAAAATGTTTTTTCTGAAAATCTAACACTTCCTTTGCAAACTGTGAAATGGCAAAGGGTGGTATGATAGAGTGGAAAGAGTGCCAAACTAAAAATCAGAAGATCTGGTGCTATTCCCAGTTCAGCAAGTGTTATTGAGTATTTACGGTAAGCCATACACTGTGCTAAATGTTGTCCTGCTACTAGCAACTAAGATAGTATCTGACCTTTGATATGAAACTTCATTTCATTTGATCTCATTTTACTTATTGGCAGAATGAGAGTATCTCTCTCAAATATCAAAATAAAATTCTTTAGATGATTTCTAATAGGAAAAAAATAAACATAAGAGAATTCTATATTTTTGTTTGAGTCTACACTTTTAATGTTAGTTACTTGTGGTTCCAATTAATATTTTTAGATAATCATAACTCTGAATATTAATTATCCAGAATTAAGTTATTAGTTTCAATAATTGAAAGGAAGAAAATTAACAATTCATTTTTCCTTCAACTTACTAGAAAATAAACAACCTCTTGGAAGTAGCCCTCTGTGCTGTCTGAATTCTCTGGGAAACAGCCAGTGTTACACATCAGTTTATGAAGTATAAATGTGAACTCAACTAGAATAATTTTTTATTTATTCATTCAATAGCTTTATGGAGGAACTTCTATCACCAGGAACATTTCTAGAAACTTTATGTACTAAGTCTAATCTTCATAAAATAGGTAGATATTTTACACAGGAAGAAACTCCATCTACAGTCAGCCCTAGGTACTGAGGCTTTTATATATCTTATATATATAAACTTTATACATATATCTGTATTCTCTGTATATAAATGTATGTATATTATATTAATTATAATATAATATTATGTATTATATTAATATACAACAATATATGTTACCGATTATATAATATATAAAATATAATGTATATGTATAATATATAATGTATATTATATCAATTATTATATTATATTAATTATAATATAATATATTAATTATATGTAATATAATTTATATAGGATATATTGTTATAAATATAAAAACATATTTATATATTATATAATACATAATAAATATATAATATATTATATAATAATTATGATTATATATATAAAATATATAATTCTACCCCACACTTTGGATCCTGGTTCTCAGACAAACAGGAAGACTGCTTTAATATTTAAAAAACTTTCCAACCTTGGACTAATTCTTCATTCTTTCTCCTTGCCACATTGCTTCTTAGTAAGAACATTTTAAAACTGAAAACAAGACAAAACAAACTTAACTGGCAAGTTTCATGGATTGCTGGTTGAATTCTAATATGGTAAACCACTTTGAAAAACTGTGTCACTGTCTTAAATAATTAATACATTACCTTGTGACCCAGGAACTTTCCACTCCTAAGTACTTAAGAAAAATGAAAATTTTCATAAAATGAAATGTCCACAAAAAGAATATTGTACAAGAATATTAATATCAGCTTTATTCATGATAGCCAAAAAGTAGCCAACAATCCAAATATCTATCAAAAATTGAACAGATAAATTAATTGTGATATATTCATACCATGGAATACTACTCGAAGGTACAAAGGAATGAATGACTGATACATGCATCAACATGGATAAATCTCGTAAACATTACATTGAGTGCAAGTTGGAAACCCAAAAGAATTTGTATATACTATGTGGTTCCATTTACATGATGTTCAAAACTAATCTATGGTGAAAGAAATGAGAACTTGAGGTGGGAGAACTGATGGGAAACGGATATAAGGGAACATTTTAGGGTGATAGCAGTGTTCTCTATCTTGATTGGAGTTATAGTTTAATGAGTAAATGTTTGTTAACTTATCAAACTATCCTTTTAAGATCTGTGTATTTTATTTTATAAAAGCATGCTTCAATAAGAAAAGACTATTGGGGGAAAAAAACTAATGAGTGGTAGTTCTCCCCAACCTATTTCACTTCATGCGTTTATTTATTCATTCAACAAATACTTATTGAGCACCAAAACTGTTCTAGATGCTAGGGATACAGGGAATAAAATATAGAAAACCCTGCTCTCATTATACATGCATGGTAATGGGGAGAACAGACAATGACAAAATAAATGCATATATTTATCTTTACATACACACATATATTTAACATATTGCTAAGTTAAGAATTAAAGCAGGGAAGGAGGATACGAAACATTGGGATGGAGTTGAAATTTTTGATAAGTTGGCCAAGAAAGACCACACTGAGAAGGTAGCTTTCAAGTCAAGTCCTAAAGAAAGTGAGGGAGGTAACTACATAAATTTCTTGGGGAAATGTATTTCAAGAAGAAAAGCAGATGCAAATGGCCCTGAAAATAGGAGCATACTTGACACGTCAAGCAACATCAAGGAGGGCAGTGTGGCAGGAGCAGAGAGAGCAAAAGGTAGAATTGTTGAATATAAAGTTAGAGGATTAAAGAGAGGAGGTCTAGATCATGAAGGCCATCTGGGTCATAGTAGGGACTTAAATTTTGCTGTGAGTGAGATGGGACTCCACTGGAGTGTTTTGAAAAGAGAATTGATTCGCAGATTAACAAGATTACCCTGGCTGGTGTATCAAGACTAGATTCTGGGAGGTGGGGCGGGGGTGGGGGGACAAGAGCAGAAGCAAGGAGATCACTTAAGAGATGAGATTAAAACAGTTGAAATAAGAGATGATGGCAGTTTGGACCAGGGTGGTAACAGTGGGGGTTGTAAGAATGATAAAAGTCTGGATATATTTTATAGTTGGAGCCAATAGGATTTGCTATCTAATTGAATGTGAGATATGAGAGAAAGGAGTCAGAAGATGAGACCAAGTTTTTTGTCTGTATAAATGAAAGTATGGAGTGCCAGGAGGAGTTGGTTTGAGGATGAATATCAAGTCCAGTTTTTAACACATTAATTTTGAGATATTATTAAACATCCAATTGAAGATACCAAGGAAGCAATTAAACAGGTCTGGAGTTCAAGGGAGAGGTCCAGGCTGAAGTTATAAAGAAAGAAATGGTCTAAGAACTGAGTCTTGAAGTACTCCAACATTTAGAGATTTTTAAAAATTCATTCATTCATTCCCAAAGGGCAAAATTGGTTTAATGGGGGGCAGAGAAAAGGACCACAGTCTGGGAGGCAGGTGACATAGTTCTTGGACTGCACTGGTTGTGTGACCTTGGACAAGTCACTGCTCTGCTCTGGATCCATTGGACTTGAATTTTCAAACTACAGGCTGCAAATGTGACCCCACCTAGTATACCAGAGCACCCAGAGCTTGGAGAGGCTGATCTTACAAAGAGCTGGGGCAGAGGGAGGGCAGGGGCCAGGGTGCCACTGTGTTGCAGAGATTGTCCACATCACGTAGTTGGATCTTCAGGGTGAGTATGTGTTACCATATGTTAGATATGCCCATCTCTGGTTTAAGGTCCTTGGGGAACCAGAGCAGGTAGGTGCAAAGAAGTTGGGGAGCAAGGGGTTAACTTTATTATTTGTTTTTCAGAGGTTATAAGTTCAGGTGGTTCATCATTCAAAGGATACAAATGAGTAAATAATGAAATATCTACCTTCCATTTTTGTTCCCTTCTCCTCAAGCAACAAGTGTTAGCAGTTTCATGTGTATGGCTGCTTAGTTTTCCATAATATGAATACACGAACATAAGTAGCTCCCAGTTGATGAAGATGAAGCTGTTTTCAGTCTTTTGCTAATGCAAACTGTGCTGCAATGAATAACATTTTACATATGTCATTTCATATATATGTGAATAAATCTGTAGAATAAATTCTTATAAGTGGACTTGTTGGGTTAAAGGATATGTACATTTGTAATTTTGATAGATTTTGCCAAACTGTTCTCCATGGAAATATCACATACACTTCCATCAACAATGTATGAGGACCTCTGGTTTCCAGTTCTGCATATAGGGAGCTCAGAAGTCACCACTCCATCCTAACAACAAGTAAAAAGCTGAACAGATTGAAAAATAAACAAATCATTTTGGATCCATAAGTGAGAGGAGGACACAGGGCAAACCACTGCCCCCAAGATTGGAGAGACAGACAAGAGAATACAGGGAGTCACAGCTTACCAGAGCGGAGACTCATGAGTGGACACCACACCAGGAACCAGTGCCAGGGTTGGAAAACCTGAATTGTAATTGAGTTGCTGGAGGCTCATTGTGGACAAGTATGAGAGTTAAAAACTTCAGGGGACCCAGTCATAGGAAAGCCCGACAATGTTATGTTTGACCCGGTTCCCACAATAAATATCAGAGAAAAATCCCCTTCCTGTTTCCAGCAGGAGGAAGGGAAAAGGAACCATTTTGAAATATGCCAGGCCACTCTGTTCTTCTTAACAAGGCCTGCCCTCAGGGAAAACTAGTTAACTAGAGCATAACCTGCTGGAATATTATCAAAGCCTAACTGTTCTACGAGAAGGGAAATACCCAACTCTAGCCCCCGGTAGGCAACCTGCCTCACCTAAGCGGGGAGAAAAAAGCTGAGAAACACTTGTGAAGTTCACAGCCCAGAGGTAAAGGCTTACTAAAAGATTGAGATCTAATCATAAGACTACAGAATGCTTCCCTCCCCTGACACCTTACCACTGCATTACTAAAGGCCTATTTAAGGTGTTCTTTTAACCCAGTACATCATGTCCATCTATCAAGAAAAAAATTATAAGACATGCTAAAAGGCAATGAACACACTTTGAAGACACAGCACAAGCATCAGAATGAGACGTGACAGGGACGTTGGAATTATCAGAATGGGAATTTAAAACAACAATGATTAATATGCTAAGGGCTCTAATGGATAAAGTAGGCAGCATGCAAAAACAGATGTGCAAAGTAACCAGAGAGGTAGAAATCCTAAGAAAGAACTAAAAATAAATGCTAAAGATCAAAAACACTATATCAGAAATGAAGAATGCCTTTGATGGGCTTATTAGTAGACTGGACATGGCTGAGGAGATAATCTCTGAGCTTGAGTATATATCAATAGAAACCTCCAAAACTGAAAAGTAAAGAGAAAAAGGACTGAAAAAAAAAAAAAACAGAACAGAATATCCAGGGACTGTGGGACAAGTACAAAAGGTATAACATATGTATAATGTTGTATCTTGTAACATATGTGTGTTACATATGTTGTATATGTAACATCTGTATAATGACAGGAGAAGGAAGAGAAAAAGAAACAGAAGAAATATTTGAAACAAAAATGGCTGAGAACTTCCCCAGATTAATGTCACACACCTAATCACAGATCCAGGAATTCAGAGAACATCAAGCAGGATGAATCCCAAAAAACTACACCTAGGCATATTTTTTTCAAATTATAGAAAATCAATAATAAAGAAAAAATCCTGAAGGAAATCAGAAAAAAACCCACCTTACCCATAAGAGAACAAAAATAAATTACATTAGACTTCTCCTCAGAAACCACACAAGCAAGAAGGGAATGGAGACAAATATTTAAAGTGTTAAGAGAAAAAAACAACAACCTAGAATTCTGTACCCTGCAAAATTATCCTTCAAAAGTGAAGGAGAAATAAAGACTTTCTCAGGCAAAAAACAAAAAAATTGAGAGAATTTGTCACTAGTAGATTTGACTTGCAAGAAATGTTAAAAGAAGTTTTTTAGAGAAGGAAAATAATATAGGTCAGAAACTTGAATCTACATAAAGAAAGAGCATCAGAAAAGGAATAAAGAATAATTAAAAATTTTTGTTTTTCTTATTCTTAATTGATCCAACAGATAACATTTTGTTCAAAATAATACCAACAATGTATTCAATTATATGTGTGTGCTTATGTATGCATATATATAAGTAAAATGAATGACAACAATGATGCAAGGGATGGGAGGGAAGAATTGGGATTATTTTGTTATTATATGGTACTCACACAACCAATGAAGTGTTATAGTGTTATTTGAAAGTGGACTCAGATTAGCTGTAAATGTATATTCCAAACTCTAGGGCAACCACAAAAAAGATTTTTAAAAGGAGTATAACTAATATGCTAAGAAAGACAAAAATGGAATCATTTAAAATGCTCAATTAGGGCCAGCCCTGTGGCGTAGCAGTTAAGTGTGCCACTCCGCTGCTGGCGGCCCGGGTTCAGATCCCGGGCAGGCACCGACACACCGCTCGTCAGGCCATGCTGAGGCGGCATCCCACATAAAGTGGAGGAGGATCGGCACAGATGTTAGCTCAGGGCCAGTCTTCCTCAGCAAAAAGAGGAGGACTGGCATGGATGTTAGCTCAGGGCTGATCTTCCTCACGACATAAATAAATAAATAACTTTTAAAATAAAATAAAATAAAATGCTCAATTAAAACAATGTATGAGAGGGCCGGCCCCGTGGCTTAGCGGTTGGGTGCACACGCTTCGCTGCTGGCAGCCCTGGTTCGAATCCCGGGCGAATTCGGATCCCGGGCGTGCACCGATGCACCGCTTCTCCAGCCATGCTGAGGCCACATCCCACGTACAGCAACTGGAAGGATGTGCAGCTATGACATACAACTATCTACTGGGGCTTTGGGGAAAAAAAATAAAATAAAATAAAAAATTTAAAAACAAAACAATGTATGAGAAAGCCTATATTTCTCCACATCCTCACACGTATAATATTGTATTCAACCTTTTTTACCAATATAGGGAAACATGATATCACAGTGTAGTTTTAATTTGTTTTTCTTCTTATGAGGAATAATATTTTTTAAAATAACGTTTAAAATAATGTATGAAAATATTTGTATTTTCTTTCTGTGAGCTGTCTATTGCTTGAAGACTTTTTAAGGGAAAAAATGAGTTTCAGAATGCTTTTTTTGAATGATATTGTAGACCAGAAAATGTGTCATTTAATTTTAGGTTATTTTGAAAAAATATCCCAAAAAAGAGTTGGGGAAATTTATAAGGAACAGTGATTCTACTGATATATGATAGCTGCAGTGACCTAACTGTATATGTAACACAGAACAAAATTGAACAATTTCTATCAAACCTCTAGTACATTTATCTTCTTAATAAGTGAGTCAGACAATTTATGTCTAAAAGAGTTGTTGGAATGACATCAGCAAGATGGCAGAAGTCCTAGCCCTTGTTCCCCCACACATACACAGATTTGACTATGATATAAGCAACAAAATACCTTTATGAGAAGTACAGAATCCAGTTAAGAAGTTGGAGTACTCCAGACAAACACAAGGCTGAGATCAGCTGCTGAAATGGGTAAAAAAGATCATTTTCATTTTACCTGTATCACAACACAGCACCAAGAGAGATTGTGACTCTGCTTTTGTTGTGGGGGAGGGGAGCAGAAAGAGCGGGGCAAACTTCCAACATCCCTGGCCCTTCAGTACACTCCTAGAGGAGCCAGCTTCTGTCTCATTTCACATGGCGTGCTGAAAGAACTGCATGGTCCAGATGCCTGGGGTAGCTAAGGGAATGGACATATTCCTGTAGCTGGCATGGCTCTGCAAGATTGGAAAAAGGCACATAACTGAGGCATCTCCCCCAGAAGGGAGAGGAAAGAGTAGAGCATGCCCCTAGAGTCCCCAATCTTTTAGTGTGCCACCCAAGGGGCTGGTTTCTATATCACTTCACACAGAGCACTGACATAAAAATTCTTAGAAGAAAACATAGGGGAAAAGCTTCATAACATTGGGCTTGGCAATAATTGATATGATATGATACTGATATGGATATGACACCAAAAACACAAGCAACAAAAGCAAAATTAGACAAGTGGGACTACATAAAACTAGAAAGCTTCTGCACAGCAAAGAAAGAAAATAATCAACAGAGTGAAAAGGCAATCTATAGAATGAGAGAAAATATTTGCAAACCATTTATCTGATAAGAGATTGATATCTAAAATATACAAGGAACTTTTACAACTCAACAGCAAGAAAACAAATAACCTATTTTAAAGATGGACAAAGGACTTGAATAGACATTTCCCCAAAGAAGACATACAAATGACCAATAGGTATATGAAAAGATGCTGAATAGCACTGATCACCAGGGAAATGCAAATCAAAACCACAATGAGATATCATCTCACAGCTGTTAGGATGGCTATTGTCAAAAAAACAAAAGGTAACAAGTGTTGGTGAGGATGTGGACAAGTTGGAACCCATATACACTGTTGGCAATAATCTAAAACGGTGCACGGGGCGGCCCCATGGCTTAGCGGTTAAGCGCGCGTGCTCCGCTACTGGTGGCCCAGGTTCGGATCCCGGGCGCGCACTGACGCACTGCTTCTCCCACCATGCTGGGGCCGCATCCCACATACAGCAACTAGAAGGATGTGCAGCTATGACATACAACTATCTACTGAGGCTTTGGGGGGAAAAATAAATAAACAAAATCTTTAAAAAAATAAAATAAAATAAAATGGTGCAGCCACTAGGGAAAACAGTACAGAGATTCCTCAAAAAATAAAAATAGAATTACTATATGATCTAGAAATCCTACTTCTGGGTATATATTCAAAAGAATTGAAATCCGGATCTAGAAGAGATAGTAGCATTCCAGTGTTCATTACAGCACCATTCACAATAATCAAGATGTGGAAAAAACCTAAATGTCCATCAATAGATGAATGGATAAAGAAAATGTGGTATATACATGTGATGGAATATTATTCAGCCTTAAAAAAAAGAAGAGAATCCTGCCATAGGCGCACAACATAGATGAACGTAGAGGACATTATGCTAAGTGAAATAAACCAGTCACAGAAGGACAAATATGCTAAGTGAAATAAACCAGTCACAGAAGGACAAATATTGCATGATTCCCTTATATGAGGTATCTAAAATAGTCAAACTCATAGAAATAGAGAGAATGATGGTGGTGGCCAGGGGTTCGGGGGGAAGGGGACATGGGGAGTTGCTGTTTAATGGGTATCAAATTTCTGTTACACAAGATGAACAAATTCTAGAGATCTATTGTACAATATTGTGCCTATAGTTAACAATAGTATATTATACACTTAAAAATTTGTTAAGAGGATAGATCTCATGTTAAATGTTCTTACCATAATAATTCTTTTTTAATTTTTAAAAGACTTATAAAGAGTTTTAAGCTATAGTACTTAATAAAAGAAAATAATGATTAAAAGGATATTAATGCTTAAGAGAGGGCCAGCCCGTGGCTTAGCGGTTAAGTGCGTGCACTCCGCTGCTGGCGGCCCGGGTTCGGATCCTGGGCGCGCACCGTCGCACCACTTCTCCTGCCATGCTGAGGCCGCGACCCACATACAGCAGCTGGAGGGATGTGCAGCTGTGACATGCAACTATCCACTGGGGCTTTGGGGGAAAAATAAATAAATAAAATTTTTTAAAAAATGCTTAAGAGAGTTACAATTAAGGGAATTTGCTACTTATGTTCTACTCTTGTTTATAGCTATCTAGAACGTTATAATATACCTAGCATTCCAATATTTTCATAGTATTGTATTCTGGAAGAATTTTGTCTCAAAATGCAATAACATTAATTTTAGTACATTTAAAAATTTGCACAAGAAAAATTAAATAATTTTAATTTGGCATGCTGTAGGACTTTGAGTAAAAAGATCTTTAAATTCTATTTTAATCTCTGGATTAAAATCTCTGATATTTGTCTGAATTTCTAAGAAGCAGGATTGTATTAGGACAAGAATTTGGGGCTTGAAGACTTGAGTGAAAATTATGACTTCTTACTAGCTGTGTGACCTTGGTAAGTTAAATAACTACTCAGTCTCCATTTTCCTCATCTGCAAAGTAGAAATAACAGTACCAATTCAAAAGATTGTTGGAAGGATTGTATTAGATAATGTATCTAAATGCCTAGCTTAAGTAGGGTCTACCCTAAATACTATTCCCCCTTTCTTTCTCCTTTGTGTAAATGTAATAATGAAAAGTTTTAAATGTAATTGTAAACTCTAAATTCTGAATCTTTACAATATAAGTGTTACAGAAAAAACACTTTCAGTAATCTTTTTGAAAAATCACATTAATTACACCAATGATTTGTCTGTATACTCTTTGAAGAAGTCATTAAAACATTGTGTGATTAGTACTTTTCTAATTAAAATATCATAATAATTAATGTAATTTCCTATCATAGTCAATAAATATTTAAATCCTTCATATTAAAATAATATATACTTTTTGATTTGATATTGTCAGAGCTTGATGTGTTTTGGTATATCTCCTCTAATATTTGACAATCACCAGTGTGTTTCATTCTACCTCAGAAAAATTAGATTCAAAGTAAGTGGTTTGTAGCCAGTGAGTGATTAAACTTAAATTTCTTAAACATTTCTTTCATTTTTTTTAAACCTACTCTACATCAATTTCCATCTCTTAACAGATCCTGAAGTTAAATCAATATAAAATTACAGTAGCATACACACACACGTTTATATTTACATATGTAAACAAGCATACACATAGGCTATACACATTAAAATATATCAGACTAAAATATAATCTATTTGGTATATTAGATTCAAAACTGTATTCAAACTGTATTCAAAACTGTATTCAAACTGGCCAGTTTGAAATTTTATATAAGCAGTTAATGCAAGAAATGTTTTAAAAAGAAAAAGTAACCCTGCTGGAGCTGGTTTGAGTTTACTTACATAGTTGGAGCTCTTTGAAAGAGATTGAGGAAGATTACTTGCCAACATTTTATTTTATCAACTTAATTTTGAAACTTTTATTTTTTTCATAAATGTTTCATAAAACGTTCTCAGTGTTTCCATATAAATGTTTGCCCAGCCCAGCTATTTGATAAAATATCCACAAGATGGTGCCATGGTTAACATGTTAACATGGGAATTTGAGAACTTGGAGAGAAAAGTGTTTGACACAGCATTGTGTGTGACAAAATTACCACCAAATTTTGATTCATTTGCTCTACTAATACTCATTTATGCATTTCCAATGTTCAAGTTATTACATTTTAGTATCAAATTTTTTATTCTTTGTACAAATATATTTCTTCAAAAGGAATATTAAACAATGAAATGATACTCAAAGTTGCTAATAGAGACATAAATTGGTCCTTTTATGCTTTACAAATTAATGGATATGTTTTTAATCGTCTCTTGCTCCATCTATACTGCCAAGTTTAAGAATAACATCCAAATGGCATCCCATTGACTAGCTTAAGTTAAACTTATATACAGGACAGGTCTTTCCTGTAAATTGAATTGTGTCCCCCCAAAATTAATATGTTGAAGGCTTAACATATTAAGGACACAGCCAGAAGATGGCCACCTGCAAGCCAGGAAGAGTTCTCACTAGAAACTGGTTGTACTAACATCCTGATTTTGGACTTTCAGCCTCTAGGACTGTGAGAAAATAAATGTCTATTGTTTAAACCACCCAGTCTATGGTACTTTGTTATGGCAGCCTGAGCAGACTAAGACAGTCTTTAACAAAGAAAATTATCAAAATTGAAGAAAACAATTATTAAAAATAAAGCCTGTTTGCACAGTAGATGGAAATTGATATTATTAATAATAATTAACTATTATTTATAGTTAATCATATATAATTGTTAATAATAGTTGAGGCTGTTGCAGTTTTGAGTTCACCATAGCTGTAGTAATAATGGTATGTTCATGAAATATCTAATATAATCATTCAAGAGAGTGTTCTGAAGGAAAAATTTACAGGAGAATTTGATGAGTGGGTGGAGAGAATTTCCAAAAATAGCCAAACGTGTATAGCAGGAATACCTTGAAATTTAAGAAAGCGCTGAAGAGGGAAGCCAGGAAATGGGTAAAAGTGAAATGTAAAACTTGACTGTGGAAAAGAGGAAGTGTGAAAATGTCTCTGATTGGATTTCCTACAAACACCTAAAGTCGTTATTTAAAAAATTTATCACTAAACTCTTATCTCTTTGCATTTTTCTATTACGGCATGCAATTATTATTAGTTAGCTCTACTTGAAACCTTGAAAGTCTTCTTTGATTTCCCAGTTCTTTATTTGACATTACTTACCCATCACAAAATTTTGCCAATTCTTCCTCTGTGTAATAGGTTTAATATGTTTTCTGCCTCATTTCTGAGTTACTTATTTAAAAAACTTATAAAAAACCTGAATTACTTGTAAAAAAACTTATATACTCTCCCAGGTTTTAATTTAGTAGCCTATTTTCAACATAATCTATTGCTTAAGAATTACTTTTCATAAATTGTGTTTTGGTGATATAACTATTCAAAAATCTGGTTTCCTTTTGGACTCATTCTGAACTTTGCAACCTTTCAATTATTGCCTCTTTTCTCCTATCTTTCAATAGTCATTTCTCATTACTCATCATCAAATCATATGTTCATTTAATGCAGAAACACTGGTAAAAAAAAAAAAACCATTTGAAGGCTATGGATAATTGGTATCTTTTTTAAAAACTTATTTTGAAATAATTTCAAACCTAAAAAAGAGTAGCAAGAATAGTACAAAGTTTTGTATACTCTTCCCTGAAATTTACTAATTTTTTGTTTTGATACTTTTTCATTATCGCTCTTTTCTTTCACTCTCTCTACACACACACATATATACATATATGCATTTTTTCAATTTTTTTATTGTGGTAAAATACACTTGACATAAAATTTACCCATCTTAACCATTTTTAAGTGTACAGTTCAGTGCTATTAAATACATTTATAATGTTGTGCAACTATCCTATGCTATGGAGATGGGGCTATGTAGACGGAGAGCTATCCATCTCCATAGCTCTTTTCATCTTGTAAGACTGAAACTCTATACCCATTAAACAATAACCCCACATTCTCCCCTCCTCCCAGCACCTGGAAACCACCATTCTACTTCCTACCTCTGTAATTTTGACTACTCTAAGTATTTCATATAAGTATTATCATATAGTATTTGTCTTTTTGTGACTCATTTCAATTAGCATGATATCCTATGTTGTAGCATGATATCCTACGTATTAGCATGTTCATATATGTTGTAGCATATTGCAGAATTTTTTCCTTTTTAAGGCTGAATAATATTCCATTGTATGTGTGTACCATATTTTGTTTATCCATTTATATGTCAATGGACACTTGGGTTGCTTCCACATGTTAGCTATTGTGAATAATGTTGCTATGAACATGGGTGAACAAATATCTCTTCGAGACCCTGCTCTCAATTCTTTTGGTTATATACCCAAAGTGGAATTGCTAGATCGCATGTACACGTATATTTAGTATATTTAAGATATTTTCTGAGTCATTTGAGAGTGAAAGTTGTAGACATAATGCCCCTAAATACATCCGTGTGTATTTCCTAAGAACAGGAAAATATCTGCTTATATATCCACAATACAATTACCAAATTTAGGAAATTTTACATTGATAAATTAGTATTATCTAATGTACAGTCCATATTCAGTTTTTGGCAGTTGTCTCAGTAATGTCCTTGTGCCATTTTTCCCTTGAAACAGAATCCAATGCAGGGTTACACATTGCGTTTTCTTGCTATGGCTCTTTAGTCTCCTTTAGTCTGGAATGGTTTTTCAAATTTCCTTTGTCTTTCATGATATTGATATTTTTGAAGAGTACAGGTCAGTTTACCCTTCTATTTGTGTTTGTCTGATGTTTCCTCATGATTAAATTCAGGTTATGCATTTTGGCCAAATACTACATAATGATGATGTCAGTTTGTCCCATTACATTACATATGTTACGTTGTCATTACATTAGTTATTGCTTTGTTTTCCAATGCTACTTTTTTGGAAAAATCAGTAGATATACGTATATTCTCTTATTTCCCCTTATTTCTTGCATAAAAGGTAGCATATTATATTTACTCTTCTTATATATATTCTGCTTTTTTTCACTCAACAGTATATCCCGGAAATTCTTCCATTTTGGTTTATAGATATCTTCCTCATTCTCTTTTACAGTTGCATACTCTATTGTGTGGCTGTACTATGATTTATTCAACCAATCTCCTATGTATAAGCATTTAAGTTTTTTTCAGTATTCTGTAATTACAAATAATGGAGCGATGAATAACCTTGTGCTTATGTCTTTTCGTATTATTGGAGATGTATTTTGAGGGTAAATTCTCAGACATGGGATTACTGGTCAAAAGATAAATATATATGTGACTTGTTAGATATTGCTATATTCACCTCTATAAGGAATGTACTATTTTTCATTCCCATCAGCAATTTATGAGAGCACTTGGTTCCTGAAAGCCTTACCAACACAGTGTGTTAAAAAGCTTGCAAAGTTTGGTCAATCTGACAGGTAAGAAATGGTATCAGAGCGTATTTTTTAGCCCAAAGGACTTCCTGTGGTATTTCTTCTAGTGTAAGTCTGCTAGTGATGAATTCTCTCAGTTTTTGTTAATCTGGTAATGTCTTACATTTAATTTTGAAGGATCGTTTTACTGGATATAGAATTCTTGTTTGACAGTCTTTATTTTTTTAGCACTTTGAATATGTTACCCCGCAACTTCTGGCCTCCATGACTTCTAATTAGAAATCAGCTGTTAATCTTATTTAGGACGTCTTTTACCTGATGAGTTATATCTCCCTTGCTGCTGTCAAGATTTTCTCTTTTTCTTTCAACAGTTTTATTGTGAAATTTCTAGGTGTGAATCTCTATGAGTTTATTCTACTTGGAGTCTATTCTGCTACTTGGTTGTGTAGATTAACGTTTTTCATCAAATTTGGGAAGATTTTGGCCACTATTTCTTCAAATATTCTTTCTGCCTATTCTATCTCTCCTTTTCTTCTTGGACTCCCATTGTGCGTATGTTGATGTGCTTGATGGTGTCTCATAGGTCTCTGAGACTCTGTTCATTTTTGTCAATTCTTTTTTCTTTCTGTTCCTCAGACTAGATAATCTCAATTATGTATTCTCACATGCATAATAGTATATATGCATAATGCATAATGGTAGTACCAGAAGGAGAGCAGAGAGAGAAAGGATCATAAAAAATACTTTAAGAAATTATTGCCAAAGACTTCCTAAATTTGATGAAAAACATTAATCTACACATAAAAAAAGCTCAACAGACTCCAAGAAGGATAAATTCAAAGATATCCACCCCTAGACACAATCACAGGCTTCTACAAGCCAGGTTTATGATTTCTTTGGCAACACAATTTCCTAAAATATTTAGTAGGTTTCTGATTTACTTCCAGGCAGTTATATGTGCTAATAATCACAGACCAAGTTGCTTTCTTGAGATTAACTTAATTACGTTTTTTGTCTGTACAAGACCTATCCGTTTCTCATTTAATGGCAGCTATAGTGAGTCCATTTCAATTAATAACAGGCTTGGGTGGGAAAGCATCACCCTTAATTTAATCTTTACAGCAGGTCTAACTGCCATTTTCTAGAAGAGAAGTCTTGATGGAAGAAGCTTGAGAAAAATCTGGAGCTATATACTCTCTTGGTTTGGAGGAATATAAGTAGTTGTATTTTTCCAATCCTGCTGGGTGTGAGTCAACTTAGACTGTAGTCCACAGGCAGCGAGAATCTCCCTTAAGAGATTACTGAGTTCTCTTTCATCTCTGCTTGAAAATTGGCCAGTTCTTGTCTGAACAAATTTCTTTCTTGTAATATCTTGCTACAAGCAGCAAGGAATAGCCAAGACACACTATATGCTGTTATTTTCTAACCCCTTCATCTAGAGCTCCAGATTCTGTCAGCACATAGTTTTATTTCCAAGATATCAAAGACAATAATTTTACCAAATTTTTTGCCACAGCATATGAAGATAATTAACTTTCCTGCACGCAATTGTTTCCTTTTCATCTACTGCCAGACTACTAAGCAAATGCTGCATATTTGAGTAACTTTGTTATAGTGTCACCCATTTCTTTTTGTGTGTGTGTATGTGTGTGTATGGGGAGATCAGCCCTGTGCTAACATCTGCCAATCCTCCTGTTTTTTTTGCTGATGAAGACTCGCCCTGGGCTAACATCCATGCCCATCTTCCTCCACTTTATATGGGACGCCGCCACAGCATGGCTTGCCAAGCAGTGCATCAGTGCATGCCCAGGATCCGAACCGGTGAACCCCGGGCCACCGCCGTGGAGCGTGCGCACTTAAACGCTTGTGCCACCAGGCCAGCCCCTAGTGTTACCCCTTTCTTATAATGAATACTGTATTAATAAGGGTTTGCTTCAGATAACAGAAACAATACTAGGTATTTTAAGCAGGATATAATTTAACGCAGGGAATTAGGTGCTTACAAATCTTTGGAGAGTTGAGGAGCAGCTTCTAGAATAAGCATCCTGGAATTACTACCAGAATAAGTCTGAAGTGATACATTAGGGGGCAACTACCACTGAGGCCACTGCATCTATGCTTTAAGAAGCTGCTGCTGCAATGGTCTCTTACACCCAAGAAGGCAAAGAATGAGTGTCTAACACAGGAAACTAGAGATTAAAAAGTCTAAATTCAGATGGAGAAGCATTGCCATGACTATTGCTTCTTTACTCACAGGGTAACGGAGACTGGAATGCTTTTGCAGAAAGCTGCACATTTACAAAAGCTGTTTTCTAGCAGCAACAGACATGAGCTATAGCTCAGGTCTCAATTTTACCTTCCAAATCTCACATGGGTATATTCTATTGGTAGAACCTGAGTCATATCCAGAACCCTAGCCACAAAGGAGTCTGGGAGATGTACTTTTTTAAGCTTTCCAACCTCTCCAAATATATGAAGAGAGAAATGGAGGTTGAGAGAACTATCCAAAATATCCACCATAGTCTATTAATGTGGCTAATTTCAATTATGTTTTTTTACATTACTAAGCTAAGTTTCATTTGACCATGTTGCATTTTTTTAAATACACTATTGGATTCAGTTAGCTAATATTTAGGATTCTTACATGTATTTTCATAAGTGAAATTGGCTTGTAAGTTTCTTGTATTATCCCTATTTGGATGCTCTGTCAAGGTTATTGTTCCCTCATGAAAAGAATTACTGCTCCCTCTTTTTCCTTGTTCTGTCCTCTGAAAACTTGGTAGAACTCTACTCTTTGACATTAGCATTTGGAAAGGGGAAATAGGGAAAGGAAGAGGGAACTGACTCCCATTTCATCTTCTTTAAATGATATTTGTTTCTGAAAGTTTTCTACTTCATGTTGTGCTATTTTTTCCATTTAAAAAATATTTTCAGGAATTTCTCTTTTTATCTATGTTTTCGAATATTTTGGCATATAGTTTTCATCATAGCTTACATAAGTTTAAAATCTTGGCTATATCTGTGATTTTTTTCTGATTTTAATTCTGTATTTTCTTTCTTCCTTTATTTATATCTCTCTTTCTCATTTTATTGATCTCTCTCTTTTCTCTTGATCAGTTCTGCTTGAGTGTACTATTTTATTTTATCTCAGTGTGCTAAAGCAATAGTCACCAGCCAGTAAAAACCTAGTCTTCCCAACTAAGATTGCACTTTTGTTGTTGCTGTTGAACTTGTATGAAGCAACATAGTATAAAAAATAGTAATGAGATCCAATATCCATTTATGATAAAAACTCTCAATAAAATGGGTATAGAAGGAAAGTGCCACAACATAATAAAGGCCATATATGATAAACCCACAGCCAACATCACACTCAACAGGGAAAAACTGAAAGCCATCTCTGTGAGAACAGGAACAAGACAGGGGTGCCCACTCTTGCCGCTCTTATTCAACATAGTACTGGAGGTTTTGGCCAGAGCAATTAGGCAAGAAAAAGAAATAAAAGGGATCCAAATTGGCAAGGAAGATGTGAAACTCTCACCATTTACAGATGACGTGATTCTATATACAGAAAACCCTAAAGAATCCATCAGAAAACTGTTAGAAATAATCAACAACTACAGCAAAGTTGCAGGGTACAAAATCAACTTACAAAAATCAGTCACATTTCTATACTCTAATAACGAACTAACAGAAAAAGAACTCAAGAATACAATCCCATTTACAATCACATCAAAAAGAATAAAATATCTAGGAATAAATTTAACCAAGGAGGTGAAAGACCTATACAATGAAAACTATAAGACATTATTGAAAGAAATCAATGATGACATAAAGAAATGGAAAGATATTCCATGCACATAGATTGGAAGAATAAACACAGTTAAAATGTCCATATTACCTAAAGCAATCTATAGATTCAATGCAATCCCAATTAGAATCCCAATGAGTTTCTTCACAGAAATAGAACAAAGAATCCTAAAATTCATATGGGGCAACAAAAGACCCCGAATAGCTAAAGCAATCCTGAGAAAAAAGAACAAAGCTGGAGACATCACAATCCATGACTTCAAAATATACTACAAAGCTATAGTAATCAAAACAGCATGATATTGGTACAAAAACAGACACAAAGATCAACGGAACAGAGTTGAAAGCCCGGAAATAAAACCACACATCTACAGAGAGCTAATCTTCGACAAAAGAGCCGAGAACATACAACAGAGAAAGGAAAGTCTCTTCAATAAATGGTGTTAGGAAAACTGGACAGCCACATGCAAAAGAATGAAAGCAGACCATTATCTTTTGCCACATACAAAAATTAACTCAAAATGGATTAAAGACTCAAAGGTAAGACCTGAAATCATAAAACTCCTGAAAGAAAATATAGGCAGTACCCTCTGTGACATCGGTCATAGAAGCATCTTTTTGAACACCATGTCTACTCAGGCAAGGGAAACAAAAGAAAAAATAAACAAATGAGACTACATCAAACTAAAGAGCTTCTGCAAGGTAAAGGAAACCCAGAACAAAACGAAAAGACAACCTACCAACTGGGAGAAAATATCTGCAAATCATAAATCCGACAAGGGGTTAATCTCCAAAATATATAAAGAACTCATACAACTCAACAACAAGAAAACAAACAACCCGATCAAAAAATGGGCAGAGGATATGAACAGTTTTCCAAAGAAGATACACAGATGGCCAGCAGGCACATGAAAAGATGTTCAACGTCACTAATCATTAGGAAAATGCAAATCAAAACTTCAATGAGATTATCACCTTACACCTGTTAGAATGGCTATAATTACCCAGACAGAAAATAACAAATGTTGGAGAGGATGTGGAGAAAAGGGAACCTTCATACACTGCTGGTGGGAATGCAAACTGGTGCAACCACTGTGGAAAACAGTGTAGAGATTTCTCAAAAACCTAAAAAATAGAAATACCATATGACTCACCTATCCCACTACTGGGTATTTATCCAAAGAACTTGAAATCAACAATTCAAAGAGACTTATGCACCCCTATGTTCATTGCAGCATTATTCACAATAGCCAAGATGTGGAAGCAACCCAAGTGCTCATCAACTGATGAATGGATAAAGAAAATGTGGTATATATGTACAATGGAATACTACTCAGCCATAAAAAAAAGACAAAATCATCCCATTTGCAACAACATGGATGGACCTTGAGGGTATGATGTTAAGTGAAATAAGCCACACAGAGAGAGCCAAACACCACATGATTTAACTTATACGTGGAAGATAAACAAACACATGGACAAAGAGAACAGATTAGTGGTTACTAGAGGGGAAGGGGGCAGGGGGGTGGGCATAAGGGGTAAAGGGGCACATATATATGGTGACTAACAAGTAATAATGCACAACTGAAATTTAACAATGTTATAAACTATTATGACTTCAATAAAAATGTAAAAAATAGTAAAGAGAAAAGAGTGCAGTTAGAAATCTCTGGGGCCGGCCCTGTGGCTTAGCGGTTAAGTGTGCGCGCTGCGCTGCTGGCGGCCTGGGTTCGGATCCCGGGCGCGCACCGACGCACCGCTTCTCCGGCCATGCTGAGGCCACGTCCCACATACAGCAACTAGAAGGATGTGCAATTATGACATACCTATCCACTGGGGCTTTGGGGTAAATAAATAAATAAATAAATAAAATTAAAAAAAAAAAAAGAAATCTCTGTCCACCTGTGGTCCCTAGCCCTCTCTGACTCCAGGACACTCTTTCTTCTACACTTTGTCCCCAAAACCTTCAATCTCTCTAAAGTTTTCTCACAGTTCTTGAGTTAGTTGATGAGAATGGACCTGAGATCTATCAATTCCCGTTTCCTGTGGCCTCTCCCGTAAAGCATTCAGTGGAGGGAGCCAATGGATCAGAGTCTGTCAAGAGACAGCAACCATACTAGTTATTTGTATATAAAGAACTTGATATAAATATTTTTAACTAGGCAACTGAAAGAGTAAACAGAGAACTTTAAGGTATCCCAGAAGCAGCAACTGCAGAAAGCAGCTATCACTCCTAGTGCTGGGAGAACACTGGGAAGAGATTGCAGTTACTAAAATTTAGAAACTTAAAAAAGGGCTGCCAGAGATGAAACTCAGCCATCTCAGGAGGCAGTGCTGCTTGATTGCTACTGATGGCACTAAGTTTGAATGGGAGCCTTGTGGGGCTGGGACCAAAACTTCTTAGGAGGGGACACCACAGGCTGAAGCTAGTGCCTTTGAGGGGAATAGGGAACAATGAAGCTGGTTCTACAAGAGTTGGAATGACTGAATCCTGTATTTAGTTCATGTGATAGGAAGGAACTCTTGCATGAGTGAAGAATTGCTGGGATGCCACTTATAGGAACTGTGAGTACACAGGAAGCCTACAGAAGCCCAAATGGAACAAACAGAAAAGAGCAGGTTTCTTCTTTCTCCTCAAGTTTGGCAATCTCTCTCAATTGCTACCTATTCGCAGAGCCACTTTCAATCTCCTGGAAATTTTCTCACAGTTTCTGTGTTAGTTGCGAGAATTGTCCTGAAACCTATCAGTTACCCAGCCAGGGTTTGCAAAGTCCCAGCTGTAACCTAACAAAGCAGAGTATACAAGGGTAGGTTTGGAGCTCAAGGACAGTAGCACAATCACTGAGACAGCCAGCAACTGCTGCTGGTTCACCATTCTGTTTGAAACCACAAACCCACAGTCTGAATGTAAGGGTTAATGCCACCATTAAGATTCTATAGAAAGAAGGGTATTACCAAAAGAATGAGACTATGTCACTTCCTTTGGCTATGTGGCTACAGCTTCTTGTATCAATCTGTCTTGTAGGCATGGCTTTGCAAATCTGATTGGAACAAACAATGTGGCCACCTCCTTTTACCCTTGGACATTGCTTAGACAGGCATTGCTAATATTTATAGTTTTATTCCTCCTTTTCTATGCTGTTGATGAACATCTCCCTTTTATAACTTTCTTCTTTTACATTCAATAATACATTTAATAAGTAATGTGTAGCTGATCTAACAGACTTTGTTTTAGAGCACTGGCTCTACCTGTTGAACAGAAACTTTAGAATCTGCAGAAGTGGTTCCAGAATCTCTATATAGGTAGGAAACAGGGACAGCAAACTAGTATAGAACAGTACTTCTCAAATTCCGTATGGTGAAAGTTCTTTTAAATTTCCCTATCTATTATATACCAATACTTTTGAAAAAATAAAATAAGAATGTATTATTTTAAAAAATGAAATAGTTAAAAACAAAGACATACAGAAAGCAAGCCAAACTTCTTATTATTAGATTCAACAAACATAAAATTACATTTCAATAAAATAATCAGTACAAACATTAAATAGGAATAAAGGAAATAATTTTAAATCTGTATGCCTTTAATTTCTCTTTCTTGCCATAAGACACTGGCTAGAATTTCACATAAAATGTTAAATAGAAGGTGGTGAGAGACAACTTCTTTGACTTGATGCTGATATTAGGAGGAAGTATTTGGTCTTGCACCATTAAAATATGATATTACATATGTAAGGTTTTGTTAGCTGCCCTTTATCAAGTTGAGGAAGTTCTCTTTTATTCTTAGTTTCTTAAAAGATTTTATCATGAATAAATGTTGAATTTTGTCAAATGTTTTTTCTGAAATTATCATGTTTTTATCCTTTATTCTATCAATACAATATATTACATTAATGAGTTTTCATATATTAAACCAATTCCTGGGATAAATCTCACTTGGTCATGGTGTATAATCTTTTCTATATGTTGCTGGATTCTATTTGCTAATACTTTGTTAAAGATTTTATATCTATATTCATGAGGGATATTGGTCTGTATTTTTATATTCTTGTGATGTCTTTATCTGGCTTTGGTATCAGGGTAATACTGCCTCATAAGTTGAGTTGGGGAGTGTTCCTCCTCTGTTTTCTGAAATAGTTGATGTAGAATTGGCATTATTTCTTCTTTAAATATTTGATAGAATTTATCTGTGAAGACATCTGAGCACATGTGCTCATGCATGTGTGTCTGTATGTAAAAGTCTTTTTATTACTAATTCAGTTTATTTCCATGTTATACGTATATTCAGATTTTCTATTACTTCGAGTCAATTTTGGTAATTTCTGTTTTTCTAGGAATTTGTCCATGTCATCTAAAGTGTCTAATTTGGCATAAAGTTGTTCAAAATAATCCCTTTAATCCTCTCTTTTTCTGTAGGATTGGCAGTGGTAATTTCTGTCTTCTCTGTTTTTTCTTTGTCAATCTAGGTAAAGGTTTAGCTATTTTGTGGATGCTCTTAAAGAATCAACTTTTGGTTTCATTGATTTTTAAAATTGTTTTCTGTTTTCTATTTCATTGATTTCCTCTCTGATCTTTATTACTTCCTTCTTTTTGCTTACTTTGGGTTTAATTTGCTTTTTTGTTTGTTTGTTAAGGTTATGGCTTAGATATGGGCTAGAAATCTTTATTCTTTTCTAATATATGCATTTAAAGCTACATATTTTCCTTTAGGCCCTGATTTTGTCTCATAAATTTTGGTATGTTGTGTTTTCATTTTCATTCCTCTCAAAATATTTTCTAATTTCTCTTGTGATTTGTTAACGAAGAAACCCATGGGTTTAATAGCCCATGGGTTATTTAAAATTATGTTGATTTACAAATATTTGGAGATTTCCTAAATTTCTTTCTAATTTAAATCCACAGATTGGCAAACATATTCTAAATGATTTCAGTCCTTTTGAATTTACTGAGACTAGTTTCATATGACCATATGACTTTGTATATGGTCAGTTTGGGGAAATAGTCTATATATTGCTGAAAAGAAGGTATATTCTGCTGTTATTTGGTAGACTGTTCTAAAAATGCCTTAGGACAAGTTGGTTGATGGTGTTGTTCGAGTTTTCTCTTTCCTTATTGATTTTCAGTTATTGAGAATGATGTATTGAAGTCTCCACCCCAAACTGTTGATTTTTCCGTTTCTCTTTTTAATTCTGTCAAGTTTTGCTTCGTGTATTTTGTGCCTCTGTTGTTAGACGTGTGTACATTTTTCACTGTTATATCTTCCTAATGTATTGAGCTTTTTAACATTACAAAATGTGCCTCTTTGTCTTAAAATATATTTTATCTGATATTAACATGGTTGCTCTAACTCTCTTATAGTTACTCTTTCAATGATACGTCTTTTCCCATTTTACTTTAAACCTATTTGTGTCTTTAAATCTAAAGTGTATCCCTTGGGGCTGGCCTGGTGACATAGTGGCTATGTTCACGCACTCCACTTCAGCGGCCTGGGGTTCACGGGTTCAGATCCTGGACACGGAGCTACACACTGCTCGTCAAGCCATGCTGTGGCAGCGTCCCATATACAAAACAGAGGAAGATTGGCATGGATGTTAGCTCAGCGACAATCTTCCTCACCAAAAAAAAAAAAAAAGCGTATCTCTTATATATGGCATATAGTTTAATCTTGCCTTTTATACAGCCTTAAATTCTGTTCCTTTTAATTGGAGTATTTAGTCCATTCATATTTAATTAATTATGATGTAGCTAGATTTACATCTGTTATTTTACTATGTGTTTTCCATATGTCTAATGTCTGTTTTCATTCCTCTATTCTTTCTTTACTTCATTCTTGTTTTAAACAAATACATTTTAGTGTACTATTTCAATTCCTCTGTTGATTTTTTTAACAGAATATTTTGTAATTATTTTCATAATGTTTTCTCTAGGGATTACAACACACATCTTAATTTATGACCATCTCACTTACGGTTAATACTGACTCAATTCCAGCAAAATATACCAACTTCCTTGGTACTACTATTGTTATATATATCTACATATGTTATAAATTCAACAATATAATGTTATGATTGTTGCATCATACAGCCTTCTCTTTCAAAGAAATTAACAGACGAAAAGAGAAATATAGATATTTATACAGATTTTTATATTTACCCACGTTTACCATTTCTAGTGCTCTTCATTTCTTCTTATGGATTCAGGTTAATGTCTGATATTATTTCTTTTCAGCCTGAAGGTCTTCCTTAGTGTTTATTATAAGGTATGTGTGCTAGCAGTGAATTCTCTCAATCTTGTTTAATCTGGGAATATCTTTATTTTTCCTGAATTTTTATTATAGATTTCTTTGGTGACAGTTTTCCCCCCAGCACTTTGAATATGTCATTCCACTGCCTATCGTCCTCCATCATTGCTGATAAGTCAGCTGTTAATCATCTTATTGTTTCCCTATACTTGATGAATGTTTTTTCTCTTGCTACTTTCAAGATTTTCTCTTAGTACATGTGGGGTTTTTTGAGCTTCTGGAATATCTAAGTTAATTTTTTTTCTTTTAATCAAATTTGGGAAGGATTCAGCCATTATTCTTCAGATAATTTTTCTGCCCCTTTCTCCTTCTCTTCTCGTTCTGAGAGTTCCACTACATGTATGTTGGTTTACTTGATGTTGCTCCACTGGTCTCTGAGGCACTGTTAATCTTTATTCAACAATTTTACTCTGTGTTATTAAGTTTGGATTATTTGTATTGATCTAGCTTCAAGTTCACTGATTCCTTTTTTGGGAAAGGGGCATATAAATATGCAGTTAAGACTATCTAGTGATTTTTTCATTTTATTTATCTTACTTTTCAACTCTCAAATTACCATTTGCTACCTTTTAATAATTTCTACTTATATTCATATTCCCAGTTTGTTTACTCATTGTCATCATATTTTTATTTAATCTTTAAACATGGTTCCCTTTAAATTTTTTAACCTTGTTTATAATACCTGCTTTGAAGTCATTATGTGCTAAATCCAACATCTTGACCCACCTAGATTAAGTTTCCCTTAACTGCATTTTTCCTGAGTGTGGGTCATACTTTCCTGTTTATGTATGGATACAAGCAGCCCCAGGCAAGAACTCCACATACTCCTACTATTCAGCAGTTTTCACAAACACTTCTCAATTTGCTGTTTCCCTCTGGTCTATTTCCAGAGTAGTGAAAGTTGTTTTTAACAATTTTGTCCAGTTTTATAGTTGTTTTGAGGTGAGAGGATTTGTTAAAATTTTCATTCTGCCACAGCTAGAAGTTCTTCCCCCTTAATTCTATATTTTTAACACCACAAAGTAAATGTTATTGTTGTTGTTACTGTTGCTTACAGGCAATTTTTGTTTAGATTTTTCTACATGTTTTTTTATATATATATATATATATAGACACAAACACTATTTCTTTATGTATTGTAGACTACCCTGCAGGTATCATTTTCCCTATTCCTAAAATTAATTATTTTAGAAGATTTTTAGTTTAGGTTTCTTAATAGTAAACTCTCATAAATTTTGTTAATCTAAAAGCATGGTTTTTTTTTTTGTTTAAAAACCATCATTCTTGGGCCGGCCCCGTGGCTTAGCGGTTAAGTGCGTGCGCTCTGCTGCTGGCGGCCCGGGTTCGGATCCCGGGCGCGCACCGACACACCGCTTCTCCGGCCATGCTGAGGCCGCGTCCCACATACAGCAACTAGAAGGATGTGCAGCTATGACATACAACTATCTACTGGGGCTTTGGGGGGGAAAAATAAATAAATAAAATCTTTAAAAATAAATAAATAAATAAATAAAAAAAATAAAAACCATCATTCTTGAAATACAATTTTGTGGTTATTATATTATATTATATTATATTATGGTTATTTTTTCTGAGCACTTTGAAGATATTATTCTATTTCTTCTGCTTCTATGATTACTTCTGAGAGGTCTTCTCTCTGGCCCTACATGTTATTCCTTTATAAGTGACCTGCCCTTTCTTTCTGGCTACTTTTAAGATTTCTCTTTTCTCATCTATGTTGTTTTTTGAGTTTCTTAGCAATATATCTAAGAGTGGATTTTTTGTCTTCTTTTTGCTTATACTGCATGGTACATTTTATGGTTCTTATATCTGCATATTCATGTCTTTTATCAATTCTGGAAAATTCCAAGCTATAATCTCTTTGAATATTACATCTCCTCCATTCTTTCTTGGAATCTTCTTAGACATATGTTAGCTCTTAAGCTCTTTTTCCTATTTTCTTTATTACTCTTTATGCAATTCTTGGAAATTGCCTTATATCTGTCTTACTTTATATTTCAGGTCTATTGTCCACATTTTTCTTTAGCTAATCTATTCTTTAACTCATCAATTTTTTAAAATTTCTTTTATTTAATTTTTAATTTCTAGAAGTTTTATTTACTTTCAAATTTGTCTGATCATTTTGATTATCTCTTGTTTATTGATAATTTTAAAATATATCAATAATTTACTTATTTTGTATCTTTTATCTGATCTTCTAGTATATGAAGTTCCTAAAGGCCTAAATTTGTTGTCATTTTGCTGACTCTTATTCATGGTGACTTGTTTCCTTGTGTGTTTTATATTATGAGTTCATATAATCTATTGAATTCAATATATAGAATCATGATGGTCTAAATTGGGATTGCTTTCCTCCAAAGAGGATTTATGCTTCCTTCTAATAACCAGGGATGCTATAAATATTGGACTACTTTAGCCCATTCATGAACTCTAGTTAATTATTGGAGTCTTTAAAATTCAGCTCTTTCACTTTGGGGCAGGATCCACATTGTACCTCCCAATATTAGTGTTGGTATTGGCATTTAACTCCAATGGAACTTCCACTTTAGAATTTACTAACCCCTCACAATTCAGGTTTTATATCACTGTGTCTTTATTTTGGCTCTTGGAAATTTCTTTCACTTTATTGAATGCCCACCAAAGTTTTAAAAAGATGCGTATTGTATTTCATTCAGGATGTGATTATAATATAGTAGGAAAGCCCTTCAGAGTGTGAAGTCCAACATTTTTCCAGAAGCAGACCTTTCATGTATTAATTTTTTCAGAATTTTTGAATGATGTGTTACATTCCAAAAAATAAATTTATTTTGATTGTGAGTGTATTAAATATACAAATTAATAATGGGAGAAATAGCATTTTTTATGCTTGTATAAGGCATTTTTTCTATTTAATCAGCTTCATTTATCCCCATCAGGTTTATGCTTTTCAATATAAGTCTTGCATGTTTCTTATCAAATTCATAACTAGACATTGTTTGGATGGGTTTTTTTGGTGGTGGTTGTCATCACAATGGTTTTATTTTCATATATAGTAAAACTTTTTATTTTTGCATGTTTATTTTGTAACCAACTACTGTAGGAAAGTTTCTCATGTTTCTAAAAATCTTCAGTTGTTTCTCTCAGATTCTCTAGATATGCAATCATATTATCTGCAAATACTACTTTTGCCTCTTCCTTTCTAAATTAGTCCTTACTATTTTGTCCTTTCGTCTTGATGCATTGGCTATGACTATCACAAAGCTACATATTCTCGCACCAAAATCTTTCAAGATATAAGATATCTATGTAGCATATACCAAAACTGGAAATAAAATAATTGACTAAAATTATCTCTGAGCAGATATTTTAGTCCTTTAGATACCATTAGGAGGGCAAGTTATGCCAACAATAAGTTGATTTTAGATTTGATTTCTCTTTGGACCTAGATTCCAAGTGATTAAATTAATTGCATCCTGATTTTGATCTCTGGAGAGACTCATGGTTTGGAATCTCAAAAGGGTATCCTAAGCCCTCCTCAAAAATCCACCATACCAAATGATTTTAATGTTTTCAGTAATGTCTAAATCTCTTTTAGGCACTTAAAGAGGTGTCTTAATCCTCAAGAGCACTACTAAATAACCCTGTATATTTCTTTTCTCTAGAGTAATATAGTGTTCCTTAACCTTTACTACTAATTCCTATTTCCCAACCCTTTCATCATTTTCATTACTATCTTGTAAGCTTTCTCTAAAAGCCCTGTTTTCTGAGGTTATAGAACTTGTTTGTTGGCTCACAATCAGTGTAGTAAGTATCTACCCAGTACAAAGAGGGATAATTACAAATTGTTTGCCAGATATTGTTCTTCATTTCTGGATGTTAGGATTGTATTTGCATTTTTAAAAGCCTTACTTAATTGGACTTATCTTCAGATTGTGATACCTTGTTCTTAATCCTTTTCAGTCATACCTGCACATAGCCTGTGTTCAATTAAAAAGAAGTCATATCAAATAAACCTCTTCTTTTCTTTGGATAATGTGATTAGAAAGTGTTAATAGAACTTTATTAGAAGAAGGAAACCATTATTTCAGCTAACACTCTCTGGACCTAATCTCTTTTGACAACAGATAGTGGATAGCATAGGCATGTTGACTTGATAATTAAGCAACAAAATGAGTATTTATGTTAAAAATAATACTCATTGGTGGTGAACACAATGTAGACTATACATAAATCTAAATATAATGATGTACACCCAAAATTTATATAATTTTATAAACCAAAGTTACCTCAATGAAGAAATAACGATATTCAATAAGTAAGAATCATAGGTTTGTTTTAAGCTGGAGGCAGTCTTTGGTTATTAAAAACTAGTGGAAGGCCTTAGAGAAATGGCTAATTCTATAACTGGGGCAAGAAATATACAATATGAGCCAAAAAGTAAGAAAGTAGCGACAGAAAGTAAGAGAGAGCTCAAACTAACACCCACAATGTTGGGGGTATGTCAAAGGCATACAGTAGCCAACTGAAGGAGCTCTCAATAGCCAAAGCTTGAACAATTTGAACAACAAAATAAATGAAGTAGCATTGGATTATAACTCAAAGTCTAAGATAAATATCAACAAGCCCATACTGATGTAAATGATGATTGAATAAATGAATCATGGGGGAGAATAGACAAGTATCTCATGCAGAACAATTCTAAATAATTTATGTAGATAATCCACCTTTAAAGAGATGAAGCATAAATCTCCACTTTATAAGTGTGGGCTGCACATATTGACTTTCTTTCAAAGAGTAAATTATGTAAAGAGATTTTCTTAAAAAGAGAGAGAGAAGGTGATTTTACAGTGGAGAATCCTGACAAACACTATCTCAAGCCAGGTGACCAAGGCTAGCATCAACAATGATAAATCATACTGATAGTATTGATAGTAGTCATATTTTCTGACGAGAATGGCATTTTACCTCTGTGCTCTTCCTCCCAAAAACCCATAACGTCAGTCCATTCATGAGAAAAAAATCAGACAAATTCCACAAAATACCTGGCCAGTACTCTTCAAAACTGTTAAAGTCATAAAGAACAAGCAAAGTCTGAGAAACTGTCACAACCAAGAGGAGCCCAATGAGATGTGACTACTAAATATGATATGGTATCCTAGATGAGATCTTGGAACAGAAAAAGGACAGTAGAAAAAAATGGAAGAAATCTGAGTTGACTATGGACTTTACTTAATAATAATGTATCAGTCTTATCTCATTGTGATAAATGTACATACTAACAATGTAAGATGTTAACAATAGGTGAAACTAGGTGTGGGATATATGTCTCTGAACTATCTTTGAAATAATTCTGTATATCTAAAACTGTTGTAAAATAAACAGTTAATTTAATAAATAAATTTTTAAAAAGCTAGTAGTAGGGCTTTGTTTCTTTCATGTTTGGTATTTAAATGGCTATCTTGGATAAACATTGATAGTGTCCCAATCTAGTTTGACTGAGAAAAATGAGCAGAGATAGATAATTTGTTAAGTAAGATAATCAGGATTTTAAAAGATCTTAACAGACTGGAATGGTATACTGATCTCCAATGATATGCAATTTCATAAGGTTAAATTATTTTGAATTTATGTCCAAAAATAAATTGCATAAGTAAATTATGTTTGTTAGCTGTAGTATATGTAAAAAAATCTTAGCGGCTTTATTTTTTGATAAACCTGATGTGAGTCTGTAAGGCTAAAAAGTCAATATTCATCTACATTAACAGTATTTAGAATGAAAAATAATGTTGCTACCCTACTGTGGTCAAAATACTCCTTGAATATGGAATTTGGTTTGGGAATGGTGCACTTTAAAAGATACAAGATAGATTGGAGCACGTCCAGAGGAGAAAAAGTAGAAATGTGAGTAAACTCCACTGTATACATAAAGAAATTTTGAAGGAAATGAAATGTTTAGTCTGGGTGAGGGGAAATTAGAACATAATTGGTTTCTTCACATATTTGAGGAGCAGCAGTGTAAAAGAAAAATGTGATTAATTTTGTGTGACATTGGAAGATAAGATAGGAATAGGATAAAAGCTTGAGGGAGCCAGATTTCAGAAAAAAATTTAATTTCTGAAAATAAAATTGCTTACCTCAGTGTGAGTTCCCTGTCACTGGAGATGTTCAAGTAAAATCTCTATGATCATTTGTTGAAAATCTTCATGAGGAATTGTAGTATTTATGGGGAGTTTTAGTAGAATGTAGTTAATGCCCTTAACTTTTATATTTTTTGACATTTCATTCAATTAAAAAATCTCAAAATACATTATAATTTCCCGTGTCAAAAACCAAACTCTGGAGGAGAGAAGTCAAGATGGCGGCGTAGGCAGACTCTGAACTCACCTCCTCCCGCAGACACAGCAAATTTACAACTACTCGTGGAAAAATTACCCCAGAGACAGAACTGAAAACTGGATAAGAGGAACTTCTGCAACAAAAGACAATCCCAATTGAGGTGGAAGAGGCAGACACTCCCTTCTGGAGAGAAAAAACGCTGCCTTCACAAGCCGCCAGCTTCACGGCCAACCGGGAGCAGCGCAAAGGTACGCAGCCTCCCTGGAGGCGTGGGGCCCTGAGCCGGGAGCGACCCCACTGTGGGCATTTTGTGGACCCAGCACAATCAAGACGAGTGGCATAATATCTGACTTTGCCAGCTACTAAAACATTGGGGAGTACCCCCAGAAAAGCTGGTTCACAAAGAAATTAAAACCGGCTCTTAAAGGGCCCGCGTGCAAACTCACCCGTTTCAGAAAGCATCCTAAAATCACCAGAAAGAAAGGTGCATAGTATTGGGTGAAAAGAGACTCACCTGATAGGCGCTGAGTGCATCTCGATGAGGGGTGAGACCTCTCCAGGGACTGGGACATTGGCGGCGGCCATTGATGTGGCCTGGTGTGGGCGTGCTGACACAGACACCATTGGAGTTCTCCCTGGGGCCTGCTAGCCCAGGTCTGCCCCACCCACTAGAGCACCGATTTAATCCAGCTCAGCCAGGGCAGGCAGCCCACCCTAGAGACTGGCCCCACCCAACAATAAGCCCTCAGGCAACTTGTGGGCCTGCATAGATTGGTGACTGGATTCTCTGCAGCCTGGCAACTGAGCCGACTTCAGTGGGGCAGGGCAGGCACAAGAAGCAGGTGGAGAGTGTGGGGCGGTAGTGGAGTGTGTGGGGCTCCCGCCGTGGAGAGACTGGGTCCACTTCGGGAGGTCGGGGCACACACACAGGGCAGGACTGTGTTGACTGTGTGTGTGGACCTGTGGGCGGCAGGGCTTGTCAGCTGCAGAAGACTTGTGCTTCTCAAACACCCACATAGGGGGTTTGCCCCACCTTCCAAAGTCTGAAACAATTGGGTGCTCCTGTGCCTGAGGCCAGCCCCACCCAGCTGCAGTCCTCAGAGAGCTGACAAGAGACCTAAAAGCTGGAGGCTTCTAGCAATTCTAAGCCCCTGAGCCTAACAACCTGCCACGCTGGGGGCCTACTCACTTAAATGAAATACTGCAACACAAATGTGGTATTAGAACTTGCAGCCAACTGAGCTGGGGCTCCCCACACCTGATAAAGAGACTGAAGGGCCCACAACAACTACAAACAGCAGAGCATTACAACAGCTGACCAGGAGCATAACTCGGCCTACCTGGACGCATACAGGGAGAGCAAACATGCCACAACAGAAGGACACACATAGCCCACATAGGGGTCACCCCTGGAACATTGAGAGCTGAGGGAAGCACACTGCAGGACTCCTAAGGCATCACATGTATAAGGTCACCTATCCAAGAGCAGGAGACGTAGCTGACCTACCTAATACGCAGACACAAGCACAGGGAAAGAGGCAAAGGAATATATTCCAAGTAAGGGAACAGGACAAAACTCCAGAAAAGGAACTGAGTGAAACAGAAATGAGCAACCTACCCAACAGGGAGTTCAAACTAAGAGTGTTAAGGATGCTCACTGATGTGGGGAGAAGAATAGATGAACTCAGTGAGAATGTCAACAAAGAAATGGAAGATATAAAAAAGAACCAATCAGAAATGAAGAATATGATACTGGAAATGAAAAATTCGCTAGAGGGACTCAAAAGCAGAGTAGAGGATACAGAAGAACGGATCTGTGAGCTGGACGAAAGACTAGAAGAAATTACCCAAGCTGAACAGGTAAAAGAGAAAAGAATTAAAAAGAGTGAGGACAGTCTAAGGGACCTCTGGGACAACATCAAGCACACTAACATCCGTGTTATAGGTGTCCCAGAAGGAGAAGAGCGAGACAAAGGGGCAGAGAATCTATTTCAAGA
Source organism: Ceratotherium simum simum (assembly GCF_057802395.1). NCBI lineage: Eukaryota > Metazoa > Chordata > Mammalia > Perissodactyla > Rhinocerotidae > Ceratotherium > Ceratotherium simum. The sequence continues at coordinate 8,052,169 of NC_141921.1, forward strand.
AATAATAGATGAAAACTTCCCTAACCTAAGGAAGGAAGCAGACATCCAGGTACAGGAAGCACAGAGAGCCCCAAACAAGATAAACCCAAAGAGGCCCACACCAAGACACATCATAATCAAAATGTCTAGAATTAAAGATAAAGAGAGAATCCCAAAAGCTGCCAGAGAAAGACAAGTTACATACAAGGAAACCCCATAAGGCTATCAGCTGACTTCTGAGCAGAAACCTTACAGGCTAGAAGAGAGTGGCAAGATATATTTAAAGTGCTAAAAGGAAAAAACTTACAGCCAAGAATACTCTACCCAGCAAGGTTATCATTCAAAATGGAAGGAGAGATCAAAAATTTCCCAGACAAGCAAAAATTAAAGGAGATTGTCACCAAGAAACCAGTGCTACTAGAAATGTTAAAGGGACTGATTTAAGGGGAAAAGAGAAGACCACAAATAGGAAAAATTATCTATTTCCATGATAAGATGGCAGTGGATACAAATGCACAAAAAAGAGGTTAGATATGATATCAAAAACATAAAATGAGGGAGGAGGGGAGTTAAAGAGCAGAGCTTTCAGACAGAGGTCAAACTAAAGAGACCATCAATTCTGTATAGAAGGAGAAAGGAACAGAGAAGGACTACTAAAACACTGAGAAAAAAAGTTAAAAAATGGCAATAAGTACATACTTATCAATAGCTACTATAAACGTCAATGGACTAAATGCCCAATTAAAAGGCATACGGTGGCTGATTGGCTAAAACACCAAGACCCATATATATGCTGCATACAAGAGACACACTTAGACCTAAAGACACTCACAAACTGAAAGTGAAGGGATGGAAAAAGATACTCCATGCAAATGGCAATGAAAAGAAAGCTGGGGTAGCAGTACTCATATCAGACAAAATAGACTTTAAAACAAAAACTGTAAAAAGAGACAAAGAAGGGCGTTACATAATGATCAAGGGGACAATCCAACAAGAGGATATAACACTTGTAAATATCTACCCACCCAACTTAGGAGCGCCTAAATACATAAAGCAATTATTAACAGACATAAAAAGAGAAATAGATAGTTACACAATAATAATAGGGGACTTTAACACTCCACTGACATCAACGGATAGATCATCCAAACAGAAGATCAATAAGGAAACACTGACCTTAAATGACACACTAGAACAGATGGACCTAGTAGATACATACAGAACATTCCATCCAAAAACCAAAGAATACACGTTCTTTTCAAATGCACATGGAACATTCTCCAATAAGGATTGATCACATGTTAGGCCACAAAACGAGTCTCCATAAATTTATGAAGATTGAAATAATACCAAGCATCTTTTCTGACCACAACGGTATGAAACTGGAAATCAACTATAGGAAGAAAATCAGAAAAGCCACAAATACGTGGAGATTAAACAAAATGCTACTGAACAACGACTGGGTCAATGAAGAAATCAAAGAAGAAATCAAAAAATACCTGGAGACAAATGAAAATGAAAATACGACATGCCAGAATTTATGGGATACAGCAAAAGCTGTTCAAAGAGGGAAGTATATAGCAATACAGGCCTATCTCAACAAACAAGAAAAATCTCAAATAAACAATCTAACAACGCACCTAAAGGAACTGGAAAAAGAAGAACAAACAAAGCCCAAAATCAGTAGAAAAAGGGAAATAATAAAAATCAGAGCAGAAATAAATGAAATAGAGACTGAAAAAACAATAGAAAAAATTAATAAAACCAAGAGCTGGTTCTTTGAAAAGACAAACAAAACTGACCAGCCTTTAGCTAGACTCACCAAGAAAAAAAGAGAGAAGGCACAAATAAGTAAAATCAGAAATGAAAGAGGAGAAATTACAACAGACACCTCAGAAATACAAAAGATTATAAGAGAATACTATGAAAAGCTATATGCCAACAAATTCGACAATCTGGAAGAAATGGATAAATTCTTAGAATCATAGAACCTTCCAAAACTGGATCAAGAAGAAGTAGAGAATTTGAATAGACCAATCACCAGTAAGGAGATCGAAACAGTAATCACAAACCTCCCCAAAAATAAAAGTCCAGGACCAGACGGCTTCCCTGGTGAATTCTACCAAACATTCAAAGAAGACTTAATACCTATCCTTCTCAAACTCTTCCAAAAAATTGAGGAGGCAAGGAACCTCCCTAACTCATTCTACGAAGCCGACATTACCCTGATAGCAAAACCAGACAAGGACAACACAAAAAAGGAAAATTACAGGCCAATATCACTGATGAACATCGATGCAAAAATCCTCAACAAAATACCAGCAAATCACATACAACAATACGTTAAAAAGATTATACATCATGATCAAGTGGGATTTATTCCATGTATGGAGGGATGATTTAACATTCGCAAATCAATCAACGTAATACACCACATTAATAAAATGAAGAATAAAAATCACATGATTATCTCAATAGATGCAGAGAAAGCATTTGACAAGATACAGCATCCATTTATGATAAAAACTCTGAATAAAATGGGGATAGAAGGAAAGTACCTCAACATAATAAAGGCCATATATGAGAAACCCACAGCTAATATCATCCTCAATGGTGAAAAACTGAAAGCTATCCCTCTAAGAACAGGAACCAGACAAGGATGCCCACTGTCACCACTCCTATTTAACATAGTACTGGAAGTCCTAGCCAGAGCAAGCAGGCAAGAGAAAGAAATAAAAGGGATCCAAATTGGAAAGGAAGAAGTGAAACTGTCACTATTTGCAGATGACATCATTTTATACATAGAAAACCCTAAAGAATCCACCAGAAACTTTTAGAAGTAATAAACGAATATGGTAAAGTTGCAGGATACAAAATCAACATACAAAAATCAGTTGCATTTCTGTACACTAACAACGAAGTAGCAGAAAGAGAAATTAAGAATACAATCCCATTTACAATTGCAACAAAAAGAATAAAATACCTAGGAATAAACTTAACCAAAGAGGTGAAAGGTCTGTACACCGAAAGCTATAAAACATTGCTGAAAGAAACTGAAGAAGACACAAAGAAATGGAAAGATATTCCATGCTCTTGGATTGGAAGAATTAACATAGTTAAGATGTCCATACTTCCTAAAGCAATCTATAGATTCAATGCAATCCCTATCAAAGTTCCAACAACGTTTTTCACAGAAATGGAACAAAGAATCCTAAAATTTATATGGAACAATAAAAGACCCCAAAGAGCTAAATGATCCTGAGAAAAAAGAACAAAGCTGGAGGTATCACACTCCCTGATTTCAAAATATACTACAAGGCTATAGTAACCAAAACAGCATGGTACTGGCAAAAAACAGACACACAGATCAATGGAATAGAATCGAAAGCCCAGAAATAAACCCACACATCTATGGACAGCTAATCTTTGACAAAGGAGCCAAGAACATACAATGGAGAATAGAAAGTCTCTTCAACAAATGGTGTTGGGAAAACTGGATAGCCACACGCAAAAAAATGAAAGTAGACCCTTACCTTACACCATACACAAAAATTAACTCAAAATGGATTAAAGACTTGAATGTAAGACCTGAAACTATGAAACTTCTAGAAGAAAACATAGGCAGTACACTCTTCGACATCGGTCTTAGCAACATCTTTTCAAACACCATGTCTGACCGGGCAAGAGAAACAATAGAAAAAATAAACAAATGGGACTACATCAAACTAACAAGCTTCTGCACAGCAAAGGAAACCATCAACAAAACGAAAAGACAACCTAAAAATTGGGAGAAGATATTTGCAAACCATACATCTGATAAGGGCTTAATCTCCAAAATATATAAAGAACACATGCATCTCAACAACAAAAAACTAACAACCCAATTAAAAAATGGGCAAAAGACCTGAACAGACATTTCTCCAAAGAAGATATACAGATGGCCAACAGACACATGAAAAGATGTTCAAAATCACTAACTATCAGGGAAATGCAAATCAAAACTACAATGAGATATCACCTCACGCCCGTCAGACTGGCTATAATTAACAAGACAGGAAACAACATGTGTTGGAGAGGATGTGGAGAGAAGGGAACTCTCATACACTGCTGGTGGGAGTGGAAACTGGTGCAGCCACCATGGAAAACAGTATGGAGATTCCTCAAAAAATCAAGGATAGAACTACCATATGATCCAGCTATTCCACTTTGGGTATTTATCCAAAGAACTTGAAAACACCAGTGCGTAAAGATACACGCACCCCTGTGTTCATTGCAGCGTTATTCACAATAGCCAAGACTTGGAAGCAACCTAAGTGCCCATCAAGGGACGAATGGATAAAGAAGATGTGATATATATACACAATGGAATACTACTCAGCCATAAGAAACGATGAAATCCAGGCATTTGTGACAACATGGATGGACATTGAGGGTATTATGCAAAGTGAAATAAGTCAGAGGGAGAAGGTCAAATACCATATGATTTCCTTCATTAAGTAGTAGATAATAACAACAGTAAACAAACACATAGAGACAGAGAGTGGATTGGTGGTTACCAGAGGGGAAGCGGGAGGGAGGAGGGCGAAAGGGATAATTCAGCACATGTGTGTGGTGATGGATTGTAATTAGTATTTGGGTGGTGAACATGATTTAATCTATGCAGAAATAGAAGTATAATGATGTACACCTGAAATTTTTACAATGTTATAAACCAACGTTACTGCAATAAACAAAAAATTAAAAAAAAAAAAGAAACATGGAGAAGATAAAAAATTTCACTTCAAACTATTTATACTTCATTCATCCACACAACAACAGAATAATACTAAAATATGGTTCTACTGAAACATAGGAACTAGGTGCTTATAATAAAATTTCTTAATAGTAATTTATAAATTTATGTTTTATAGAGAATATGGCTGTATGTGTCCATTTCTACAATATCCACCCTCTTGTGTCCCTCTTCACCAAGTAATACGCAGGATTAATCAGCCTTAAATTCACTCTGCCCTAGTAAACCGAAATTTGACAGAATATTCTAAGTTAACATCAACACATCTCCGCCTTCTCTGATAAATGAAAAAGATGAAAAATGCCTATGTGTTTACCTGTTCTCTGCATTGGAATAATATTCTTTTGGAATTATAGTCAGTTTTTTTCTATTCTAAACACAAAGAGAAGCTATATAATATAATCAAATATACTAGTAGAACAGATAAAGTGTGGTATATTCTTAAAATAGAAAACCAGAGAGCAATGAAAATAAATGAATGACTGTTACATACAGCAACATGAATGAATTTCACAAACATGGGGAGAGAAAGAGGCCAGACATAAAAGAAAAAAAAACTTTACATTTATATGTTTCCCTTCATGGTCAGGTGACAAATAGGCACAATTAATCTATACTTTTAGAAATCAGGACAGCGGGCTCACTTGCAGGGACTGACCTGAAGGCTGAATGAAGGGAGATTTTGTGACCTGATAATTCTTGGTGTCTTCATCTGGAAGATGAATACATATGTGTATATTATGGGAAGATCCTTGAGCTGTAAGCTTGTGTGTTGTATTTCAATTAAATAATTCATTTAAAAGAGTTACCAGAAAAAATTGTAGCCATGACACAGGTACAATAATGCAAAACTCATTAGCTTATAAGAGAACAGTTGGATCCAAATCATGTTGCTGACAGAGGGAAGAAGTTAAGTTTACCTGCTCAGATGACATAAATTTTTACTAATATTTTGTGGAGAAAACTTTTAAGATTTTTCATTTGCCTAGTTTACAAATAACCTGTCCTCCCTTTTCAAAATTCTGATAAGAACTACCTCCCTGAAGTTTGCATTTCAAAGAGATGGCCTAGATTAGAGTTTCTGGGGAAGACTGGGTAGAACATTTACATCTCAAAGGCACAGGGAAAGAATGTAAGTTCCTCTAAGAAGGATGTGTGTTTCCCAAATCCAGAATTTTACAATACTTACAAGCTGTTTGAGACGAATAGGCGACGTTGGGGATTGGTAAAAAGGATATGTGGGCTTTTTACCTATCCTTAGGGCCACATTTTCTGTTTTTGTAAAGATCCAATTTATAAGACAAGGACAGTTATTTTTAATTCCTCAAAGAATTGAGTTGCAACCTGATAACTTCTTAGGCTGACACACTCATCCAACTACATTATCCTCAATTTGCTTCTTTATATCAGGGAGAAGATCTTCAACTAACATGGAAATCAAAAGATTTCTATGTTCTAGATTTCATTGGAATATTTTAGTAAATCCTTCCACAAAGGCTTCAGAAGACTTTTCTTTCCCTCTGGGTACATAGTTTCATTTTAGCTTAGGGGAGAAGGCCTAAAACAAGAAAGTAGCTATCAGGCTCTGAATATCAGCTTTGAATCTGACCAACTTCTGGAGAGCTACTTTAAAAAAAAATCCTTTTGAATATCTTGTCAGGTTTCAGCTTGACCAAACAGTAAACATTCCTAGCAGTATTGAACAACCTGTTGAATCTAAGAGGTGTCCCCAAAGAGGGTGAAAAAGATACTACCCTCCCAAGATTCAGAGCCACTCCCAAAGATAGACTGGGCACTACCGACAGAGATCTGGGAGAGCTGACTCGGATAAGAATTCTCAACCTTTGCCAGCTTCTGCCAGTTTTCCCAGGATCCAATCTGCACACTCCTGAGCAAGTGGGCTCTAAAGTAGAGAGTATCTACCAGAATTTGGCAAGGTTTTCCATTAATGTTAATTTTAGTTTCCCCTTGGCTATTTAAGGGAATAACTGGTAGCAGTTTACCAGAAAATCCCTCAGAGTCCCATCAAACCTGGGAGGGCCCCATATGGGGGCCCTCCTTTGAAGGTAGAAATGGGGGTGTCTGTAAGGCCACTAACTTGGCAGACTTTTATTTACAGTCTTGTAGTCTCTTCAGAGTGGAAAGACAATTCAGACAGAGGATTAGTAGACTGTGAGTACTCAGGTAAAGGAGAATAGAGGGGAGTGGTACGAGCCAAGTCAGTCTTGGTCTTTTGATTTTGGTACTTCTTGTCTCTTTAATTTTTCATTAGCCTTTTGCAATGAATCTTTCAATGAAGCTATTTTGGAATTTTGAGTCATTTTGGAGGCTTCTACATGCCAATTAAAATAGGTATCCCTTTCTGTTTGTTTGGTTTGGGAGCCCTTGCTTTCTTTTTCTTTTTTTTTTTTTTTTTATAATTTTATTTATTTATTTTTTTTCCCCCAAAGCTCCAGTAGATAGTTGTATGGTCATAGCTGCACATCCTTCTAGTTGCTGTACGTGGGACACGGCCTCAGCATGGCTGGAGAAGCGGTGCCTCGGTGTGCGCCCAGGATTGAACCCGGGCCGCCAGCAGCGGAGCACGTGCACTTAACCGCTAAGCCACGGGGCTGGCCCGGGAGCCCTTGCTTTCAAGTGCACTTCTTAAATGAACAATCTTATCTAATTGGAATGTTCACCATAACAGCCATTGTAAAGTCATGTGCCCCTTAACGATGTTTCGGTCAACGACAGACTGCATATACAATGATAGTCCCATAAGATTAGTACCATATAGCCTAGGTGTATGGTAGACTATACCATCTAGGTTTGCATAAGTACTGTAGGGGGGTAAGAAATTTCCTCTATCCTTCTAGGTTCTTCTGCCTGGTCTAAGAATTAAATTGACATGAGACAGATTAACAGGAGAAAAACAAAAGTTTAATAATGTATATACATGGGAGAAACCCAGGAAAACTGAGAAATTTGCTGGAATGACCAAAGCCCTCACATTAAATACCATCCTCAGCTAAAGACAAAAGAAGTTGTTGGGGGTGAGGAGAGTCAGGTACTTCAAAGGGAAGGAAGGCAATTCACAGGTAGGTGAAAAGGAGCAAATATTTGGAAAATAAGAGTTTGTTTTGCCACACAGAAACAGAAGAACACAGAGGGGAGCCCAACAAACAGGCTTTCCTAGGTTCTTCCCTGTCTACCACCGAGTTCATGTTATGCTATGGTGATAGCTTGCTTTCTGAGACAGGATTTGTTTATCTGAATTTTTTTAGGCAGTTAAGGGGTTAAGTGTTAGTTAATTGTCTTGTTAACTGGCAGTTAACAAGAAAGACTTTCTAAGTCTTTTGTTTCTTAAAAATAGTCAGCCTAGGCGCCAGTCCATTGGCACAAGCGGTTAAGTGTGCGCGCTCCACTGCAGCGGCCCAGAGTTCGCTGGTTCAGATCCCAGGTGTGCACCGACGCACTGCTTGTCAAGCCATCTGTGGCGGTGTCCCATATAAAGTGGAGGAAGGTGGGCATAGATGTTAGCCCAGGGCCAGTCTTCCTCAGCAAAAAGAGGAGGATTGGCAGATGTTAGCTCAGGGCTGATCTTCCTCAAAAAAAAAAAAACAAAACAGTCAGCCTAAAATAATTCGGATGTTAAAGAGACACATTTTGGAGTGGCAAATTTTGTTCCCCTTCAGTATACTCTATGACATCCACACAATGATGAAATCACCTAATGACACATTTCTCAAAATGTATCCCCGTCGTCAAGCAGCACATGTAATTCTAGGTTATCTTTGTAAGATTTTGCCACTTTTTTGTAGATATTTACAGCTTCTGGGACCACAGATCTCAGATATAAAATAAGCAGTTTTGCTGAAAGGGGGCATGTTCAATTCTTTGAAACTTGAGGATTCCATTTCTTTAGCTAGGCTATGGGTCTCTCAGAGCCAAATTAATACCTAGGAGGGATGTGCTGCTAGGTTGGGGATTGTGTGGTGTTTTACAGCGTACCTCGTTGCATAGACATTTTCTTGAGGTTGATAGGTGCCCGGGTGTCAACCTAACCCATTCTCTGACCAACTTATCCTAGCATGAGAGTCTTAGAGTTAGGTGGTGAGTTCTCTAACAGCTTTTAAATATTTGACCTGTGCTCACTAATTTTGTGGCTTTGACTTCTGAGATCCTATGAACAACAGATCTATTATTCCTTTATATCACGTGCACATTAACATAAACCAGTGGTAACTGAGGAAACAGAACTGTGGATACCAGCAGTAACCAAAGAGGTGGTACTATAGACTGGCCAAAAGAAGGCCTTAGGTGCACACCACCAGCAGTCCCAAAGTGGTTTTTAAATTTTGGATCCTTCTGATTCTAATTTATTGCACAGAAAAACTAATTTAATAAGATCAAAAGATCCCCCAAAATGGCCATTGTTTTCCAAACTGTCTTTTGTTAGATCATGCCATCCAGAAAAAAAAAACATGAACAAGGCTTGTGGAGGGAACTGCAGCCTCTTTAGATTGGCCAGACATCATGACAGTAGAATGTGCTAGGCACAAACAAACTTGCCATAAAACTTGGAGGGCTATCAACACAAGAAAGTGGAGCCTGGAATCTGAGTGAGCTTACCTCCTGTGACTCTTGATCCACCAAGGAGGCAGCAAGCCTAAAGGGCTTGGCGGGTACCAGTGCCCATGTCCAATGTCCGGAGGGAAGTCACCGTGGTTGCTGCTTCAGGTTCCACTTCTGATGCCAAGAAATGTCAAAAACCAAACTGTATACTGAATAAAACAAAGCAGAAAGACGAGTTTATTGCATAGCTTCTAACCTGCAAGGTGGGAAACTCAAAGCTATGGGAGCAATGAGTTCCGAGTTGCTCACAGACTAAGGAATTTTTATGGGATAAATACGGAAGTTATTTGGCTTTTTCAGCTGATTGGTTGCCTAGTGGTCTTCTTTCTTATTTGGATCAGGGTAGCTGAGTCAGGGGGACAAGGAAGTCCAGAGATGGCATGAATAGACTGGTCAGCTTGGGGATGGCTGGTGTCGTCTGCTGGTTTCTGAGAAGAGCTGTAAATTTCTGTAAGGTTAGGTTAAGTTTCCTTTATGCACCTGCATTGACCATCTCCATTTTGCCCTTGACATAAGTGACTCCATTTTAGTTTGGTTCTATACCTGATACCAGTTAATCTTCTGAAGATTTAATATTAGGCATTGGGGAAGAAGCATGGCATATAGTGGATAAGATTATAGTCTTTGGAGCAATTATCTGGGTTCAGATCTGGTTCTGCCACTTACCAGCTTTGCAACCTTGGGCAAGTTATCAAACTTCAATGTGTTGGAAGTTTTACCCAGCCGAAAGCAATATGCTTCCTCACTTGTAAATTGAGAATAATAGTACCTACCTCACAAGATTATTAGACGGATTTAATGACTTCATATTTGTAAAATGCTTAGAACACCAACTGGTACTTTGTAAGCACTGTAAAAGTGCTGTTTAAAAATAACAAGGATTTTTAGTATAAGTTTAAGAGGCTCTATGGTTAAGACTGAACTCTGTATTTTATATGGTGCATTTAAATTTTAAAATACATAGTTTTTCTTCTAATTTACACCTTTTGGTGCTGTCTTGTTATATTTTTAAATAGGAGGGAAACTTTTCATGCCACAATTTTAAAATAATAAATCTAATAAGATCCGTAAATTAATGATCCTCTGCTATGTAGATGTTTATACATTAAAATCTTAATTACTTTATGTTAGATTATTTTTTCCCCACATTTACTCTATATCAAGTTTAAATTCCAAAGTGTTTCTCCTCTAACTTATTTTAAGGCCTGTCTTTCATCACTTTCTTTTTGCTCACCCCAAATGCAACAATATCCTTGCTTAATCAACTTAACTTATGCATCTGGAATTGCAACATAAAGGTCCCAAAACAGCACTTGAGAAACTATGATTTATACTTAATGTGTTACAGGTGGCTTCTTAGGAGAAATGCTTATTTCTTGTGTCATTAAAATGATAAATTTCTAAATCCTCAAATTGCATTTCTGTTAAAAGTTTACTGTAGTTCATTTTCTTCCAAATTTGGTTTTGCATTCACATTCCCAAATAATACTTTTGACCTTATGTTTACAAGAACAAAATTACCATTAAAATCCTAGTAGAAGTAGATGAATATTAACAAATTCAGCAACAGGATTTCCTATTAAAACATCATAAGTTATTCAGACTAAACTGTACCAGATTTTGTAACATGTTCTAGAGATTGGTAAAGAAATTACATCAGATCACTATCAAAACCAATAGGAATGTAATGGATGAGGCAATCTCAAATATAAATTACACCAAAATAAGCAACTACTATAGATTATAACGTGATCTGTTACACTTATTTTTGAGAGATTGACTAGCAGCCAATTTGTCTTTCAATTCTAATTTAAAAAATAGTTTACAATAAAATAAATGCAATAATTGTCTTTTTTTTTTAAAGATTTTATTTATTTTTTTTTTCCCCTTAAAGCCCCAGTAGATAGTTGTATGTCATAGCTGTACATCCTTCTAGTTGCTGTATGTGGGACGCGGCCTCAGCATGGCCTGAGAAGCGGTGCGTCAGTGCGCGCCCGGGATCTGAACCCGGGCCGCCGGCAGCGGAGCACGAGCACTTAACCCCTAAGCCACGGGGCCAGCCCACAATAATCATATCTTAAAAACACATTTGACTATATCTTTGCTAAGTTAATGTTTTATAATTTAAAAGTTACTTTAAAAGTGAACATAGGACAGCAACTAGAAGGATGTGCAACTATGACATACAACTATCTATTGGGGCTTTGGGGGAAAAAAATAAAAAGGAGGAGGATTGGCAATAGATGTTAGCTCAGAGCTGGTCTTCCTCAGCAAAAAGAGGAGGATTAGCATGGATGTTAGCTCAGGGCTGATCTTCCTCACAAAAATAAATAAATAAATAAATAAAACTGTTTAAAAAAAAAAAAGTGAACATAGGGACTAACCACAGGGTTTCCAGTAAGCTTTGGTGTGATACTGAAAACATCTTCTGCTGATTTAAAGATAAAGAGTGTATTGTACTGCAATGATACAGCTAGGCTGAATTATAGGTTTACCTACACAGATTGTCAATCAAATGCCCACCATTTTGGTACAAGATAATTAATCCTGTATAACTCTGATTGTGATATTTTAGGAAAATACTGTTTTGTTAATAATTAAATGAAAATTTTTGTTTTCAAAATTTTAAATATGATAAATTAATTTTAAAAGTGCTATGAAGATAGTCACTTCTATACTCTCTAATGTTTAATGCCATTGTATTCCTGATGAATGACTGTATGAACAAACTATGCTAGCCTGATTTTCTCGTTTTTATTTCTCTCATCCTGACTCTTAAGGAAAGATTGTAAATCTACCGATTGTTGGGCCTGCCTTGGGGAAAATCATCTATCCTCTATTTAAATCAGTTGGCTGCTAAAGTTGTTTCTGGGAATATGAACAACTTTCTATACTTGAATGGCTCCCTGAAGGAAGTAAATTGGGTGCCATCCTTGTAGTATTCAAGTCAGAAATTATGGAGTTGTGTCTTTTCAGCCTGTGGGTCATAGAAAAGCCCCAGACTCTACTACTAACTATCTAGAAGAAACTTAATACAGTAGCTTACCAGTGTTTTCCCTAATTGTTCTCTTGTTCAGTCACTTACAAAAACATTTATTGTGCCTAATTTATGTCAGACTCTATGCTACGTATTAATAGTATTTTTTTTAAAAAAACAAACAAACAATAATGGTTGTTCTCCAGGATTTACAATTTAGCGAGAGGGTTAGACAGGTAACAAAACTTATAATACAGTTTGAAAATGCTATGATAGGGTGCTAAAAGAAAATAGCAAAGAGGTACCTAATTGTGCCTGAGATGGCTAGGGAAGGTTTTTTTGGATGAGATACTCATTGAATTAAGACTTACTGATTGAATTAAGACTTTAAATCTTGTATAAATTACTAGGGAAAATTTGGGGTAAGATAAGAGGATGAAAAGGGAATTCCAGGCAGAGAACAGCATTTGCAAAGGCAAAGAGTTTCAAGAGTGTGTGGTATATTATAAAAAACACTAAATACGTATAGCAAGTAAATAGGAGCCTGTAGATAGAATGAAGAAATATTTCTGGAAAGGCGAGGTCCAGGTCAAGAAGTGTCTTCAATGAAATCTTATAATTTAAAATTTTGTTCTGAATATGACCATTGTCAGACTTTTAATGGTAGCCATACTACTATTTTTCATTAAGCTATAACATACATATTGCACAATGCATTGTGTACAACTCTATGAATTTTTGATATATAAACATCTTTTTAACTATCACCCAGATTACGATATAAAACATTTCTAGTACTCCAGGTTCTCTTATGCCCCTTCCCTATCTGTAACCACCCCTCACCCCAGTAACTGCCATTCTAGCTTTTATCACCATGGATTAGTTTTGCCTGTTCTTGGACTCTTTTTAGACTCTCTTCTTTCACTCAAGATAATATTTGTGAGATTGATCAGTATTAATACATATAGTACTAGTTTTATTTCTTACTGCTGTGTAGTCTCTCATGTGATTTTATCACAGTTGTTTATCCATTCTGCTGTTCACTAACATTTGCATTGTTTCCAATTTTTTGCCATGATAAAAGTATTATAAACATACTTGGCATATGTTAATATGTTGTTTGCGTTCTTTGATAGATACATGCATTCAGTTCTGTTGGATAGGTTATTTGGAGTGAAATTGGATGTTTAGATTTAGTGGATGCTGCCAAAAAGTTTTCTGAAGTGGTTGTACCAATCTACACACTCACCAACAATGTGAAAAGTTCTAGTTGATCCACATCTTTGTCAATACCTGATGTTCTTAGTCTTTTTCATTACTAGCTATTCTGGTGGATGCAAAGTGGTATTTATTTTTAATTTTTTTTTTCCTGCAAGGGAAAATTCACCCTAAGCCAGTATCTGTTGCCAATCTTCCTCCTTTTTTCTTTCTTTTTCCCCCTAAAGCTCCAGTACATAGTTGTGTATAATTGTAAATTCTTCTGGTTCTTCTATGTGAGTCGCCACCACAGCATGGCTACTGACAGACAAGTGGTGTGGTTCTGTGCCTGGGAACCCAACTCAGGCTGCTGAAGCAGAGCACGCTGAACGTTAACTGCTAGGCCGTCAGGGCTGGCCCAAGTGTTATTTTATTGTAGTTTTAAGTTGCATTTCCCTGATGATAATGATGTTGATCCTTCTTGACCATTTGGACATATTCTTTTGGAAGTATTTGTTAAATTCTTTTATCAATTTTTAAATTAAAATTATTTTTTCCTTTATCTTATTTGTGGGAGTTCTTGGTAAACTCAGGATATAAGTCCTTTGTTAGATGTATCTTTTGTGAATCTCTTCTCTGGACTCTAGACTTCCTTTTCACTCTCTTACTAGTGTTTTTGATGAACTCAAATTCTTAATGAAGTTTAATTTATTAATTTTTATTTTAGAGTTAGTGTTTCTTTGTGTCCTGTTTAAGTCTTTTTCTATTATTACGTCACAAAGATATTCTCCTATATTTTCCTCTCTAAACTGAATTGTTTTTTTATTTTTTATTTTTTATTTTTTTTGTGAGGAAGATCAGCCCTGAGCTAACATCCATGCTAATCCTCCTCTTTTTGCTGAGGAAGACCAGCTCTGAGCTAACATCTATTGCCAATCCTCCTCCTTTTTTTCCTTTTTTTTTTGTACGTCATAATTGCACATCCTTCTAGTTGCTGTATGTGGGACGCGGCCTCAGCTTGGCTGGAGAAGTGGTGCATCGGTGCACGCCCAGGATCCGAACCTGGGCCACCAGTAGCGGAGCGTGTGCACTTAACAGCTAAGCCATGGGGCCGGCCCCTAAACTGAATTGTTTTAGCCTTCACATTTAGATTCATGATTCATCTCAACTAATTCTTACAGATGGTATGAATTAGCTGTTAAGTTTCATTGTTTCTCAAACAGATATCCACTTTATCTAGCACCATTGTTTAAAAAAAATCCTTCCCTTACTTAATCACAGTTACAACTTCATTGTAAATCAGGTGACTGTATATGTGTGAATCTGTTTCTGAACTCTCTATTCTGTACCAATGTTGGTCTATATGTCTATTGTCTTAATCATTTCAGACTGCTATAACAAATTACCATAAATTGGGTGGCTTAAACAACAAACATTTGTTTCTCACAGTTCTGGAGGCTGGGAAATCCAAGAGCACGATGCCCACAGATCCAGTGTCTGGTGAGTGCCTGCTTCCTGGTTTGCAGATGGCCATTTTCTCATTGTATCTTCACATGGTGGAGAGCAGAGAAGGAGCAAGCTCTCCTGTCTCTTTTATAAGGGCATTAATCCCATTTTCATGAGGGCTCCATCCTCAAGATCCAACTACCTCCCAAAGGCCCCACCTCCTAATACTATCACATAGGGGGTTAGGATTTCAACATATGTATTTTGGGGGGACCAAATATCTATTCTTTTGCTGATACCACAATGTACTAATTACTGTACATTTATAGTAAGACTTCAAATTTTGTTGTTCTTATTCAGGATTATTGTGGCTATCCTAAGTCCTTTTCATTTTTATAAAGTTTTAGAATCAGCTTGTCAAAACTCACAAAACTCAAACCTTCTGGGATTTTGATTGGGACTGGATTTAATATATAGATAAAATTGAGGGGAATTGACATCTTAATATTGAGGGTTTTTCTCCATGAACATGGATTACCTCTCTTTTTATGAAGATCTTTAATTTCTCTAAGCAATGTTTTGTAGTTTTCAGTGTAGAGATCTTTCACATCTTTTGTTAGATTTATTCCTAGGTATTGACTTTTTTCATGTTATTGTCAATGGTATAGCTTTATAATTTCACTTTCCATTATTTGTAGCTAGCATATAGAAATATAATTAATTTTCATATATTAACCTTGTATCTAGCTACCTTGCTAAATTCAGCTGTTTTTTGTAGACTTTTCTTGGGTTTCCTATATACATGATCATATTATCTGCCAATAATGCAACTTTTACATCCTTTCCAATCTTCATACATTAAAAAAATTTTTTTTCTTATTGCACTGGCTAGGACCTCTAGTATAATACTGAATAGATGGTAGTGAACATTGATGACATCTTCCCAAATTCAGAGGAAATTTAACCTTGGTCTGGTTTTGTATAGATAACTTTTATCAGAGTTTTATTATTATTATTATTATTATTTTATTTATTTATTTTTTCCCCCAAAGCCCCAGCAGATAGTTGTATGTCATAGCTGCACATCCTTCTAGTTGCTGTATGTGGGACGCGGCCTCAGCATGGCTGCAGAAGCGGTGCGTCGGTGCGCGCCCGGGATCCGAACCCCGGCCTCCAGCAGTCGAACGAGCACACCTAACCGCCAAGCCCCAGGGCTGGCCCTATCAGAGTTTTAAAGTTCTCTTTTTTGCTTAGTTTGCTGAAAGTTTTTATCATGAATACATGTTGAAGTTTATCAAATGCTTTTGCTGCAGCTATTGAGAGAATCATATTGTTTTCCTTCCTATTGTGGTAAATTAAATTAATTGATTTTTCAAATGTTAAACCACGCTTGCCTCCTAGAATAAATCTAACTTGGTCATGATGTATTTTCCTTTTTACATATCACAGGGTTTGATTTGTTAATATTTTGTTTAGGATTTTGGCATCTAGGTTAATGGAATATATTGGCTTATAATTTTCTTTTCTTATAATGTCTTTGTCAGGTTTTGTAATAAAGGTTACACTGGCTACATAAAACAAGTTGGAAAGTGTTCACTCTTTCACTATAGTCTGACAGAGGTTGTTAATAGTGGTATTATTTCTTTCCTTAAATGTTTGGAATAATTTCCCAGTGAAGACATATGTGCCTGGAGTTTTCTTTGTGGAAAAGGTTTTAATTTTGAATACAATTTCTTTAACAGATATAAGACTACTTCAATCTTTCTTTCTTTTCTTTCTCTCTTTCTTTCTTTCTTTTGTCCCTCCCTCCCTTCCTTCCTTCTCTCCTTCCCTCCTTTTTTCCTTTCTTTCCTTTATATATTTTGAAGCTATGTTAGATGCATACAAATTTAGGATTGTTGTGTGTTCCTTTGGAATCGATACTTTAATCATTGTCAAATGTATCCCTTTATATCTAACAATACTTGTTATCTTTACTTTTTCCTACATTAACATAGCCATAATAGTTTTCTTTTGGTTAGGCTTTATTTTCAACCTTTATCTATTCTTATCTTTACAGCATTTCTCCTATAAACAGTGTATAATTGGATCTGGCTTTTTAGTCATTCTGACAATATTTACCTTTTAATCAGAGTGTCTATATACATTTAAGTAATGATATATTTAGACTTAAATCTGTCATCTTGCTATTTGTTTCCTATTTGTCTTGTCTAATTTTTGTTTCCTTATTTTTCTTTTCCTATTGTCATCATCTTCTTCTTCTTCTTTTGGACTAGTGAATTTTTAGTTACACATTTTTTTGGCATTATTATATTAAGGATCACTTTAGAGCAGAGTTTCCTCCTCCTCAGCACTATTGACATTTTGGAGCAGATAATTCTTTGTTATGGAGGCTGTCCTGTGCATTACAGAATGTTTACCAGCATCTCTGACCTGTACACAGTAGCAGCATCTTCCCCCCAAGGTTGTGACATCCAAAAATTTTCAAGACATTGCCAAATGTTCCCTAGGGTAGTGAAATCAACCCTGTTTGAGAACCACTGCTCTAGATTAGTGCTGTCCAATAGAAATATAATACAAGCCATATACCTAATTTTAAATTTTCTAGTAGACACATTAACAAAGCAAAAAGAAAGAGGTAAAATTACTTTAAATAATGTTTTTATTTAACCAAATATATCTAACATATTAGCATTTCAACATGTAACAAACATAAAAAATTGTTAATGAGATATTTTATATTCTTTTTTTCATACTATGTCTTCCAAATCTGGTGTGTTTTACTGTTACAGTGCATCTCAATTTGAACTGGCCACATCAAGTACTTAATAGCCACATGTAGCTAGTAGCTATCAAATTGGATGATACTCTAGAGATTTCAGTATTTATCCTTGACTTACTATAATCATTAGTAAATAAGTCAGTAAATATAGTCAAAGTAAATCAGTATTTCTACCACAATAGAAGAATCTTACAATAGTCTAACTACATTTATCCCCCATCCTCCCTTCGTGGCATTGTTGTCATATATTTTATTTCTACATATGTAATAACCCCCAAAAGACAGTATTATTGCTGCTTTTTAAAAAATATGTATTCTTTTTTACTACCCCACATATTTACTTTTCTGGTATTCTTCATTCCTTTCTACAGCTGTGTACTTCTGGGATCATTTTCCTTTAGCCTGAAGATCTTTTAAAATGTATTGTTGTGTGGGTCTACTGGCAACAAATTCATTTAGCTTGTTTTCTGTCTTTATTTTATCTCATTTTTTTTTTTTTTTAAAGATTTTATTTATTTATTTTTCCCCCCAAAGCCCCAGTAGATAGTTGTGTGTCATAGCTGCAGGTCCTTCTAGTTGCTGTATGTGGGACGCGGCCTCAGCATGGCCGGACAAGCAGCGCGTCGGTGCGAGCCCGGGATCCGAACCCGGGTCGCCAGCAGTGGAGCGCGCTCACTTAACCACCAAGCCACGGGGCCGGCCCTATTTTATCTCATTTTGAAGAACATTTTTGCTAGGTATAAATTCTAGGTGGGGAGTTATTTATTTATTTATTTATTTATTTATTAGCAATTTAAGGATATCATTTCATGATCTTTTTGGCTTCTGCTGAAAGTCAGTTGGAAATCTACTGTTGCTCTATTAAAGGGAATGTGCCCTTTTTCTTTGGATGCTTTTAAGATTTTAGGTTTTTTTTCTTTGATTGTCAGCAATTTTAATAAATTGTATCTGAGCATGGTTATCTTTGCATTTATCCTGACCCTCTTGAATCTGCATTGCTATCTTTTTATTAATTTTGGAAAGTCTTTGGTCATTATCTCTTCAAACGTTGCTTCAGCCCCATTCTCTTTCTCTTCTCTATTCAAGACTCCAATTGTATGTATGTTAGACAGACTACTTGACTGTGTACACATGTCTTTTATTACTGGTCTGTTTTTCTCACTCTTTTTTCTTTCTATGCTTCAGTTTGGATATTTTCATTGGAACTGTCTTGAGTTCACTAGTCTTTCTAGTCTGCTTTAAACCTATTTAATGAGTTTGTTATTACAGTTATTGTATTTTTGATTTATGGATTGTCCATTTGATTCTTTTTTATAAATTTTGACTCACTCTTGAAGTTCTCTACCTTTTCACCCACTTTTTAAAAATCTCTTCTTTGATTTTTAAAAACATATTTGTAATAGTTATTTTAAAGTCCTTGTCTGCTAATTTCAGCATAGGGATCATCTGTGGTTCTGGCTCCATTTTTGTTTCTTTTTTTATCTTGATTATTGGTGTCATTTTTTTTTCCTCTTTATATGTATTGTACTTTTTCATTATATGCATACACTGTATATAATAGGACCATAGAGAATATGGATGATATTATTTTCCCCCAGAGATAGATCACTCTTTTCTCTGTTAAGTAAATGGAGTAAAGTGAAGATCACCTCAGTACAATCTGGAATTCAGCTAGGTTGGAGCTGAGATGTAGTTTTAGTGAAACTCAGTCCACCTCTGATTTGTCACTGTTCCTTAGAGGTGGCCCTTCTGAGCTTTTAATTGAAAGCTTGGTAGGTCTGCAGTACTGACCTACTGTGAGAGAAGACTGAAATACCATTGGAGATTCATTCAGAGGTTTGAGTACCATGAAACCACAAGAGATTTCACTCTACCTTTCCAGCCCCATCCTCAAGTGTGACCATCCCAGGATTTTGATTGAAAGCCTGGTGAGTCTCTGTCTCCTCAGCTCTGAAATATATTTGGAAACTTTAAACTTAATTCTTTTGCTTCTCTCCTCATGCAGGTTTAAAATCTGGCAAATTTCTTGAGTGGGAGACCTGTTGTCTTTTTGTTGCAGGCCCATTCACTTTAGCAAGACTCTGTCTCCTAAGCATCATGAAATTTCACTCTGCCTTCCTGGCCCAGGACCACATCCACCAGCTTCCTGCTCCACTCTGTCAGAAAATGTCCTATATGATAAACTGGCTGCACATTTGGGGTGCCCCTAAATTCCAATCCCTAAGCCAGCCAATGTGGCTGTCAAATGGTTTTCTGTTCGTCTTTCTCCCAAGGGAGTCTCTCTGACTAGGCCAAGCCCAACTCCTCAGTCTGTGCCTAGAATCAGCAAGTGTAATGAGGAAAGAGAACAGTTGGCTATTGTCAGCTTACCTGGAAAAGGCTCTTCCCTCTGAATATTATTTCATCCAAATGAACACTGATGTATTTAAAAATACGATTTTTGTAATTTATCCATTTTTTCCAGTTGTTGCAGCTGAACATTGGTCTATCCTTCTCACTATATCCTATCTACAAGGGGAATTATCATTATGATTTAAAGTGAATTTTCCTGATTACTAACTAAGTTGAACTGTTTTCATGTATTTATGGGATTTCCCTTTTTGTGAAATATATGTTAAACCTTCTGCCTCTTTTTTCTCCTGGGTTGTCTACATTTTAATGATATGAAGGAGATTTTTATATACTCTACTAGAATGGGTCATTTGTAAGTTTTATGTGTTGCAAATACATTCTCTCCCTCTGTGGCTTTTATTTTTTTTTATTTTTATTTTTTACTTTTCTATTGATATGTAATATATCATAATAAAAAGGGTTTGAAAAGATTTTAGACACGTTGAGATTGAGAGGCCTGTGGGCCATCCAAGTGGGACTGTCTAGGCTATAGTGATAGATTTGGAAGTATATTGGACACTTTTTATGCATTGCCGCAGATTTTCCACTAGTATTCCTGGCCCTCAGTGGCTTGCTCAGCCCCAGCCACCACCTCCATGACCAATTCTACAGACTCCAATGGATCCAAGTGGTTTCACAACTGAATCTTGAAGTCTCTGACTCCTCCCACAAATTCCAGACTAGGATGAAGGGTCATGCCACAGAGTATGAGATCTTGCTTATCCAGAAAGTAAAGGAGAGGCCAAGTGACTGGAAAGTATAGGGTAATTAACTCTGTGAGGGACAAAATTTGACAATGGGGGACAGGACACAGGAGTGGCCAGCCAGTAAATTCCCTCTTCATTCTTCTTCAATAGACTTTTCCAAGGCATGGTGTTTCGGTATAACCTGTCTGGAGATGTCCTGTTTGGGTAAGTATCTGGCTGTGTAACTTTGAGAAGTAATGGCCAGTTTAGTAATGTACCACATTGTATTTGACACTAACTTTTCCCTACCTCACTGCCCTTTTTCCTCACTCTTAAATTAGCACTTCAGTTTTGCCTCAGGATCTGTTTTCCAGGGAACCCAGGCTAATACAGCCTGTTAGTTAGTAGTCTTTCCTTCTCACCTTTAAATTCTATCTACTCTGAAGTATCCAATGTTTTTTTCGGGTCCTGCTCAAATGCTAACTCTTCCATTTTACTTCTTGAATTCTTTTTTTCACTCAACTCTCAAAGAACTTTTCCTCTTCCTTTCCTATTATACTTACCATTTCCTACCTTATAATATAATTATAGCCTTTTTACTAAACAAGCTGGACCTGGTACAGTGCTAGCAGAAAGTAGCTTTATTCTTTCCCACTGAGTCCTTCAAGACTGCTCTCTCAACTTTTTCTTCCTCATCCCTGCATGATATCTCAGGAGGTTCCATAGCTTTGCAGGTCACTTTTAGTAATTAAAAAAAAAAAATCCCCCAGTCAAATAAATGTCTCTTTTTTGAAACCAAAAAAATGTCCAGTCCAAACTCTCCTACTTCAAACTCTCATACAATTTAAACTTCTCCTTTACCCAGCTTGACCTGTGTCAGATGTAAAACCCTGTGTTGGGAGGAGCAACATAATTGACTTCTATTCTACTTGACTGTTTTGCTCTCTCACTCCTCCCCCATTCACTAAGCTATATCTGGATTGGAACAAGGGAGAAGGAGGAGAGGTAAGAGGCAGAAAAATCTCACTTAACTGATATAGTTATAATCTGCCTTCAAGATCTTCTTTATGGTAGTTGCACAATCAGTGGCTGTGTCTTTTATAGCATTTTTGTGGGCTTTTTCATAGACCCCTCTTTCCAATTTCTGGGGAATCTTTTTAATTGTCCTTCATCCCTCTTATGACCTCACACTATTCTTACCTAATTTAAACTCCATGGCCAATGATTATAATTTTTCCCTTCCACACATCTTCAACCCAGCTTCTTTTTCACTTTTTCATATTCCTGTGGCAAAAGTGCTTAAATTCAGCTCTCTTTCTACCCTTTGATTACACTCACACAGCTAAATGTGACTGGAGAAAAACACACAACTATACTGACTGCTCTCACTTTAAATCCATTATCACTAATCTTAAGTGGGCCCTCAATGCTATTTAGAAATCATTCTATATTACCCTAGTGTTTTTACTCTTCCACTCTCCTAGAAAACTACTCATATCTTCTATTTCCTCAGATCTCCACCTCCTTCTCCCACTTTTGCACTTTCAGCTAATAACTTTAGTTCCTATTTTACTGCAAAAGTTGAAGCAATCAGAAAAGAACTTCCACAATTCCCACCACACTCTCTTTGTTTCCCTCTGACCACTTCTACTCAGTGTCCTTTGCTGGTTCCTCTTCATTTCCCTGACCTCTAAATATTGGAAGGTCCCAGAACTTAAACCTTTTACCTACTCTTTTTTCTATCTAAACTTACACTCTCAGGCATCTCATCCAATCTAATGGCTTTAAATATCATTTATATGCTGACAACCTCCAAATTTATATCTCCAGCTAAGTCTTCTCCCCTGAACTCCAGACTTATGTATATCCCACTGCCTACTCATCATCTCCATTTGGATATATAATAGGCATCTCATATGTTACATCTTACCCCCAAACCTGCTTCTCCTACAGTCTTTCCAATCTCAGTTCTATTTGTTCAAACCCAAAACCTTGGAGGCAAATCCTATTGGCTCTTTCTTTAAAACATATCCAGAATCTGATCATTTGTCACTACCTCCACTGTTACTTTCCTGGTCCAAGTGATCTTAATCTCCTGCCCAGATTATTGCAATGGCATCCTAACTGATCTCTCTCTTTCTATCCTTGTCTTTGTCCTCCTTCTCAACATAGCAACCTCAGTCATAGTGTTAAAATAGAAGTCACATCATATTACTTTCCTGCTCAAAACTTCAATGGCTTCTTCTCATCTCACTCAGGGTAAAAGTAAAAGTCCTGACAATACTCTCCAAGGTCACACATCATTTGCCTCACAATCCCCCACTACCTCTGATGTCATCTCTTCCTATTTTCCCTTCACTCACTTTACTAATCCTACCATAGTGGCTTTATTGCTGTCCTTTGAATATGCCCATGACAGGCATTCTCCTGCCTGAGGGCCTTTGCACCTATTTTTCCCTCTGCCTGAGCACTCTTAACCCAGATATCAATATGGCTCATATGTTTTAGATGTTTTCTCAAATCTCGCCTCATCATGGCCTTCCATGTTCATCCTATTTAAAATTGCAACTCCCTCAACACTCTCTTTTTCCCTTTGCTATTTTATTTTCCTCATAGCACTTACCATCTTCTAGCATACTACATATTTTATCTGTATATTTTGATTTTTGTCTTGGTTCTCTCTACTAGAATGTAAGATCCATGAGGATAGAATTTTTGACTGATTTGTTCTTAACTGTATCCCTAGAGTCTAGAAAAGTGCTGAACAAATGATAGGCACTAAGTACATATTTGTTGACTATCCACAGGACTTTTTACTAGATGCTGAGCATTTTGCCATGAACAGTCATCATCACTGCCCTCATGGAGCTTAGAGCCTAATTCAGGAAACCAACTTTAAAATTATCCAAATAAATATTCAACTGCAGTTGTAATAAGTACCACTAAACTAAAATTACTGGTTGATATAAGGGCATTAAACAAGGGACCATCAAACCTGCTCTAAGGATTCAAGAAAAGTTTCCCTTATGAAGTGATATTTAAGTTGATACCTGACTGATGAGATGGGAAAAAGCATAAAAGTAGAAGGAATAGCATATACAAAAGTCCTGAGGCAAGAAAGAGCTTGCCCTTTTCACAGAACTACAAAATCCCTAATGTTACTGGAATATAGTGGTGGAGAGTATTTTCAATTTGTGTTTCTCTGAAAGCAGAGTCGTGGACATGGTCTTGGATGCAGGTAGTTTATTTAGGAGGCAGGTAGTTTATTTAGGAGGTAATCCCAGGAATCAGGAGGGAGGGAGTGAGTAGAGTAAAACAGGGAAAGAGGAAATCAAAAATAAGGACGTGTTATTGAGTTTTTGTAATCTACTTCAAAGAAGCTGGAGCATTTATCCACAAACTCCACACCCTATCATTTGAGTGGTGCCCCAGATAGGGGTCAAATCTTCCACTCATCTGGGCTGTGCTGGCCAAATGGGCTGTGCAAGCTCCCATGATGTCTGGAGAAAGCGCTCGGGCAGAATGCAGATTTATTTGAGTAGGACACTGGCAATATGAAGTGAATTGGAATGACCTAACACAGATATAGCTGAAATCAGAGATGGGCTGTGAATATGTGACATGGGTGGTACCAGAGACATCTGCTACAGAGGGGGAGAGTGCCACTGTTATAATAATGATTACTTTTAATTAAGAATGGAGTTGCCTCAGAACGTGAACAGCTAAATTTGAAATCATTACATTTCAGTGTTTAACCTTTTTCCTCCTCAAAATTAAATTCAATTTTCGATCTTGTTAGGATGAGGTGAGAATATTTATTACGTTTATATTTATTGATTGCCTATTACATGAACTGCCCTCATGGAATTTACAGTCTATTTGGAGAAATAAGACAACTTGTGATTTTGTAAGATGTACTAATTGGTGAATGATTCAGAATAAAATATGAAAAATAAAGTGCCATAAATTTGGAGACATGGAGTGTTCAAGAAAGGAGAATATTCTTAACCTCATTCTTAAAATATTAAATTGTTGCTACTATAGGAAGTGGTATACTTAGTGTATTTGACACCAGAATTGGATCATTTTGTTAACACATTACTCCTCTAGATGACAAAATTATTTTTAGTAAAATTCAGAAAATTAAATGAATAATAGTAATGGCCAGAAAATAACTGCAGACAGTAAAAATCTTTTTTGAAATTGAGACATAATTGACATATAACATTATATTAGTTTCAGGTGTATAACATAATGATTTGATATTTGTATATATTGTGAAATGATCACCACAGTAAGTCTTTTTTTTTTTTTTTTTTTTAAAGATTTTATTTATTTTATTTTTCCCCCCAAAGCCCCAGTGGATAGTTGTATGTCGTAGCTGCACATCCTTCCAGTTGCTGTATGTGGGACTCGGCCTCAGGATGAACGGAGAAGTGGTGCCTCGATGCGCACCCGGGATCCGAACCCGGGCCAACAGCATCGCAGCGCGCGCACTTAACCACCAAGCCACAGGGCCGGCCCAGCCACAGTAAGTCTTAATATCCATCACCAAACACAGTTACAAAATTTTTTTTTCTTGTGAAAAACTTTTAAGATCTACTCTCTTAGCAACTTTCAAATATACAAAACAGTATTGTTAACTAATGTCACTATGCTGTATATTACACCCCAGGACTTATTTATTTTATAACTGGAAGTTTGTACCTTTTGAGCACTTTCACTCATTTTGCCCACTCCCTACCCGCTGGCCTCTGGCAACCACCAATCTGTTCTCTATATCTATGAGTCTGGGGTTGTTATTTTTTTAGATTCCACATATAAGTGAAATCATAGTATTTGTCCTTCTCTGTCTGTCTGACTGTCTTGACATGAGTACAGCCATGTTTGGCCGCTCCATTGACCTACAGCCACCAGCACAAAAAGAAATATAAAAGCTGCTTTCTGCGTGGTGGGAACTGGCCCTTCTCCCACGGAGAGAGTTGCAAGTTGTAACATTTCAAGGCTCTTTGGGCGTCACAGCGCGGGACAGACTGGCCATCTGTGCCGGGCTAGGACGATAACCAGAGAGAACAATGCACGTACACAACTACTGGGCTGGGACCTTAGCCAGGGGGCTCAGTGCATGTACGCCACTGATAACCATTTGTGCATGGAAACACTGAATGCTTGCTCTGCAAACTCTGTAATTGCTTACTCTGAAAATTACTGATGGTATAAAAACTGCTGGAAACTGAGACCCGGTGAGAGTTCCACCTGTGGAAGGGACACCTTGCCCAGGACGTGTGATCCTTGCCCAGCCGCGTCGATTGACAGGACTCTCCCAGTGGGGCGTAGATGTTGTGAGTAATGGATTTAATGAAGGGCCGGCCCGTGCTTAGCGGTTAAGTGCGCGCCCTCCGCTGCTGGCGGCCCGGGTTCGGATCCCCGGCACGCACCGATGCACCGCTTCTCCGGCCATGCTGAGGCCGCATCCCACATGCAGCAACTAGAAGGATGTGCAGCTATGACATACAACTATCTACTGGGGCTTTGGGGGAAAAAATAAATTAATTATTAAAAAAAATAATGTAAAGTAATTGATTTGATATGAAGTAATTGATTTAATGTGTCAACCTGGTGTTTCTCTTTCCGGTTGATTTGTGTCATTTCTCTTCAGTCGATGTGAATGTTTTCCCTTTCCAGTCGAGCTGATGTTTTTTCCCTCTTAATATTTGACCTATTCAGATCTGTTTGCAGACTATCACCTTTACTATCCTCTATATAATAAAACATACCTTCAGTTCATTTGTTTGGAGTGGAAAGTGTCTTTTACGTCTCGGATCAAATCGCCAAACCTCTCATAACATAATTGGTGCTGTGAGCAGGATTCGATTAAGGAGATGCCTTTCCTATTCAAACGAAAGGTAACTGAAGCCAAGGTGGAAGAAATTCCAGGATGGGAGAACCCTCCCTTTTGCACTCTGGCTGGGGAGTGGGCTCGTAGGTCAGGGTTATGTGAAGCTTGGGATGCTCGTCTGCGATGATTTGAACCATTGGATATGACCAAAGCTTTGCAGACGGTGGAAAGGAAAAAGAAAGATGATGTTTCTTTTTTGCCACGGCGAGGTTGGTGTTTGTTGACTGCTTATCGCCAGGCTATAGAAGATAGGGATAAGATACAGAAAGAGAAGGCACTCTTGGAAAAAGAAAATTCAGATTTGCAGTCTCGCTTGGCTATGATTCAATGTCAATATCATGCACTGGGAGATCAGGCTCATAACTACCAAGCTATAGCAGAAAAGGCTGCTGTAAGAGTTGCCAAATATAAATATAGAAAGAGGAGAGGAAAGGTAAATGAATGAAAAGTTCATATGGCCATAGCATCAGCTGGTCCTAAATGGGACCCGGACTCATGGGATGGTGATATCTGGGATGATGATTCTGAAACTGATTATGAGTAAAAGGAAAAACCGCCCAAACACACAGAGGCACATCCTCTTTGCTGTCGGCGGATGGAAATGGATGGTAATCATTCTGTAAGGAAGGATGTGATTGAGGATTTTAACCAACAAGAAATTTCTGATATTTTAGCCCGGGCTACACAAAAGCCTGGAGAAGCCATTATAACCTGGCTTGTTCGCCTATATGATATGGGCGCTACAAAAATTAATCTGGATGCAGGAGATGCTTTTAAATTTGTAATTTTGTCCAATGATCCAGTAATACGGGGAGCTTTCAGAGATTGGAGCATGAATGCTCACCCCCCAAATGATCGTGGACAAGACACTGATGGTACAACTTTATTGGCTCTTGCAGTAAAAGGAGCTCAAGATAAATACCCCACGAATGATATGTGGCCGGACACTAATAGACCGTGGTATACTTTAAAAGATTGTGTCCAAAAGATGAGAGAAGAAACCATGAAACGGGCTGTGTTTCTGGGGTGTGGTAAAGCTTTAAATGAAATGACTTTAAGTGTCCAGGTGCGAAACAAGTTGATAAAAACTGCACCTCTGGCATATAAACAAATAATTACAACCCTTCTCATGAATAAAACTGAAAACCCTATATCAACACTTGCAGATAAGAAGATTATGCAGCTAGCAGACTTGGGAGACTGGCAGACAACTGAAAACTCTCCAGGAAGGGAAAAAAAGAGAAACATTCTTTAAAAAGGATAAAATGACTCAAGGTGATATGTTTTTGGCCCTACTTCGGGCAGGAGTACCCAAAGACCAGATTGATAGAGTTGACACTAAAGAATTATGGAAACTATATAAAGAAAAAGGGCTGAATGTAAAACAAGTAAATAAAAGGGACAATATAGAGAATGCTTCCAACCCAGTGCCTACTGCACCTAGTGCACCGCCTCCTCCCTCGGATCCTCTTCTTGCTGACTTAAGGCCAAACCTCTGTATCGATTAGTGCCACTATAAGAAAAGATCTTAGACCACATGTACCAATTAAAATATTTTGGAAGAATGGATCTACAACTAGTGTGCAGGCACTTGTAGATACAGGGGCAGAGGCCACCCTTATCTATGAGAATCCAACTAAGTTCCAAGGTACATCAATTCTGATAACTAAATTAAAAAAAAAAAAAAACATCCAGACAGTTACCACTAATCTTTCTATCCAAATTGGGCAACTACCCCGGTGCACATATCTAATTATAATTGTGCGAATACCAAAATATATAATTGAGATTAATATTCTAAAAAAATTGACATTAAATTTGACTAATAAACAATACCAATTTGCTGTCAGAGCTTTGTCTTTTCATATTAATACTATAATTATGAAATATTTACATCATAAAGTAAAAATTCCACCTGCCACACAAGTGATCAATCAAAAACAATATCGCATCCCTGGAGGACAACAAAAAATATCTGAAACCATAAAAGATTATTTGGCTATAAAAGTCCTTCACAGGGTAACTACAGCCTAAAATAATCCTATCTGGCCTGTTAAAAAAAAATGATGAGACATAGGGAATGACTATAAATTACAGAGAGCTAAACAAAGTGACTCCAGCTATTCAAGATACTGTCGCTGATTTGGTTACTCTTATAAAAAAAATACAATGTTATCCAGGCACTTGGTATGCTGTTATAGACTTGGCTAATGCCTTTTTCACCATACCTATACCTAAAAGTGTCCAAGAACAATTTGCTTTCACGTGGCTGGGACAACAATATACCTTTACTAGGCTTCCTCAGGGATATGTGCATAGCCTCACTATCTGCCATCGACAGGTTGCTGAAACCTTGGCAAAAGTAGCTACTTCTGATAATGTCCAAATAATACATTATATAAATAATATTATGATCCAAAGAAATAAAAAAAAGAGTACAACAACAGTTAAAAAAAATAATAGACACACTTGAGGAGGATGGATAAAAAACTAATCCAGCTAAAATTCAGATTTGGCCCAAGTTCAAATGTTAAATTTTTAAAAATACTTTAAAATAATAAAAAACAAAAAATTTTACCTAAAGCTAGACAAAAGATATTAGATTTTGCAGCACCTCGTAACCAAAAAAAAAAGCACAAAAATTTATTAGATTATTTGAATTTTAGAAGACACATATTCCACATTTAAGTCGGCTCCTTACACCTTTATATAAAGTTACCAAAAATGTATATAAATTTAAATAAAAAATAAAACAAAAAAAACCTTTAAAGCAGCCAAGCATGCTATTCAGACTACTTTAGATCTATGGCCAATTAAACCAGGACCCATTAAATTACAAGTAAATGTCATTGATCAATATGCCAGCTAGAGTTTATGGCAAAAACAAGATGCCCGTGATTATCCTCTGGGATTTTGGAGTCACAAGCTTCCCTGTTCCAGTGAAAGATATAGTCCTTTTAAAAAACAGTTGTTAGCCTACTATTAGGCTCTAAGAGACTCAAAAAGCCTTACCCTGGGACATAAAGTAATTATGCGACCCCAGATACCCATCATACAATAGATTCATAGCACGCCTGTTACTCATAAAATTGGACATACACAAAAATTTAATAGCATCAAATAAAAATGGTATATTCAAGATCGGGCCAAACCTGGCCCAAAAGGGTTGTCTCTATTACATAAACAAATGTCTCAATATAGCAATGAGCCAACTATATCGCCTAAGACTGATATAACAAAATCACCTGTTAAATGGAATGTCTCATATGATCAATTGACTAAAAAACAACAAAAACATACCTGGTTTATGGATGGTTCTGCCAAAATGATATCGGGCTCAAGAAAATAAAAAACAGTTGCCTGTAACCCACCCACCCAATGCGACTCCCCATGCCACAAAAGTAGTGGCCCAAGGGCCCACTACAACACTCATAGTTATATATCCAAAAAATAAACAATTATATCATGTTCCTAAAAATTCTGTTTCTTTGCGTAAATAAATATTCCTGCTATGCTCACTATGCTATGCTGCAACTCCATGTCTGCTGCAGACCTACACACCAACTAATGTCTCTGTAGGACAGCCTTTGACTCTACACTGCTGGAGCAGCTGCTCTACATCAGTGGGACCTGTAACCTGGACTATGATTGGCCAAAAAATTTTGGTCTCAGAAACATCAAGCAACTTCTCAGTATAAGCCTATATCTAATCAGTCACACAAAACTAGTTATAATTTCTCTATTGCCCTGCCTTCTGCTACCCTCCGTAATGGGGGCTGGTCTGGACTTCTACAAGCTAATTTGTTAGGCCTACATGTTACCTTATCTAATGTTATCTTTGATACTATATATAATTTACAAGATCAAGTTAATAATATTTCATATTCTAAGAGATTGTTTAATTAGTTACCTTGGGGTTTGGGTCCTTTATTGTGAGATAATTTTATAATTATTATAGTCATTAGATGCTAGGTTCTTGGATATGCCTTATATACTTAAGTACAAAGTTCATTGTCTATGCATATAATGTCTTATACTTAATAGAGACGGCCACGGCCAAATATGTCTTGACATGAGTACACCCATGTTTGGCCGCTCCACTGACCTACAGCCACCAGCACAAAAAAAATATAAAAGCTACTTTCTGCGTGGTGAAAACTGGCCCTTCTCCCACGGAGAGAGTTGCAAGTTGTAACATTTCAAGGCTCTTTGGGCGTCACAGCGCGGGACAGACTGGCCATCTGTGCCGGGCTAGGACGATAACCAGAGAGAACAATGCACGTACACAACTACTGGGCTGGGACCTTAGCCAGGGGGCTCAGTACACATACTCCATTGATAACCATTTGTGCATAGAAACACTAAATGCTTGCTCTACAAACTCTGTAATTGCTTACTCTAAAAATTACTGATGGTATAAAAACTGCTAAAAACTAAGACCCAATAAGAGTTCCACCTATGAAAGGGACACCTTGCCCAGGACATGGATCCTTGCCCAGCCGCATCAATTGACAGGACTCTCCCGGCAATGGGGCATAAATATTATAAATAATTAATTTAATATAAAATAATTAATTTAATATAAAATAATATATTCTCTTTTCGGTCAACCTAGTGTTTCTCTTTCCAGTTAATTTATGTCATTTCTCTTCATTCAATATAAATATTTTCCCTTTCCAGTCGAGCTAATATTTTTTCCCTCTTAATATTTGACCTATTCAGATCTGTTTACAGACTATCACCTTTACTATCCTCTATATAATAAAATATACCTTCAGTTCATTTGTTTAAAATAAAAAATGTCTTTTACGTCTCCGATCAAATCCCCAAACCTCTCATAACACTGACTTATTTCAGTTAGCATAATGCCCCCAAGTTCCATCCATGTTGTTGCAAATGGCAAGATTTCCTTCTTTTTTATGGCTGAATAATATTCCATTGTGTGTGTGTGTGTGTGTGTGTGTGTGTGTGTGTGTGTGTGTGTCACATATTCTTTATCCGTTCTTCCATTAATGGACACTAAGGTTGTTTCCATATTGTGGCTATTGTAAATTATGCTGCAATGGATATGGGGGTACATATATCTTTTCAAGTTAGTGTTTTCGTTTCCTTCAGATAAGTATCTAGAAGTGGAATGGCTGGATCATATGGTATTTCTGTTTTTAATTTTTTGAGGGACCTTCATACTGTTTTCCATAGTGGCTGCACCAATTCACATTCCCACCAACAGTGCATGAGGGTTCCCTTTTCTCTCTATCCTCGCCAACACTTGTTATTTCTTATCTTTTTGATAATACCCATTCTAACAGATGTGAGGTGATGTCTCATTGTGGTTTTGATTTACATTCACCTGATGACTAGTGATGTTGAATACCTTTTCATATATCTCCTGGCCATCTGTATATCTTCTTTGGAAAAATGTCTATACAGGTCCTTTGCCCATTTTTAAATCAAATTGTTTGTTTTTTTGTTATAGCGTTGTTTGAGTTCTTTATATATTTTGGATATTAACCCTTTATTAGATATATGATTTGCAAATATTTTCTCCCATGTAGTAGGCTTGCCTTTTCATTTGTTGATGGTTTCCTTTGCTGTGCAGAAGCTTTTAGTTTGGTGTAGTCCCAGCTGTTTATTTTTGTTTTGTTGCCTTTGCTTTTGGTGTCAGGTTCAAAAAATCATTGCCAAGACCAGCATCAAGGAGCTTACCACCTATGTTCTCTTCTAGGAGTTTTATGGTTTCAGGTCTTCCATTCAAGTCTTTAATCCATTTTGAGTTGATTTTTGTGTCTGGTGTAAGATAAGAGTCCAGTCTCATTCTTTTGCATGTGGCTGTCCAGTTTTCCCAACATCATTTATTAAAGAGGCTGTCCTTTCTTCATTGTATATTCTTGGCTCCTTTGTCCTAAATTAATTGACCATATATACATGGGTTGAAAATCTTCTTTTGTTGGAAACAAAAAAATTAAAAATTAATAAATATTACAGCACAGAAGAAGAAAAAACAAAGCGTTAATACTTTTTAATTAATTAATTTTTTAAAGGAGAAAGAAACTTATAATTACATATCTGTCTGTTGAAGTAATGAATAACATTTTGTTTTTGAGTCTTAACTTCTGCATATTTGTCATTGACTTCATAAAAATTGTTCTTCATCACATACTCATATTCAATAGAGAACATAGCCAGATTTGTCAATCTATCTTTACTCACTGTTGATTGAAGAATTCTTTTTATTGACTTTAATTTTGAAAAGTTTCTTTCAAATGAAGCAACATATCTACAAATAGTTAGGAAAGGTCTTAAACAAAAAGGATAAGTTTGGAGTCAGCCCTGATGGCCTAGTGGTTAAAGTTTGGCGCTCTCACTGCTTCCGCAGCCTGGGTTCGTTTCCCGGTTGCAGAACCACACCACCTGTCAGTTGCCATGCTGTGGCAGCTGTTCACACAGAAGAACTAGAAGGACTTACAACTAGGATATACCACCATGCACTGGGGCTTTGGGGAGGGGAAAAAAAAACAAAACAAAACAGGAAGATTGGCAACAGATGTTAGCTCAGGGCAAATCTTTACCTGCAAAAAAAAAAAAGGGATAAGCTTGGCAGACATTCACAAAAATCCCATTTCACTAGAAATTACACATCTTTGTTTCTTTAGGATTGACATTAGCAGCTTTCAAATGCCTTTGCATTTTAAATTTGAAATTGTAAACATAAATAAGAACGCCGTAGGGCCGGCCCCATGGCTTAGTGGTTAAGTGCGTGCGCTCCGCTGCTGGCGGCCTGGGTTCGGATCCCGGGCGCGCACCGACGCACCACTTCTCCGCCCATGCTAAGGCCGAGTCCCACATACAGCAACTAGAAGGATGTGCAACTATGACATACAATTATCTACTGGGGCTTTGGGGGGAAAAATAAATAAATAAAATTATAAAAAAAAAAAAAAAGAACGCCGTATACTCATGTAAAATGACAGAATTGAAGAAACTCAAGTTCATTTCTTCATCTTTACTATCTCTGCGTTATCATTATTTATATCAAATTTACTGTTTGAATGCAGAAATATGTAGTAGCATAGGAGTTGGAGACAAAAACAGTATCTGTAGTGAACTCAAGCAATTCTGAACCGTTATGAACTTACTCTAAAAATAAATGTGTAGCTGAGTCTGAGTGTTCTGGAGGCTGACTCCAAATTAACTTCCACGTAGACTACAACGTTTAAATGATAAAAATGTGCTAATTGGAAGCTTGTGTATATATTATTAAAACTCACAGTGCAACTGCAGAATTGTTTTGAAGTTATACTAACAAAATATTTTGGAGAGAGGGGTATTTTATCACTGACGTGGTTTAGAAGTGCTGGTGAGGGGCCAGCCCTGTGGTGTAGTGGTTAAGTGCATGCACTCTGTTGCTGGCGGCCCGGGTTCGGATCCTGGGCGCACACCGAGGCATTGCTTGTCAGGCCACGCTGTGGCGGTGTCCCATATAAAGTGGAGGAAGATGGGCACAGATGTTAGCCCAGGGCCAGTCTTCCTCAGCAAAAAAGAGGAGGATTGGCATGGATGTTAGCTCAGGGCCGATCTTCCTCACAAAAAAAAAAAAAAAAAAAAAAAAGACGTGATGGTGCATTGTGATAGTAGAAAGCAGATCTACTTTTAGTCAGTTTTATTATTGTTTTTAATTCTCTACACTTAGTTTACCCCCTTATTGCCTTCATTCAGAGCAGACCAATCCCACTGCCCCATCCTTGGTACACCGCTAACTCTAGATAGGTTTCAAGCTTTAGCCTAAACTATATCCCTATTTCTGGGATTTAGACTTAAAAGACTAATGTGTTAAGTTAACCAGGAATTGGCATGAACTGATTTGCATGAAGTTTGGGGAGCATACAGAATTCATAAAAGCAGTAGGATGAAAAGAAAAATTGGGACTCCAACACGAGGTATGTCCTAGAGAAGGGCTCCAGCTAATGGACTTAAGTTTGAGGCCCTTGGTACTCTAACCAGAAACAGAACAGGCTATTTTTAGAAATTACTCTGGGGAGACCTTGGTTCCCAGGTATAAAAAGTGAGGAAGAGGGGCATTCTCTCCTCTTCTGCTCTAAATATTGCCCATCCAAGACTCCAAGAAATCCACCACTTATTTTGGCACCTAAGAGATTTTAGCATATTGGCACTAGCAGCTTTGGGAGCATCAGGAAACACTGCCTTTGGAATGGACATCAGAAAATCCCAGATGAGCCTCAGGACTAGTGGCAGTACAGAAACATTATTAAATAATTTCATGGGCAGTTGGAAGTCCGGAGATTTCATTGAAGGGAGTCTGGCAGGAGAGTATCACATGACAGATGGTAGCAGAACCATTCATGATCTCACATGAGATACCCTCAGACTTCCAGATATAACTGGGTAAGATTTGGGAGGTGGGAGATTGGAGATCCTATAATAATAACACAACTAAAACAACAACAAAAAACTTTTTGAGTACCTAGGTATATGCAAAATTTCTTTCTTTTCACAGGATCATTCCAATCCTACAAATATGTTCTAGTATCCCATCTTTAAAAACCCTCCCTTGACACTAAACTCATCTTCAGTCACCACCTCACTTCTTTGCTCCCTTTCACAGCAAAATTCTCAAACTTGTCACACCTTCTGCCCATTCTTGCTCATCTCCCATTTACTCTTCATCCCACTTCATTCTGACTTCTGCCCTTATCACTTCACTGAAACTACTCTGTCAATGTCATCAACAACCTTAGTATTACCAAATGCAATGAATAGTCCTCTTTCCTCATTTTACTTGACCTTTCTGCAGCATTCAACACTTTTCTTCTTGAACTTTTCTTGTATCTGTGACATCATTGTCTCCCAATTTTTTTCCTACCTCTCTGGTTCATCCTGCTCAGGCTTTTTTGCTCATTCTTCTTGTACTTGAGAGCTAAGTGTTGGAGTATCCCCCAGGTCAATTTATTCAGTCTCAAAACTGTAAGGCTAAATTTCATCTCCAGCCTTGACCACTTCCCTGTGTTCAAGACACTCATATATAACCATTTATTTCACTTTTCCACTTGGATATCTAATTAGCATCTCAAATTGAACAGGTCCAAAACTAAATTCCTACTATTCCCACCCCCACCCCCCAAAAAACCTGTCCTTTCTTGCTTTTCCTCATAGTAGGCACTCAAAAAAAATCAGTAAAATGAATGAATTGCCTCATTTCATTCTGACAATTGTTGTAGGTGCTACTGTTAGTCTCATCTTAAAAATGAGGAAATTGGAGAGGTAGACTAAATAACTTGCCAAAGTTCACAAAGCTTGTAAAGTTTCAGAGCCAGGCTTTTAATCTCAGTCTGATTCTCCCTAAAGCTCAAATGCTATAAGTGGCTTCCATTGAAACAAGGATGATAATTGTAAATAAGATTATATTTGTGACCATAAACTGATGCAAACTGGAAAAAATATTAGTTACATTATTAATCATAATGATGATAACAATGATTATGCAGACCACTTATTGAACATGCTTCACGTATCAGGCATCGTTGAGAGGAATTTTCTTTTTTATTAGTAGACTTCATCATTTAGAACAGTTTTAGATTTACAGAAAAATTGAATAGATAGTACAGAGAGTTCCCATATACCCCCCATCCACACAGTTTCCCGTTATTAACATCTGATGTTAATAATATGGTACATTGTTATAATTAATGAACCAGTACATAAATTATTATTAACTAAATGTCTGTAGTTTATTCATATGTCCTTAGTTTTTACCTAATGTCCTTATTATGTTCCAGGATCCCATCCAGGAACCTATGTTACTTGTCTTGTCTCCTTAGGCTCCTCTTGCCTGTAACATTTTCTCAGGCTTTCTTTGTTTTTGAAAGCCTTGAGAAGTTTGAAGAGTACTGGTCAGGTATATTGTAGGATGCCCCTTTATTGGAATTTGTCTAATGTTTTTCTCATGATTAGACTGGAGTTATGGTTTATTTTGTTAATTTTTAAAAAGACTTTATTTCCTTAGAGCAGTTTTAGGTTCACAGCAAAATTGAGAGGAAAGTACAGAGATTTCTCATACACCCCCTGCCACCACACATGTAGTTTCTCCCTTTATCAACATCCCTCACAGAGTGGTACTTTTGTTACAATTGATGAAGTTACACTAACATGTCGTAATCACTCAAAATCCATAGTTTACCTTACAGTTAACTCTTGGTGTTGTATATTCTATGGGTTTGGACAAATATATACTGTAATGATACATATCCATCATTATAGTGTCATACAGAATATTTCTACTACTCTAAAAATCCTCTGTGCTCTGCCTATTCATCCCTCCAAACACCCAACCCCTGGCAACCACTGATCATTTGACTGTTTTCATAGTTTTGCCTTTTCCAGAATGTCATATGGTTGGAATCATACAATATGCAGCCTTTTTAGATTGGCTTCTTTCACTTAGTACCATGTATTTAAGATTCCTTCATATCTTTTCATGGCTTAATAGCTCATTTCTTTTTAGTGCTGAATAATATTCCCTTGTCTGGTTGTCCCACAGTTTATTTATCCATTCGCCTACCTAGGATATCTTGATTGCGTCCCAGTTTCGGCAATCATGAAGAAAGGTGCCATAAAGATCGATGTGCAGCTTTTTGAGTGAACATAAGTTTTCAACTCCTTTGGATAAATACCAAGGAGTACAACTGCTGGGTCAAATGGTAAAAGTATGTTTAGTTTTATAAGAAACTGCCAAGGTGGCTGTACGATTTTGCATTCCCACCAGCAATGAATGAGAATCCCTGTTGATGCACATCCTTGCCCAAATTTGGGGTTGTCAGTGTTCTGGATTTTGGCCATGCTAATAGATGTGTAATGATATGAGTTATGGGTATTTTGGAGGAAGATTACAAGCGTAATGTGCTATTTTCATTATATCACATCAAGGTTACATACCACCAATATGACCTTGATCACATGACTAAAGTAGTGTTTGTCAGGCTTCTCCACTGGAAAGCTATTCTTTTTTTCCCCTTTCCATATTGTACTCTTTGGAAGAAAATCACCACATGCAGCCCACACTTAAGGAGTGGATACTTATGCTCCCCTTCCCTTAGGCTGGAGTATCTACATAATTTATTTGGAATTCCCCATGGGAGATTTGTCTATTCTCCCCCATTTATTAATTTATTCAATCATTTATTTATATCAGTATGGACTTTTGGATATCTATTTTATACTTGGTTATAATCCAATAATACTTTTATTTTGTTGCTCAAATTGCTCCAGCTTTGGCCATTGGAAGTTCTTTCAGTTGGCCCCTGTGCCTCTTTGACGTATCCCACCAATGTGTGTGTGTGTTTTGAACAATTCTTTACTGACACCACAAGATGATCCAGGCTCATCTTGTATATTGCCTGCCCCAATCCTAGAATCAGCCATTTCTCCAAGGAGCCCCAATTCCTTTTCATGCAAAGTGGTATAAGAAGCCAAGATCTAGGTGCTAAGTGCTGCTCATTGTGTTTGGCGTGTCATTTCTTCTAAACCCTCTCAGCTGATGGAACAAAGAAGTATGTGTGCATATACTAACCCATGTATATACGCATATCTATAAATATTTCCATATTTAACCATCAGTATCTGTATTAATTAAACATGCATTCTTACTGATGTCTCCAACTCTAATCCACTACCACATCCATCATTCTAGCCTATTCCCTGGCTTGTCTGTAATTTCCCACTCATGAGAGGAATTTTATATATATAATATTTAATATAATAATATACATATTATCTTATTTAATGCTGTGAGGTAGCTATTATTATCTCATTTTATAGTTGAAGAAACTGAGGCTCAGAGATGATACATTTTTTCAAAGACATAGCGATTAAGAGGTGAAACTAGGACCTTTTCTGGGAGACAAAGAACATTTAAGGCACAGAAATAAGAAGGTGTATGGTTTGTGCAGTAGGCCACCCTGGTGAATTGGTAAAAAGGATTAAGGCTACATTGGCATGGCCCTGAATTAAACACAGATGAATTTGAAATTATGCCAATTGTTTCAATGTTGTTTGCACCTCTTTAAGGAGTAAACTATTATATTGAAGATCTGTTGTTAATTATACATCACTCCATGAGTCAACTGCAAAACTATTTAAATTTGTTTTATATCTTCTCAAAGAGGCCTGACTTATTCTTAAATCATAAAAATAATTTTGTGTTGTACGTTTTAAATCAACTGATTAAAAGATGATAAATAGGAGTGAATTAGATAGGGAAATTGCACTTCTAGTCAAAATTTTCCTGACCCACTTAAAAAACCCAAAGCAACAATCATGCTCCCCCCCCCCCCAAATTATGGCCTACTTTGAAATCTTGATCTTTGACTTTGTCATTGAAAAGGGGCTCTGAGAAAAGAGCTTGGGAAACACTGCAGATATATCAACCCCCTCTTGCAAATTCATATTTGCTTACTAAAGTAACTGAGAAAACCTTCAACAAAAAAATCAATTCTATTTTTGAGGAACTGTTTCCCAAATTTATTTGTCCATGGAATGCTTTTTTCATGTAAGGGCTATTAATATCCCATAGATCTAGACTTGGAATACATTTATTAATTTCATAAGAGAACACACTTGGTTTATTTTTTCTGTTTTCAGAATCTGAAACAGGCCTGGCACATAGTCAGTATGCAATATTTGTTAAATAAATGGATGAGCAAATATTTGTTGAGTGTCTACTGTATGCCAGTCACAAGGAATACAATGGTGAAAAAATAAACATGGTCCCTGCCCTATGTAACTTACAGTCTCCTGGAGAAGATTGTAAATAAGTAAGTAAAAAAACTTAGATAAAAGTGATTATGGAAACAAACACAATGTTGAGGTGGAGATAAAGGAGGTGACTGGAATCATATTTTAGAAGATAAGCAGCTAGCCCTTTAAAGCATTTTCCCAAACAAGTCAATGGTTAACCAGAATCTGAATATTTCTAACATCAACCTTCATTCAGAATGCATGTTGAAATAGGCTATATTAATCAAAGTCCTTGCATTAAATGGATGGCATGTTCAAAAGCACTTAAATTAAGAGAGTTTTATAAAGGGACTATTTACAGACATGTGGACAAGTTTAAGAGAAGAAATAAGGGAAGGAGATGATCTCAAGAATCAAAGACAGCCAGAAGTCATGAGCACCCTTATACCTGAAGGACAAGGCATTGAAAGTTGGCTGAAAGAGTTATATTTAAGCATCTAGATCATATGCAGGCAGTACAAACAACATCTATATAAAGAGGCCAAAACTATGATTCCATGTAGGCAAAAACCAAGTTCATCTTCTTGACTATCTCAGCACCTATCAAAGTCCTCACACGTAGTAGCACTTACATGTGTATCAAATATGTAAATTGCATCCAACAGACATAACTTTCTTGAACAGCAATAATCATATATGTTTAAATGGAGAGAACTTATCACTTTTAAAGAGTTATAATTCTTCTGAAATTTTGCATATAAAGTAGTTACGGCAGTTAACAAGTCAGGGTAACTTTTATAAGACTCTGAATGTTTCAAGTTTAGAACTATGTCCTATTTGGCAATTATATATTTCAAATGAAGAAAACTATTCTCTTGTGGGTCTAGTGAAGAAACCAGAGAAATCAGCAATAAACTGAACCAAGGTTTAAATGGATACTGGCACAAAGGTGTAAAATAGGACTTCTTTTATGTTTACTTTTAAGTAAGCATACTTAAAAGTGTGAGCAGTGAATTAAAGAGCACCTTAGAAAAAAATACTTTTGCCATATAGAGAAACTTGCCATGAATTTGCATATGTATCATCACATTGTTCTATTCTATGTGAAAAAAGATAGATGAAGCATTAACGGCCTTTTAAAAAGAACAAATTGGCTCTAGATAATTAAAAATATCTCTTTAAAAAAAAGAATTTGTTTAGGTCACATAAATTAATTCACATTTGAAAATATGCTACACATGAAAATATTTTATAGAGCATTATAAGAACTAAATGCTTATTTTTCTTTCCTTTTCTCCTACTTAGTTTACTATATATGTATAGAATTATTTAATATTTAAAATAGAGAACATAAACAATTAAATGATCATGCTGCAACATTATAGCCAAAATTGTCTTTTTGCCAGAATCCATTCATCCAGGTGCTTTGGGTGGAATTGACTCAATTCCCCCAGAGATGGGTGTAACTCAGGCTTGGTCAGACAAAGCCACAGCGATTACTTCAGAGATTGGTGTACTAGCTAATTAGAATCAATGAAGCTCAATGATGAAGAAGGTGAGAAGTCATCAGATTCATAATACATTTTGGTGATGCAGTCAACAGGATTTGCTAATAGTTTAGATGGCGTAAGAGGAAGAGAAGAGTTAAGACTGATTAACCTGAGCATTTGCATGATTGTGGGCCATTTACTGAGATAGGAAACACAGGAGAAGAAACAGGTTTTATGGAATAAAAGTTAAGGGTTTAGTTTTGGACATAATAAATTTGAGATGTCTATTAGACACACAATAAGAGATGTCAAGTAAACAGTTGTACAGATGAATTTAAGAGAAATTTAGAATTCCTTAGGGTAGATTCCTAGTAACAGAGTTGCTGGATCAAAGGTTATGTGCATTTTTACAGAACTGTGCTGGAGCCAGCTCCTGCTGGCTCATGAGAGCTGACTGTCAAATTTTCAAGAATTTTGTGAGCCAGTTGTTAGAGATAGCCATGTAAAAATTTAAATTATATAAGCTTACAATTAAATACATTACATTTTTAAAAATTTAATGGGGGCAGTGTCAGAGGAGGCCTAGTAGGGAGTCAGGACTTCCACCACTGCCCAGCAGTAATAAGGCTACTTCCCTCCATTTCCATAGTGTCAATGGAGGTCACCTGGGGAGCAGTAATGAAGCACTCTTATCTTTCCCAGGCAGGGAGGTATCAGTTGGAGCACTAGTGGGGAGCCAGAACTCCCACCCCTGCCCAGCAGTAGTGAATAGCCCCCACTCTGCCTGTCAGCAGAGTCCAAATCAGAAACCTGGCAGTAATGAGGTGGTGTGCCCCCTCTCCTCCCCTGCCATAACAGTGTCAGAGAAAGCCGACTAAAACAGAAGATTTAAATAAGACCCAGAGTCTCATAACACGAAACCCCAAATGTCCAAGTTTGAATCAAAAATCATGCATCCTACCCAGAACAGGAAAATTCCAAACTGAATTAAAAAAAAAAAAAAAGACAATCAATAGCTGTCAACCTGAGATGACAGAGATGTTAGACCTATCTGACAAAGATTTTAAGGCAGCCATCATAAAAATACTTCAATAAGCAATTACAAACATGCTTGAAACAAATGAAAAAATGGAAAGCCTCAGCAAAGAAATAGAAAATGTAAAGATGAAACAAATGGAAATTTTAGAATTGAAAAATATAATTACCAAAATAAAAACTCAATGATTGGGTTCAACAGCAGAATAGAGGGATCAGAGGAAACAATCAGTGAACTGCAAGATAGAACAACAGAAATTAATCTGAACAAAGAGAAACTAGACTAAGAAAAAAAAATGAACAGAGCCTCAAGAACCTGTGGGACTATAACAGAAAATCTAATATTTATGTCATCAGAGTCCCAGAAAAAGAAAGAGGGTATGGCTAAAAAAGTACTTGAAGAAATAATGGCTGAACACTTCCCAAATATGGCAAAAGATATAAACCTACATATTCAAGAATCTGAGTGAACCCCAGAAAGGATAAACCCAAAGAAATCCAAACCAAAACACATCATAGTCAAACTTTTCAAAATTAAAGACAAATTAAAAATCTTGAGAGCAGGGAGAGAGACAAACAACACTTTACTTATCAGAGAAAAACAATTCAAATGACAATGAATTTCTCATCAAAAGCCACGGAGGTCAGAAAGAAGTGGCACAACAATTTCAAATGCTGAAAGAAAAGAACTCTGAACCCAGAATCTGATATCCAGCAAAAACATCCTTCAAGAATGATGGGAAAATCGAATGAAGGAAAACTAAGAATTTGTCACCAGCAGACCTACACTAAAAGAATAAAGGAAGTTCTCTAAACAGAAAGGAAGGAACTAAAAGAAGCAACCTTGGAGCATTAGAAAGGATGAAACAATATCATAAGCAAAAATATGATTAAATGTAATAGATTTTCCTTCTTTTTTTGAGGTTTCTAAAATATATTTGACACCTGAAGGGAAAACTGTAACACTGATGTGGTTGTAAATGTATGTAGAGGAAATATGGAAGATAGTTATAGTACAAGGGGGGGCAGTGTAAAGGAATACAAAGGAAGGTAAGGTTTCTACACTCCTCTCAAACTGATAAGACGCCAACATCAGTAGACTGTGATAAGTTACGTATGTATGATGTAATACCTAAAGCAATCCCTAAAAAACTATACAAAGAGATGTACCCCATAGATAAATCAAAATGGAATTCTAAAAATATTCCAGTAACCCACAGGAAGCCAGGAAAGGAAAACAGAAAAATGAAAATCAGAGAGAATAAATAGAAAATAAAAAATAAAATTGCAACTTAAGCTGTAACATATCAATAATTACCTTAAATGTAAATCTAAGTCTCAGCAAACTTATTAGCTTATGGACTTCCAAGTTTCCTATATTAGAGTATGAAATGACTTATTAATAAATATTATTCCTAATTATTACAACTCTGTAAAGTAAATATTATTATACCCATTTTACAAATGAGAAAATGAGGATCAGAAAAGTTAAATGCCTGTTCCAATATTTCCTCTACATACATAGTTAAGCACCAGCGTTAGAAATAAAGTTTATTTGCCTCTAAGGCCATTCATTTACTATCCTACACTGACTATGTTATGGATCCCATTATGTAATGATTGTGAGACTCCTAGGTATTTTCCTATTTCCATTTGAATCACAATATCATAGTCACTTATTCCAAGATAATGAAAGATACCTTTCAAAATACTTGCTTATGTATGCTTTCTATAATATATTTTATGTCCATGCAGTCACTTTCCATTGTTCATCTGATATATTTGCTAGATATAGACACCCTCACAGCGTACATGCTGGAAAAACAGTTAATTATTTTAAGGTGGTTTTTCCTTTTTCTTCTCAGTAAGGGAAGTTTTCCACTGTAGGATGTTTAAGTCCATATCATAAGCCTTCTAATAAGATTTTCCCTAATAAAGCTGCTTTTTTGGTGCAATCTACACCACATACTACTACACACTTGCTCATACCCTGCTTGCTTTCCAGTTGTTATATGTATGCCATATGTAAACTTTATTTACCCAAATAATTTTTAAGTTCCTTGAGGTCAAGAATGGATTTTCTGTCACTTTGTATTTCCCATAACAATAGTTGCCATTTATTCAAGGCTTACTGAGTACCAGGAAATTTACACACATTTCATTTATTGTTTACAATAACATGGCAAATTAGGTATCATTACCCCCATTTTACAGATGTGGAAAGCCTCGAATATAATTAGTCCCAAGGTCGTAAACCTATTAAGTGACTATAATAATGAGTCCTTAATATATGATTGTTG
This sequence comes from Ceratotherium simum simum, assembly GCF_057802395.1. Taxonomy (NCBI): domain Eukaryota; kingdom Metazoa; phylum Chordata; class Mammalia; order Perissodactyla; family Rhinocerotidae; genus Ceratotherium; species Ceratotherium simum. The sequence continues at coordinate 8,096,510 of NC_141921.1, forward strand.
AGTTGACTGATTTGTGATAATTTCCCTGAAAGATCTTTCCATCTGGCCATAATGAAGTAAAAAAAGACATGGGTTTGTATCCTTATGCTATAAATTACCAGCCTGTGACCATGGGCAAGTTATTCAGCATCATTGAATTTGAGTTTCCTGATTTGTAAAATGGGAGAATAAAGCCCAATCCCTGAGGGGGTTATGAATATTAAATTAGGTAATACAAATGCAAAATAATAAGTATTGATTTATTAACGTGTTTGATTTTTTTCTCTCTCCTTTTACTGAAATGTAAGCTGAAATAATATATATATAAATTAAGAAGTACCAAAAAGAAAAGACATTTGTTAAAGTATCTCCATTTTTCTTTGTATACATATAATTTAATAGCCTACTATATGATGACAAAATTCAACATAATTCAGCACTTTTTACATGCTAACATATTCATAACTACATTAAAATATCTTCAGAAAAGCCTCTCAGATCAATTACTATCACAGTTCCTAAACAGAGACCCACTTGTTTTTTAGGATGTTCATATCCCTTTCCTAAATGTTTAGGATTTTATTTCTTACAATATTACATGAGAAACTAGTAATCTTTTAATCTAATGGGAAGAGATTTAAATATTTTTTTCTTACCACTCTTTTTCCCTAAATTAATAGAAGATTTTTGTGTGAGACAATTTTTCTGTTGGTTGATTTAATATCATTGCTGTTCTGTAACTTGAATTTTATGTCTGAATTTTATGTTTTGATCTGATTTCTCTTTAATCTATTCTGTTGCTGAATAAAGAGAAATCTCACCATGGCCATATAGAGTTCTATTGTTTAAATTCTATATATTTAAACTCAAAACAATGATATAAAATATTACTTTACTGTAGAAATTTAAATTAATCTTACATTGATCCTAAATATAATCTATTTGTTCATAGAAGACAAAACGTGCCACTAAAATTTCCCAGATCTTCATCCTGGTAATTCAAGTCAGAACGTTTTCCTTAGAAAGCATTGATCTTTAAAATTCTCTTATGTTGGTAAGCCACAAACTTTATTTGCTGATCTTAGGGTATGGTGTATGATCTTTCAATAAGATTTGATGAACTAAAAGGTACTCTGGAGTACTTTTTTTGTGGAAATTTAAAAAATTAGAATATTAAGTTAGTATGTGTTGTGTATTTTATAGATATTAGTCATATGTTTGAAGAACTGTGCATTTTAAATCTTTAAAACATGATAAATAAGCTTTTTTTTAAGAAACTGAAAGCAATGATTTTATCTTCAGCTGATGTTATACTGTACAGTTCTCTTTTATATTGCTACATTAATGTTTTCCCCATGACATCTGTGATATCCCTCTGGACGCAAAAAATATATATTCCTTCTTTTAATTGTCTTTGTATATAGTTATTTGCTTTTCCAGTAAGTACATGGTGTATTTAAACAACTGTAGGCAATTTATACTAGCTCAGAGCCATTCTGATTACTCTTAAGCAAATTAGCCAGCATTCAGTCAGTTCAGTGCTCTCTCCCATGTGGCCCTACTCCGGCTTCACATTAAACAGCCCCTCAGTCTAGTCCAGATGTCCAACTGTATCCACGCACCCTTTCAGAACGGTGCTGAACTTACTATTTTTGGACAGAATATGTGTCTGTTGTATTTAATTAAAACATATTATATATGTAATTTAAAAATATGACCATAAATAGTAAGTGGTTATTTTCTAGCTATGTGTTTTAAAAGCATTATCCAAATGAAATGGTAGAAAACTTCACTGGAAACTGTAAAATTATCCATACCAAGAAAATTAATTTGTTTATATTTCCCAAGGTAGTATAATGAAAAAAATTTTTTTTAGTCTTGCTTGCCCTGCTTTTGAATTCTTGGGCAAATATCTTTTACTGGTCTTGTTTTGTCCTTGCTTTTGGATTATTTAGCAAATTGCCCACCATGTAACTGATATTAAATTAACCTACAAGCATGGCTATCTAAAACATTTAAAATATCCATTCTTCCTCTTGTCACTATCATAATTCTATTCCTAATATTTCAAATTTGATTACATTAATTGTAGATGTTAAGTGGCTTTCATATATATTTGCCTCATGACAAGAATTTGAAACAATAACCTAGGTAGAACTAGGACCTGCATCAGTGTTTTCAGTTCTAAGATTTTAATTTCTATCTTTCCCTGGATCATTAATTAAAATGATCTCACCTATATCTAAAAAATCATCAGCTTATATTTCTGTAGCAGATCATAATTTAACATATAAATAGTAATGTGAAATGAATTGGTAGCATTTGTTCAAAATATCTATTGGCTCAGTACTGAACTTTAGTAAGAAATATCTAAACATACACACATATACATAAAAATACTCATATAGGACAAGACCACAAAGTATTATCTTGATTACCTGCATAATACCAACCATATGCCTATAGATAAATATAGATAATTTTGGTCCACATGCCAAGTGCAAAATTTAACTATAAAATAATAAACACTACAATTAAAATATACAATTTACCAGTAGGTGTAATTTATTTTTAAAAAATCATTGCTTTGGATCTGATATCATAGTCCTCTCTTCATATTTTTCTATTAAGTATCAACATTTTAACTTTTTATTAGTTAAAAAATTAGCCTTATCTTAATATAGCAAATTAAAATATATTAAATTATTTTCAGAAGACCAGAAATTAAATTTAAGATTTTCTAGATCTTGATTCTATGCTGAAAATCTTAGCAGATGTCAAACAGTAAATAGTTTTAAGATTCCAACTAATTTATATTCAAAACATAAATACACACTTGCTAAACCTAATGTCCACACTTTTTTCACTTAACTTTATTTTAAACAAAATACACACTGAATGCTTTTTCACTCATAGGCCTGTGATAAATTTAAATTAATGGGAATAATAATTTTTAGCATCACAAAACATGATTTTTAAAGTTGAAATAACGTTTGTGAATTGAGAAATAGATGGCTGAGGAAGCAGGAATAAAGGAGAATTGGAAACCTCTTTCTACATGCTATTTTTGTTCATCATCTAAAATGTGGACGCAAAAAAATATAAACAGTGGGAAAAAAAAAGATGGGGACAGCCAAAAATATAGGTGATGGTGTAGTGAAGTATATTTTTTAAAAACCTACTGTATTTTCATTATATTTTACTTAACATTGAAAAAGAGACTCTGGAACAATCAATTACTTTTATATCTCATGGTGATTATTATATAATATCTTTCACAGTTAAAAATCATAACACAATACACACTATTGCTTATTTTAATATTGAGATAGGAAACACTGTACTATGAATCATCATCAAATGCTGCTTAATTTAATAATTTGATCCCATTTATTCTTCTAATATATGAGATTTAAAAAATTTCATCTGGAATCATCACCACACTATAATAACTGATTTGCAAAATTATTCTAGGCCTTTCAAATGTTAACATTCATTCATATCTGTTCTAAACTTTGACAAAAGAAGAAATGCATGTTCCTTTTTAAACAGCCTGTGTGAGTTTGGTCTGAATTAGCAGAATGGGCATCAGAATGCTGCTGCATCATTGAGGACACTCACTTCTTAGTAAAAATATCTGAGGGAGAAAACTATGGAACAAGAAGTATTTGGGCCCAAATGACTTTTACAACAGTTCCAAAATGTAAGAGAAGGAGATACTGTTACATTAGCTGTACAGAGAATAGCCAAATTATAGAATAATTTTTCCTAAGGACCAGTGAGTTATTTTTTACCTTAGGAAATCATGTTTCCAAGGCATACATTTTAAACTCAGGGCAGATTTCTTTATCAGCAAGTTGTGCAAAGTGTACACTTAGAAGAAATAGGGGAGTGGACTGCAGTTTAATATGGTTGTGATAATTTGGTTGCATTTCTAAATTAAAAAATTAACCAAAAGATATTGTCAGTTTTGCTTTATATGTGAACTTTCACTATTTATATAACTAATCTGAGAAACTAAGGCATATAACGAATAAAATTAGCATGCTACTGCTTTATATGGTCAAGATAAAGTATCCTTTTTTTCCTACATAACTACTGTATTGAGGGAATATAAAGAAGAGCAGAAGCTTCCATCTCCAAACATCTCAGTGGAGATTTTTGAGCTTTTCACCTATCAATTCCAGAAACAGTCCCATTATTTAAATGTTAAAAGACAATTAATATCACTTTAATGATACCAATTGAATGCGTTTGAGGTTCTGATAAATTATCTCTTCTTTCATAGTGTTGGTCATATGTAGAATTTCTTCTTAGTGCTCAAAAGAAATGACGGGTAGTTTGGATAAGGATTGGTGGTTTTTTTACTTCCTCCCCAAAAGAGCTGATGTTTTTGGCTGACTGGTTTTTTTTGGTGTGTGTGGTGGGGGGGCGGGTAAGGGAAGAGAAAAAGGCTGTATATAGAATTTTTGAATAGGCCTACACTAAAATTCTTCCTTGACCAATGAGGATGGGGGCTGGGAGAGAGAGAGAGGTGAGGTGGAACAACCGAAGTGTAATAATATCTGTGTAGTTTTAAGAAATGTACAAATTCTCCCGTCCCCCGTCCCCCTCCTCGTATGTGCTGGTACCTCTGGACGATTCAGAAGCCATTTTAGAATTCAGAAAGCAAAATATGTGAGTTCCACTTGTGCTTTTGCAGGTGCTGTGGTGGCAAGGATAACCTTTGCTCGCTTGCCGGGTGTGTTACCATGCTGTTATTTAATGTCTTTGAGGATTAAAGACAGCACAGAAAATTCCAAACCCACATCCTAACACCTGAAGCTCGCACCATGTTTCTATAGCAGATGGCAAAACACTGCACTGGAACCTTAATTTACCAAGTCAATATCCAGACCTGAGGAGGTTTTATTCTTTTGAGGCATCGCCGAAGATCAAAACTCGATTTTCGGATCTTTTCCGGGTTGAAAAAACAAGACCCCTTCTAGGTGTTTTGCGCGCCCCAGCCCCACCCAAAGTCCCGGCGGGCCTGCAATTCTCGGTGTTTCACGCTGAGGGTCTTTCCGAATGAACGTGCATTTTCACTCCTGGACGTCCAGTAATTTATAGGGGGAAAGGCAATACCCTAGGGCAACTTCCCGAATAGTCTAAGGGGCTGAGAAGACTGAGAGGCATTTGCCTCCTCGCAGTTGGACGCGAGGCTCGGAGCCCGGCTGTCCTCAGCTGTCATGGGGGGAGGAGGAGGGAGTGCTGGCATTGGCATTGGGCATGGAGTTGCTCCAGCCACCGCGCCGTGTCCCGCCGCCAGCTCACCTCTGCAGAGAGCTAGGCACTCACCGGTCCCCTTACCCTGCTCCCACGGCGCCCTCCGGCCCCAGTCCTCAGGCACAGGTCGCCGGAACCATCCAGTGGGATGGCCGCCGCCTCTTCGGGGACCGCTGCCTGAGGGCCAGGGCCGGGGGACCCTGGCCGCCCCGGTAGCCTGCAGCTCCCGCGGCGCTGCGGCGGCGGCCGGGAGGCGCCGGGGCCCGCTCCCCCTCCCCGCCCCCCGCTCCCGCCTCCTGCCCGCTGCGCCGTGCGCCCGCTCGCCCCAGCCGGCTGGCGCAGCAGCGCACACACTCACTCCGAGGGCGCCTCCAAGGTTACCCGCGGGGTGGGGGCTGGGGCAGGCTCCGGCCACTGGCCTCCTCCGCTGCTTTCCTATCGCCGCGGCCCTTCCGCCGCTCCAGGGCGACCGGGATCCAAACCCCAAAGCAGAAGAGGCTCCAAAGTCCGGGGAGGGAAGTCGAGCTGGGAGGCAGACAGGCGTCCGGGCGGGGGGCGGCCTGAGTTGGCTCTGGGTGCCCGGGGAGCCAGGTCAGGCGAGGTCGCGGCAAGAGGGGGCTGTGGCTCCGGCGGGCGCGCTCCGGGCCGCGCAGGCTGGGCCGGGGGCAGCGCGCAGGGGCTGCAGGCAGCACCGAGGCGCCCGAGGCGCCCCGGGCCCGCTGGGGGGCAGAGACAAGCGGGCGGCCAAACCTGCCGAGGAAACTAACTAAATAAAAGGAGACTGTTATTTAAGGCGCGGAAATTTGAAATATTTGGACAGGAAGAGAAAAGAAAAGAAACCTTAGCGAGGGAGGGGAAAAAAAAAAAAAAAACAACGCGAGCTAACGGTTTTGAAACTCCCCCACCCCCACCCCGGGCTTTTCTGCGCGCCCTGAGGGAGCTCTGGGCTCTAGCTTCCTCACTGGGGAGCCGGGAGCTGCGTTTGGAGTCTGGAGAGTTTTCGAAGGGACACAAAGGATGTCTTCGCAGCCCCTCCATAGAGGGCTTGGGTTGGCTATGGGCAGAGCTTTACCGCGGGTCTCAGGCTGAAAGATTGTCTCCTGCCTCTCACTAGGTCCCTGCGTGGATCTGTTTTTTTGGAAGTGTCGTGTAAAATCAAAACATTCTCGAGAGACCAAGAGAGGGACTCTCCCCATCTGCAGCCTTTTGATGAAGGTCACTTAGGGCAGTCAGGAAGCCTGCGAGTACGACCCTTGCTCGCTCCAGCACTGTGCTTCTGGACTATTACTTCTAACCCCGGCAAAAGCCGAAAACACCTTTTTGGGAACTGAGATTTCGAAACTAGTCCCGGGCCACGGATTCCACAACGTTCGTTTGATCAACACGATAAGGGGAATTTATAGTATTACCAATTGAACTGCTTTCCCGGGACAGAATTCTTTTATCTATTTATTAATCACCCAGCGTGGTGTGTGTACGAGCTCATCACACCATTGCGAGATGCGTAATGTTTATCAGAAAACTATTGATTCACTGCCGAAATATGGTAAAATGCAGTTTGCTTAGTGGCTTGGGGACCAGAACGTGGACTAAGGTCCTGTTAGTGCTCTCCCCCCACCCCCTAGACGTAAGCCCGGATTCAGTTTACTGGGCAAAGTCTGAACCTGAGTTTCCCGACGTGGATGCGGACGCAGTGAAGAACTGAATTGGAGAGCGCATCTCTGCTTAGTATCCTCCATCCTTTCTATAGCGTGGTCCCTTGGGGCTCTGATTATTGTATTAATTAGCACTTGCCTCTCCAGTCTGCATCTGAATAAGTTAAGACCCTTCCCCGCCTCAGCTCGCTGCACACAAGACCCCATCAAACTCAGCAGCACCGTTTCTTCCATCCTATACATTTCGGCATATTCAAGAGTCTTACTGAATATTGTCGAGGTTTCTGAGAGATTGAATAATGGCTTTTCATATTTCCTAGAGGGGACCACATAACTCATTTCTAAAATACTTAGATTAGCAAAGCTGTTTCCTGCGAAGAGCCAGAGAAATGTGGCGATGTTTTAATGCCTAGCAAATTTTAGGCTGTTGAGAGAGATAGAGCTCCCTCTCTCCTTATTGTGCTCCGACCACGTGAGAACAAAGCAATTGCAGAAATACTTCTGTTTAGCTTTATGAACGTCCTATGTCTTTATATTCGAAATCTCTAAAGAGAAATTGTAATGCCGAGACTTGGTGGATACTGAAAAGTCCATTAAACTCGACTTTAAATTCAGAAACGTCCATTTTTACAGTTGCAACTTGTAAGAACGGTTGTTTTTATTTTTTAGGAAGTCTTGTGTTTAGAAAATCAGCTTACTCAAGCAGTGTATTTTGTATATTGATTCTAGTTTTTAAATCCAAAATGCAACACTTTTTCCTTCAAAACTATCTCAATTTCTACTTTTTTCTAAACTTTAAAATAAATGTTTTAAAGTTAATTTCATGTTGCTGTCAAAAATAAATTTATTCAGTGACTTGTGGTTAGAGGTGGCAGAAGTTGAAGTCTTGTTGCACTTAGGGAAGGTGAACTTTAGTGCTAAATGAAAAGGATTAAACTTTTTCTCCTATATTCTTTTATACTATCATGGAAAATAAATTATTGCTAACCACTTGCCTGCAACCACTCCAATCCTTGTTAGGGCAGGCATCAGAACCATGTCCTTCAATAAACCTTGAAGTATTTTGTTCTTTTTGGAGCAAGGGCAGGGAGCTTATGAAGCAGAAGGAGAGAACTTTCACATACAACATCTTTGGTCATGTGGGAGATGATGAATTAAGTACTTATAAATTTATAAACGGTAATTGCATTGAAATCCTTTGGTGAAAATCTTTAATTAAAATGACAGAGTAAGTAGTAGATGCTTGAAAACTCTCTTGGAAATTTGATGTTTCTATTTCATTCAAAATTTTTCATTTTTAGCTAAATATATTCTTAAAAAGATTTTATATGCTTTTTCTAAAAAGTTTTGTGAGAATCAAGTACTATATGTAGGAGTGGCCTATTTATTTCTTGAAAAAGTTTCTATTTATTATACTGAAGCCCCTAAATTAGTTATGACCCTTATATGTATTTTATATATATTTTTCTTATTGAGTTTTTTATCCCCTAAACATTGGTATTTGCATTATATTTTAATAGTTAAACATTTTACATTTCTGACATTCAGAGAGAAAAAGCCAGTGTTACACTTAGTATACTTATGGTATAATTTTTTGGAAATATAGTGTTTAACCAATTGTTTCATTTTGTAATTTTTTTTAAAACTCAACTAATGGGAAGGACTTTTAAGGTGGCATTTTCTTTTAAAAGTGGCTTTTACAGCTAACATATATTTCTTTTCAGATCGCTACTTCTGAAACCTGTATTCAACTATTCAACTTTGAGAAAAAGGGAAAATTGAACATTAGGATAAATTCACACTGAAATAATTTCAGGTTTGATCTTCAAAACATATTGTTCTTATTCTGTTTTAAAGCAGAAATATTAGCCACCAAGTAAAATCTTTTGGGGGAGGCATGAGGAGAGGAAGAAAAGAATAACTGAAGCATCAATAGAATGTGTCCAGTTTTGCAATTGGTCTACTTTTTCTAATGTCAAGACTTAAAACATCATCATCTTTTAGTACAGTTCTCCTTAGCAAGTGGCAAATTATGTGGGGGTTATAGAGGAGTGGAAATCACAGAAAAACATTGTCCTGTTTTGGAAAAGTGTTTTAATTAGGCAAAAGAAGCATCAGGACAAACCATTTTTAAAACAAAGTCTCCAAGTTGGGTATTGAGACGGGCAAAGGGAGAAGCAAGGAAAAAGTCAAGGAAAGATAAAATATTCAGAAGAAAGCCAAAGCTATTTGCAATTACATGTTAGAACTCAAGATTTTGCAGGTGAAAAAGATGTTGCTTAAATATATTCGTAATCCTGTAGTAAGATTTCCACTTAGCAATTTCAGCAGATTTAACTAGCTGCTTAAAATATGACAAAACTGAATTTTAACAAATGATATTAAAACAGGACAGCCAACCATTTAACTGACAAGATAGAACGCAGTGTAGGAGAGCCCTCCCCACATTCATTGCAGATTCGCAGCTCCCTCCGCCCGGTTTCCCTCCATCAGGCTAACGATCTCGTTCCTCCGGTAGAGCCTGGCGAGGTCGCAAGCGGTGTCCCCCTTATGGTTCCGATGCCCCACTTTGCTGGCCGTGTGCTTCATAAGGAACTCCACCACTGGGAGGTGGCCTTCTTTGGCAGCCAAGTGCAAGGGCAGGTTCCCTTCATTATCCTCGATGTTAACATCAGCTTGAAACTCCAGCAAAGTCTGTAAAGTGTCCAGGAAACCTGCTCTGGCTGCATCGTGAATGACAGCGAAACCAGTTCGGTCTTTCAAATCGGGATTAGCACCTCTAAGTAGTAGTCTCCTGGCAATCTCGGGATTTCCAAGTTTCATAACCTAGAAAAGAAGAAAAAACGGTAGAATGCTTAAAACGGTAGAATCCTTCAAGTGCTCCTACCACAAGAATATTTTAAAATACCCATTTCTCCTTCTATTAATGGAACTATTTATTTTTGGCTAAGGAGTGCTTGGAGAAGACCCATATGATGGGGTTTAAAGGGCTCAGTTGCAGGAAGGAAAGTACTAGTAGGTAAAAGTAGAAGAAAACTTCTAAAAATTGAGCTTCTATGATGGAATATCTTAAACGGTCCCCAAAGTAGGATAAATTGATCAATAAAATAGAACGAGTCCAACTTGTATAAAATTCAGCGACAACTCAGTTCTCTAGATCCCATGAAGAATTGTGTAATTTCATGAATTTATTAAATAAAAGAAACGGAATTTGAGATTTAAATAAGAGTCTTCTTTTGTTGCTTGTTCATGCTCATAAAATGTGCCTGGGGTATTAATTCTGGAAAATCATATGTGGGTAAAATTTATTTTCTAAATAGCTTCTGAAAATAAATAAGAAGAGTGAGTTTCTTTAAATCTCCAAAGAAGTGTTTCCACACACCAGACTCCATCACCTAGTGTAAAAATGATCTGTTACGAATCCAGACCTGGTATTTCCTTAAATGATTAATTTTCACAAGTTCTCTCAAAATAGATATAGCCCTAAATTTCTAAGTGTTTCTTTTTAAAATTTTTTTTTCTTTGCAAGTTATTTCATATTGACTAGTAGGTGTATTCAGGGCTTAGAATCTTTCACTTGAAATTTTAAAATGTTACTGATTATTGAGGTGTGTAATAAGCAACTGTGTTCTCCATTGCTTATGATATTGATTTATCTAAGACTAAGTTCATAATATGCCGTGTATTAGATAGGAGATGATTGTATGGCAACTGTTCTTGAAAAGAATGAAACAGTCATCATACTATATTACTTACTGTTTCTTAAAGTTCTAACTAGCCTCCTGATTTTCGAGTGAGCAAAAGAAGAGAAAATAAGATATTTAATGTGTATTTTGGGACACAGACAGCTTTGTCTTGTGGTTTGAGCCCATTTAATAATCAACTGGTGATCCCATCTTATTTCCTTTTGCAGTTATTATCAGGCATTTAGGAATAGCTATTTGTAAACTGCCAACATTTTTAAAGCTAGAATGTGGTATTAAAATTTGCTATCAGCATACAAATAATTCACATGACAAAGACTTATCTACTGTTGTTTGAATATATTTCACTCTAATAAGAGGTCTCTATTAAGCTTTCATAATTATAAAATATCTTGTAGAGCAGCATGCAATTATACAATACATATAATTTAGTTGTGGAAAAATATAGTCTCATTAACATGCCAGAAAATTTCAGCATTTTAACTGGTTTCATTTATATTTAGGTATATTCATAATAATCTAAATTTATAATAAATAGATTGCATAGGAGACACAAACATTTGTGAAATTAAATATAATCCATTGGAAAATACATACGAAGTTGATCTATCTCTTTAAAATGTTTGTTTTAAAAATAATCACAAATTAAGTAATAAAATGTATTTAGAATGGATAATATTTTATAAGTGCAAACTATATAGATGACCAAGATATTAAGCCTCCCTGTTGATAAAACCCTGCTGACTTTTAGCCCTTCCTTTGGGGCAGTGGTAAAAATGACACACTTTATTTTTCAAGAACTTCAATGAAATATATTTTTTGGTTATTAAAAATTAACACAATCTCATTTTTACCACAAGTGCCTCTAAAGATTTAGTTACATCTAACAACCTGGACTGGGAAAAATAGGAGACAGACACACCTTGGATCTTTGTGAAGGAAATGTACGATTAAGGCCTTTGATATTATCCTGATTGAAAAGCTTACACTAGGAAGGGGTGTGTGGGGGGGAGCTTTTGCAGTTGAGTTAAATAAACATAATTGAAGAAGAAAATTTGCCATCTTTCACAGAAAATAATAGTAGTGTTAGAAATTGTTTTGAAAGAATTCTTTCTTGAGTTATGACACAACTTCAGAGTCAGGATTATACATACTGAAAATAAGCCTTGGGACTCCTATTTGTGTGTGTTTCATTATATGTACTAGGACTAAGCCACAATAAGTGGGTGTTAGTATCTCGATAAGTATGTTTAATATAAACAAGATTGCAGAATTGTATTAAAAATGTTTGTCAAAACTTTTTTTTTCCCCAGTATTAATCTCCCAGTCTTCCTGTTCGTCAAAAGTCCTGTAAGATCTTATTCTGAACATGGGTTAAGTGGCTCATTCTCTGTGAGATTTATATAATCTTTTGAGTTTTCAACAGGAAAATTTTCAATATATTTAATTGGTGGCATTGCTATCATCACCGGTAAACCACCAGGTCGAAAAAGATAAAAATTCCTTTCCCCACTTAATCTACCTGAAATAACAAGATAAATAATTTAGTATCTATGCATAAGCTCCCTTAACACTGAAGCTTTTGCAAGGTTGGTGTATTCTGATTTTAAAATGTACAGACTGTATAGACTTCATCTGTTAATAGTATATCTTCTGACACTTAAATTTCTAATTCTTGTAACTAAAACAAAGCACTCTAAAAACCCTTTCCCCAATGGATTTTCAAAAACAGTTTCAAGTGTTGCATTTCCGAATAAGAATAGCTCATAAGAATATCATCAGAACTCTGATAAAGCAACTATTTGAGACTACTTTGCCATTTTTCTGTTTCTATGCCTTTCAACTAAGTTACATCATAGCATTCAGAGGAGGAAAAAATATTATCAGGTATAATACTTGGCAGCTGGACATGTTTCATTTGTTTCTTGTAAATCTAATTACTGAAAATTAGAACATACCACGGCATGACCGCAGAGACAAAAACACTACAAGCTGAGCTCCGATTAGAAAATTCAACTTTTTATTCCTCCTCAATCCTGAATGGGTGGATGGTATTACATTAACTGTGAAATGTACATCCTGTCCCCGTGCCCAGGCCACCCATTCCAAACGAGGAAAGGTCGTTTGTCAAAACTTGAAGCATTTGAAGGAAAAACACCCTCGCCAGTAGTCAAGAAAATTAACGTTAAAGTCAATTATTGGAGCAAAGTACGGAAACCACTAATAGCAGTGTATTTACTTCAAATAATAATCATAATAATGTGTTTACAGAGCTGTCTAAAAAAAAAAAAAAACCCAAAAAACTCGGCTCTACTACGACTACTTGAACATCCCCACCGTCACAAAAACATTCCAAAAATTAAGACCAAACCTGGAACCCACTTGATATCGAGGATGTTACTGGATTTGACGAGTTTGTTCAAAGTACGTCATTTTAGGGAGTTGGACCCACTTAAAGATATAAAATATGGCAACCAACTAGATTTAAAAACAGTGAAATTTTGCACCCTTGAAAGCTTAAAAGCTGTTATTCTAGAAACCCGGGTCACGTAGGCAACATTGTTGACCTGTTTTCCCCACCTCGCTGGATACCAACCTGCAGCGCAGTCCTTCCAAATCCATTTTGTGCATTGACGTTTACATTATTTTGCAACAAACTAGTAAGTTGCTCTAGGTCCCCCCTGGCAGCTGCGGACGCCAACTCGTTCCCCCAAGGCTCGGCCATTCTTTAGGGTCCTGACGATCGGGAAAAGATGAATTAGTTGTTTTTCTTTTTCCCCTTTCCTTTGCTCCTAACCAGGCTGCATGATGGCATCGGAGACTGACAGAACGACTGGGATGGTTAATCTGGAGTAGAGCTTGGTAGTAAATACTAGTAAGATCTGCCTGCCAAAAGCCCGCCCCTCGATTCACACGTGATTATTCAGCAAAACTGAGCCATTGGAGAGGGGCTCCGCTCCTCGCTTTTTAGCTTAACCCCTATGAAGAATTCTGGTGATTCAACAGAGAGACACACAGACACACATATATTCCTGGTAAATTACTCTGGGTAAAATGTAGGCAGAGCTGTCACGTACCTACGCTACAGACCTCTGTGAGGAATGTGCGCGGAGACTTAAGGGACTAGATCACGGCATAAAATACCGCGGAAGAAAAGACAGTTGGGGGGAAGAAAAGGTATTAACCCACCCTTGTTCACGGTGGTGACTTGAGCCGCGACAGCCAGAACTGCAGGGGCAGGTCCTCGGAGGGGCTCGGTGTCCATCCGTCTCGCCGAAGGGGTAGTCCTGAGTCCTCCGCTGCAGGGAGAGCGCCGCAAAGGCTGGATGCTGACGTGCTTCGGGGGGTTAAAGACGATCGCCAAAGGCAAACGAGAGTAGCAGTTCCGTGGCCCTCAAGTTACAGGTTGTAACGACTCCTCAGTGGCCTCGGCTTCTCCAGAGGAGCCTTTATTCGCGTCCGGGCCGAGCCGAGGGCTAACGCCGCGCGGGAAGGCTCCGGAGCCCGCCCGCCGCGCTGCCGCAGCCCCGCCGAGCCTCGGAGGCCGTGGGAGCCAGGCTCGGCGCGCGTCTCCGGAGACAGCCGGGCGCGCGGCGGGCCCCCGGCAAGCCGGTCATGCCGGCCCCACCGGGTCCCGGGACTCCCAGCAGCGTGAGGAAGGGGAGAGCGATGCGGGAAGCGTCTACGGGGCCCGGGCTGCTGCGGCAGCGCGCGGCAGCATCGCGGCTGCACAGGGCAGCCCACCGGTAACTTCCCGCCTACGACCGAGCCAGTTCAGACTTCCTACTGTAGACGCTCATTGAGCTGCCGCCGCTGTCTTTTCCTTCCTTTCCCGGTTTTCTGAGGGCCTCCGGAGATCGGGAGGGTCCTGGGAAGCGCAGGCCAACCTCTCAGTATGGGGAGTCGCCACAATCCCAGGGCGCAGCCAGTCCCGCTGCCCTCTCGCAGAGAGCCCAGCGGCTTCGGCGCCCGGTGCCACTTCGCCAACCTCTCGCGGTCCCCTGGCCTGTGCCCCCAGCCTACGCCGCCGACAGGGCAGCGGCCGCCAGCCAGCTGTGCCCTGGAGCCGAGCGGGGCAGCACTGCTTCCTCCCGAGCCGCAGCGCTCCCAGTGACAGTTTCTTTTGTAGCCGGTCCCCCCAAATCGCCGGTCCCTGCTCCCTTCAACCCTACAGACACTTGCGCGTCGTCCCCCTTTCTGCTCTTTTCCTTCCCTCCCTCCCTTGCTTCTTTTTACGCTCAAACAATTGCTGCTTCTGTTGCCGCTGCAGAGACGGTGCCGGTTTCTTCTCCCTTTTTTCCGACCTCATCAGCTTTTTTTGAAAAGAAAAAAATTGAGCGCTTTTTGAGTTGAAAAACCCGCCCCCATTTTAACGGCAGAGTTTTAAGGAGGCTCGGCGGAGTTGCAGCGCCGCGGGAGCGGGAAGGCCGGGCGCCGCCCACGCCCCGCCCTCCGCCCTGGTGGCGCTCTCGCTCGCCGCCTCGCGCGCCCCGCCCCCCGCCCCGCACCCTTTCTCCCGCCTCCTCGCTCCCTGCCTCCCTCCTCGCGTCTCTTGCGCCGGTTCCCACCCGCCAGCCCCGCGGCCAGGCCCCAGCTGGGGCGGCGTTCGGCCCCGCAGAGCCGGGTTTGGCCTCCTCGGGCTGGCGGGCGGGATGGAATCTGCGACGCGAAACCCCGGGCTGCCCCGGGCCCGGCGGGGGCGGGGGTGAGGGGAAGAGACTTGTTAATTAAGACGGCTGCGGAGAACCGCAGGGCCTTAGAGGCTCGGCGGCGCTGGCTGCTTGAAGGCGGAGAGCGAGCTGGCGCAAAGCGATCTTCCCCCGGCGCTGGCGGGGCAGGCCGGCCCGCCTCCGCGCTCCCCCGCTAGGCTCTCCAAGTTCGGGCGGCCAGGCCTACGCTGCTGCCGCCTCCTGTGGGGCGCGCGCTGTGTAAGCTCGGCCTCCTCTCAGCCCCGGGCCTCGGCCTCGCACCTGCCAGATCAACGTCCAGGGCCGCGGTGGGCAGAGGTGGCCGTGGGGCTGGAGGGCGAGACCCGGACTGAGCAAGAATGGTGCTCAGAAAAAGCAGAAGTCTTTTATAGACCGATTTTTACGAAAACTAGAGAGATGATTTACGTAAGAAATCATGACGAACTCTGAAGCCTTAATGTTCCAGAGACTCCAAACTGTGAAATATTCCATTTCTTCGGTGAAAGGGAGAAAAGCAATTAACTTTAAAGCAAAATTTAAAATAAGTCTTGGGAGGGGTTTTCTAACAAGGCCGTTTCTTTACTGGCAAAGTTCTCTCTTTGACTAGTTAGATGGGGGCCTATGGGTTTTTTGGTGGGGGAGGGGGTGTCTAAACGTAAAGGAATAGCCTCTTCCCTAATCGTTTATTTCAATCATCTGAAACACCAGTTCTCTCTGTACTTTTAACTTCCTCTTTTAGCTATGTAAGATTAATTAACTACTGCTTTCTATAGTTTTTGCTCCTAAAAATATCCAACACGGTTGCATGATGCACCCAGTGGTCAAAATGAAACCAAGCAAAAAAATGACAAGTCTAATTAGTACCGGCCTCTAGCAAGCATATTCTCAAACATCTGTACCCAGCTCCTTGAAGTATAAGGGGAGTATTAGCAACAACACACCAGAAACATCTGGATAATCATCTAGCAACAGATTGGCTGGTAGGTGGAGGGAGAGTGGAAACTGGGAAGAATCTGGCAGTGTTTTCTTTAACTGAATTGTTGAGGAAAAAATAACCAGAGTTCTTTTCTTAGGTAACAAAACTTGAATTGTGAATCAAGCGTGAACTACAACACAAGAAATTAACTCCTCCCTTTTCTTACATATATTTTGACATTTCAAATAGAACATTTAGGATTCCACTTATAGCAGGAAATACCATAAATAATATAATTTACTTTTGATTATTCTGGGAACTTACTATGTAATTTTTTAGTTCAGCTGGAGGGTGTGATGACATAGTAGCACTGTTGGCTGATAAGAGATAACTGGCATTAGTCCAATTTATGAGAGTTGCTTTCTAGCATTTATTATGGTTCCTTGGTAAGCGAAGATACTGGAATGAGTAAGAATCTTAAATTGTACTCGTTATGTAAAATATAGGTATACATGTGTTATAATTTTTGTGAAAATACTTTTTGCTGAATAACTGAGTAAATAAAATTTATGGTAATTTAAGATGCACAGAGAGCTGGATTAAGCTTTTTAGAGGTCCTAAGCACTGAAAAGATTTTGATGTCCTACCCGCACCTCATATATAAATAAAAATAAAACAAAACCAAAAGATAAGTGTAAAGAAGTCCAACAAAGTTCTGATTTTTTTCCCATGATGACTTCTTCAATAATTTTACTGAAATCTTAAATTCTTTCAAGAAGTTTTTGTTTTGTTTACTCTGACTTTGCCGGTGCCCTAAAGCTTATGCTTAAGTCTGCTTATTGTGTAAACCAGCCCTGGCAGCACATAAGTTGCAGTCTTAGTTTAGAGAGCCTAAGTAAGCACTACAAAGTACCTGCAATGAAAAGCTAATATTTATTGAGTACTAGTTCACTAAAGTAGATTCAAAGGTGAGTATCTCTGCCCTCAATAAGCTTACATTCTAACATGGTGTACAAGAAAGAGTCACAGTTAAGCATTTATTATATTGAAAGTAGTGATTTCTCTTTTAACATAGTAATGACATGTCTCTCAAACACTGAAACAGAGGCTTTATAGTTAGATATTAAATACTAACAGTCATGGAATTTTTTTTTCAGCAGTTCATACTAATTTTAAAAGGTATAGAAATGTAATCAAATTATTTTGTGCTTTTCCCTCATTGACTCAAATATGCACAGTTTCTGAATGATTAACTTACGGAAATGTTTATGTGGTATTTACAGTTTCTTTATCTAGTCTCAAAGTCTTCCTCGTTGTTGTGTTTATGGATCCACCAGAGGTGGAAAACAGATTGGTACCCTCAGAGGACCTTTCTATCATTTCATAATTGTGGCTTTGGCATTTTATTTCTGAGATTCAGCAAGCTTCTTCCTAGAGGTACTCAGGCTACCTATGAAAGTCTTTTTGTGAAGAAAAAAAATGCCCAGTAAGCAATTCAAAAGCTTAAACATAATAGCAACAATTAATATTTGTATAGTGTTTCATGGTTATAACATGTGATGCACACATTATTTAACAACTGTGTGAGGTAAATATGATAATCATCCCCATTTTTCAAGTGAAGGAATTGAAACTTACAGAAATTGTGACTTAAAGCCAGCAAGTAGTGGATAGGATTTGAACTCAGATATTGGGGCCCCAAATCTTATGTTTTTTCCATTACTTAAGAGTCCAGGATCAGGCACTAGGTTCCTAAAGAATATTAAATCATTAGATGAAACATATTTTTGGTTACTGAAGTGTGGGTCTAACTCTGTAGCAACATTATCTTCACATGAATTACATTATAAGCAAGCAGTATTGTTAAAAAGCTTGTTTAACTTAACCAAAGGATCAAGTTACCACCACCAGTAATAAGTCATGTTGATATCATGTGTCCCTAATATGATGTGATGAGGACACATCACTTCTGTGGTGTCCTTACCCTAAATCCATAAACTCAGTATAATTCTGAGAAAACATTAGACAAACCCAAATTGAGGGACATTCTATAAAGTTCCTAACCACTACTGTTCGAAAGTCAAGACCAAGAAACTGTCACAGATTGGAAGAGCCTATGGAAACATGATGATTAAACGTAATGTGGTATTCTGGATTGGATCCTGAAACAGAAAAAGGATATTAATGTAAAAATCTGAATAGTGTCTCTAGAATATAATTAATAGTATTGTACCAATGTTAATTTCTTAGTTTTGATAGCTGTACTATGGTTATGTAAGACGGTAGCATTAGAGGAAGCTGAATAAAAGGTAAACTATTTTTTTTGCAACTATATAACTTTGCAACTATTCTATAAATCTAAAATTATTGCAAATAAAATTTTAGCAAAATAACTACAAATAAGCTTTAGTATATGCATTTGAAAGAAAGATGAAATACAAGTTTCTTTAAAAAAAGTAATGGTAAGGTCAAAGAACATGGAGATTCTAGGAGCAGATCTATATTTGAATTAGGCTGAGCTCCATAAATTAATGCAGTGGGCCAACTATGGTAACGGGTAGATTAAAATTATTTTTCTTTGCTCATACTTATGTACAGAGAATCTTTATACATTTTTATTCTCTCAGTTTGTGACACTGAAATGAAATTGTTTCTCTTAAGGAAAGAATTCTGTGGAAATGAAAAATGAATTTTTTTTTCTCTTAATTCAGGATTTATTTTTCTTTCATTCCTTCTCTGTAGCGGACAATTACTCTGTATGCTGGGTATCCAACCATGAATAGTTAGGTCAGAGGGAAGAATCAGTCTCTTCAGGAACTATACAAACTTTGCAGCATGGAGGGTAAATTGCAGCGAGGCAATAGGGTAAGTGGAAAGAGCACTAGTTTGACCTAGCCTTGAATACTAGGTCCGTCACCTTGTGGCATGACTTTGGGCAAATTCTTAACTTCACAGAGCAGTTTTTTATTCTGTAAGATGGTTGTTGTAAGAATTAAATTAAGTGAAATAAGGTGTGTGAAGTACCTGTACATACTAGACATCCAATAAAAATAAATTCAAAAGTATTTATTATTGTGTACCCAAGACTTTGCTGTGTATGAACTATGAATATAAAAATACATGAGATGAAATGGCTTATAATCTCAATGAACTTTCAATCTTTGGGGAAAGATTAAAACATACATAGATGAAACAATTAGAGAAAAAAATTACAAAACTTACCAGAGCATTAAATTGTGTTGTAATGATAGTCAAAGCAATGATTAGAAAGGAAACGAATCCTTGTTGGCTTAAGTTTTATGAAAGAGGTGGCCCTGAGAAAAGCATCTACGAATCGGTATATAGAGTAATAGCAACTAATATGTTTGGAGAGCTTTAAGGTTTCTGAAGAGTTTTCGCAAGCATTACATCACTCAATATTCACAATCACTGAGGTAAGTTTTATAAGCTCATTTTAGAGATAAAGAAATTGAGACTATGAGAGGTTTTGTCAAGGGGCAGAGTTAGAATTCAAGCCTAGAAATGCTGACTATGCTCATTTTGAAAAATATTTTATATTTTCCATGCATTTTCATAATTGTTTTCTCATCACCTGAGATGTGAAAGTCAGAGAGACTAAGTAACCCATTCAACTAATTTCCCCAGCTAATTAGTTGGGAAAGCAGTACTAGAACCCACATGCCTGAATGTCTAGGGTATTCTTCCCATCTTTCTACATTACCACACTGTTTTAATTTCAAGAAGGAGAGCAGGGAGGGAGAAGGGGAGCAGCACTGAATCTGAATGGGCTCTGAGGTATACACCCATGTCATCACAGAAAACACCTCAACTTTTCAAGGCTGCATTAATTCTGGTCATTTAATTATAGACAATTATTCACCTGCCTTGTGCTGAGAGTGACATATATGAATGGGACAACTGAATTGCCACACTTAAATCGCTGGTACTGTATTTCACTTCAAGATTCACATTTGTGGTATATTTTGGAATTAACTTCCTTAGGGATGGCAATTAAAGAAGACACTTTAATTAATGTGACAATGGAGGGTTCTATTCCTTATCTAGCTCATTCTGGTCTTAATACAGATTATCACATGCAAGTTGTAGGCCAGACTATTCATTTAAAGAAAACACACAGAATAAACCTAGATCTTTAGAACACCGTAGTGCTCTTCTTTGTGTTCAGGGAATAGAAAGACCTAGGCCTTGAGTCTATATGGTGTTTTCCCTAGTATTTCTTTTAAGTCTACAGCATAAAATCAACAATCTTACTTAACACTTTCAGGATTTCGAATACTTTCCAAGACAAGGAAATGCTCTATTACAGTCCAGAAGATAATATTTTCTGAGGTCAAAGTTGAACATATTCCACTGTCACTCTTCTTCCAGCTGGGACGACAATTACAAACTGTCACACTTCATTGTACATAGTCTTTGGCTATTCTTGGCTCAAAGCCTGTCAATTTATGAAGAAATATAATTTCTTCACTTATGAAAGTACTTTAAATAGGCTGACTATATTAAAAGCTGGACTCAAGTTTTCCCCATTTGTAAGATGTTGTCTCAGCTCTACAAAATAAATTTGCTGCAGGAATAGAATGCTTTTTATTTCTCATAACTAACAAAAAATGCTCATCTTTTTCTTGGGGGTTGATATTGTCACCTTTTTCAGCTTCCATGTCTCTCCGTGGGAGTCTGGTGACCTCTGTGTTACTGAGAGTCTGAGGATGCAGGCATCAGAGGGCTTGGGATTGAGTGTGACAGTGTGTAAGCGGGTTTTGACAGTGAGGTTGAGTGTATTTTGTTGAAATTGTATTTTAGTGAAATTTTGTTACAGAAAATGGATATTTATGAAACGCTGTTAGACGGGTTATGAGAGTGTGTTGAGTTCGTTTGTGAGGCTTGCTTGATGTGTCTGTGTGTGACTATGTAACCAGGTAAGGCGCAGAATCTGATCCCCGCCCCAGCCTGAGGGAGGCGGTACCCCGAGGCCTTTGCTTAATTCCAAATCCAAACCGGAATAACCTGTTGCGGGACTTGAA
Source organism: Ceratotherium simum simum (assembly GCF_057802395.1). NCBI lineage: Eukaryota > Metazoa > Chordata > Mammalia > Perissodactyla > Rhinocerotidae > Ceratotherium > Ceratotherium simum. The sequence continues at coordinate 8,117,759 of NC_141921.1, forward strand.
GCTCCCGCAGTTGCAGATTGGCGTTCCGGTCGGCGGCGCGCGGATCCCCGCCCGGTAGTCGCGCGCCCAGCGCTTGACAGGAGGGCAGTCACGTGGCAGCCGCAAAGCGGCGCTTTGCGACCTCGATGACAGGCAAAATGTGCGACAGCCGTGGCGCTGGCCAACCAGGGGCGGAGGCGGTGGCTAGGGAGGAAGCGGAGGAGGCGGAGGCGGCCGTGGCGTTCGCCCGCCTGCTCGTTCTCTCGGTTTCCCCGCCCCCCCCCCCCCCGGTCTCGCCGCCGCTGAAGGGAGCCGGGTGCCGCGCACCCTGCCCTCATCCTGGCCGGCGACAGTAAGATCGGACCCGCATCCAGACCAACCTCCCTGTCGAGGCGGCTGCGGCGCGGGCTCCGCGAGGCGCAGGCGGGCGGCCCGGGCGCCTGAAGGTTACCGAGTGCATGAGCGCCTAGCCTCCCGCGCTGCCCCGCCCGCCGGCCCGCCGGCCCGCCCGCCGGCTCGCCCGCCAGCCCCTCGGCGCCCGGCGGCGGCGGCGGCGGGGGCGACGGCCGCAGGAGGCGCCGTCTCCCTCCCAGGTGCGCGCTTCGCTCCCGGAGCCGCGGAATTCGGCGGCCGCCATGGCGTCCAACATGGACCGGGAGATGATCCTGGCGGATTTTCAGGTGAAGTATCTGGCCCGGTTCCCCTCCCGTCTCCAACCTCGTGGGTTCCCGAGGCCAGAAGGGTGGCCTCTCCCCAGCGTTTGTTTGAGCACTGCAGTGGTGTGTGGTTTGGGCTTTCATACGGTACGTGGCTTGGGGTGTGTGTGCGCGCGCGCGCGTTGTGAGCCATGGGCGAACGTGTAATTCATATGCTGTGTTGAGTGTGTGTAGAATGTGTTATGTACGGCTTGAATGGGATTTGTAGGCTGAAGGGTGTTTGATATTGGGGTTATTTTGTGTGTGGACTGTGTAGTGTTTCTTGTATTATATGGGGAATGTGTATAATTTGGTGGTATTAAGTGTGGGGCTATTAAGTATGGGTGTTTTGGGTCAGGAGTTTTGGGTTGTTCCATGAGGAGAGTGTGTGCTGTATGCAGTGTGGGTGTGGAGCGTGTGGTGGTGTGGATGTGGTGTATTGTGTTAAGGGTTGAGTAAAAAAGAACGATGAGGAGGAGGTGGTGAGGGTAGCGGGGCATTGTGGTCGTTTTCAAGAAGAAATAAGCATTTGAGACTTTGATGCTTTATTGGAATCTTTGGAGGGTAGGAAGATGAGGAGGCAAGTAGACTGTAGGTGTGTGTGTATATATATATATATATATACACCAAAGTATCTTTGCAGCGAATTCAGAAGCTTGATAAATTACCAATTCAAATTTGCGGATTCCCCTTCTACAGGTTTGAATTGCTTGATTGATGTCCTTTCTCCAGGAATAATTTAAAGGATAAGAAAATGTTATTTCCGTACCGAACCCAACTGTAGTGATACTGGCATATAAGTATCTTAGGGAGGCAGTTTGAAAGTAGAGCTGTATGCATCATGAAAGACTTGGAGTTATAACTAATGCTTTGTGAACACCACCTTTGCCTTTTGATGTTTGGTGAAGAAAATATTGTAGCGAGATTTTTAACCATTCATTTTGGCGTTCACTTAGAAGCTACTGTTATGTATAGGCAGACTTTTCCCACTTTCTTTAACTGACATTGTGGTACTTAGTCTTGCATGGTAGGCAATATTTTTCCTTACTGAGATTTTGTTGGGCTTTTCTCCTCTCTCTTTTTCTGATGTTTTAAGTTTCTTATTTTTACAGCTTAATATTCTGCTGGCCATTTCCAGAGTTTACTTTTCTGGTTGCCCAGTGGTATCTGATATCTTAGGAATATGCATATATCTGCACTTGATTATACTATAATTCCAAACTCAGACAAAAAGAAGCGTTCTGAAAATAAAAGTTGACTACAAGATTTTGATGTTTTGTGGGATTAGGATTGGCCTGAGATTTTTTTGCCTGTCTTAAATCTTTCTTCTTTTTTCATTCTGTAATTCAGTCTTTCATCTAACATGAAATTCGGTTGTGTGAAAAAGGACTCTATATTTCTAGTAGTTTTATCCTGTTATAAAATTGTTATGTTCTGGTAGGAATGGCTTTAGACAACAACAAAAAGTGTAGTTTACCTTATTAAGAGTTTTAAGGTAATTATAACTTTGTTTTGATTTCACCAAACTTTTTACTTTCTCTGATAACTTGTAGCTGCTTGCTCTCTTATTATTTGTGACAATTATTATGCTTACTGTGAACCTTATATTGGCCAAGGACAGGAAATTTAGGATTCTTGTGCTGGGAGGCAAAGTAAGATTTTCTGACAAGCATTTGGGCTTTTATTTTGATCACATTAATACATGCTAATAAGTTTTTCTCTTCACATTGATGGTAGTGCAGTGAACAATTGTTTGCCAAATGTTGAGAGTTAATTTCATATTGTCAAATAGGTAAGAGAACGTTGTTGGTAGAATAAAGTTATTTAAAAAACTATATACATGTTAAGCACATTAGCCTTTTGTGTGTTTAGGAACTTTGTATTCCTCTTACAAATGATGATTCCAGATCAGTTTCCTCTTGTGGACTCAGTTTTAAAATTGATTATTCTTCCTATTTTTTTTTTATATTATGTCAAGTTTTTATGGGATTAAAAATAAGCATTTATCCAGTTATTATAAACCAGGTAATTTACGTTAAAGATTGCAGCTCAAGACTTGAAATGTAGATACTTGGATGATACTGATTTTTTCTGTAACTGGGCAAATCAGTTTCCCCACCCAAAAGTGAATATACTAAATTATATTCTATTTACTTCATATGATTGTGAAAGTTAATAATAGTTTTGAGAGCTTAGAGCTGTTTTTGTAGAAAGGGGCATGATTTTTATTTTTTATTTATTTTTTTTTTTAAAGATTTTATTTATTTATTATTTTTCCCCCCAAAGCCCCAGTAGATAGTTGTATGTCATAGCTGCACATCCTTCTAGTTGCTGTATGTGGGACGCGGCCTCAGCATGGCCGGAGAAGCGGTGCGTCGGTGCGCGCCCAGGATCCGAACCCCAGGCCGCCAGCAGCGGAGCGCGCGCACTTAACCGCTAAGCCACGGGGCCGGGCCGAGGCATGATTTTTAAATGTGATTAGATTTTAAAAATAAGTTTCAGATTTTGATTATTGCTAGATAATAGTTTCTTATAAATACAATGTCTAAATATGGAAAAGATTTTGGGAAGGATTTTTGTATTCTCTTTAACTATTTCAACTCAATATATTGAGAAAGGACTTGTGTTGAAATCAGTGGAGGAGTGGATAACAATTATATGGGGTAAATAGAATGTTATTTTGCTATGTTCACTTTTGGGTGGGGAAATTGATTTGCTCAGTTGTAGAAGAAACCAGTATCATCCAAGTATCTACATCCCAAGTCTTGAGCTATAATTTTAAAAATAAATTACCTTGTTTCTTATAACTGGGTAAGTAGTGGATGGAAGATTACAGCTCAGACTTAAGGGGATAGGTTTGGGACTTTATAGATGAGTGAAGTCATTATAAGCAAATATATTCGAAATTGTCCTCTAAAAGATTTTTTCCCCCAAATAAAAACAGCTGCCAATTAAAAAGGTTTTTAACTTGTGGTGAAATACACATAACATAAAATTTGCCGACTTAACCATTTTTAAGTGTCCAGTTCAGTGGCATTAAGTACATTCACATTGTTGTACAACTATCACCACCATCCATCTCCAGAACTCTTTTTTTTTATTTTTTAATTTTTATTTATTTATTTTTTTCCCCCAAAGCCCCAGTAGATAGTTGTACATCATAGCTGCACATCCTTCTAGTTGCTGTATGTGGGACATGGCCTCAGCATGGCCGGAGAAGCAGTGCGTCAGTGCGCGCCGGGGATCCGAACCCTGGGCCGCCAGTAGCGGAGCGTGCGCGCTTAACTGCTAAGCCACGGGGCGGGCCCTCCAGAACTCTTTATGTTGCAAAACTGTGACTCTGTACCCATTAGATAATAACTTCCCATTCTTCCTTCTCCCCAGCTCCTAGCAACCACCATTCTACCTTCTGTCTATGAATGTGAATATTCTAGGTACGTCATATAAGTGGAATCATACAGTATTTGTCTTTTTGTGATGGGCTTGTTTCACTTAGCATAATATCCTCAACGTTCATCCATGTTATAGCATGTGTCAGAATTTCCTTCCTTTTTAAGCCTGAATAATATTCCATTTTACTATGTATATACCACATTTTGTTTATCCATTCATCTGTTGATGGACACTTGTTTCCATGTTTTGGCTATTGGGAATCATTAATGCTGCTATGAACATGGGTGTACCAGTACCTGTTGGAGTCCCTACTTTCAGTTCTTTTGGATATATACCCAAAAGTGGAATTACTGAATCATATGATATTTTAATTTTTAATTTTTTGGGGAACTGCTGTACTGTTTTCCATAGTCACTGCACTACCAAAATTTTGAATCGAGAGAATGACAGCATCCTGTTTAATAAATTATTTGTAAATTCAACTCTGAGCAAATGAGTTTAGAATTTGGAATAGTCAACAAAAATCAGCTTTAAACGTACATAATGTTAGCATAGTATGTTACTGGTAAAGGAATGAATAGAGTAGTACACCTACAGTTCTGGCTGGCCAGAGCCAGGAGGGGGTGTAAAGGAATTTCCTGGGTTTAAAAAACAGGCAGGCATTGATGAATCATGAGAATTTTTTTTTCTTCCTTAATGTCTTTTTATAACAAAGAGATGCATTCAGGTGAAAGTTCCAAATCTTTTTGTAATTGTAGAATTCTTTAACTTTTTTTTTTTCAGGTTGAGGTGTAGAGCAAAAATCATTTGATCAAAGAAACTTTTGAGACCATATTTGGTTTGCTTACAAATGTGAAAATAGTTATCCAAAACAGAATTATAGTTGCTATCAAATTAATTTAAATAATGCTAGTTGTCTTACTTTGGGTCTAGATGAACAAAAAAATGAGTCTTCCCTCTCCCTCCCTCAGCCGTTCAATTAATGTCATGCTAATTTCTTTTTCCTCTAAGATACATTTTTATAACATAATTTTTCTTTGGGAACAGAAAAGGGGGTGTAGCTGTGTAGATTAGTCTCACATGTTGGTCTCATATATTTTTCTATTTGTGTTTCTCTGTTACTGATAATAGAGATACATAGATCATAGTTCTACTCAAGTGAAGGAAAAAAAGGAACAACTGTCACTATAGTAACATTTTCTTTCAGACTTTTTCAGAAACAAAACCTTATCTGCCTTGCTAAAAAAGTATTCTTTCTGAACCTAGTTCCAGTGGTCACAGATTGAGTACCTTTATTTCTTCTCTAATTTGGCATTGATTTTGATGTTACTTCCAGTTGTTTCTTAAACAACACAATTGTGCTTTTGCTTTTCACTTCTGATCTTTCTAGCTAGTAATACCTTTGCTGCCTAAATTGCTTTATACATTTTCATATATTGGACTATCACTATGGGACTTTTAAGTTTTCGTTGGCCTATCGACTCCTCTTTGAAACATGGACTCTTCCATGACACTACTGCTAAGTTGCTTGTAAGTAGTTTCTGGCCCTTTATAACATTTTTTCCTTCTAAATGAAGTGTGAATCCCTCTTCTTTTGTCTTTTAGTTTGGCATAAAGAAATATCTTCCACAAAAGAGGATGCCAGACTGTGGGGGTAGAAATGGTATAGATCCAAACAAATAGGTATCCTTTGTGATGTTGTGGGTTAGGGGTGGAACTAAGTATCCATGAAACATCATGCGTATTTTCTGGGAGGTTGCCTTGGGCAGGAGATTGAATACTATGGCTGAAAGTAGCTTTGTTACCATCCTTTCTTTCCTTTCTCCACCATCCTTTTTATTTATTAGAGGGACAGATCATGTTGTTTTAGTGTTTGGATTGTTGGTCATTGGGAAAATAAGGTTTTGGCATGTAGAATGAACTTTAGTAGTTAGTGGTTAATAGCATGGACTTTGAGGTCAGATCACTTGGATTTGAATTACAGCTCTGCCACTCACTCATCTTGTGATCTTTGACCAATCACTTCACACCTCTTTGCCTCAGTTTCCCCATATGAAAAATGAGTTAATGCATGTCAAGTGATTAGAACAGGTGTCTGACATAGAAAGTGTTCAATAAATTTTAGCTGTTATTTTCATTTGTGACAGTTTTAAGTTACATACTTGTTCTCTGCAGGCAACTTCAGAGACCATCTATTTCCAGCTTCTCATTTTTCCTTTTGTGGAAATTGAGACCCAGAAGAAGGAAGTGCCTTGTCTAAGGTCATGGGTTGGTTTGAAACAAAGATTTTATCCAGGTATACGTAAGAGTGTTCACTTTTTTAGCTTAATTTGTCAGATATCTTGGAATTCTAGAGGAAAACAAGACCCAACATTCAGTAATTTCTCCAAATGATAAAACTCTTACATATAAAATAAATTAACAGTGCCTGGCATCTAGCAGACATGCCATAAGGAAGGAAGTGGGGGGGGTAGGAGGGGTGGCTGGCACTTTGTCCAGTTGTTCTAGTCTACCATTCACTCCAGTCTACTGCCATGCTTCTAAGCTCACAGGTGGTCAGAAGCCATGGAGTGAAAAGTCTTTAATTTGTTGAGCATGATTGGGTTGATACCTGTTTGCCAGACTGGTTTTATGGACTCTGTAGATCAGGGGTCAGGAAACTGTAACCTGTAAGCTGGCTGCCTGTTTTTGTACATAAAGATTTATTGGAACACAGCACACCCATTCGTTTACCTGTTGTCTATGATTGCTTTCTTGCCGTAGTGACAGAGGTGAGTAGTTGAGACAGTGACTTTATGGACCACAAGCCTAAAATATTTACTATCTGGGCCTTTAAGACATAGTTATTCTCCCCTGCTCCCCTATGAAACCAGTACTTTTCTTTCTAGATTTTACTAACTGCAAAGTGCTACAACATTTGGATGCCTCACAGGTAGCATTATATGATCACACCTCCATAGATAGGAGCATCGTGCTTAGGCAGACCAGAGCTGTAGTTTCTCGTTTCTTTTTTTTTGCTGTGGTTCTCTGAGTAAGTCATTTTATCCTTTCTGGGTTTCAGTTATTCAGTCTATAAAATGGAGATCTGCCTAGAGCCATATCTACCTGAAAACAAGACTGCACTAGATCAGGGATTCAGAGTCTGGATAATCTCTTGGCAGCAGTGGGGTTGAGGACATTCAGTTATAATTTAGGTAATTGATCTAGATTAGGGGTCTGCAAACTACATCCTGAAAGCCAACCACCACCTGTTTTTGTCAATAAAGGCTTTTTGGAAGACAGTCATGCATGTTCGTTTACATATTGTCTTTGGCCATTTTTGCCCTCAGTAGCAGAGCTGAGTAGTTGGTCGCATGGCATGCAAAGCCTAAAATATTTACTCTGCCCCTTACAGGAAAGTTTGCTGATTCCTGATCTAGATCACTGGTTTTCAACCATGGGTGATTTCTGTTCCCCAGGGGACATTAGGCAATGTCTAGAGACATTTTTGGCTGACACAACTGGGGGTTGCTACTGGCATTTAGTGGATTGAGGCCAGGGATGCTGCTAAACATTCTATAGAGCCTAAGACATCCCCCTATAATGAAGAATTATCCACCCCAAAACGTTAGTAGTGCTGAAAAACCCTGATCTAAATCAGTGGATCTCAGACTTTAGCTTGTGTAAGAATAATCTGGAGGGCTCGTTAAACCACAGGTTGCTGGACCCCACCCCAGAGTTTCCGATTCAGTGGGTCTTGGGTGGGGCCTGCAAATTTGCGTTTCTACCAGGTTCCCAGGTTATGCTAATGTTGCTGATCCAAGGACTATACTTGAGAACAGTTGATCTAGATGGCTTTTTAAGTCACATCCATTCCAGTGATTCTTTGATTTTGTGATCTTAACTACTGGTACATTTTTATGACTTAGGAAAATCGAATATTTGAGTATATACTTGATGCTTACAATAGAATGTGCTGTTTCATGATTCTGTGTCTTTGAACTCATATTTTTCATGTCCCTTTGGAAAATTTCTATTTATCTTTCAAAACCCATCACCTGCCTTTTGCTTGTAACGTCAGTAGTCTGTGCCCAGTTAGGGTTAATCATTTCTTCTTATGTATCTTCTACATGTTTCTCTTCTTTTAAGTCTTATGTCAGATTTTAATAACTTTACATGTTTCTTTCCCCTACTGTCAGCTCTTTGAGTGAACAACTGCCTGTGTCTTAACCATCTGTTCCTATAGTAAGAGGTGCTCAGTGAATATTTTTTGAAGGAATGTTATGAATATTGGCTGTCATGGTACAGATAAATAGAGGAGAATTGTAAATTTTTATGTATTTTCAAGCATTTACCATTTGCTGATATATGATTTTGAATAATAAAATCTATCATTGAGAGAATAAAAATTGGACTATTTTGTTGAATTGAGGGATATAACCTCAAAGTGACCCATTTATAGAGAAGTGCAAAACACCTCCCCTCTGGTTTAGCTTTTATAGAGCACTCAGTAAGGTAATAGGGCTTGAGGCTGTGGGGGATCAGAATTTGCCATCCCAAAATGTATCTCTTTGATTTGATTATTTTTAAGGACAAAAGATTCTGAAAGAAACTTTGACCTTCCCTCTAACTGCCTAAAAGAATTTAAGATAGAAAGCCTATCCTCAGGACAGGCCATCACCATAGATAACTCTGGGTCTGGTACACTGGGAGGATCCTTGCTAAGCCCGTTTTTATCAAAGTTCTCTCTTTGGGTTACATTGTCTATAGATAACCCAGGAAACATTTGTTTATCAAACATTTGCTTTTCCATCTGCATGTAAATTGCCTTCCTCCCCTTTGAAGTCCCAAAGCACTACCCCCAACATCCTCCTTTGTCTTTAGCTGAAGATGGTATTTAAGGTGGTGGCTTTCGCCATTTTGGCAAATTACTCAGTTTTCCTGGGTTTCTCCTATGTATACATGTTATTAAACTTTTGTTTCCTCCTGTTATTCTGTTTCATGTCAATGTAATTCTTAGACCAGCCAGAAGGACCTAGAGGGTAGAGGAATAGTTCTTTCTCCCCTACAGTCTGGCGACAAGGATGGGATAAAACTTCACTCGCTGGATGTTGTTCGCTCCTGGGCTACTGCAGCTGAGAGATCCTGGACTCCTGACAAGAGCTGGCAGGAGGTAGGAGTTCTTACCATGTCAGTCTCCTGGATCTCTGCCTGCAGGGTCCAATGGAAGTGAGAGTGGTGAGTTTTTTTCCTTTTCTAAATTTAGATTAGCAGGAGAAAATATTGGTGAAGCTAGCTTCGTGGAAACTTTGTTTGATTTTTTACTATTATTCTGTCTCATGTCAATTTAATTCTTAGACCAGCCAGAAGAACCTAGAGGGTAGAGGAATAATTCTTCCTCCCCTACAAGGCCAAGAACTTTGTAAAATTTGAATGCTATTATTGAATTGCCATGTGTCAGTCACTCTTCCTGATTATGGTTTCACTCTCAAACTTTTTTTTTATGCAGAAATTTTAATTTCAAATCAAAATTGTTTACCATGTTAAATCATTAGTCATTGATTTTAAGGTGAGTTTGAGATAACTGCGAGAAGCAGTCTGGCAAAAATAACAGGATAATTGCACCTGCCTTTATACTTACTTATGGTTATAGAGGAATAAAAAAGAATGAGATGTCAAGTTGTGGTAAAGAAAAGCAGAGAAGTTTGCAGGTTATGTGTACCTTAATGGCTTTAAAATTAGGTTCCAGTCACCTATTTTTTTTCCTCTGCAATTCACCCTGGTTCCCTAGATTCTTTAATGATTGAGCTATAATAAAAGAATGTTAGTGAGAGTAAAGCTTTGTCTCTTGTGCCCTCCTGGCTCTCCACCCTCTTTCTCCCAAGGGAAAAGTAGTGGTTGAACTTGTTTTTTTTAAAGTCAATTTTAGTTGTATTCTTTGGCATCTAGTTAAAGTGAGGTGGAGACACAATTGAGCATTCTTATTTTAGGTTTAATGGTGGAGGAATAATAATATTAGCATCTAGCTTTTGATTGCTTTACATGTGCCAGATACTGTGCTAGACTCTTAACATCTAAATTCTATGGTGCCTGTGTGTTGGGATCCAGTGATACAGTTCTCCATGGTTTTTGTATGTCTTGTGAGCAGAGGCACTGACTGCTTTTGTTTCTGGCTGTCTTTTCAAGGATGCTTGTATAGTGAGCAGCCTTGGAAGACAGAGATAATGTCTCCATCTGGAGCAGAGGGCAGGCATGCATAGTATCCATTTGAAAAGTTTTAGGTTCTCTAGGCTCTGGGTTCCCCTTGTGTAACACAGTCCACTGCATGTGCAGGTGTCACTTGGCCTACTTTGCATCGCCCTCTGGAAAGTGGGACTGAGGAACTGCGTAAGAAAATGCTAATATTCTGACTATTGATATTGCTATGAGTCATAATGTTCATTGTCTCCAACCCAGGAGTCTAGATCTTCTGCCAGCATGCATGAAACTGGTAGGCTGACTTGTCAGCTTGTGAGTAGGATAAAATCTTAGATCCTTCACTGCTCTTAACAGTTTTAGCAGCAAGGATGAGATGTTGACAGACACGTGGCTTTCTGGAAGAGGAAGGGTGAGGGCCTCATGGGCTGGTTAACAGAATTTGAGGGAAGTTCATGGAAATTGGTAGCAACTGGAACATGTTAAGTGATCCTCTGCTTTATGGCCTGTTAATGAGGAGGAATTAGGGAGGTGGTTGCAGACTGAGTCCTAGGAAATAGGTTCAAAGACAGCTGCCTGAACATTCCTTTGGTTGTTGCTAATTCTCAACAACCCTCAAATTTCCTTTCTGGTAGAGGGAATTTTTTTTACCAGTTTATCAGTGAAACTCAGGTTCAGACTCCCCAATGTGACAGTGAGTACTAACATCGTCCTGGCTGGGCAGAAGGTTCTGCCTCCTTTCAGACAACATTTACGGATGTGTGTGCACCTGCACTTGAGTGTGAGAGGAGGCAAATTTGCAACCTTTGTGGGCAGAAAGCAAAGTTAGAACTATCACTGGTTTGTCTGAGAGATAAGACGATGGGGGTACATAATGTCTTATGGCTCAGCCCCTCCTTTGGAGGAAGCATTATTCCTCACTTCACTGTCTGAAGCAAAGCTACTGACTCAATGAGGTCTGTCCTCAGTTTGTAGAGGTTTCCCTAAACCTGGGCCTGGTTCACCAATGGTTCAGCTAAGCTGAAACTGATTGTTTCTGCTCATCTTCTGGGGCTGTTCAGCCTCTGCACTAGCTATGCAGACTGATAATGGATGGGATTGCTCTGTTCAGTGGACAGAACTCAAGGCTGTTCTTATAGCTCTTGCCAGTACTCTCTTTCGTGAAACTTGTGTTTCTACTGACCTTTGGCCTGTTGCCAATGGCCTAGCTATTTGGTCTGCCACTTGCAAACTATAGACTGGCAGATTAAAGAACAGTTCTCTTTGAAGCTGTGAACTATGGAAACAAATTATAGCTGCTGATCAAACTGTCTGGATCACTCATGTAGATGCTCACAATAAGGGCCTGTTCTCTGATGAAGCCCACTGTAATCAAGCTTTTGATTGAGCCTGCACTACCCAGAGCCATCATTGTTGCCTGGATGCATCGTCGTATCAGATGTGACAGTACATCAACTATCATAAACTGAGTGCAAAGTAAAGGACTCTATGTTTCTGATGCAGAAGGTACCACTGCATGCCAGACTTGTGACTCCTGCCAACAGCTGACTTCTTTGTCACATAATGAGAGAAGCCACATTGCATGGAATGAGGGTCCTGCCTGCTTGGCAGATGGAATACATTGGACCTTTGACCTCCCTCTCGGAGTTATCAGTGGTGCCTTATTGCTGTTGACGCTTTTTCTGGTTATGTTGTTACTGTTCCAGTCTAATTAGCTGACTGGCCACACAACCATGGCTCCTGAAACTAATTTGTGTTATGCTTTTGGGCTTTCTGGACCATTTACAATCTGACAGGGGTGCACTTTTTATCGCAGAAGCCGCTCAACCGTAAACTGATAGTCAAGATATTTGAGGGACCTTCCATGCTCCCTGCCATCCACAGGCATCTGGTATGTGGATGTATGTCGAATGTTGGAACAGCTTCCTCCTTCGTAAGTCAGTTTGGTCACTGAATGCAACTGTCCCCAGAAAGGGATCATCTCATCTTGGTCACTTCCTGGGTAATGATCAGGACAGAAGGAGTGGGAGGTTATATAGCCCTATTTTGAAAATTCAGTATTCCACCCTGACCATTTTTGGGCATGATGCATCTTTTTTTCTCCTAGCAGCAACCCAAGCCTGTTGGTCTATGCCTTCTATATGGCAGCTTGCCAAAAGTTGGCCTAGGGATTCAAACTAAATTCTGGTTCAGCCACTTGGATTTTCTTGTTGGGTTGACATGGTCCTAGATCATAAAGATAATGACCACTTGGCTAAAGACACTGCTTGCTGAATCCCCCTATGGTGGCCTATGATCCCCATGTCAGTGGAGATCATAAATGGGTTTTTGTAGGTTTTATAAAAATTCCCTTGACTCTCTTGCACCTGACATTTCCAGATGAAAGGACTGAGTGTGAGTAGGAGATGCCTGGAAAAAAGATGAAGTTATATAGCTACTGGAATGGGACATACTGATGATGTGGCAGTGGAGGGAAAACAACAATCTCGACACCTGGGGAGGAAACACCTTAGATCCCAGAAGTTTTGGGAAAGGGAAAGACATTAATATTCTTTGTCTTTCAGAACCACAGTTGAAGCCTTTCTCATGCAGGAAAATACACTGGTACAGCTCTTCCAAACTGTTGCAGGCACATTAAATTTAATTGACTACTGGGTCTCTCATTCCCCATTAGACAGCTCTGATCACCATTTGATTCTCATTCCCGTCAACCTTACTGAGAAGTCTATTGGAAACAGCAGGGGTTGGCCCCAGCTTCTGGACCTTCCATGCAAAACACCTGTCTGCACCTCCTGATGTCTATCCCACCCCCATTCCCTAGCCTCCATGTAGATTCTGTGGGGCAGCTTACTGGTGGCCTGGACAAATGGGACAGTTTGGACTGACTGTCTTCATTCAGTCCTTTCAAAAACAAAGAGTAGACTCAATTATTTGAAATGAACTGAAAACTCTAAGGCCTGCCACCTGGCTGGGAGGCCATGTTGGGACACATGTTGATAGTACCTCCCAGACTGACGTTGGTCCCACTTCGAGGAACCCAATAATTGTAAACAACCCACGCTTTCTAGGTGCATTATCTCTGCTCTCAGGACTGTATTTCTTGTGTGGAAGTCAGGCATTAACTTGTTTACCTCCTAAAAATAATGGACTCTTACATGTTTGAATGTTTAAGGAAACACCACCAGTAGATCTTGTAGTCCTCAGATGACTGCGGAGATGTCTCCAAAATGAGGCTATCTTTGGTTTCTTAGGGAAGCTTCCCAGAGTGATGACTGATTTGTTATTTACGTGTACCCTGTGGACCATTATCCCTATGGGGGAAGTCATTCAGTTAGAACAGGTAGTTCCAACTTTATTTCTGACTTTTTAGCTGAAATTATCAGTGACACACCTTGGCCCTGGAAAGCATTCAGGTCAACCTCAACTCACTGACCAGAGTTGTTATGGATGATAAAATTGTTCTAGACTTTTTCCTTGTGGGCCAAGGCAGAGTCTGTATAGGTGTTAATACATCGTGTTGTTCCTAGCTTAATGCCTTGGGCCAAGTGGAAAGGTTAATACAGAAATTTAGGGAGAAAGCCACTGGACTTTCTGAGGTAGACCCTGATGGCTTATGGAATTTCTTTGTCTTATTTGGGTGTGGGACCCTGAGGAACATGGTTGAAATCAATTCTGAAGGTTAGCCTCATCCTGCTGCCTATGAGTAGCTGCCTTAATTAAATGCTGTATGAGACAACTTGAATGGATGTAGTCCCAGCCTCTGTTAGTCAGATTAATCAGTGGCTGTTGGAGTGACATACTCCTGAGAAACTGTCAACAGCAAGGATAGTTAGAAGTCAGGGGTGGATATTATTGGGAGACAGTTCTCCATGTGTCTTATATTTCTGCACATCTTACGAATAGAGGCACTGATTGTTCCAGACACCCTTTTCAAGGGTGTTGTATTGTAACTAGCCTAGATAATGTCTCCTTCCAGACCAAATGACAAGTTTGCTTACAGCGTGGAAGATAAAGATACTTTCTCCTCCAAAGGAAGGGATAGGCATGCTTACTGTCTATTATAAAAGATTCATGTTCTCTAAGCTCAGGGTTCCTCTCATGTAATGTAATCCACTGTGTGTGCAGCTGTCACCTGGCCCACTCTGTATTACCCTGTGGGAAATGGGACTCGGGAAATGGTGCAAAAAAATGCTGACACTCTGTCTAGTGCTGTTGCTGTGAATAATAAAGTACTTTGTCTTTGACCTAGGAGTCTTGTGTCTTCCTCCAGCATCAATGAAATTGTAACAAACTAAATTATTAGCTTGGAAGTATGTGGAGTGAAATATTAGATCCTTCACAGTTTTTACCACCCTCTAAGGTGGGTAACCCCTCATTTTACAGATTGATTTTGGAGATGGTAATTATAACTGCTACTACTACTGTTTACTGAGCATTACTTTCTGCTGGCCTCTGTAATAAGTGTTTTATTTGCATTATCCAACCTAATCAGTATATACCATCTAATCTGATTGCCATTGTTATTATTCACATTTTAAAGATGAAAAAGTGGAGGTGTAAAGAGGTTAAGTAATTATCTAATGGCAGATAGTCATAACAGGGCTGGGTTTGGAACTCAGGCCTGCTCTACTCCAAAGGCAAGTCTATGATCTCATGTATCCACATTTCTCAAATGGGTATGCTAGGGAGTACTCAAAGCTACAGAATAAATACACATGTCTTCTTGTAGCACCAATTTACTAGAGTAACTTAAAAAGAAATATGTGGTTTTTTAAAATTAAAAACAATTATGAAGTAAATATAAAATTTGCATGAATTTTAAATAGAAATTAAATTTCAAAGAAATTGTGAGGATGTGGCTTGCTTTTCTTTGGATCATCTCCTCCCCTCCTCCAATGGGGGAACATGTTTCCCTTTGTCTATCGTTATGAATACAGTCATGGAAAAAATTAGTAAGTACTGCACTTTACAAGGTTGCCTTTTTTTTTTTTAAATCAAAGCTGTATCCAGTTAGTTTTTGATTCCTTCATCCTGTTGTAGTTCTGTGGAAAGCAAAAGGAACAAAGTTTTTTGGTGTCCCTGGATTTACTGAGGCTAATAGAAGGATCAAAAGAAGAAAAAACTGGGATGCATTTACTTCTTATCTTGAAGCTGTATGTGGCAGTGGTTGCTATTGGGATTACTTAGTACTTCAGCAAGAGATTAGCCTGTCACTGGTATTTTTTTACTTCACTTTTGCGTTTATCAGTATCTGTAAAGCATTGTGTTAGTGAAATCTATATGTATGTGAAGTAATTTTGCCTCATTTTTCTGGGAGTACTGTCAGTTTTGGGTATATTCCTAAAGTCCTAGTAGTGGAACTTGAAACAAGAGTAGTAATGTTATGGTAAAAATAATAGAATTGGTTCCAGCCAAGGCAAGCTGGCCCCAAGTTGATACGCATGAACTTTGTTTTAAACTATATTGTATTTTAGAAGAGGAAAACATTACTTAGTACTTAATTTGGAATAATGTAGTAAGAAGCATTTTGCCAAAGCTGACTGGATATTTGATGAAATTAAATAATTATGTTTTTTAAGTGTGATAATATATTGGGTTATATTTTTAAAAAAGAAATTCTTATCCTTTACAGATATACTGAAATATTTATGATGTCTGGAATTTACTTCTGAACAATCTGGGAGGGGTTTGGGGTGAGGTGGATGGGGAGTAAAACAAGATGGGCTTTGACTTGGTAATTGTTGAAGAGGCTATTGTGTTCTTTTTACTATTATCTCTACTCTTATATATGCTTGAAATTTTCCATAATAAGAAGTAAATAAGATGTTCTGCCAAAATAAAAATGACTTTGGGGTGATTGTAAGCTTTAGTGTGATCTCTTCATGTTCTAATGGACTATAGGATTAGAGGGCTGATGATGAGATTATTACAAGGAAGTAATAACATAGCAATCATAGTAATACTATGTAATCATAGCATTTTACCAAAATAGTTGGTAAATTTTTGCCTGTATTTGTTGTCCCTGGAAAATTTAAAGTAGTTTACTAGTTAAATTTTATTTGTAAAAACCTTAGCTGTAGTCGTGGAATAAAGGTTTCCTAAAACTAATTAATTGTCTAACCAAAATAAAAGGTAGAAACTTGAAAGGAATTAACTTCATGTGCTAAATTTGAATAACTGAAGACGTGTTATTTTGGCAAAGAGGTGCTAACAGCTTTTTTCTCTTTTTAATGAATATTTAAACAAAATCAGAAACCTAAAAGGGTACAAAAGATATATTAAGCAAAACGAAAAGGCCAGTGAGATGATGTGTCATTTTCTGTGTGTATTGGTACAATCTGCTTTTGCAATGATTTTTTACTTTTTATTCTGCCTTTATTGTTCCAATAGAACAACACGTGATGATAATGTTTAAATATGGCTTTGTTTTAAGAACTGAGAAATACTGCATAAGTTATTAGTCTTCCCACTTACACGTGCATGGAGAGTATGTAAAGTTAAAGTGTGGATTATGCCAAAATTAAGTATATTTTTATTGTTAAGATTAAAGAGTTTGTTAGATCATAAATCCTACCTATAATTCAGGAGTAATTTAATTTGCCAAGATAAAAATATTAATATGCTAAGAAACAACCACATCCTTTCCTGGTCTACTAGGTTATTTTTATTTATTTATTTATTTTTAATCTATGCGTATTTTGTGTGTGTGTGTGTGTGTGTGTGTGTGTGTGTGTGTGTGATCATAGCAGAGCCTTGGCATTTCCAGGGGATGGATCCTGAAGGTACACTGCTTAACATGGTTATTGAGTCATCCTTTGATGAAAGGGCGTTTGTAATATACATAGCTGGCCATAGGATTCAGTTCCCGATGCTGTCCTTCTGCGTTTTTAAGGAGACCTTCATGAAGATAGCTGCAAGGAACTCCCTGCTTGCCAGGGCACATCTTACAGTTGCAGGTGCTTTTTGTTACTCATGGGGAAAGTATGAAACTGTGGAGTTACGGATCTTGATTGCTTTTCCACCATTGCTGTAGTAATCCCATATAGGATGCTCTGAGCTTGCCCAACAAGGTGTTTACTCAGAAATACCTCTCTTCCTGGTTGGTATTATGATCAGATAAGTGAGATAAAAGAGATGGGAATATCATGGAGTTTTGATAGTATTAGTGATAGTGCTTCATATATGAACAGTGTCTTTAATTCTTATTGCTTTAAATCTCTAAGTATGTACTGAGAGTATACCATTCATTCATTTATTCCACAGATAATTGAATGATTTCACATGTAATTGTGATGTGAGGATGTGAGGAATACAGAGAAATCTATGTTAACTGACATGGTTTTCATTCATATTTTCATACACTTGACAAAAATTTATTGAATACCTGCTCTGTGCCAGGTATTATACTAAGTAATTGGGAGATCACTACTTTATAAGGCAGCTAGTATAGCTAATAAAAGTTTACCCCTTTATAACTTACTAATTTACTCTAGGCGTATGCAGATTTTCTCCCTCCCCCCCACATGAAGGCAACTGTGTTACCATTAACTTTTATTCTCTGAGCCCTAATTTTCCAGTTTTTTCCACTACTCATTACTTGGTTGCTTTCCTCTGGATGTTTACTTATTAATGGCACACTTCCATGGAGGAGCTTGAGAGTGAACACAGTATTCCAAAAGAGGTTTGGAGTAGAGTAAAATGGTCTCCCCCTCTAGTTTTGCACATTATATTACTATTAATGCAGTCACCTTACAATTTTAAGACGTATTTAATAGGTAGTAACATAAAATGCTGCACAAGCAGGTAAGGCATATCTCCCTCATCCTAAATTTAATCACTTGAATTTCCCAAGCTGAGTAGAGAACTTTATATTTATCTTTATTAACTTCTATTGCCTCTACCTGCTCCTAATCGTTTATCTGGAAATTTCCACGTCAGTTTTTCCTTATATTTCCTTTGGCTTCTGCATCTCCCTTTCTACTGGCTTCCTCTTCTCAACCTATTCCCAATTTAAAAACTTGCCAAGCTTCTCTCAGTTTAAAAATGCCCTTCATTGATCCTATGTCCTATTCTGAATGCTTCCATATTTCTCTCTCTTTTTTCCTCGTATGTCTCTTAAGTGTTAATGTACCTTAAGGGTCTGCCTTTGTTCCCTTCTCCTTTCCACTCTATCCCGTCACATATGGTTTCTGTGGATAATCATCTTTTCTTTGGTTTTAAACATCCTTTATATATGTGCTATTCACTCCCAAAGCAGCAGCCTCATTCCTAACTTCTCCTGAACTCCATATCCAATAGCTTATATAGGATGAAAATCAAGTTCATTTGTATGGCTGACAAAGCTCTTTGTGATTTGGCCTTATGTAGCCTATACTTTTCTCAATACCTTGTTCTATAGTGATACTTTGATGCTTGTAATTTTCTTAAACTTATATCATTTTGTTTCTCTTTGCTTTTGTGAGTTCTGCCATTGCCTGCCTCTTAGTCTTCTATTTATCCCTTAGACTTGTGCATAGACATTGTCTCCTATGAAGGCTTCCCTAGCAGTTGCTTACTCCCTCCTCTGTATTTCTCATTCTTATACATACATACATCTGTCATTGCAACTATCACATTACTTTGTAAATATTTTACTTGTCTTTCTTACGAATTTGTGAGTTCCTTACAGCCAGGAACTGGATCTTATTCATTTTAGTATTCCTAATGTCTAGCACACTTTCTGGCACATAGTGTTTTCTCACTGAATATTAAATTGAACTGAACTAGTTAGTTTTGAGCTTGTTGAAATAAGATGAAGTAAGATAAGAAGGATATGATTGAGTTTTTGGATCCTGATTTTTTGGATCCTGATTTTGTCATCAGAATATTAGCTCTTTTAGCTTTGTGTCATTTGTATATGTAATGAACATCAGTCTGTTAATACTCTCGGAGTGTCCTGAGATTTGGAATTGTGTCATATTCATCTCTGTATTGCTAGTACCTAACACAGTGCTTGCCAAATGTCAGGCTACCAGTGTTTATTGAACTGAAGCAAATTAAATTGAAATTAGATGAAGACATTCATACTGCAAAGATAATATATGACTGATAGCATTTGTCTTTATTTCTCTATCTTATCTTTAAGAATAAATCGGAGAAATTTTGTCAGTTGCCTTATTGAAATCCAGATTTAGGAAATATATGTTATGTTCCTGACATGCAAGTCAAGTTACCTATCAAAAAATGTTTGGTGTCATTTATTCATGAAGATCACACTTTCCCTTCTAAGGATTTATAGGCCAGCGTCTCTTTAAGAATTTGTTCTAAAATTTGACATGAATTGATGGCAAAGTAATAGGTGTGTAATTGTCTTAATTTTTCTATTTTCTCTCTTCTTTTGAAGTGCTCCTAGTATTCCTCCTATTAAAAAAAAAGTCCCCAAAGATGTCCTGTGGTTGTGTGGATCTTATTAGCAAGACTTTTGAGTATCTTTGCAGGTACTAGGTGCAAGACATAAATTTATAAGTTCAAGAAGCTCCATGAACACCAAGTAGGATTAAAATAAAGAAAGTCACACATAGGCACATCATAGTCAAACTGCTGAAAAGCAAAGATAAAGAGAAAAGTCTTAAAAACATCCAGAGGAAAAAAAAGACGTTCCATGAAGAGAATAATGACAAGAATGGTAGTTAATGTCTCATCAGAAACAGTGGAATACAGGGGACAATGGAATGATAACTAAGTGCTGAAAGAAAAACATTATCAGACTAGAATTTTATATCTAGCAAAATTATCCTTCAAAAGTAAAAGTGAAGACACTTTCAGAAAATAAAACCTGAGAGAATTTGTTGCTAACAGACCTGCATATTATAAGAAATGCTAATGGAAGTTCTTTAGGCTGAAGAGAAATGATACCATATGGAAATGTGGATCTATGGAAGAAGTGAAGAGCACTGAAAATGGCATATATGTGGGTAAATATAAAAAATTATATTTCTGTTTTCATAATTTCTTTAACGAACAATTAACATAAAAATAATAAAAATATATTGTGGAGTTTTACATTTTATTTAGAAGTAAAAATATATGACAACAGTAGCTGAAAGAAAAGAAGTAAATGGACTCTCTTTTAAGGTTCTTAACGTTATATGGGATATGGTAATAATATTAGCTCAAGGTAGACTGATAAGTTATGGATGCCTTGTCATAATTCCTGAACAACCATTAATAAATAGAAGAACTGTAGTTAAAAAGTCCAAAGAGGAAGTAAAATGGAATACTACAAATAGGCTCAACCTTAAAGAATGCAGATAAGGAAGAGTAACTGAAGAAAAACAGTTGGGACAGATTACAAACAAACAAACAAAAAAGATGGTAGACTTAAACTCTATCAGTATTAATAAACTCCGAACGATATCAATAATTATATTAAATGTAAATAGACTAAACAGTAATCAAAAGTAGGGACTGTCAGATTGGATAAAAAAGAAAAACTGAAATACATTGCTTACGAGAGGGACATTTGAAATATAAATACCCAGTTTGGTTGGAAATAAAAGGATGAAAAAAGCTATACCAGGTAGATACTAATGATAAGAAAGCTGGTCTGATTAATTAATATCAGACTCAGTAGACTTTAAGATAAAGAGCATACTGGAAATAAGGAAGTTCTGGCCCACTATTTTTCTACTTTCTAATACTGGGTAAATCATATGGCCTTCTTTTTGTTTTCTCATCTATAAATTGCAGTTTAATTTGAGCTCTTATGTTAGGCACTTTATCATCAATCCTTGTAATAGCCTTGAAAGATGATTATTATTCCCATTGGGTGAGAATAGTGAGGCTCAGAGAGGTTAATAACTTTCCTAAAGTCACAGGGCTAGTAAGTGGCAAGGCTTGGATTTGAAGCCAGTTCTGCTATGATTCAGACTTGAATTTTTTCACTACACATTGTTTCCTGCACAATATACCTGCTTGAAAAGGACTGTACCCTATCCTTTGCTTCTATATAGACACATCTAATTGAAAGACCTCTCTTGAGGTCGCCTACCTAGTTCATCATGCCCTTTTGGAATCCATTCTTCTTTAATTTGTATAAAAATAGCTGTATTCAAATGTTATTAAATAGGCTCTGATTGAGATTTTTCAGTGTTCGGCATTGTGATTTTACTATTCATCAGTACATTTCAAAGATGCTCATCTCCTGAAATACTCGGTTAACTACAGACCCACATTCCCTTAAGTCAATGTTAAATTGCTTACATTTCGCTTTAGGTAAATGAAAAAGATAGAGTAGCTTAGATCGTTGGAGTCCACTTGGAAAAAACATAATGGCATCTTAGAGCCTCCTGGGAATTCTTTAAATAATAAGTTGCATAATCCATGTTATTTGCCTCTTAGAGTTGTAGACTATAAATTACTGATATTTGTTTAGTCTTTTTCATCATCTTTGTGGTATCTGGTCAGATTGAATACTTATAAATTATACTTTACAGTAATGTTATAAAAAAGCTGAGAATGATTTGTTTGTGTTCGTTAAAGAATCTTTTAAGTCTCTAGATATACTTTATTGCCTGAAGTACTGTGAAGCCTGAGAGTAGGAGCTATATCTTTTACCTGCTATATTTCCAGACACTTCCTGGCACATGGTAGACACTCAATTAATTACTTTTTGTTGTTTTCTTCTTCTTTTTTCCAATTAGTGTCCCTTGAAGTCTTGTGTGAAAATTAGTATGTAATGACATCCCTATAAAGATGTATTAAATGTTTGCTCCCTCTTGTGGATATAAAGGAGAATGGAAGCTCTTATAATGAATCTGTTCTCTAGTGTGTAAAATTTACCCCAATTTTTCTCTTTTTGGAGGGATGTTAATCTATGCAACTTTATCAACTCAATAAACTTTTTGGTTTGCATACATTCACAAAACAACTTTATGAAAATAAATTTTTTGGTTCACATACATTCATAAAACAGGCAGAATTCATGCTCAAGTATCTTTTTTTTTTTTTTTGGTGAGGAAGATTCTCCCTGAGCTAACATCTGTGCCAGTCCTCCTCCACTTTGTGTATGGGATGACTCCACGGCATGGCTGGTGAGCAGAGTAGGTCCATGCCTGGAATCCAAATCCACGAACCCAGGCCACCAAAGCTGAGCACACAGAACTTTAAGCACTCGGCCACAGGGCCGGTCCCTGAAGTATCATTTTTTAATGTCCAGGTTAAAATTTGTATACTATTACTCAAGTCAGAACTTAATAGCACTTTTTGAGCACACCCTTTCTGCTTTCTTGCATATAAATTACCTGAATCATGAATAAATTTTTTCTGTTTTAATTCTAAAACTATATTAGATATTTCTGGATATATGTGAGAGTATTATTTCCTAATGCATTTCTTGTTTTGATCAAAGCAAAAATAAAAGCTTAATCATTTTGTTTGCCTTCACAGCTTTTAAATTTAGAACACCTGACCAAACAGGTTTTTTTTTTTTTTTTTCCTCTGAGGAAGATCAGCCCTGAGCTAACATCCGTGCTAATCCTCCTCTTTTTACTGAGGAAGACTGGCTCTGAGCTAACATCTCTTGCCAATCCTCCTCCTCCCCCCCCCCCAAAGCCCCAGTAGATAGTTGCATGTCATAGTTGCACATCCTTCTAGTTGCTGTATGTGGGACGTGGCCTCAGCATGGCTGGAGAAGCGGTGCGTCGGTGCGCGCCCGGGGTTCCTAACCTGGGCCACCAGTAGCGGAGCGCGTGCACTTAACCGCTAAGCCACGGGGCCAATATTTTTATTCTAAAGAATTAATGCAACTGAGACTATAAGCAGCTGGGCCTTGGGAATGCTTTAACATGTAGAAAAATCTTTTTAACTCACGTATATATCCTTGACTTTCTTTTCTCTATATACTTAGAGATATTCATATTACTGTCTTAGACCTCTCCATTTTATATTTACTTCTGTCTTTAATAGTAGAAGTTGACTTTCATTTTGAGACTATTTTTGGGATAGAAACAATATTTTCACCATTTCAGAAGAATTGTACTCTATGTGCCAAAGACAAATAGCATGCAATAAATGGGTACTGTAGTGTGGATGTTGGACTCTCAATAGGGCTCATTTACTAGACAGGTGACTTGCTCCTGAAACCAGTCTAGCTGTGAGCATGATCCAGATCCTCACCTCAGCAAAGTCACAGTTTATCTGTCACTAACTAAAGCAAACAAAAAAATGAACAAAACTTTGTGGTGGTTTAGTATTCATATAGCAAAGAAAGTATAGTTTCATGAACTTGCACAAAAAGAACACTCCATGAAAGCCACGCTCAGGTTAAGAAAACAGAATATAAGTAGAACTTCAGAAACCTCCTTCTAGTCAGTATCCTCCTATGCTCTAGGATAACCCAGTACTTTGAATCTAACATTATATATATATATATATATATTAGTTTTTCCTGTTTTAAAACTTTATGTGCATGAAACCATACAGTAGGCTTTAAAAAAATTGTGGTAAAAAATACATAAGATTTACCTTTTTAGCCGTTTTTAAGTGTACAATTCAGTGGCATTAAGTACACTCACATTGCTGTGCACTGTCACCACCGGAATTTGTTTATCTTTCCAAACTGAAACTCCATACTGATTAAACATTAACTCTCCATCCCTTTCTCCTCCAGCCTCTGGCAACTCCCATTCTACTTTCTTTTTTTAAAATTTTTATTTATTTATTTATTTTCCCCCCAAAGCCCCAGTAGATAGCTGTATGTCATAGCTGCACATCCTTCTAGTTGCTGTATGTGGGACGTGGCCTCAGCATGGCCGGAGAAGCGGTGCGTCGGTGCGCGCCTGGGATCCGAACCCCGGGCCGCCAGCAGCGGAGCGTGCGCACCCAACCACTAAGCCATGGGGCTGGCCCCCCATTCTACTTTCTATCTCTATGGATTTGACTATTCTAGGTACCTCATATAAGTGGAATTATACAGTATTTGTCCTTTTGTGTCTGGCTTGTTTCACTTAGCATGATGACTTCAAAGTTCATCTTTGTGTCAGAATTTTCTTCCTTTTTAAGACTGAATAATACTCTGTTGTATGTATATACCCCATTTTGTTTATCCATTCATCTGTCAATGGACATTTGGGTTGTTTCCACTTTTTAGCTATTATGAACAGTGCTGCTGTGAACATGAGTGTACAAATATCTGTTCAAGTCTCTGCTTTCAATTCTTTTGGGTATATACCCAGAGTAGAATTGCTGGATCAAATGGTAATTCTATGTTTAATTTCTTGAAGATATACAAGGCTTTCGTCATATACTTAGTTTGTATCCTGCGACCTTATTAGTTTACTTATCACTCTAGAGAGTTTTTCCTTTTCAAGAATGCAGAAGATTTTCTATATACAGTCATTTGTCTGTAATAAAAGATATTTTTACTTCTTTCCAGTCCTTGTGACTTTTTTCTTTCTTTATCTTACTTTATTGGATTGACTAGGATCTCCCCTACAGTGTTGAATAGAAGTGGTGACAGCAAACGTCCTTGCCTTGTTCCTAGTCTTAGGGAGAAATTATTCAGTCTTTTACTGTTAAGTGTGGTGTTAGTGTGGATTTTTCATAGATTTCTTTCATCGAGTTGAAAAAATTTCATCAAATTGCTAAAAATTTTTGTCATGAATGGGTGTTAAATTTTGTCAGCTTTTTTCTTCTAGTGAGATGATCATATAGATTCTCTCTCCATTGATCTGTTAATATGGTGAATTTCACTGATTTCTTAATGGTAAATCATCTTTGCATTGCTGGAAGAGACCTCACTTGGTCATGATGTGTTGTTCTTTTTATATATTCCTGGATTTGATTTTAAGGATTTTTACATCTGTGTTCATGAGGAAAATTAGGCCAGATCTGGAGAAATTGTAGACCCGTCTGCTGCTCCATGTCAGTGAGGTAAGCCAGCAGATCAGTGAGAGTGTGTGTGAGCTACAATAGCACCTTGTGCCGTAGCTAGACTTTTTGAGGGCAGTAATACTGGCTGCTTCTCTTCTGCCTTCTAAATTGTGCGAAATTTTTCTTACGGCCATTCCTGACACTACTCAGGGAACAAGTTTTCAGAAATAGAGTTTCAGGTTACCTAAGTCTGAGACCAGCAGATATCATCTTGGCCATCCCTCTCATACCTCTTTGTTTTTCCACTTGTTGTTCTAGGGATTACAATATACATAGCTTACTTAGCACACTGTCTTGAATTATATTATACCATTTCATGTATAATGTAAGAATTTTATGAGCATACTTCCATTTACCCCCTCCCAGCCTTTGTTTTATTCTTGTCATGTATTTTACTTCTATATATGTTATAAACTTCACAATTCATTGCTATTATCTTTGCTTTAAGAGTTAGTTGTCTTTTAAAGAATACAAAAAACAAGAAAAAAATGTCTTGTATTTACTCACATATTTGCCATTATGGGCACTCTGTGTAGATTAGAGGTTCCATCTGGTATCATTTCCCTTCTGTATGAAAAACTTTTTGCTATTTTTGTATGCAAGAAAGATCTGTTGGTGAGACATTCTCTCAACTCTTGTTTATCTGAAAATTTCTTTTTTTTTTTGAGGAAGATCAGCCCTGAGCTACCATCCGTGCTAATCCTCCTCTTTTTGCTGAGGAAGACCGGCTCTGAGCTAACATCTATTGCCAATCCTCCTCCTTTTTTTCCCCCAAAGCCCCAGTAGATAGTTGTATGCCATAGTTGCATATCCTACTAGTTGCTGTATGTGGGATGCGGCCTCAGCATGGCCGGAGAAGCGGTGCGTCGGTGAGCGCCTGGGATCCAAACCTGGGCCGCCAGTAGCAGAGCGCACACACTTAACCTCTAAGCCACGGGGCCGGCCCTGAAAATTTCTTTATTTTGCCTTTTCGTTATATATTAATTTTTTTTTAATTTTTATTTATTTTTTTCCCCCAAAGCCCAGTAGATAGTTGTATGTCATAGCTGCACATCCTTCTAGTTGCTGTATGTGGGATGCGGCGTCAGCATGGCTGGACAAGCAGTGTATCAGTGCGCGCCCGGGATCCGAACCTGGGACGCCAGCAGCGGAGCGCGCGCACTTAACCACTAAGCCACTGGGCCGGCCCTGAAAATTTCTTTATTTTGCCTTTTCGTTATATATTAATTTTTTATTAAGGATTTAGATGCAGTGGTAAATTTAACTGTGTTGGGTATGTAAAAACGTTTTGGCAAAGAATATTAAAGAAAATTATTAGGAAAGTCACATCTCTGCCACTTCATAATTTTATTACTTTGCTTTTTTCCTTTGGTAAGTAGAAGTCCATTTATTTTACTTTTTATAACTAAAAATATTTAATTTATGTGAAATTGACATTCAATGAAATGCACTCATCTTAAGCAGACAATTTGATGAGTTTTAATAACTGTTTATACCCCTCTAAACATCACCCTAATAAAGATATAAAATATTTTCATTGTTCTAGAATGATTCCCTCATGTTTTATTCCAGTCAGTCCCCTTGCCTCATAGGAAACCACTGTTCTGATTTCTGTCACAACAAGTTTGCCTTTTATTGGACTTCATGTAAATGAAGTCATACAGCATGCAGTCTTTTGTGTCTTGCTGCTTTCCCTCGACGTAATGCTTTTGCATTTCATCCATATGTGAGTGTACATGTAGTTTTTTATTGCTGAGTAGTATTTCCTTACCCCATAAAGATGTAGAACATTTTCATTGCTCCAGAAAGATTCCCTCAAGATGTCTTCAGTCAATCCCCATGCCTTATAGGAAGCCACAGGTCTAATTTCTATCACCATGTGTTAGTTTTGCCTTTTATTGGACTTCATACAAATGAAGTCATATGGCGTGCAATCCTGTGCTCTCTGTGGTAGTGACTTGTCTTGCTGCTGCTCAAACCCTCTGTGTCTATTTTCCTGAAGTTGGTGACCTTCTTGAAATCATATTGTCCTTACCATTGCAGCACTGACAATAATGGTCTGCTTTGTGTTGTGCTCAGGTCCTCTAAGTGTTCTGCTTTTGAATATCCCTTGGATATATCTGAATTTTCTCATAATGTGGGGATGACTCCTCTATTACTCTTTTTTTCATTTTTCCCAACAATTCTTAAATTTAAAATTTTTCTCTGACATAAATTTATGCTTTAATAAAAGTGAGTTATTTTTAGTTTCCTAACGTGAATGCTCTTTCCCTGTCTTTATCTCCTCTTTCCACTTCGTATCTTCCTCTCTACCCCTCCTTTCTTCCATCACTTCTGTTTATGTTTCTCTTACCAAACTGTGAGCTTCTTAAGCCTGGAATAGAATAGGTGCTTAATAAATATAATGAATAAGTGAATAATAAGTCTTGAATTTTCTAAATATTATTAGTCAAATAAAAGTTTCATGACTTGGGCCGGCCCTGTGGCTTGGTGGTTAAGTGCGCGCGCTGCAATGCTGGTGGCCCGGGTTCGGATCCCGGGTGCGCATCGAGGCACCACTTCTCCCTCCATCCTGAGGCCGAGTCCCACATACAGCAACTAGAAGGATGTGCAGCTATGACATACAACTATCTACTGGGGCTTTGGGGGGAAAAAATTAAATAAATAAAATCTTTAAAAAAAAAAAAAAAAAAAAAAAGTTTCATGACTGTTTTACCCATTCATGGAAAGAGGTTTTTCTTAAAAACAAGATAATAATAAAGGCAAAATTGTGAATAGTAGTTAACTTAGTGGGGAAAGGAAGGTGATTAGGAAGTGGCACTTGGAAGACTTCAAAAATACTGATACTTATGTAATTTTTTAGTTGGGTGGTGGGTATATTGGTATCAGTATTCATTTGGAAACTGGCTGTTCATCTTTGCTCAAAATAGGGAAAAGTGAAATATAAACCGACTTATTAGGACCGTCTGTAATATAAGAAGGAATATGTCTGAACTTCGGATGGTAAACCCCACAATGAAATGCATTAGGAGATATTTGAAAACTTGGCTGTGATGACATTGGTAGGAAACTCTCAGCATGACTAAGCCTTACTAAGGGCTTATCTTAATTAAACAGGATTTTTTTATTATAATAAAATATACATAACAAAATTTATCATTTAACTATTTTTATGTTTTCAGTTCTGTGGCATTAAGTACATCCACATTGCTGTGTAACCATCACCACCATCCATCTCCAGAACTTTTTCATCTTCCCAAACTGAAGCTCTCTACCCATTAAACAATAACTGCCCATTCCCTTATCTCCCCAGCCCCTGGCAACATCCATTCTACTTTCTGTCTCTATAAATTTGACTCCTCTAGGTGCCTCATAGATGGAATCATACATTTGTCCTTTTGTGTCTGGCTTATTTTACTTAGCATAGTGTTTTCAGAGTTCATCCGTGTTGGAGCATGTGTTAGAATTTCCTTCCTTTTTAAGGCTGAATAATATTCTGTCATATATATATACCCCATTTTGTTTATCTGTTCTTCCATCAATGGACACAGGTTGCTTCCATGTTTTGGCTGTTGTGAATAATGCTGGTGTGGACGTGAGTGTACAAAGATCTATTTGAGTCTCAGCTTTCAATTCTTTGGGTATATACCCAGGATTAGACTTGCTGGATCATAATTCTCTGTTTAATTTTTTGAGGACTGCCGTACTTAAACAGACTTTTTATGCAGTTTTCATTTGCACAGATAGTTTTGTGAGGCTCCAGAAGAGGAACTTGGAGGAAGTAGCCTATATGTACAGTCTTTTGAGAGAGCAAGCTGGAAACCAAGCCAGTAAGAGACTACAAAGAATGGAGTGGAGACTATTCCTTAGTCAGTTCTTGTTCTAGGAAGCCAGGGAGAGTTAAACTCTGTGGTAGTTAGTATCTGTTGCTGCTTCTGGATTTGTTACCAGAGGTATATTACCATATAACAAACATGGTTGGTTAGCAAATGGAGTCCTTTCTAGTCTATTCCCCTCCTCCCTTTAAATCCTCTGTTACATCTAGACTCCTCTATTTATTGCAATTTCTATTAGATATCTAAATATTCCAACATTTTTTTTGTTATGAAACCAGAATTTTTGCTATAATGCACAGTGATTTAATTCATGCATATACTAAAGATGCATTATTTAATTCCTTTGAAAGACATTTTTACCACCAATTATACTAGACATAGTTATAGGTGATGGAGCTACAAAAATAAACAAGATGCTGTTTATATCTTTGAGGAGAAAATATACAGTCGTCCCTTGGTATCCACAGGGGATTCGTTCCCGGACCCCCTGCAGATACCAAAATCTGTGGATGTTCAAGTCCTTTAGTTGGCCCTCCATATTTGAGGGTTCCTGCATCCTTGATTCAGCCAACTGCAGACTGTAAACATAGTACACCATCGGCAGTTGGTTGAATCTGCAGATGTGGAATCCGAGAGTATGAAGGGCTGACAGTATAAACAAATGATTAGCATATACAGTCATGTGCCTCATAAGGATGTTTTGGTCAGTGATGGACTGCATATACTACCCTGGTCCCATGAGATTAGTACCATATAGCCTAGATGTGTAATAGGCTGGTATCATCTAGGTTTGTATAAGTACACTTCGTGGTGTTCGCACAATGGCGAAATTGCCTAATGACACGTTTCTCAGAATGCATTCCCGTCCTTAAGTAGCACATGAATAGAGTGTGCTAATGCGTATGTATATCTCAGAGACTTTGAGATATATACACACAAAGTCCTAAGAAAATACAAGTAAGTAATTCTTTCATGGGTTAGAGGCTAGAGATGGTTAGAGAAGGGAAGGCTTTACAGAATAAAGTGTCTTGAGTAGTAGAAAAGCCGTTAAAGGCACTTTAAACAGGAAATAACTTGAGCAAAGGGTGGGGATAGTTTGAAAATGCGTTAGATATGAACAAATATTATTTTGGCTGTGCACTTGGGATAAAAAAGATGACTAAGACATGGGTCCTACATTTCAGGATATTGGAATCTAGTAGGGGAGACAGAAGAGAGATTTGTAAAGAAATAATTATAATGTAGTCTGATAAATGCCCAGGTTTCATTGGAGAGTAGTAGGGAGAAGGACCTAGATTACCAGAAATAACCACCAAAGTTTAATTTAGTTAGATAACTGAATTGACTGGGACTCTTGTCACTTAGTTTGTCTCATTTTTAAATTTGCTTCAGATAGGAGAGAAAATCCAGTCACTGTTACTCTATCTTTGACATTCCTTAAAATTTTTTTTTGAATAATAATGTAAAATATTTCCATGGTTACAAAGTGAAATCTATAAATCAAAGTATATTCAAAGCAGTCTAGCTCCTTTTCTTTTCCCTTTTGCCCATACTCTCCCTTTTTTTTAACATTAAAAAAATTATTCTTTACTTTCTCATTGTAGAAAAATAGAGGTGAATATGTTTATATTTTCATATTATCAATCTTAAATGATAGCATAGTATACAAACTTTTCTACAACTTTTTTTTTCACTCAAGGGTGCATTCTGAAGTTCTCTTCATTGTAATATATAGAACAATTACTCATTCCTTTTTATGATTGTATAGTACTAATAGAGTATTTTTTAAAACGTAAATCCCAGACATAGTATTTCACTCCAAAGTAATGCTATTGCTTAGCAGCAAACTACCCTATAACTCAGTGGCTTAAAAACAACAATTATTTACTCTCATTTAGGCATTTGCTATGAGTTGACTGATCTAGGCTGTTTGTCTGGGTGGCTCTGCTTCAAGTTATAGGTCTAGTTGGACTTGGCTCCTGAGCACGTTAGGCTCAGATATGTTCCATGCGTATTCATTCTAAGATCCTCTTAAGGGACTGCAGATAAGCCAGTGATTATCTGGGTCCACATCTGTGATGATGACACAGATATAAGAGGGCAAGCTGAAACTCATGATTCCTCTAAAGGCCTAGGCTCAAAATTGTCATAATGCCATGTCCAAGCATATTCCATTTACAGAATCAAGTCACAGATACAAGCACCAAAGTTATCTTCTTTTTTTTTTTTTATAATTTTATTTATTTCTTTATTTTCCCCCCAAAGCCCCAGTAGATAGTTGTATGTCATAGCTGCACATCCTTCTAGTTGCTGTATGTGGGACACGGCCTCAGCATGGCCAGAGAAGCGGTGCGTCGGTGCGCGCCAGGGATCCGAACCCGGGCTGCCAGCAGCGGAGTGCGTGCACTTAACTGCTAAGCCATGGGGCCGGCCCGAACCAAAGTTATCTTCTTAGTGTGGTCTTCCCTGGCCAGCCTATTAAAAATTTCAACCTTTCGCAATGTTTCGTATCCCCCTTCCCAACTTTAATTCTCTATATATCACTATCTTAAATATATGTGTGTATTTAAACTATTTATCTTGTTTATTATCTATATCCCCCTTTACAATACATGTGTAATGAGAGCAGGGTTTTCTATATTTTTATTCTCTGTATCCCCAGCACCTAGAACAGTGCCTAGAACATAGTCAATGCTCAATAAATATTTGTTGAATGCATAAATGAAGGCATGAAATGAAATAGGTTTCAAGAGACCTGTTGCTCTTTAGTTTTTTCCCCCCAAAACCCTTTTTTGTTGTTGTTGAGGCATACTTTCGTAAAATAAGATGCACAGATCTTAAGAGTACAGTTTAATAAATTTCAACATAAGTATACTCTTGAAACTGTAACTCCGATTAAGATAGAGAAGACTCCCATCACCCTAAAAAGTTCCCTCATGTCCATTTCTTGTCAGTTTTCCCACCTCTAGAAGCAATTAGTGTTCTCATTTCTGTTACCATGGATTAGCTTTTCCTAGTTTTGAATATTGTGTATATGGAATCATATAGCATATAATTTTTTGTATTTCCCACTTGCACTCAACGTAATGTTTTTGAGATTTATCCATATTGATGCATGTATCAGAAATTCATTACTTTTTACTACTGAGTAGTATTCTATGGTACAAATGTATCACAATCCATTTATTCATTTGTTGATGGATATTTGCGTTGTTGGTTGCTTTTTATTTTTTTATTTTTTATTTTTATTTTTAAAAATTTTTTGTTTATTGCAGTAACATTGGTTTATAACTGTATAAATTTCAGGTGTACATCATTATACTTCTATTTCTGCATAGATTACATTTTGTTCACCACCCAAATACCAATTACAACCCATCATCACACACATGTGCCGAATTATCCCTTTCGCCCTCCTCCCTCCCCTCTTCCCCTCTGGTAACCACCAATCCAATCTCTGTCTCTATGTGTTTGTTTGTTGTTGTTATTATCTACTAGTTAATGAGTGAGATCTTACGGTATTTGACCTTCTCCCTCTGACGTATTTCACTTTGTATAATACCCTCAGTGTCCATCTATGTTGTCACAAATGGCTGGATTTCACTGTTTTTTATGGCTGAGTAGTATTCCATTGTGTGTATATTTACAACCTCTTCTTTATCCATTCGTCCCTTGATGGGCACTTAGGTTGCTTCCAGTCTTGGCTATTATGAATAACGCTGCAGTGAACACAGGGGTGCATGTTTCTTTACTCGTTGGTGTTTTCAAGTTCTTTGGATAACCCAGCAGTGGAATAGCGGGATCATATGGTAGTTCTAGCCTTAATTTTTTGAGGAATCTCCATAGTGTTTTCCATAGTGGCTGCACCAGTTTGCACTCCCACCAGCAGTGTATGAGAGTTCCCTTCTCTCCACATCCTCTCCAACACTTGTTGTTTCCTGTCTTGTTAATTATAGCCATTCTGACGGGCGTGAGGTGATATTGTAGTTTTGATTTGCATTTCCCTGATAGTTAATGATGTTGAACATCTTTTCATGTGCCTCTTGGCCATCTGTATATCTTCTTTGGAGAAATGTCTGTTCAGGTCTTTTGCCCATTTTTTAATTGGGTTGTTAGTTTTTTTGTTGTTGAGATGCATCAGTTCTTTATATATTTTGGAGATTAACTCCTTATCAGATGTATGGTTTGCAAATATCTTCTCCCAATTGTTAGGTTGTCTTTTCGTTTTGTTGATGGTTTCCTTTGCTGTGCAGAAGCTTTTTAGTTTGATGTAGTCCCATTTGTTTATTTTTTCTATTGTTTCTCTTGCCCGGTCAGACGTGGTGTTTGAAAAGATGTTGCTAAGACCGATGTCGAAGAGCGTACTGCCTATGTTTTCTTCTAGAAGTTTCACAGTTTCAGGTCTTACATTCAAGTCTTTAATCCATTTGGAGTTAATTTTTGTGTATGGTGTAAGGTAAGGGTCTACTTTCATTTTTTTGCATGTGGCTATCCAGTTTTCCCAGCACCATTTGTTGAAGAGACTTTCTATTCTCCATTGTATGTTCTTGGCTCCTTTGTCAAAGATTAGCTGTCCATAGATGTGTGGGTTTATTTCTGGGCTTTCGATTCTATTCCATTGATCTGTGTGTCTGTTTTTGTGCCAAATACCAGGCTGTTTTGGTTAGTATAGCTTTGTAGTATATTTTGAAATCAGGGAGTGTGATACTTCCAGCTTTGTTCTTTTTTCTCAGGATCATTTAGCTCCTCGGGGTCTTTTGTTGTTCCATATAAATTTTAGGATTCTTTGTTCTATTTCTGTGAAAAATGTTGTTGGAACTTTGATAGGGATTGCATTGAATCTATAGATTGCTTTAGGAAGTATGGACATCTTAACTATGTTAATTCTTCCAATCCAAGAGCATGGAATATCTTTCCATTTCTTTGTGTCTCCTTCAATTTCTTTCAGCAATGTTTTATAGCTTTCGGTGTATAGATCTTTCACCTCTTTGGCTAAGTTTATTCCTAGGTATTTTATTCTTTTTGTTGCAATTGCAAATGGGATTGTATTCTTAATTTCTCTTTCTGGTACTTTGTTGTTAGTGTATAGAAATGCAACTGATTTTTGTATGTTGATTTTGTATTCTGCAACTTTACTGTATTCGTTTATTACTTCTAAAAGTTTTTTGGTGGATTCTTTAGGGTTTTGT
Source organism: Ceratotherium simum simum (assembly GCF_057802395.1). Classification (NCBI taxonomy): domain Eukaryota; kingdom Metazoa; phylum Chordata; class Mammalia; order Perissodactyla; family Rhinocerotidae; genus Ceratotherium; species Ceratotherium simum. Next base: position 8,151,935 of record NC_141921.1, read on the forward strand.
ATATACAAAATCATATCATCTGCAAATAGAGTTTCACTTCTTCCTTTCCAATTTGGATCCCTTTTATTTCTTTTTCTTGCCTGATTGCTCTGGCTAGGACTTCCAGTACTATGTTAAATAGGAGTGGTGAGAGTGAGTATCCTTGTCTGGTTCCTGTTCTTAGAGGGATAGCTTTCAGTTTTTCACCATTGAGGACGATATTAGCTGTGCGTTTGTCATATATGGCCTTTATTATGTTGAGGTACTTTCCTTCTATCCCCATTTTATTCAGAGTTTTTATCATAAATGGATGCTGTATCTTGTCAAATGCTTTCTCTGCATCTATTGAGATGATCATGTGATTTTTATTTTTCATTTTATTAATGTGGTGTATCACGTTGTTTGGTTTGCGAATGTTGAACCATCCCTGCATACCTAGAATAAATACCACTTGATTATGGTGTATAATCTTTTTAATGTGTTGTATGCGATTTGCTAGTATTTTGTTGAGGATTTTTGCATCGATGTTCATCAGTGATATTGGCCTGTAATTTTCTTTTTTTGTGTTGTCCTTGTCTGGTTTTGGTATCAGGGTAATGTCGGCTTTGTAGAATGTGTTAGGGAGTTTCCCCCCCTCGTCAATTTTTTGGAAGAGGTTGAGAAGGATAGGTATTAAGTCTTTGAATGTTTGGTAGAATTCACCAGGGAAGCCGTCTGGTCCTGGACTTTTATTTTTGGGGAGGTTTTTGATTACTGTTTGGATCTCCTTACTGGTGATTGGTCTATTCAAATTCTCTATTTCTTCTTGATCCAATTTTGGAAGGTTGTATGATTCTAAGAATTTATCCATTTCTTCCAGATTGTCGAATTTGTTGGCATATGGCTTTTCATAGTATTCTCTTATAATCTTTTGTATTTCTGAGGTGTCTGTTGTAATTTCTCCTCTTTCATTTCTGATTTTACTTATTTGAGCCTTCTCTCTTTTTTTTCTTGGTGAGTCTAGCTGAAGGTTTATCAATTTTGTTTATCTGTTCAAAGAACCAGCTCTTGGTTTTATTAATTTTTCTATTGTTTTTTAAGTCTCTATTTCATTTATTTCTGCTCTAATTTTTATTATTTCCCTTCTCCTACTGATTTTGGGCTTTGTTTGTTCTTCTTTTTCCAGTTCCTTTAGGTGCATTGTTAGATTGTTTATTTGAGATTTTTCTTGTTTGTTGCGATAGGCCTGTATTGCTATAAACTTCCCTCTTAGAACCGCTTTTGCTGTATCCCATAAATTCTGGCATGTCATATTTTCATTTTCATTTGTCTCCAGGTATTTTTTGATGTCTCCTTTGATTTCTTCATTGACCCAATCATTGTTCAGTAGCATTTTGTTTAATCTCCATGTATTTCTGGCTTTTCTGATTTTCTTCCTATAGTTGATTTCCAGTTTCATACCGTTGTGGTCAGAAAAGATGCTTGGTATTATTTCAGTCTTCTTAAATTTATGGAGACTTGTTTTGTGGCCTAATATGTGATCAATCCTGGAGAATGTTCCATGTGCATTTGAAAAGAACGTGTATTCTTTGGTTTTTGGATGGAATGTTCTGTATATATCTTCTAGGTCCATCTGTTCTAGTGTGTCATTTAAGGCCAGTGTTTCCTTATTGATCTTCTGTTTGGATGATCTCTCCGTTGGTGTCAGTGGGGTGTTAAAGTCCCCTATTATTATTGTGTAACTATCTATTTCTCTTTTTATGTCTGTTAATAATTGCTTTATGTATTTAGGTGCTCCTAAGTTGGGTGGGTAGATATTTACAAGTGTTATATCCTCTTGTTGGATTGTCCCCTTGATCATTATGTAATGCCCTTTGTCTCTTTTTACAGTTTTTGTTTTAAAGTCTATTTTGTCTGATATGAGTACTGCTACCCCAGCTTTCTTTTCATTGCCATTTGCGTGGAGTATCTTTTTCCATCCCTTCACTTTCAGTTTGTGAGTGTCTTTAGGTCTGAAGTGTGTCTCTTGTATGCAGCATATGTATAGATCTTGTTTTTTTACCCAATCAGCCACCCTATGCCTTTTTTTTAAAATTTTATTTATTTATTTATTTTTCCCCCAAAGCCCCAGTAGATAGTTGTATGTCATAGTTGCACATCCTTCTAGTTGCTGTATGTGGGACGCGGCCTCAGCATGGCCAGAGAAGCGGTGCATCAGGGCGAGCCCGGGATCCGAACCCGGGCTGCCAGCATCGGAGCACACGCATTTAACCGCTAAGCCACGGGGCCGGCCCCACCCTATGCCTTTTAATTGGAGCATTTAGTCCATTGACGTTTAAAGTAGCTATTGATAAGTATGTACTTACTGCCGTTTTTTAACTTTTTTTGTCTCAGTGTTTTAGTAGTCCTTCTCTGTTCCTTTCTCCTTCTATACAGAATTGATGGCCTCTTTAGTTTGACCTCTGTCTGAAAGCTCTGCTCTTTAACTCCTCTCCTCCCTCCTTTTATATCATATATATCATGATATTTATTTTTGATATCATATCTAAGCTCTTTTTTGTGCATTTGTATCCATTACCCTCTTACCATGGAAATAGATAATTTTTCCTATTTGTGGTCTTCTCTTTTCCCCTTAAATCAGTCCCTTTAACATTTCTTGTAGTACTGGTCTTTTGGTGACAAACTCCTTTAATTTTTGCTTGTCTGGGAAACCTTTTATCTCTCCTTCCGTTTTGAATGATAACCATGCTGGGTAGAGTATTCTTGGCTGTAAGTTTTTTCCTTTTAGCACTTTAAATATATCTTGCCACTCTCCTCTAGCCTGTAAGGTTTCTGCTGAGAAGTCAGCTGAGTCTTATGGGGTTTCCCCTGTATGTAACGTGTCTTTCTCTTGCGGCCTTTAGGATTCTCTCTTTATCTTTAATTCTGGAATTTTGCTTATGATGTGTCTTGGTGTAGGCCCCTTTGGGTTTATCTTGTTTGGTGCTCTCTGTGGTTCCTGTACCTGGACGTCTGTTTTCTTCCTTAGGTTAGGGAAGTTTTCATCTATTATTTCTTGAAATAGATTCTCTGCCCCTTTGTCTCGCTCTTCTCCTTCTGGGACACCTATAACACGGATGTTAGTGCGCTTGCTGTTGTCCCAGAGGTCCCTTATGCTGTCCTCACTCTTTTTAATTCTTTTCTCTTTTACCTGTTCAGCTTGGGTGATTTCTTCTAGTCTTTTGTCCAGCTCGCAGATCCATTCTTCTTTTTTTTTTTTTTTTAAAGATTTTATTTATTTTATTTTTTCCCCCCAAAGCCCCAGTAGATAGTTGTATGTCATAGCTGCACATCCTTCTAGTTGCTGTATGTGGGACTCGGCCTCAGGATGGACGGAGAAGTGGTGCCTTGATGCGCACCCGGGATCCGAACCCGGGCCACCAGCATTGCAGCGCACGCACTTAACCACCAAGCCACAGGCCCGACCCCCATTCTTCTGTATCCTCTACTCTGCTTTTGAGTCCCTCTAGCGAATTTTTCATTTCCAGTATCATATTCTTCATTTCTCATTGGTTCTTTTTCATATCTTCCATTTCTTTGTTGACATTCTCACTGAGTTCATCTGTTCTTCTCCCCACATCAGTGAGCATCCTTAACACTCTTTGTTTGATCCCTCTGTCGGGTAGGTTTCTCATTTCTGTTTCACTTAGTTCCTTTTCTGGGGTTTTGTCCTGTTCCTTTACTTGGAATGTATTCCTTTGCCTCTTTCCCTGTGCTTGTGTCTCCATTAGGTAGGTGAGCTACATCTCCTGCTCTTGGATAGGTGACCTTATACAAGTGATGCCTTAGGAGGTCTGCAGTGTGCTTCCCTCAGTTCTGAATGTTCCAGGAGTGACCCCTTTGTAGGCTACGTGTGTCCTTCTGTTGTGGCCTGTTTGCTCTCCCTGTAGGCGCCCAGGTTGGCCGAGTTATGCTCCTGGCCAGCTGTTGTAATGCTCAGCTGCTTGTAGTTGTTGTGGGGCCTTCAGTCTCTTTATTGGGTGTGGGGAGCCCCAGCACAGTTTGCTGCAAGTTCTAATACCACATTTGTGTTTCAGAATTTCTTTTAAGTGAGTAGACCCCCAGCGTGGCAGGTTGTTGGGCTCAGGGGCTTACAATTGCTATAATCCTCCAGCCTTTAGGTCTCTTGTCAGCTCTCTGAGGATTGCAGCTGGGTGGGGCTGGCCTCAGGCACGGGAGCACCCATTTGTTTCAGGCTTTGGAAGGTCGGGCAAAGCCTATGTGGGTGTTTGAGAAGCACAAGTCTTCTGCAGCTGACAAGCCCTGCTGCCCACAGGTCCACACACACAGTCAACACAGTCCTGCCCTGTGTGCACACCCCAACCTTCATAAGTGTCCCCAGTCTCTCCATGGCTGGAGCCCCATACACTCCACCACCGCCCCACACTCTCCACCCTCTCCTTGTGCACGCCCTACCCCTCTGAAGTGGGCTCAGTTGCCAGACTGCAGAGAATGTAGTCACCAGTCTGTGCAAGCCCACAAGTTGCCTGAGGGCTTGTTGTTGGGTGGGGCCAGTCTCTAGGGTGGGCTTCCTGCCCTGGCTGAGCTGGATTAAATTGGTGCTCTAGTGGTTGGGGCAGACCCTGGGCTAGCCGGCCCCAGGGAGAACTCCTATAGTGTCTGTGACAGTACGCCCACACCAGGCCACAACAGTGGCCGCTGCCAATGTTCCAGTCCCTGGAGAGGTCTCACCTCTCACTGCGATGCACTCAGATCCTATCAGGTGGGTATCTTTTCATCAAAGCACCGTGCACCTTTCTTTCTGGTGATTTTAGGTTGTTTTCTGAAACGGGTGAGTTTGTGTGTGGGCCCTTTAAGAGCCAGTTTTAACTTCTTTGTGAACCAGCTTCTCTGGTGGTACTCCCGAATGTTTTAGTAGCAGGCAAAGTCACATATTATGCCACTTGTCTGGATTGTGCTGGCTCCACAAAATGTCTATAGCGGGAGCGCTCCCTGTCTCAGGGCCCTGCTCTTCCAGGGAGGGCTGCGTACCTTTGGGCTGCTCCTGGGCAGCCGTGAAACTTGTGGCTTGTGGAGGTGGCGTTTTTTGTCTCCAGAAGGGAATTCTACCTCTTCCACCTCAGTTAGGATTGTCGTTTGTTGCAGGAGTTCCTCTTATCCAGTTTTCAGTTCTGTCTCGGGTAATTTTTCAACGAGTAGTTGTAAATTGGCTGTGTCTGCGGGAGGAGGTGAGTTCAGAGTCTGCCTACGCCGGCATCTTGACTTCTCTCTCTCATTGGTTGCTTTTTGACATGGATGAAGGAGATATTAACATTCTTGTACAAATATTTTTGTGGACATTTCATTTTATGAAGATTTTTATTTCTCTTGAATAAATACTTAAGAGTGAAATTGCTGGATCATAAGGTAATGTTTTAACTATTTGAGAAAGTGTCCAACAGTTATTCAAAGCAGTTTAACGTTTCAGAATTCTTCAAACAATGTATGAAACTTTCCAGTTAAGAGTTTTTTTTGTTTTATTTTATTTTCTTTAAAAGTTGGTTTTTGTGTTCTTACTAAGAGGCATTGTGGTAGGGAGAAAGGTTAAGGATGCTGGAATTAGTCCAAGGTTGGAATAATGTTTTAAATATTAAAGCAGTCTCGCTCTGTGAGAACCACGCTCCAAACTAGGGGGAATATACATACATATGTATGTGTATGTGTGTGTGTTTGTATGTGTGTGTCTATATATATAGGTCTCAATACCTAAGGACAGAACTGTAGATGGAGTTTCTTCCTCTATGCAATATTTACCTATTTTATGAAGGTTATAATTGGTATGTAGACCGCTGGTTTGATATGGTGACATAGGAGGCTCATGAACTCACTTCCTCCCATGGAGACATCCAATCTACAGCTACATACAGTACAGTTTCCTCTGAAAGAAATCCAGAAGCTAGCTGCGCAACTCCTACATATTGGGCGAACTAGATATATCCACATTGAAAAGATTAGGAAAGGCTGAGACACAATATTGCCATAAAACCCACCCTCCGTGTAGAAACACACAACCGGGGGGGAACGAACAACTCCCAGCTTCTTTCTGACATGCGAAGGGTTTGGATCCCACATCTGACGCCCCAACTTTTAAGACTTTCATCTAAGAGTTGGGCCCCCAAAACATCTAGTTTTGAGAGCTGCTGGGGCTTGCGTCCAGGGCTATAGAGAACTCAGAGACAGTTCTTAAAGGGCTTGGGCGGGCTCACCGTGGCTCACCCTGCAGGGCCCAGCACACAGTCAGCTGACTGAAATGTGGCCAGTCTCTCCATGAAACAGGCCTATTTGCTTATCTTAAAAACTTTGGTCTGAGGGCAGGCTTCTGATTTAAAACCCATCTAGGGGCTTACTGCAGTAGTCTCCGGAGACCATGGAGGCCAGCAGGCACCATCTTCCTGCTCTCTGCCTTGCTCTAGGTCCCGCTGTCTCTCAGAAAGGAGCTCATGCATACATTTGACACCCTGGCTTTTGTGGCTACTGATGAGGGGATAACCCTTGATTGCCTGGCTCTGGTGACCAGCATGGCTTACGTTCATCGGTCACACAGGACTGTAACAAACAGAAACAGTTCTTAACCAGCTATCTTCTAGGGCACTGTGCAAAGGCAGCAGACAGAGATGCCCAGACTTTCTGTGAAAGAGGCCTATTTGCTTATCTTAATGCTTGTACCCTGAGGGGCAGGCTTTTATTTTAACCTACATAAAGGGCCTGACTGCAATACTTTCCAGAGAATGAGGAGGCCAGCAGGTGCCATCTTTATGCTCACCCTCTGCCCTGCTCCAAATACTGCTAGCTGTAAGAAAGGAGCTTATGGACATGTTGGGTACCTTGGCTTTTGTGGCTGGTACCCAGAGGACACGTATACTGATAGCCTGGCTCTGGTGGTCAGCAGGGCTTGTGTTCATGGGTTCAACAGGATGGTAGCAAACAATGAAACAGTTGTTAACTGGCAGTCACCCCAGGGCTCAGTGCAGAGGGAGCAGACAGACAACCCATCTCCCAGTCTTCCCTTGAAAGAAGTGTAGCTGTTGCCCCAGGATTCAATTTCCAGTCAGCCTGCATGTAAGTGCTGACTGCGATCCACCTCTTTGGGACACTGACAGGTCTTGGCACACCCTCAACTACCTCTAAACAAAGAAGGCTGCTTGAATAATCACAAAGGTTTGGGAAATAACCAAGAGCTAGGGCAGGGTTAATCAATAGGGTTCATCTCATATACAAGACCACTCCTTCAAGACTGAGAGGAATGGCTGTTTTACCTAATACACAGATACCAACACAGAAAGTTAAGGAAAATGAAGAAACAGGAGTATATTCCAAATGAAAGAACATGATAAAACCTCAGGAAAAGATCTTAAAAAGATAGAGATAAGCAATATGCCTGAAAAAGAGTTCAAAATAATGGTCATAAGATGCTCACTGAAGTCAGGAGAACAAAGTGAGGATTGTATGAGCGAAGTGAGGATTTCAACAAAGAGACAGAAAATATAAGAAAGTACCACAGAGAAATCAAAGAGCTGAAGAATACAATAACTGAACTGAAAAATTCAATAGAGAGGTTCTGAAACAGACCAGATGAAGCAGAAGAAAGGAGCAGTGAACTCTAAGACAGAGCAGTGGATTCATTCATTCAGAGGAGCAAAAACAACAAAGAATGAAACAGAATGAAGATACCTTAAGGAACTTATGGGACAATATCAAGTGGACCAATATTTGCATTATAGGGGTCACAGAAGGAGAAGAGAGAGAAAGGGGCAGATATCTTTTTTTTTTTTTAATGATTTTATTTATTTATTTATTTTTACCCCAAAGCCCCAATAGATAGGTGTATGTCATAGTTGCACATCCTTCTAGTTGCTGTATGTGGGACGCGGCCTCAGCATGGCCAGAGAAGTGGTGTGTCGGTGCGCACCCAGGATCCGAACCCGGGCCGCCAGCAGCGGAGTGCGCGCACTTAACCGCTAAGCCACGGGGCCGGCCCAAAGGGCAGATATCTTAATTGAAGGAATAATGACTCAAAACTTCCTTAACCTGGGGAAAGAAACAGACATCCAGATCCAGGAATCCCAGAGAGTTCCAAATAAGATAATCTAAAGAGACCCACTCCAAGACACATAATTAAATCATCGAAATTAAAGACAAGGAGAGAATCCGAAAAGCAGCAAGAGAAAAACAACTTGTTTTGTACAAGGGCATCCCCATAGGACTATAAGCAGATTTTTCAGGAGACACTGCAGGGCAGAAGGGAGTGGCTCAATATATTCAAAGTGCTGAAAGAAAAAAATTGCCAACCAGGAATACTGTACCTGGCAAAGTTGTCCTTTGGAATTGAAGGAAAGATAAAGAGTTTTCCAGACAACAAAAGCTGAAGGAGTTCATCACCAATAGATAGGCTCTCAAAAAATGTGGAGAGAACTTCTTTAAGCTGAAACAACAGAGTGCTAATGAGTAACAGGAAAACATATGAAAGTATGAATCTCACTGGTAAAGGTAAATATATAGTTAAATTCAAGATAACCTAGTGTAATGGTGGTGGGTTAATCAGTTATAAATTTAGTATGAAGATTAAAAGACAAAAATAGTAAAAATAACTGTAACTACAATAGTTTGTTAATGGATACACAAGATAAAAAGATGTAAATTGTGACATCAAAAACATAAAATGTGTGTGTGTGTAAGAATAAAAATGTAGAGCCTTGGAATACATTCAGATTTAAGTTGTTATCAACTTAAAATAGACTGTTACAAATATGAGATGTTTTATGTAAGCCTTATGTAACCAGAAAACAAGAACCTGTAGTAGATACACAAAAGATAAAGAGAAAGGAATGTAAGCATACTTCTACAGAAAATCATCAAATTACAAAGGAAGAGAACAAGAGAAGAAGAAAGGAACAAAGGAATTATGAAACAGCCAGAAAACACTTAATAAAATGGCAGTAAATCCATACCTATGAATAATTACTTTAAATGTACATGGACTAAATTCTCCAATCAAAAGACATAGAGTGGCTGAATGAATACAAAAATAAGAGCCAACTATATGCTGCCTATAAGAGACTCACTTCAGCTTTAAGGAAGACACACAGAATGAAAGCGAAGGGATGGAAAAAGATATTCCATGCAAATGGAAACCAAAGGAAAGCTGGAATAGCTATACTTATATCAGACAAAATAGACTCTAAGACAAAGACTTTAATAAGACACAAAGAAAGTCATTATATAATGATAAAGGTGTCAATCCAATAATAGATATAACATCTGTATATATTTCTGTGCCCAACATAGGAACACCTAAATATATAAAGCAAATATTAACATACCTAAAGGGAGAAATAGACAGCAATACAATAATGTTAGGAGACTTTAATACCCCACTTCATCAATGGATAGATTATCCAGACGGTAAACCAATTAGGAAACATTGGCCTTAAACAACGTGTTAGACCAGATGGACTTAACTGACATGTACAGAATATTCCATTCAAAAGCAACGGAATATACATTCTTCTCAAGTAGACGTGGAATATTCTTCAGGATAGATTACTTGGTTACAAATGTGTAGTAATTTTTTGCCTTCTGACACACTCATCAGAATAGTAGAGGAAAACCAAAAAGAGCTCCATTGAAAAGTGGTACTATTATCTCCTAATTCTAAATCACTAGGTAAAGACTAACTTTATAGGTTCTTCACCTTGTCAGATTCTTCCCACAACACATCATGTGGCGAATATGATACCTTCATTTCTCCATGACTGACAAATACTAAGATTCTTTTGATCATTGGTTTAATATAATTACCAACACTTCTAACAGCAACAACAACAACAGAGAAACAATGTATGTAAAAGAGAAAGAATAGCCAAAATCTGATTACACTTGTATAGGCCTTTTAGTTCAGTCTTCTTGTCAAAACCAAATTAACTCCCTTAGGTGCTCCCTCTCTTGGGTTTCATAGGTCTTAAGATGTGGCCAGCTTTCTTCTCTGAGTAGTTGCTATAACTATAATCTCATCTCTTGAGATTTTCCTCAGAAGTAGGACAGTGTCCTCAGTTACCTTATATATTATCCAGGCCTTGTTTTTTTTTTGCTTAGCCCTGAGCTAATGTCCACTGCCAATCTTCCTCTTTTTGTTGCGGAAGATTAGCCCTGAGCTAACATCTGTGCCCATCTTCCTTTATTTTGTATATGGGATGCCACCACAGCATGGCTTGAAGAGCAGTGCGTAGGTCCATGCCTGGGATCCGAACCTGCGAATCCCGGGCCACCGAAGCGGAGTGCGCGAACTTAACCACTACTCCACCAGGCTGTCCCCTATCCATGTCTTTTTATAGCCCAGGTCCTATTACCAGCGTCCACCCGGAAGCCTCTTGAGGCTGGAGTACTCATGTTCATTGGGCAGACCTCTAGGAAGGGGGTTCCACTATGATGGCAGAAGCCACAGCTATCTACAGAGATGGTCATTCAATATATATGAAAATTGCATTTCCTTGCCATGCCGAAGAGTGAATTCAGACTATCCCCATGCTTTTTTCCAGGTCCACCATCTTTTTCCTGCTTGCTTCTCCATTCTTTAGCTGCACCACACCTGGGGGTTAATCAAGATCTCTACCTCTTGAGTGGCTTAGTAACATTCAAACAAGATAATCTCAGTTGGCAATTTAAAGGCGAAAGAAAACTGGTTGGGAAAACTTAATTCAGGAAAATAGCATCTGAAACCACCATGTTAAATACATTGAAACAAAGTTTATAGTATAATGGTGTATATACTAGTTGTCAAGAGGTGACATGTATGTTCTAAATGCTTTGGAAGTTAAGAAGAGAGCTGCATAATGATGGAATGATACCCATGGAAGATTTTTAAATAGAAGAGATGAAGTGGCCAAAGCAGAATTGTACAAAGGTTAGTCTGACGTCGGTGGGTAGAATGGACCAAAAGAGGAAAAATATAAAACACACAGAGAGAAATAACACTATGATAATATTTCAGGGGATCTAAACAAGTGTAGTGACATGGGGAGTGCAATAGGAGTGAATTTCAAATACATCACTAAGAAAGAGCGAACAAAATTGGGTGACTGAATGGGAATGGGAGTGGAAGTTACTTAAGAAGTGATTCAAAGATGGTTAAGGTTCAAATCTGAATGATTGAGAGAATGTTTCCATTAACGTAAGCAAAGAAGCCTTTGAAGGGTCTTTCACTTTAAATATTCCTCAGGATTTTTGTGATAGGAAGAACTAAAGATGTTCACATCCTAGTCTCAAGAGCTTTTGAATATGTTTCCTTATATGACAAAAGCTATTTTGAAGATGATTAAGTTAAGGATATTTAGATGGAGAGACTATGCTGTGTTATCCAGATGGGCCCAATGTACTCACAAGGGTCCTTATAAGGGTTTGGCAAGAGGGTCAAATTCAGAGAGACGGTGATTTGACAACAAAAGCAGACACACAAAAGGGTATGTAATGCAAGGCCAGGAGCCAAAGATTGAGGATAGCCTCCAGAAGCTGGAAGCTTCTAGAAGCAAGTAAACATTATCTTCAAGAGTCTGTAGAAGTAAAGCATTCCCATTGACACCCATTTTAAGACATCTGGCCTCCTTTAGTGTTAGATAATAAATTTACGTTGCTGTAAGCCACCAAGTTTTGTAGTAATTTGTTACGGCAGCAGTAGGAAACTAATACAGTTCCATTCTCAGTCTTCTACTTGCTTTCCCTAGGTAACATCATTCATACCAGTGGCTTCAATTATGAACAATACACTGGTGACTACCAGAAATGTAGTTCCAGACCCACATTTCCAACTCATGAACAGTGCATTCTGAAAATCCTACAGATGCCTCAGAAGTATTGGATTCAATTTGTATAAATTGTAACTAAAAATTTTGTCTCAAATCTGAGCTGTGCACCATTGCCATTATCCTTTTTTTTCCCTAATATTTTTTTATTGTGGTAAAGAACACATAACATAAAATTTACAATCTTAACCATTTTTAAATGTACAGTTCAGTGGCATTAAGTACATTCATATTGCTGTGCAAACATCACCACCATCTGCATAACTCTTTTCGTCATGCAAAACTGAAACTCTATCGATTAAATAGTAACTCCCCGTTACCCTAGCCCCTGGTAACCACCATTTTACTTTGTCTCTTTGATTTTGACTACTCAAATGACATCATATAAGTGCAATCATACAATGTATTTGCGTTTTTGTGTCTTTTTTCACTTAGCATAATATTCTCAGTATTCATTCGTGTTATCTTTTTTGTGTTTAGATGATTTTTGTATTGAAACATTTGAAACAAATGAAAAATTCCTTTGTCATTTCCTTTTGTGTATATTCTTTAGCTATTTTCTTTGTAGTTATTAATAGGATTACATTTAACATCTAAAGTTATAACACTCTGTTTGGAATTTATACCAGATTAACTTCAACATCATACAAAATTTTGCTCCTTTAACGGCTCTAACCCCGCTTGTTTCAGGTATTGATATCCCCAAATTAATATTTATACATTGTCCAAAAACATAAACTATTAGTGTTTTGAATTGTTAGTCTCTTGAATTATGGAGAAAACTAACTAATGTGGGAGCTAAAAACCAAAGTTACAATAAGTCTAGGTTTTACATTAATACGGTCATGTGCTGCATAACATTTCAGTCAGTGACAGATTGCATATATGACGGTGGTCCCATAAGATTAGTACTATAGCCTAGATGTGTAGTAGTCTATACCATCTAGGTTTGTATAAGTACACTCTATGATGTTTGCACAGTGATCAAATTGCCTAGCAATACATTTCTCAGAATGTATCCCCATTGTTAAGCGACACGACTGTAATGATTTTTAAAGAAATGCGTTAGTCTTTGAAATCATGTAGAAAACAAAAAGTGGAGTTACACACCATTGTTACGATAATAGTAACCTTTATAATTGCCCATGTATTTACTTTTACTGACATCTTTATTTAATCATATATTTTTGAGTTACTGTCTGGTGTTCTTTCATTTCAATCTGCGGGACATCCCTTAGCATTTCTTGCAGGGCAAGTCTAATGGAAAACTCTTAGTTCTTGTTTGTCTGGGAATGTCTTAATTTCTTCTTTCAGTTTTGAAGGACATTTTGGTGGATATAGGATTCTTGGTTGACTGTTTTGTTCTTTCAGAACTTTGAATGTACCAGCCCACTGCCTCTGCCCTCCAAAGTTTCTAATGAAAAATCTGCTGGTAATCTTATTGAGGGACCTTTGTATGTGACAAGTTACTTGTCTCTTCCTGCTTTTAAGATTCTTTGTCTTTCTCTTTAGACAATTTGATTATGTATCTCTGTGTGGTACTCTTTGATTCATCCTATGTGGAGTTCATTGAGCTTTCTGGATGTTTATATACATGTGTTTCATTGGATTTGGGAACTTTTTGGCCATTATTTCTTCAAATAATTTTTCTTCCCCCCTTCTCTTTCTCTTGTCCTTCTGAGATTCCCACAGTGCTTATATTAGTCTGCTTCTGGTGTCCCACAGGTCATTTAGGCTCTATTCGCTTTTATTCCGTTTTCTTCCTGTTCCTCATACTTGATAATTTCCATTGTCCTGTCTTCAAGTTCTCTGATTCTTTCTTTTGCTTCCTCAAATATGCCTTTGAATTTGTCTAGTAAATTTTTTATTTTAGTTGTTATACTTTTTTTCTCTAGAATTTTTTTGTTTTTAGCTTTTATCTCTTTATTGATATTTCTACTTTCTTCATACGTTATCTTTTTTACTTTTTCCATGTTTTCCTTTAGTTCTTTCATCTTTAAGATAGTTGTTTAAAGTCTTTGTCTAGTAGGTTTGACATCTTGTTTTTCTCAGGTGTGGTTTCTATTGGTTCATTTTTTCCTTTTGAATGGGCTCTACTTTCCTCTTTTCTTTCTATGCCTTGTGATTTTTTGTTGAAAATTGTGAATAATGTGGTAATTCTTGAAATCAGATTTCTCCCCCTTCCTTAGGGTTTGCTGGTTTGTTTGTTCATTCTTTTTGTTTGTTTGATTTTTAAATTGTTGTAGGCTGTCTCTGTTCCAGAGATCACTCTAAGGTTTATACTTAAGATCATCTCAGGTCTTTTCTGAAACTCCACCTTTCCTTGGTTATGACCAGTGGCATTCTAAATTCTGTATTTGCGTTAGCTTTCGAATTTCCTTGTTCTTAAACTCACAAAAGGGGAAAAAGAGAAAAATAAAGAGCAGGAAGAAAAGAAAAAAGGTGCTGAGCCCTTTAAATTCCCTGGAAGTCACTTTAGCTGGAGGGCTAAATGCAGAAATGCCTGCTCACCTCTGTGCCTGTGTCTCTGAGATCAAAAGTGATAAGATTTGATTACTGTAACACAGATTCCATGATATTTGGAGGAGAGGGTCCTTATTGCCCACCATGGCTCCCGTAAGCTGCGTCAACATGCTCTTTTGAACACTTGCCTGGCTGTGTGCATTGGGGTATGGGGGTGTAGCTGCTACTGTGTTAGTAACTGAAATTGATGGAAATTAAATGCAGTTTACAGTCCACTACTTCCCTTGGACGTTGCAAGCCTTTGAATAGACTCCAGAGCCCCAAAATAGTTACATCAGACAGATTCTGCCAGTGTAATTGTTGTCTAGGTGTGGAGACCAATTGTTGGTGCTTCCTTCTCTGCCATCTTTCTAGAATCTTTTTTGGAAAGCAATTTACTTTTGAATATTAACCTTGTATTCTGTAATCTAAATCTATAATCACTTAGTAGTTCCAGGAGTTTTCTGTTATTGTTGTTGATTCTTTGTGATTTTTTATATAAATAATAATGTCATCTGTTAACAATGACAGTTTTATTTTTTCCTTTCCAATTTGTATTTCTTTTATTTCCTTTTCTCATCTGATTACATTAGCTACAACTTCCAGTGTTATGTTGAATAGGTGTGGTGAGAAGGAACATTCTTGTCTAATTCCTGATGTTAGAGGAAAATCATCTAGTTTTTCACTATTAAGTGTTAGGCCAGTGGTATTTTTTTTATAGCTGTCGTTTATCAAGTTGAGGAAGTTTTTTTCTGTTCCTTGTTTGCTGTGAATTTTTATTTTGAGTAGATGTTGGATATTGTTAAATCTAGTGTCTTTTTGTTTTTTATTTTTTTGGTGAGAATTCATGGAGATTTATTGTGAAATCTGACAGATTTCATTGTTTTGCTGTTTAGTTTATTTACTGAAAGTCTTTTTCAAGTGAAATTTTTTAACATTTTAAGATGAGAAGAAATGATTTTATTTTACCCCCAACTTTTTTTTCTTTTTTTTGCAGAGGAAGATTTGCCCTGAGCTAACATCTGTTGCCAATCTTCCTCTTTTTTTGTTGAGGAAGATTCACTCTGAGCTAATATCCACTGCCATTCTTCCTCTATTTTGTATGTGAGCCTCTGGCACAGCATGGCCAATGACAAACGAGTGGTGTAGGTCTGTGCCCAGGAACCGAACCAGGGCCGCTGAAGTGGAGCGTGCCAAACTTAACCACTAGGCCTTGGAGGCTGGCCCTACCCTCACCTTTTTATTATGAAAATTTTCAAACATACAGAAAAGTTGAAAGAATAGCACAGTGGATACTTGTATACCTTCTATCTAGAGATTCAAGAGTTAATGCCTTGCTATGTTTGCTTTGTTTCTCTCTATGTACAGTCATGCGTCGCTTAATGACGGGCATATGTTCTGAGAAATGCATCGTTAGGTGATTTCGTCATTGTGCGAACATCATAGATTGTACTTACATAAACCTAGATGGCATAGCTTACTACACACCTAGGCTATAAGGTACTAATCTTATGGGACCACTGTCGTATATGCACTCCATTCTTAACTGAAACATTGTTATGCAGTGCATGACTGTATACATATATGTTTTGTTGCTTTGTATTTGAAAGTAACTTGTAGACGTCATTATACATCATTGTTAAATACTTCTGCCTGCAACTCCTAAGAATGGGGACAATTTTCTGTATACACAGTACCATGCTTACATCTAAGAAAATTAATAATTCCGTAATATTATTTAAAATCTTGTCAACACTGAAATTTTCCCAGTTATGCCAAGAATTTTTTTTTATAACTTTTTTCTTTAACCATGATCCAATTGCAATTCATATATTGCATGTGATTGTTGTGTCCCTAGTCTCTTTTAGTCTGGAATAATTCCCCTAACTTTTTTCTTGGGGTATTGGGAGGAAGTGACATTGACTGTTGAAAAGTCAGGATAGTCTTGTAGAGTGTTGCACATTCTGGATTTATACACTTGTTTCATGATGTCATTCGACTTGTTCCTCTATCTCCTGTAGGTGTAGAGGCTTAATTAGACTTAAGTTGAACATTTTGGCAGAAGTATTTGATGAGTGGTGTGATATTGTAGACTGCATATTTTATCATATCAGAAAGCTTATAGCCTCATGTTGTCTCACTATTTGTGATGTTTAGGTTGATCATTTGGTTTAGGGGATGAATGTTTGGCAAATTAGCAAGTAATCTGGGGGTGATACTTTTGTCATTGTTACTTGCCATCAAATTGGCTCCGACTTCTGGCGACAGTGATGTCCACAGTGTCTTGTCCTCAACAGCCCTTCTCAACTTCTGTAGACTCATGCCTATAGTTTCCTTTATGGAGTCAACCCATCTCATATTTGGTTTTCCTCTTTTCCTGCTGCCGTATACTTTTCCCTGCATTATTGTCTTTTTCAAAGAATCCTGCCTTCTCATGATGTGCCCAAAGTAGGACAGCCTCAGTTTTATGATTTTTGCCTCAGCCATAGTTCAGGCTTAATTTGCTCTAGGACCCACTTGTTTGTCTTTCTGGCAGTCCAGGGTATCTGTAGAGCTCTCCTCCAACACCATATTTTCAAATAAATCAATTTTTTTCCTGTCAACCTTCTTCACTGTCCAGGTTTCGCACCCATACGTAGTAATTGGGAATATAAGGATGTGGATAATCTTAGCATTTTAGAAATATTCTGATCTCCAACAACTGTTTGCATAATGGTTTTAGCCTCGATTTATGATCTTTCCCTGAATTAGGTATTACATTGGGAATGGCAAAATAGTATTCTTTTTTTTTAATTTTAATTTTTTTTTATTGTAGTAACATTGGTTTATAACAAAATAGTAGTTTCCTTGTTCAGTTATTTCTTCTACACTTAGCCTCAGAAAAATCTAATTTTTAAACGAATGACTGTGGATTCATAGATTATTTTATTCAATATGTTACAATCAAGTATAGGCATTTTTATTTTTGATATTCAAATTGTCCTGTACAATGATTAGTTGGCCCAATGTTTTGTACACTATAGAGGCATTTGAATTGTGTCTTAACAAGGTAAATAGGGTTTTCCAGGTATAGCTAACAGTGCTCTTCTAATTATCAAATGTAGTGGGCATTTATGAGTCCTGATTCTAGATATCTTAACTGCATTTCAAAGAATATGCATTAACCTAGTATTTTAGTATTTTTTTCATGCAAGAATCCAATCTTCCATTTTAGATCTTTTTTTACAATATAAATATTCCATTCTTGTTTTGTTGGCCAAAGATTTTTTTGTAGTATATTATTCTTTTTGAGCTTAATTATTGTAGGACATGATTTCTTTTAAAAATATATGTGTTAATATGCATATGTTTATTTATTTTTGTCCATTAATCATTGCTCAGTATAACAACTTGCACATTTTAGATGCTTACTGTTTCTTACTCATTATTATCTATAGTGGCTCTTCAAACAATGCCTTTTGTGGGAAGTCATCATTAAAATACACTTAAAATCATAGATGGTTTCCAAATACATCAACTGAATAGCAAAAACCTTACCAATTTCAGTGGTTGTAGCTGAAAAAGTTATGCTTCATTTGTATATATTTTCAATGTATATCTCCTCATAAATGTACTTTTTCTATAGCCATGAAAGAGTTCCTCACTTCAGTATTGAAATTCCTTATAGGTATTCAATATGTTCCTGTGTGGTGGATGAAATTATTCAGATATTCTAGAAACTACTTATATAAATGGGAAAGATGATAATAGTGATGAGCTTGTTTCTTATCTTATGGTGAGCAATCCTGGCTCTGGAAAAGTTACCTGTAGGTGTGGCCAAGAATTTTCCAGAGTGTTGCTTTCAATTTATTGGTATGTCTTAGTAAGTATTCACTCAAAACTTCACTGTTCTGTTGGGTAGTGTGGGGGAGTGGAAAGAAGAAAAGATAGGCAGATTTTTGGAATAATTAACTTGGGCATTACCATCAAACTTATTTTTAAGTGTTTAAGTATTTAAGTTCTCAGGCTTCCAAGATGATTTCACCAGCTGGACAAGTTTGGAGGCAGTCTTCCAAACAGAGTAAATAGCCTATGCACAAGAACAAAACCCTTCTTGTAGTGGAAAGTATGACAGGATCACCTGTGGAACCTTTTAAAATGCAGATTCTTGGGCCCTCCATAAATTATCTGAAAATGCATCTCTGGGAATGGGGCCTTTGAATTTTCATTTTTCTCTCATTTTTAAGTTTTACCAAATGATACCTGTAGGTTGTCTAGAGCAGTGGTTCTCTCTCTGGCTTCACATTAGAATCACCTGTGGACCTTTTTAAACAATGCTAATACTTGAATCCCACTTGGATTCATTCTATCAGAATCTCTGAGTGTGTGGGCTAGTGGCAATGATATTTTAAAAAAGATATCCAGATAATTCTCTTAGGTGGCCAGGATTGAGAACCACTGGTCCAGAAGGTGATTCCAAAGCTGAAAAGCAATAAGTATGATTTCCCTTATTGAGATTGCAAAGCCAAGTAGTGTGCTTGAATTTCATTTTTGTTCCTCTCTAAGATGGTAATTCCATAACTGGACCATTCATGTGAAATTTATCACAGTTTACAAGTCAAATTTATTCTTTTTGTCCCCCCCCTCCTCCACTTTAGTTGCTCTTAAATTATGCCACATTTTAGCTTGCCTCATATATTAATTAGTTTGGACTGCCATAACAAAATACCACAGACTGAATGTCTTAAGCAACAGAAATTTATTTTCTCACAGTTTTGGAGGCTAGATGTCCAAGATCAAGGTTTGGCCAATTTGGTTTCCAGCGACAGCTCTTCCTGGCTTGTAGATGAAAGTGGAGGCAGTCTTGTTTCTTGGACCTGTGGTGGTAATGGCATCCCTGAAGATGTCTAAACTGCCTTTGGGGTCATTCTTCCCTTTCCTTTTTTTTTTTTTTTTTTTTTTTTTGCTGAAGAAGATTTGCCCTGAGCTAACATCTGTGCCAATCTTCCTCTGTTTTGTATGTGGGTTGCCACCACAGCATGGCTGCTGATGGGTGGTGTAGGTCTGCACCTGGGAACTGAACCTGGGCTGCTGAAGCAGAGGGTGCCAAACTTAACCACTAGGCCATGGGGCTGACCTCATGCTTCCTTTTTCTTGAAGGATATTGAATTTTTGTAGTGGTATAGCTCTATGGTTTGGTCCTGTAAAATCCCAGCAGTCTGACAGCCTTCTTTCATTCTGTCTTGTTTTTTTCTGTCCTCTTTAGTCTCAGCTGGCAGTGTTTCTGCTAGTATAATGACATTCCTATTCAGCCTTCTGCTGAGGTGGCTGATTAAATTTGTGGTTCACACCCATACTAATCTCCTTATCAAATGCTTGTTCAGCCGCACCCTCAGTGTTCTCTTTAGAGCAAGCTTTCTCATTTTTTGCAATATGGATAGGCAGAGAATTTTCCAAGCCTTCAACCTCTGGTTCCTTTGTGCTTAACAATTCCTTCTTCAATTTCTCTCTCTCATCTCACATTTTGTTATAAGCGTTGAGGAGGACCCAAACTGCACCTTCAGTACTCTGCTTAGAAATCTCTGCTAAATATCCAGTTTCATTGTTCATGAGTTCTATCTTCCACAAAATACGAGAATACAATTCAGCCAAGTTCTTTGCTGCTTTATAATAAGGATCACTTTTCTCCAGTTTCTAATAACCTATTCTTAAGGTCTGAGACTTCATAAGAATGGTCTTTAATATCCATATTTCTACCAACATTCTGTTCATAATTATTTGTGTATTCTCAAAGCAAGTGGATGCTTTCTTCCCATCTCTCCTTTTTCCTTTCTGAGCTTTCACCAGAATCACCTTTAACATCCATATTTCTACCGACAGTCCCTTCACAGCAATCTGGATTTTTCGTAGCATGCACCTCAAAACTCTTCAGCCTCCATCCATCACCCAGTTCCAAAGCCGCTTCCACATTTTTAGGTATTCGTTATAGCAGAACCCCACTTCTTGTTACCAAATCTGTATTAGTTTGGGCTGCCATAACAAATACCACAGACTGGGTGCTTAAACAACAAAAATTTATTTTCTTGCAGTTGCAGAGGCTGGAAGTCCAAGATTAAGGTTCGGCTGGTTTGCTTTCTGATGAGGATTCTCTTCCTGGCTTGCAGATGGCTGCCATTTTGCTGTTTGCTCACGTGGCCTTTCCTTGGTGTGTGTTTGCAGAGAGAGAGAGAACCAGTGAATTCTCTAGTGTCTCCTCTTATAGGGACACTAATCCTGTGGGATCAGAGCCTCTTCCCTTATGACCTCATTTAACCTCAATTACTTCCTTACTCCAAATACAGCCATAATAGAGGTTAGGACTTTAACATACAAATTTTGGTAGTATACAAACATTCAGTCTAAATCTCATATTTTGGAACATGACATTCTTACACAGTCCTTTCCTTTTTTTTTTTTGACAGAAAAGAAATCTGCTTTATTATCCTTAACATGAATATCAGCCAGTTCCTTGGTTGGTCTGTTTGTTGCTAGACATCCATTTCATTCTTCTTCATAAAAACAACTTCTTAGAGGCCACTGGATGGAAATCAGTAACATCCTTTGTTGTTAGCAGCCTAGAAAGGAGTGTGTTTATCAGAAGTTGTCTCTTGGCCAGAAGTGAAGTTTTAACCCAGACTGTCTTGCGTTTACTTTAACATGAATAAAAGAGAATATAAAATGATGTGTTTTTCTCTGTTGTGTCAGGGCCCATGCTTTTCTTTGTTGTTGGCATAGTGTTTTTTTTTTTTTTGGTAGTCATCGAAAATTATTTATTTATTTATTTAAATTTTTTGTTTATTGCAGTAACATTGGTTTATAACATTGTAAAAATTTCAGGTGTACATCATTGTACTTCTATTTCTGAATAGATTACATCATGTTCACCACCAAAATACTAATTACAACCCATCACCACACACATGTACCGAATTATCCCTTTCACCCTCCTCCCTCCCCCCTTCCCCTCTGGTAACCACCAATCCAATCTCTGTCCCTATGTGTTTGTTTATTGTTGTTATTATCTACTACTTAGTGAAGGAAATCATACGGTATTTGACCTTCTCCCTCTGACTTATTTCACTTTGCATTATACCCTCAATGTCCATCCATGTTGTCACAAATGGCTGGATTTCATCGTTTCTTATGGCTGAGTAGTATTCCATTGTGTATATATACCACATCTTCTTTATCCATTCGTCCCTTGATGGGCACTTAGGTTGCTTCCAAGTCTTGGCTATTGTGAATAACGCTGCAATGAACACAGGGGTGCATGTACCTTTACAAATTGGTGTTTTCAAGTTCTTTGGATAAATACCCAACAGTGGAATAGCTGGATCATATGGTAGTTCTATCCTTGATTTTTTGAGGCATCTCCATACTGTTTTCCATAGTGGCTGCACCAGTTTGCACTCCCACCAGCAGTGTATGAGAGTTCCCTTCTCTCCACATCCTCTCCAACACATGTTGTTTCCTGTCTTGTTAATTATAGCCATTCTGACGGGCGTGAGGTGATATCTCATTGTAGTTTTGATTTGCATTTCCCTGATAGTTAGTGATTTTGAACATCTTTTCATGTGTCTGTTGGCCATCTGTATATCTTCTTTGGAGAAATGTCTGTTCAGGTCTTTTGCCCATTTTTTAATTGGGTTGGTAGTTTTTTTGTTGTTGAGATGCATGAGTTCTTTATATATTTTGGAGATTAAGCCCTTATCAGAATTATGGTTTGCAAATGTCTTCTCCCAATTGTTAGGTTGTCTTTTCGTTTTGTTGATGGTTTCCTTTGCTGTGCAGAAGCTTTTTAGTTTGATGTAGTCCCATTTGTTTATTTTTTCTATTGTTTCTCTTGCCCGGTCAGACGTGGTGTTTGAAAAGATGTTGCTAAGACCGATGTCGAAGAGCATACTGCCTATGTTTTCTTCTAGAAGTTTCACAGTTTCAGGTCTTACATTCAAGTCTTTAACCCATTTGGAGTTAATTTTTGTGTATGGTGTAAGGTAAGGGTCTACTTTCATTTTTTTGCATGTGGCTATCCAGTTTTCCCAACACCATTTGTTGAAGAGACTTTCTATTCTCCATTGTATGTTCTTGGCTCCTTTGTCAAAGATTAGCTGTCCATAGATGTGTGGGTTTATTTCTGGGCTTTAGATTCTATTCCATTGATCTGTGTGTCTGTTTTTGTGCCAGTGCCATGCTGTTTTGGTTACTATAGCTTTGTAGTATATTTTGAAATCAGGGAGTGTGATACCTCCAGCTTTGTTCTTTTTTCTCAGGATTCCTTTAGCTATTCGGGGTCTTTTGTTGTTCCATATAAATTTTAGGATTCTTTGTTCTATTTCTGTGAAAAATGTTGTTGGAACTTTGATAGGGATTGCATTGAATCTATAGATGGCTTTAGGAAGTATGGACATCTTAACTATGTTAATTCTTCCAATCCAAGAGCACGGAATATCTTCCCATTTCTTTGTGTCTTCTTCAATTTCTTTCAGAAATGTTTTATAGTTTTCGGTGTACAGATCTTTCACCTCTTTGGTTAAGTTTATTCCTAGGTATTTTATTCTTTTTGTTGCAATTGTAAATGGGATGGTATGGCATGGTGTTTTTGATACCAGCTCAACACAAGGTTGACATGAGGGAAGCCATATTGTAGAAAAGAAATCCTATTGTTGCTTTGAATGACGTCTGATTAATTAACTCAGACATACTCTGTCGATTTTATGGCCCCTCCCAGCTGCTATAAGTTGATAACTTTCTTCTCTTGAGTTCCTTAGAAATGTGATGACCTCTGGGCAGAAATGGCCGTCATCAATGACAACTGAAAGACCAGGGTATAGGGTGTTGCCCTGGTCTCTGATGCATATTCAGTAAAAGAAAAGACTTATCAGGAACTAAGAACAGATGGATGTTCCCACCCTGAGACTAGATGTCTGCCTCCATCCGGAGATCAGATGGATGCCCCACCCTGAGATCAGATGCCTCCCCCACCCTAAGGCCTGCCCCCTATATAACTGACCTGTAATCTTTGTTCTGTAAGATGGTTCTTTCTGACATTAGTTGGCCATCTTCCTGCTTGCTAGTAAGCTATAATAAACTGCCCTTTCTCTGTCACCATCTTGCCTCTTGACGGTTGGCTTTTTGTCTTGTGGCGAGCAGATCATGCCCTTTGTGCAGTAACATTTTTAGAAATTTGAATTTCTTAGGCGAGTTCCTCCACAGTCCCTTTCACATCTTATTAACTTACTAAACCTGGCTACCGCAGGCATTTAAGGCAGTGGTTCTCAAACTTTAGCATGAATCAGAATAGTCTCTGGGCTTGTTAAAACGCAGGTTGCTGGGCCCTACCCTAGAGTTTGTGATTCAGGGGTTTGGGGTCAGGCTTGAGAAATTAGATTTTAAACAAGTTGTCAAGTGATACTGATGTCCTCTAGTCTGGGAATAACACTTTTGAGAACCACAGATTAAAGGACCTACCTAGCCTCAAAGGACATTTAAGTTTGTCATCCCATTGTAAATACACTTGTAGCACTTACAATGACCTGTTTCTCCTTTTTCAGTTGTTGAAATCCTGGTCATCCTTCATGATCCAGCTTAAATGTTTTCTGCTCCATGATGCCTCCCCATCCATCCAATTGGAATGAGTTTTTCTTTTCCCTTCCATGAGATATAGTTTTTAACCTGTATTATAGGTTATAATTATAAGCCATTTTATTCTGGTTTGTAGAGCTAATTGTTCACATGTGTCTTCTATAGTGAATTCCTGAGTATAGGGAATATATCATAGTTGTCTTTGTGTCTGCCCCCCCATCACAGAGCACTCACCAAATTCTGGTTGGCTTCTAATGAATTGAGTTAACTAGTCACAGATGAATTACATTGATCTCTCTGATTCATTATACTTTCATTTAGCAAACACTTATTGAGAGAGGCAATGCTGTGGAGTGGAAAGAGTTCTGGCTTTGGAATTCTGATCTCATTTACTACCAGTGTGATTCTGGGCAAGTTGCTTAACCTCCTTGAAACTTTCTCATTGTTAAAATTGACATAATAGTATCCACCTCATACTAGGATTAAAGGAGAGGATTAAATGAGATAATGTAAATTGCTTTGCTCACAATAAATAACTTAGATTTTTATGTGTAAGGATTTTAAGGGACATAATATCTACCTTTTAGGGTTATTGAGAGGATTAAAAGATAATGTAAATTGCTTGACTCATAATAAATAACATCGTTAGTTAGCTTCTAATGGGTAAGAGTTTTATGCTGGGAGTACCAAATTGATTTTGTGTGTTCTCTGTTGGCTTCGTTTCCCTAGTTTGAGAATTATGTTACTTGAGTGTTCATTGCTGAGTTCTGATAGTTAACTTTTATATTTCATCTCTAGGTCTTAGGGTGAAATGAGAAGAAACCACCTAGAGCAGACACTCTATGTCTGCTTCAAAAAACAATTATTATCTGACTAGAATCTTAGCTTTTTATTAGTTTCTTGGACTTTTGTGTAATAGCTTAATTTAGTTCCCTGACTATTACTTAAAGAAGCAGATAGTTTTGACTATTAATATACAACACCAGTACTCATCAAAACAGCATTCAACGGGCTGGCCTGGTGGTGTAGTGGTTAAGTTCGCGCGCTCCGCTTCGGTGGCCTGGGTTTTGCAGGTTCAGATCCTGGGTGCAGACCTATACGCTGCTCATCAAGCCATGCTGTGGCAGCATCCCACATACGAGGTGGAGGAAGATTGGGCACAGATGTTAGCTCAGCGACAATCTTCCTCAAGCAAAAAGAGGAAGATTGGTAACAGATGTTAGCTGAGGGCCAATCTTCCTCACCAAAAAAACAAAAAAAAAACAATGTTCATGCTTATATTTTGTCTTAAAGAGCATGGCCGTTTTTGTTAGTCATCAATAAACTAAAGGGGGAAAACAGCTAATTGGAATGAGGAAGCATTTTTTTCCAGGTCAGGAGGACACTTTCTTTTTTCTTTTAAATTGATGTTTTAATGGTTTCTAACATTGTGAAATTTTTGGGTTGTACATTTTTGTTTGTCCATCACCATGTATATGACTCCCTTCTTGGCTATGGTGAATAATGCTGCAATGAACATAGGGGTGCATAAGCCTCTTTGGATTGTTGATTTCAGGTGCGTTGGATAGATTCTCAGTAGTGGGATGGCTGGATCATAGGGCATCTCTATTTTTAATTCTTTGAGGAATCTCCATACCGTTTTCCATAGAGGCTGCACCAATTTGCATTCCCACCAGCTGTGTATGAGGGTTCCTGTTTCTCCACATCCTCTCCAACATTTGTTGTTTTTTGTCTTGGTGATTATAGCCATTCTAACAGGCGCTTTTGTCTTGGTGATTATAGCCATTCTAACAGGCACGAGGTGGTATCTTAGTGTTGTTTTGATTCGCATTTCCCTGATGATTAGTGATGTTGAGCATCTTTTCATGTGCCTATTGGCCATCTGTATATCTTCCTTGGAGAAGTGTCTGTTATTTCCTCTGCCCATTTTTTGATCGGGTTGTTTGTTTTTTTGTTGTTCAATTATGTGAGTTCTTTATATATTATGGAGATCAACCCCTTGTCAGATGTATGTTTTGCAAATATTCTCTCCCAGCTGGTTGGTTGTCTGTTCATCTTGATTCTAGTTTCATTAGTCTTACAAAAGCTCTTTAATCTGATAAAGTCCCACTTGTTTATTTTTTCTTTAGTTTCCCTAGTCTGGGTAGGCATGTCATCCGAAAAGATTCCTTTAAAACCAATGTCAAATAGTGTGTTGCCTATATTTTCTTCTATGAGTTTTATAGTTTCAGGTCTCACCTTCAGGTCTTTGATCCATTTTGAGTTAATTTTTGTGAATGGCGATAGCACATGGTCCACTTTCATTCTTTTGCATGTGGCTAGGAGGACACTTTCAAAACCAAACTGTTACATGTTGGTAGAAAGAGGAAACTAGTGGAACATTTAGTACCTGGATATTTTACATAATATGTAATATATAATATTTTTACCTAATGTTCTTTTCTGTTCCAGGATTCCATCTGGGATACCACATTACATTTAGTTGTTGTCATGTCTTCTTAGGCTCCTCTTTATATGATAGTTTCTCAGACATTCCTTGTTTTTGATAACTTGGACAATTTTCAAGAGTACTTGTCAGGTATTTTGTAGGATATCCTTCAGTTGGGATTTGTCTGGTGTTTTTGTCATGATTAGACATGGGTTTTTTTGGGAGGAAGACCACAGAGGTAAATTATCCTTTTTATCACAGCATATCATTACATGACTTAGCATTGTTGACATTGACCTTGATCACCTGGCTGAGATAGTTTTTATTAAGTTTCTCCACTGTAAAGTTACTCTTTTATCCCCCCTTTTATATACTGTACTCTTTGGGAGGAAGTCACTTTGTGCATTCCACACTTAGGGAGTGGGGAGTTATACTCCACTTTAATGAAGGCTTAGTACATAAATTATTTGGAATTCTATATGGGAGATTTGTCTCTTCTCATTTATTTATTTGTGTGTTTGTATATATATATGTCAGTCTGGACTTACGGATATTTCTTTTTTTTTTTTTTGTGAGGAGATCAGCCTTGTGCTAACATCTGCCAATCCTCCTGTTTTTTTGCTGAGGAAGACTGGCCCTGGGCTAACATCTATGCCCATCTTCCTCCACTTTATATGGGAGGCCGCCACAGCATGGCTTGACAAGCGGTGCGTTGGTGCGCGCCCGGGATCCGAACCTGCGAACCCCGGGGCTGCCGCAGCGGAGCACGTGCACCTAGCCGCTTGCGCCACCAGGCCGGCCCCACGGATATTTCTTTTATACTTTGAGTTATAATTCAATGCTACTTTATTAATTTTGTTGCCCAAATGTTCCAGCTTTGACTATGGCGAGCTCTTTCAGTTAGCTACTGAATCCCTTTGATGTATTCCTATCATTGTGTGTGTGTGTGTGTGTGTGTGTGTGTGTGTGTTTTGTATTTGAGCACTTGCTTTCTGGCACTACAAGGTGTTCCAGGCTCATCTTGTATATTGCCTGCCCCAATCCTAGAATTAGCCATTTCTCCAAGGAATCCTGGTTCCTTTTACTGGAGGATGGTATTAGAAACCAAGATCTGGGTGCTAGATGTTCTTGATTTTGACCTACTTTTACTTTCCCAAACATACTACAATTTCATGCATCCACGTCTTTGGCCATGATGTTTTTTCTCTATAAAGAATGTTCTCTGCCTTTTTTATCTGCCTGGTACAAACTCCATTTTATGTTTCAAAAGCCTGCTCAAGTACTACTTTCACTGGAGTGCATTCCTTAATTCTCTCTGAGTCATTTACTCTCTCTTTTTAATCCTTTTGCACATTTTACATGCTCTTATAGCACGTATCCTGGTATAGTATTGTTTGTTACCTGTTTATTTGCCCTCTTAGACCTTGAGCTTCTTCAGGGCAGTGGTTGGGGCATTCTTATTTGTTTAAAAAAACCCACAAAACAAAACAAAAACATTTGTCTTTGAGAGGAAAAGAGATAGAGGTGATGGTAATTAAAGGGAGACTTGGATGAATGGTTTTATCAAAACTAGAGTCTGAAAGACTGTATACTACTACTATGCTTAACCTGTTTTACTTTTAATACAACTGTTGCTCAATGGAGGCCATTTGTAAAGGAAGACCATTTTCTATCAGAGTTTGGTAAAAAACAAAAATAATAAATAGACCTCTAGACATTTTACGCAAGAAGGGATTTAATACATGGAGTTAGATGCTAATGAAACCTTTGGCTGGGTAAGAGAAGAAAGGTTTTTGCTTTCAGGAAATAAGTGATTATAGGGCTAGCTCGAAATACTGCCTGTGATCTCACCTATTTGCAGTTTTGAAGCCAGTGATTTGTAAGAGCTCACTTGGAGGCCATGGCAAACTTCATGTCTTCAGTCTGATTAAGGTTTTATTTTTTGATGTAAGGAAGGATTATTTTATTTTATTTTTTTGGTTCTTAGCTGGGATTAACTGAATCTGGGGGATTTTTCATATACATGACAACTCATGTGACTGTCTTTAATGTCCTATTTTTATCATTTTGTTTAAAAGTATGTTTAATGCTAATTGAGGATGGGTGCTATTGCTAAAGAATTTGGTCGAGTGGGAGATGTGTACTAAATATATAGAAAAACGTGTCAGTGTGTATTTATGTGTTTGAAGGAAGTTCTGTTTATTTTTGGAGAAAGCTGTATATAGTGTTCACTTTGACATCTTGTTAAACTTTTGCTCTTTAGTCACTTCTAACAAATGTAAAAAGTTGTTTCTATTCCTAGTACTTGCATTCTTGGCAAATAGTGCTTATTAAATACTGGTTTGATTTTTTTTTTTGTGTGTAACCTCTTAGTAGGATTGCAACATTGATGGAGAATCAGGGAGTTGAGGGTTTAGGTTTTCACATTTTGAATTTCTCTAAAGAATCTCTACCGCATTTTAATGGCATTTCCTTGTAAACTAAAGTTTTGGGTTTGGGATTTTAATTTTTTGTCATCTCGTATAGATAGCTCGGTCTTGGTCAGTATTTGTTTAACTACGTGACTGCTGTATTAGTTTTCTATTGCTGCTGTAACAAATTATCATAAGTTTAGTGGCTTAAAACAACAGAAATTTTTTCTCTCACAGTTGCAGATACTGGGAGTCCAAAAATTATGATGTCAGCAGGCTCACACTCATTAGGGTCGTGTCAGGGGAGAATCCCTACCTTGCCTCTTCCAACTTCTGGTAGCTGTCAGCATTTCTTGGTTTGGGGACACGTAGCTCTAATCTCTGTCTTGGTATTCACATCACCTTTTCCTCTGTGTGTGTGTTTATCTCAAAACTCCCTTTGCCTCTCTCTTATGAGAATCACATTTAGGCCCCCCCGTAGATGATCCAGGATAAGACTCTCCTCTCAAGATCCTTAATTTAATCACATTTTTTGCCATATAAGGTAATATTCATAGGTTCTAGGCCATTTTTTCAGTCCACCACACCTACAGTTACATCAGCATTCTTCAGCACAGTGCTGGAGCGTGCATTCTGAAAGCTTGCATGTGGTCATGGTGATGGTGCTTGAGAGTGGGCACTCACTGCTGTGTAAACAGGACCTGCAGGATCTGCAGGCTGCTCCAAGTCTGGAAGGGCTTGAAATAGCTGTCACCACTTACTTTTTGTCTGCTTTTGAGGCTGAGTTGGTGATTTTGTTAGCACCAGCTGCTTTTTTCTCTATGGCCTTGATGACCCCAACAGCCGCTGTTTGCCTTATGTCATGCACAGTAAAGTGACTAAGGGGCAGATATTCTGAGAAGTTTTCCAGCCACATGGGCTTGCCTGAGATCATCTGGATGATGGCTGAGTCCCTGGACTTCAGGGCTTTGGGTTATCTTCAAGCTTCTTGCCTGAGCTGCAGTTATTCTCCTGTCACAACTCAGCAAACTTGCAGGTGATATGGGCCATGTGGCAGTCCAGTAGTGGTGAGTAGCTATTTGTGATGTGACTAGAGTGGCTGAGAATGATCACCTGAGAGAGAAAGCTACCCACCTCTGAGGGCAGGTTGTTCTTGCTGCCTGTTGTCCCACCTGATGTCCTTCACTGACATGTTCTTCACATTGATGCCCAAGCTTTAGTTGGGCAGGGGCTTGTGGTGCATCTGTATGGACTTGACCTCCGTAGTGATGTTGCAGGAGGCAAAGGTTACTACCATGTTGTGCTTGAGGAAGCTGATTCCACCCAGCCCGCAGGCATTGTGCTGATGTCCCTGATCTTGTAGACAACATACAAGGGTTTGTTGGTGGGGCAAGCAGTGGGGATGATAGAGTCCAGTGCATCTAGCAGTGTCATACCTGCCACATTCCCTTCTTTCTTGATAATCTTCCAGTCTTTGAACTATTGCATCTTGCTGCCGCTGGCCAGCATGTTGTCCCTGTGCCAGCGTGAGATGGTCACGAAGGGCATAGCCTCAGAGTTGTAATTGATCTTCTTGATATAGACCTTCACCTCTTTGGTGATCTCCTCAAAGTAATCTTGAATGAGATAATTAAAACCATAATTTTAATATTAAAATACATTAAGGTGAGAGAAAAATAATATAGGGAGAGAGCTTGTTTTAATATCTTAAACAGAGTAGTATATTTCAGTGTGTTGTGCTGGGAATCTGTCTTCAGCTGGTTGCTAAGGAAACTTTTGACTGTGTTTGACATTCATTCTTTTTTTTTTTTTTTTTTATAATTTTTATTTATTTATTTATTTTCCCCCCAAAGCCCCAGTAGATAGTTGTATGTCATAGTTGCACATCCTTCTAGTTGCTGTATGTGGGACGCGGCCTCAGCGTGGCCGGAGAAGCGGTGCGTAGGTGCGCGCCCAGGATCCGAACCCGGGTCGCCAGTAGCAGAGCGCGCGCACTTAACCACCAAGCCATGGGGCCGGCCCTGACATTCATTCTTTAAAAGAAAAATTAACCCCTGAGATTAAGTAGAATACACTTTAGTTAATAATGTTTAAAATCTCTCCTTAGAATACACTTTAGTTAATAATGTTTAAAATCTCTCCTTAGCACTTGCTTTTTTTAAAAAATTGACTTTGATTTTTCGAGAGCTCAGTGCTGTATAAAATTTGAAGTTTTTCCTCATTTTAGTTCTAGTGTTCGTGGGCACAGTTCTTCTTGGTCACTTAGGCATCAACCCTATTTTTTACTTCTAACAGCTTTTGGGTTTAATCTCACTTTTGCCCTAAGGAGACTGTGAATGAAATGGGGAATGACTCTGTCTATCTCTAAAATTCTCAAGGAATTATCTGATGTAATAACATGTGGCCACGCAGTTGAATTTACATAAAATTATAAAACTGATTATCCTTGTTTTATGCTTAGCCTTCCCTTTGTGCTCCTTTTCCCAATACTTCTCTGTTTTTTCCTTTTTGCTCCTTTTCCTATTCCCACGCCAAGCCTTTATGTTCATAGGTTACATTTATGGTACTTCATGGCTTACATT
This sequence comes from Ceratotherium simum simum, assembly GCF_057802395.1. Lineage (NCBI taxonomy): Eukaryota > Metazoa > Chordata > Mammalia > Perissodactyla > Rhinocerotidae > Ceratotherium > Ceratotherium simum. Next base: position 8,183,250 of record NC_141921.1, read on the forward strand.
TCTTACTCACCACATCTCACTGCCATCTCTCTCTCCCATCCACTGATTCTGAGATGTGTTTTGTACTGATTTTCAGGGTTTCCCTGTAGGATTAAACTCTGGTTGTTCATTGTAGTAACTGGTTTGTTAACACCCGTTTATAGGCTGCTTTCCTTTCCCTGTATAACGAGTCCTCATTTCTCTACCAGAGACTCCTGCACCTCTCAGGTAAACTACTTGCACTTGAAATCTTTTTTGGAGTCTATTTATGGGGGAACTTTAACCAACACTTACATAAATAGATATATAATTACTCATCACAGATGAGGAGAAATACTCAACCTTACTAATAGGAAATGAAAGGCAAATTAAAATAATTACATACCACTTTTCACCTTTTAAATTAAGAAAATTTTATTGTAAAATGAAAATATTCAATCCTATGAGAGTATAGTAAATTAAACTTTTCAGCATTTTCCTGGAAGGAATGTAAATCAACACTGTACTTTTGGAAAATATGTTATCAACATGAATGTGAACACCACTTAAAATATCCATAATATTTACTCTACCAATTCCAATTCTAAAACTATATCATAGTGAAAACTTCTTAAATATAGAGAAATATTATGCACAGAGATGTTCATTACATTATTGTTCATCACATTATTTGTAATGGCTAACAAATATGAACTAAATTTTCAACCACTAAGAATTATAAAAATAAACTCTCACGCAGTCACTTAATGGAGAGAAAGGAAAGCAATTAAAAAGCAATAAAGCAAGCCAGCCCTGATGGCCTAGTGGTTATAAAGTTCAGCACTCTCACTGCTTCAGCAGCCCAGGTTTGTTTCCCAGTCGTGGAACCAGACCACCTGTCTTGTCAGTTGCTGTACTGTGGCAGTGGCTCACATAGAAGAACTAGAAGGACTTACAACTAGGATATACAACCACGCACCGGGGCTTTGGGGAGGGAAAAAAAAAAGCAATAAAGCAAGTATATTTTTCAAATTAGAATTTAAAAATTTAAAAATTTAAAATTAAAATTTTAAAATTTAAAATAAAAAAGTATACACATTTTATACATGTATCTTCTAAAATAGACCCCACTGTGTCAGATCAAGCCTAATGTAATGGCATAGATGTAATGACAATGTAATACATGAAATGAAAAGATACATGGAACCAAAAAGGTAATATCACATGTAGTCATAAAGTAGTCAAATTTTTTTCTCTTCGTTAATTTAGTCGTTTATTTAAAGTAAACATCTATGTGCTAGGCACCATGCTGAGCAGATAAGGATACATTCTCACTGAAATCTGTTGGACATACAAATTACTATGAGGATTTGAAAGAAAAATCTGGTAAACCAGGAAAAGTTGGAGATATTTATATTCTACAACCCATTAAGTTCACTTTTAGGTGTCTACTCAAGAAAAACTCTTGAACATGTGCACAAGAGGACATAAACGAGGGTGTTTACTGCAGCATTGTTCTCAGCTTTTGCTTTGCAAACATTCTTTCTCATGAAAACCAAAATAAACAAACTGTGGGATAGTCATACAATGTAATATTCTACCACAGTTTAAATGAACTAGATCTGTATATTCAAAATGTGTCCATAAGGGGGCTAGCCTGGTGGCATAGTGGTTAAGTTTGTGCACTCCATTTTGGCGGCCTGGGGTTCATGGGTTCAGATCCTGGGCGTGGACCTACACAGTGCTCTTCAAGCCATGCTGTGGTGGCATGCCATGTATAAAATAGAGGAAAATTGGCACAGATTTAGCTCAAGGCCAATCTTCTTCAAGCAAAAAGAGGAAGATTGGCAATAGATATTAGCTCAGGACCAATCTTCCTCACCAAAAAAAAAAAAAAAAAAAGTGTCCATAGGGGCTGGCCCCGTGGTGTAGTGGTTAAGTTCGGCTCACTCTGCTTCGCTGGGCCGGGTTAGCAGGTTCAGATCTACACCATAGCCATGCTGTGGCAGCATCCCACATATAAAGTAGAGGAAGACCAGCACAGATGTTAGCTCAGGGCTAATGTTCTTCAGGAAAAAAGCAAAAACAAAACAAAGTGTGTCCATATTTGAAAACATACCATAGATTTTGTTTTTTTAATAATTTTATTTATTTTTTCCCCCAAAGCTCCAGTAGATAGTTGTATGTCATAGCTACACTTCCTTCTAGTTGCTGTATGTGGGACGCGGCCCCAGCATGGTCAGAGAAGCAGTGCGTCAGTGCGCGCCTGGGATCTGAACCCCGGGCCGCCAGCAGCAGAGCGCACGCACGTAACTGCTAAGCCACGGGGCCGGCCCCATATCATAGATTTTTAAAAAATATAATGAAAGAATAGTTTCAGATTGATAAGATTTATATAAGACTTTAAAAATAGAATATTCTTTGTTATATCTGAATTCATATATATAATGTAAAAATATAAAAACATATGGTGTAACTGTCAAACTTCTGGGGAGGGAAGAAGGAAGGGATATGGAATGAAGAAGAGTTGAGGACTTAAACCATCTGTAAACTTTTCTCACTTAAAAAATGGATTTGAAATATATGTGATAAATAATAAAATTGTTAAATGTGAGTGAAGGGGTACACCAGGGCATGGGATGTTTTTCTTTTAATGTCTAAGAAATTACTTTTATCATAAAAAGGAAAATAAAAGAGTGAATGATAGACTTTCAAATAGTATGGCAGATTGATCTAAAGACCCTCGCTTACACTAAATAAAATCAACCAAAAAAATAAAATAAAACAGCAACAACAACAAAAAATTAAATTTAGTCAAGCTAGAAAGCAAGAAAGGACAGTTCTCAGATACTAGAACCTGAAAGGCAAATCAGTGCCAGTGCAATGACCAGTTACTGAAGGCAAATGGCCTTTTAAACTGGATATAGATATTAGGGGCTAGAGACTGGTCTCATGCCCAGAGATGAAGGATAAGACCTTAAGCCTATATAAGCAAGGAACTTGAAAAGCCTGGTGTCTACCTTTGAAATAATATCTAGTAAAATTCTACCCATAGATTCAGGGAAGTAGTAAAGAAAGTGAGCATTCACATATGAACATAGGGGGAAAAGGCACCATCTTCAAAAAATTGGAGCTACAAGACTGTATCAAAAGGTTAAGATTCTGAATTCATACAAATAAGAACTGGTCTAGAACTAATGAAATCCCTAAAGTTCCAGGCAAGGCAAATACAAGAAACACTTTATAAGGACACCACCAAACCCAAAGCATGAAAATAAATCTTGCTAAACATGAGTCTAATGTCAGAAATTATATGCCACAGGGAAACCACAGTCACAGTCAGCAGATGCCAAAACTGAAGAACTAACAATTTGAGAATTGATAACAATCTCAAAGAGACTTTAAAGTAGATATGTTTAAACTGTATAGAGTGACAAAGAATAGAATTCATAAGGCAGGAACAGGGCATGGTGAAAAATAGAATAGATTTGATTTTATAAAGAATCTGAAAGAAAGTCCTGAAAGAAAAAAAACTTGATAGATGAGTAAATTAGAAACCTACATAGATTTGCAAAAAAAAGAGAAAGAAATAGAAAATAAATTAGAGCAATTTATCACTAATAAAATATTTGGAGAAAATTTAAAAGATGACATAGAGGCTATAATAAGATGCACCAACATGACAAGTATAAGATCTGAAAAGAGAGAATAGATTATGTGAGAGAGATAATATTCAAATGAATAAAAGTGGAGGCTGTCCCAGAGTCATAAAAATACCCCCAAACAATCAAACACCATGCTATCTATATATGGGAACTGCAGAAGAGCAAAATCAAAAATAACTACTAAAAGCTACCAGACAGTAGAATAGTTAGAAAACAAATAGGAAGATAATAGACTTAAGCCCAGTCATATTACATTAAATGTAAATGGTTTACACACACTATTTAAAGGCTAGAGATTGTCAGACTGGAGAAAAGCAAGGCCTGATTAGGCTATCTAAAAGAAATGCACTGTTTAAATAAAGCCACAGTTATCTTAAAAGTATGGATATATTATCAAACTATCTTTGAAAAGCTAGGTGGCCATATGAATATTAGATAAAGTAAACTTTAGGACAAGGGATATTACCAAAGATAAAAGGAACGTATTATAACAATAAGAGAATCAATTCTTCCAGAAGACAATACCCCAAATTTGTGTACACTCAATATATCAAGCAAAAATTAGCACAACTGAAGGCAGAAATAGATAAATTCAAAATTATAAATGGAGATTTCTACAGTCTTCTCTCAGTGATTAATAGAACAAATAGATTCAGTAAAGGTAGAGAAGATTTGAACAAAACTATCAACAACTAGACTTAATTGAGAACTGATAATAATCTCAATGTGTTGTAAATTTATAAAGTACTCCACAAAAACAACAGAATACAGATTTTATTTTAGTGCTTATGAAACATTTAACAATACAAATCATTGGCTGGGTTATTAAAGAAGTCTTGATAAATTTTAAAGGGTTGAAATCATACAGAAATGATTAATGATAGGATTATTCTTCATCTTCATAATTTTTTTATTCCTTATCAAGAATGAAGGAGAGGGCATTACTATAGATCCTCCAGACTTAAAAGTATAGTGGGAGAATGTATTGTCTGACCTCAGTGAAATTAAATTAGAAATCAGTAGCAAAAAGATGTTTGTAAAACTGCTAAATATTTGGAAATTAAGTAATATAATACATGGGACAAAGAAGACATTATGAAGAAAACTAGAAAATATTTTGAACTAAATGATAATGAAAACACATATATCAGAATTTGTGAGATGTAGGTAAAGCAGTGATTAAAGGTAAATGTATAACTATAAATGCTTATTTTAGAAGAGAGGAAAGGTTTAAAACCATTGATCTAAACTTCTACCTTAAGCTAGAAGAAGAGCAACTGAAATGCAAAATAAGTTGAAGGAAGGAAGGAACAAAGATAAATACAGAAATGAGTGAAATAAAAAACAAATAATAAAGAAAAAAAGTACTGATTTTTTTTTCCCACTGTGGAAGATATGCCCTGAGCTAACATCTGTTGCCAATCTTCCTCTCTTTGCTTGAGGAAAATTCACCCTGAGCTAACATCTGTGCCGGTCTTCCTCTATTTTGTATGTGGGTCTCCACCACAGCATGGCTGGTGATAAGTGGTGTAGGTCCGCACCTGGGAACTAAACCCAGGCTGTTGAAGCAGAGCATTCCGAACTTAACCACTAGGCCATGGGGCCAGCCCCTGATATTTTTTAAAGATTAAGAAAACTCATAGAGTTCTTTTTTTTTTTTAATTTTATTTATTTATTTATTTTTTTCCCCCAAAGCCCCAGTAGATAGTTGTATGTCATAGCTGCACATCCTTCTAGTTGCTGTATGTGGGACGTGGCCATGAGGCCGGAGAAGAGGTGCGTCGGTGTGCACCCGGGATCCGAACCCCGGGCTGCCAGCAGCAGAGCGCGCACACTTAACCACTAAACCATGGGGCTGGCCCAGTATAGAGTTCTAACTAGGCTGATCAAGAGCGTACCTCCCACACAAATTATCAATAGGATAATTCTTCATCTTCACAAGATAATTCTTTAATACTGCTTTAAGAATGAAAGTGGGAGCATAACTATAGATCCTCCAGACTTAAAAGTACAGTAGGAGAGTATTAAGAACAATTTTTGCCAATACATTCAACAACTGGGAAGATACACATTACCAATAGAAATAAATCTGAAAATCCTTATAAAATTTAAAAAAAGTAATTGATAATTAAAAACTTCCCTTGAGAAAACTCTAGGCACAGGGGCTGGCCCAGCGGTGTGGCAGTTGGGTTTGCGCGTTCTGCTTTGGCAGCCCGGGGTCCTCAGGTTCAGATCCTGGGCATGGACCTACTCACTGCTTATCAAGCCATGCTGAGGTGGCGTCCCATGTAGAAGAGCTACAACTCTACAAGTATGATACACAACTATGTACTGGGGCTTTGGGAAGAAAAAAGAAAATGAGGAAGATTGGCAACAGATGTTAGCACAGGGCCAATCTTCCTCAAAAAAAAAAAGAAAAGAAAACTCTAGGCACAAATCACTTCACTGGCAGATTTTTATCAAACAGGTTAAGGATGAAATGGTACCAACTCTACACAGATTATTTCAGAAAATAGATGAGGAAGGAGCATGTCCATATTCCTTTTATATTCTATAGGGGCCAAGGTTACTATGGTACCCAGATCAGACAAAGACATTTCAAGAAAACTATAGACCAAAATCCTCAAAAATGAAGACGTGAAAATCCTTAAAATATTAGCAAATTGAATCCAGGAATATAGAAAGAAGATAATATAGCATGACTAAATGGGGTTTATCTGAGATATATAAGGTTGATTTATCATTTTTAAAGTCAGTCAATGGAATTTACCATATTAATAGATTAAAGGAGAAAATTCATATCACCTCAATAAATACAGAAAGATGTTTGGCAAAATGCAACACCAAGTCATGGTAAAAACTCCTAGGAAACTGTGAATAGAGGAGAACCTTAACCTGATTAAGAGTATCTATGAAAAACCAACAGCTAATAACGTAGTTAGATTGAATGTTTTCCCCCAAATATAGGGATAAAGGCAAGGATGTCTGCTCTTAATCACTTTTATTGAACATCTTACTGGAACTTTTATCCAGTAGAATAAGACAAAGAAAAGAAATGAAAGACTTCAATTTGTAAATTGAAAAGGAAGAAGGAAAAAAGTATCTATTCTTATACGACATAGTTATTTGCAGTTAAAATCATAAGGAATCTACAGCAAAGCTACTTGAAGTAGCAAATCGATATACAAATTCACTATACAAAAATGAGTTGTATTTGTATATACCAGCCATTTAAAAAAGAAATTTAAAAATACCATTTACAGTAGCATTAAAAAAAACCACTTAGGGATAAATCAAATAAAACGTGCAAAGTAGGTATTTCTTAGAAAAATAAAACCTAAATTATAATTTTATGTATTTATTTATTTATTTTTTTCCCCCAAAGCCCCAGTAGATAGTTGTATGTCATAGCTGCACATCCTTCTAGTTGCTGTATGTGGGACGTGGCCTCAGCATGGCCAGAGAAGCGGTGCGTCGGTGCGCGCCCGGGATCCGAACCCCCGGCCGCCAGCAGCGGAGTGCGCGCACTTAACCACTAAGCCATGGGGCTGGCCCATAAAACCTAAATTAAATGGACGGATTTTTATGTATCAGAAGTCTCAATATTGGTCAGATATCAGTTCTCCCCAAATTGATTATAGAGTCACTGCAATCCCAATCAAAATCCTACCTGGCTTTTTTGGTAGAAATTGACAAACTAATCCTAGCTTTATATGGAGAAGAAAAGACCTAAAATAGAATAGCCAAAATAATTTCAAAAAACAAAGTTGAAGTATTTACACTATCTCTTTTCAAGATTTAATATAAAGCTATAGTATCCTTATTGAGAGAAGATGAGACATATAGATTAATGGAACAGAATAGAGTCCATAAATAGATTCACACATATGTTAATTAATTGAGTTGTGCCAAAGGTGCCATGGTAATTCAGTTTGGTTAGGACTTTCTAAAAAAAATTGTGGTAAAATATGCATAACATAAAATTTGCCATTTTAACCAATCTTAAATGTACAATTCAGGAGCATTTAGTACATTCACAATGTCAACCATCACCAGTATTTAATTCCTGAACTTTTTCATCATCAGAAACAGAAATGCTGTACCCATTAAACAATAACTCCTCATCCTCCTCTCCCACTAGCTTCTGGTAACCTCTATTCTCTTTTCTGGCTCTGTGAATTTGCCTATTCTGGGTACCTCATATAAGTGGAATCATATAATATTTGTCCTTTTATGTGTGGCTTATTTCACTTTGCATAATGTTTTCCAAGTTCATCTATGTTGTAGCATGTATTAGAGTTTCATTCCTTTTTAAGGCTGAATAATATTCTATTGTATGTATATACCACATTTTGGGATATTTCACTGGGAGCCAATGTTTCTACTGTGAAATAATAATCAGTAGGAATTCTGATACATGGTTAAATAATTGCTAGTTAAAACAACTTTAAAGTATTAGAAATGACCAATGAAACTAACAAAAATTGGTAAATGTAATAAAAGCTCGGTATTGTCAAAGCTTTGGGAACTAGGTATACTCACAGATAGTTGATGGCACTCACTGTGAATTGATTGTTTTTCTTTTATGTTCAAGAACTGTCTTAGGTTGGATTTCTTAGATGCAAAGTCTCAGACAACGATTCTCGTACAAGTAATTTATTGAGAAAGTGGCTTCAGGAAAACCTGTTAAGGGAGTAGGGGCAGAGGAAAAAACTAGATGGAGATATGGTTTCAGAAGTCTATCTCAGTTTGTTCACATAGGGAGCTCTGGAACCTAAAATTGCACTACAGGATTGTAATCACCCAGGGTCAAGGAGGCGGCCCTGTTACACCTCTGCATCAGTAATTAATTGGCCAGGACCCACTCCTGGGGAGGGGCATGTAATGTCTCAGGCATCTCTGGGCTCTATGGCTGTCAGCCAAGGGCAATCCTCCAGAGAATAGCGCAGGGTTTTTTGAGCCTTTGGCAGCCAATACCTGTAGCAAGTGGGAAATGGGTTCAACAGCCAAGGAAAGAAACTTTGAGTGAGGCATACACAGCATCTGCAACTGGACGTATAAAGCTCTTGTCATTTGTTTTCACTTTTGGTTCATTGTATCAGTTAGGGTTAGATTGGGGAAAAACACTGTGAGTATGGACAAAAGGATTTATTACAGGGATTATTCTTTACACAGTTGTGGAAAAAGCTGAGAGGAAGTAAAGATCCAGATCCAGACAGGGACAGTTCCAAGATGAGAGAAAAGTCACTAACTAGGAATCAAAAAGGGAAGCTGGTGAAGAAGTTTATGAAAGGCTGCTGCCTCTGTGTATGGTAGTGGGCCTGAAGTCACTGTAGGTCATTAGGGCAGGCGGCTGGGAAGAAAAGCTGAAATTCACGAGTACGAAGGAGAACCATGTTTATGTTTGACGCCACATCTAACCCTGATGATGTAGGTGATGTATAGAAGAAGCTGTTACCTTTTGCTGTCTCTGTGGCTGGAGATTCACAGTGACTAAAGGATGAAAGCTGATGGGAACTGAAGGAGCGGCAGGCCTCACTGTTATATCATTTACAGTTTTTCCTATAATAAATAATGCTGCAGTGAATAACTCTGTACATTTATCATTTTGCAAGTATACAAATAGATAAGTTCCCAGAAGTGGGACTGCTGGGTCAATGAATATTTGCATTTGTAATTTTGATAAATATTTTCCAATACTTGTCCTTCAGGGCTGTATCAATTTTCACTTCCCTTAGGAACGTAGAAGACTGCCTATTGCTACAAATCCTCACCAATAGAATGTCCGTGAAACCTGCAGAATTTTGCCAACTTAGCATTTCTTTCAGGTGTTTTTAACTTCATCTTTTAATGTAAATTTCATTTTGTTTTCTCTTCCGGATCTACTGTAGTATGTTTTGCATGGTTTATTCTCCCCTTTGTTTTTCCCATTTAGTCTTCTTTTTTGTTTGTTTTGTGTTTTTCCCTCAAATTTTTTTCTGAATTTTGCTACCTTGTGCTTTATCTCTTTCTATTTTTAAATTGTCTCTTCCTTGAGTTTTGATGTCTGTCCTTATGGTCTTACTTCCTAGAGTTCATTGCTTCATTAAATATGCCATATTTATGGTAGAATGTTTGGTTACAGTTTTTATCTGCTCCTTAATGTAATTTTTGTTGCTATATTTTGCTGCCCTTTTCTGCCCCCTTATCCTTTTTGTTCTGTTACTATCTTTGTATTGATGCAGTGCCCCTTCCTTTTTCATTACTTATCATTGCATGTGTTGGATTTTTCTGGATCAGACCCCCCTGACCCCTACCGCCAGGAGATTCCTATGGTGAGAAGGACCCAGAATATCTCTCTAGGCACCACAAACTATAGTTTCTTTCTTTCTCTGCCACAAAGATCCGTTCCTTCAATATGTTTCCTTTGTATGGTTCTGTTTATAGTTCTAAGCTGCTACAAATGAGTGCATAGCTCCCTCATTTGTTCAAAATCAAGGTATGTTTATTTTTTTGGCTGGTATTTTCTGACATCTGCCTCTACTGGGATCCTCCTTTCCCAAGTTTCTTGCCTACACCTCTTCTTGCACATATTGTGTCTGATCCTACCCTTGCTATCCCAGATTGATTACTGGTTTTTGAAAACAAGGGATATTATTTGGCACTTTAGGTGAACTCCTTGTGTTCAGGAAATACAATTTTCAGATTGAGGTGAAATTCACGTAACATAAAATTAACCATTTTAAAGTGTACAATACAGTAGTATTTAGTCCATTTATAGTGTTATACAACCACCGCCTTTATCAAGTTCCAAAACATTTTCATCACCCTGAAAGAAAATCTTGTGCTTATTACTTCCCATTCTTTCCTCCCTCCCAGCCTTTGGCGACTACCAATCTGCTTTCTGTTTCTATGGATTTACCCCTTAGTTTTATATACATTTTATATACATGGAATATATGTTTATACACATGGAATCATATAATATGTGATGTTTTATATACATGGAGTCATATAATGTGTGACCTTTTGTGTCTGACTTTTTTCATTTAGAATGTTTTTGGAGTCATTCACATGTATCGGTTCTTCATTCCTTCTATGTATGGATATAGCACATTGTTTGGACATCCATTGATGCACAGTTGGGTTGTCTCTATATTTTGGCTATTGTGAATAATACTGCTATGAACATTCATGTACACATTTTTGTTTGGATAGTTGTTTTCAGTTCTCTTGGGTCATATATATCTAGGAGTAGAATTGCTGGGTCTTTTGGTAACTATGTTTAACTTTTTGAGGAACTGCCAAGCTTTTTCACAGCGGCCGTGAAAAACCATTTACCCTCCCATCAGTAGTGTACGAGGGTTCCAATTTCTCTATATCTTTGCCAATATTTGTTATTTTCTGTTTGTTTTTTTTTTTTAATTATGACCGTCCTGGTAAGTGTGAGGTAGTATCTCATTGTGGTTTTGATTTGCATTTCCCTAATGATTGGTGATATTAAACATCTTTTCATGTGCTTGTTGGCCATTTATATATCTTTGGAGAAATATCTATTCAAGTCTTTTGTCCATTTTTTTTTTTGAGGAAGATAGGCCCTGAGCTAACATCTGCCAATCCTCCTCTTTTTGCTGAGGAAGACTGGCCCTGGGCTAACATCCGTGCCCATCTACCTCCACTTTATATAGGACGCTGCCACACCATGGCTTGACAAGCGGTGTGTCGGTGCGCGCCCGGGATCCAAACTGGCGAACCCTGGGCCACCACAGTGGAGCGCGTGCACTTAACCACTTGCGCCACCGAGCCTGCCCCTTTTGTCTGTTTTTAAATTGGGTAGTTTGTTTTTTTGTTGTTGAGTTCTAAGAGTTCCTTATATAATCTGGATACTAGACCCTTATCAGACATATGATTTGCAAATATTTTCTCCTATTATATAGGTTGCCTTTTCATTTCCTTGATAATGTCCTTTGACGCACAAATATTTTTAATTTTGATGAAATCCAATATATGTATGTGTTTGCTTTTGCTCATGCTTTTGATGTCATATCTAAGAATCTGTTACTAAATTCAAGGTCATGAAGATTTAGCCTTATATTTTTTTCTGAGTTTTATGATTTTAGCTCTTGTATTTAGGTTGTTTATCCATTTTGAGTTAATAGTTGTATATGGTGTGAGGCAGGGGTCAACTTCATTATTTTGCATGTGGATATCCAGTTGTCTCAGCACCATTTGTTGAATAGGCTATTCTTTCCCGTTTGAATTGTTTTGGCACTCTTCAAGAATCAATTGGCCATAGATGTATGGGTTTGTTTCTGGACTCTCAATTCTATTATATTGGTCTATATGTCTATCCTACATCAGTTTCACACTGTTTGGATTACTGTAGCTTTGCAGTAAGTTTTGAAATAGGGAAGTGTGAGTCTTCTAACTTTGATTTTTTTTTTCTTCTCAAGGTTATTTTCACTGTTCTGGGCCCCTTGCAATTCTGTATGCATTTGGGGATCAGCATTTCCATTTCTCCAAAGTGGCTATTGGAATTTTGGTAGGAATTTCATTGAATCTGTAGATTACTTTGGGTAGTATTGTCCTCTTAATGATATTAAGTCTTCTAATACATGAACATTGGATGTTTTTTCACTTATTTGGGTCTTTTAAAATTTCTTTTAGCAGCGTTTTGTAGATTTCAGTATACAAGTCTTTCACTTCCTTGGTTAAATTTATTCCTAAATATTTTATTCTTTTAGACTATGTCACAGATGGAATTATTTTCTTAATTTCCTTTTCATATTGTTCATTGCTAGTATATAGAAATACAACTGAGTTTTGTGTATTGGTCTTTTATCCTGCAATTTGCTGAATTTATTAGCTTTAATAGTTTTTTTTTAATGTATGAATTCACTAGGATTTTCTATATATAAGATCATATCATCTGGGAATAAGGATAGTTTTACCTCTTCTATTCCAATTTTTATTGTGTTTTATTTCCTTTTCTTGCCTAATTATCTGGCTAGAATTTCCAAAATAATGTTTCATAGAAGTGGCAAAAGTGGACATTCTTATCTTGTTCCTGATCTAGGGTAAAGGCTTTTAGTCTTTCATCATTGATTATGATGTTAGTTCTGGGTTTTTCATAAATGTCTTTTATCATGTTAAAGAATTTCCCTTTTATTCATAGTTTGTGTTATCATGGAAGGTTATTGGATTTTACTTCTTCTGTATCATGTGAACTGATCATGATTTTTTGTTTTGTTTTTCCTTCAGCTTATGAATGTGGGGTAATGATTTCTCTATGTTTAACCAACTTTGCAATCCTGGAATAAATCCTATTTCATCATGGTCTATAGCCTTTTAATATGTAGCTGTTTCCTGTTTGCTAGTGTTTTGTTGAGGATTTTTGCATCTATATCCATAATAGATATTGGTCTCTAGTTTTTTTTTCCTTGTGCCCTCTTTGTCTGACTTTGTTATTATGGTGATGCTGGCCTCATAGAATGACTTAGGAAGTGTTCTCTCTTCAGTTTTTTGGAAGGGTTATAGAAGGATTGGTGTTAATTCTTCTTTAAATGATTGATAAAATTCAACAGTGAGGCCATCTGGTCCTTGGCTTTTCTTTGATGGGAGGCTTTTGATGTAGTCTCTTTACTTGTTATAAGTCAATTTGGATTTTCTGTTTCTTCTTGAGTCAGTTTTGGTAGTTTGTGTGTTTCTAGGAATTTTTCCATTTCATCAAGGTTATCTAATTTGTTGTCGTATAATTGTTCATAGTATTTTTATTTCTGTAAGGCCAGTAGTAACATCCCCACTTTCACTTCTAATTTTAGTAATTTGAGTCTTCTTTCTTTTTTCTTAGTCAATCTGTCTAAAGGTTTGTCAATTTTGTTAATCTTTTCTAAGAACCAACATTGGTTTTGTTGATTTTCTCTATTGTTTTTCTCTTCTCTATTTTATTAATCTCTATTCTAATCTTTTATTATTTCCTTCCTTTTGCTGGCTTTGGGTTTAGTTTGTTCTTTTTCTGTTCCTTAAGGTGTATTGTTAGACTACTAATTTTAGATTTTTCTTATTTTTAAATGAAGATGTTTACAGCTATAAATTCCTTTTTGGTCTTAAGCATATTTTGTGTGATTTCAGTCTTTTAAAATTCATTGAAATGTGTTTTGTGGCCTAACATGTATTCTGTCCTAGAGGATGTTCCATGTGTGCTTAAGAAAAATATGTGTTTCTGTTGTTTTGGGGTGGAGTGTTCTGTAAATGTCTGTTATATCTAGCTGGTTTATAGTATTTTTGAAGTCCTCTATTTCGTTCTGTCTCGTTCTGTTCTTTATTGAAAGTAGGGTATTGACATATCCAACTATTATTGTAGAACTCTATTTCTCCCTTCAATTCTGTCAGTTTTTTCTTCATATATTTTGGAGGCTCTGTTAGGTGTGTATGTGTTCATCATTTTTTATATCTTTTTGATGGATTGTCCCTTTTATCAATATATAATGCTCTTCTTATTCTCTTGTTAAAATTTTTGACTTAAGGTCTGTTTTATCTGATATTAATAAAGCCACCCAACCTCTCTTTTGGTTACGAATTGCATGCATGTTTTTCCATCCTTTCACTCTCCACCTTTTTGTGTCTTTGGATCTGAAGTGAGTCTCTTGTAGACAGCATATAGTTGGATCATGTCTTTTTATCCATCCTGCTAATCTCTGCCTTTTAATTGGAGAGTTTAATCCATTTACACTGAAAATAATTACTGATAAGGAAGCATTTAGTTCTGCCATTTTGCTGTTTGTTTTCTGTGTCATATCTTTTTATCCCCTCAATTTTTTCATTACTGCCTTATTTTGTGTTTAATTGACTTGTTTGTATTGTGCTGTTTTGATTACTTTCTCATTTCCTTTTCTGTATATTTTTCAATTATTTTCTGTATATTATTTAGTTATTTTGTATATATATATATATGTAATATATATATATATATTCTGTATATATTTTAGCTATTTCTAAGAAATAACCAATTTCTTATAAATTTATAAAAATTTATTTTGAATTAATACCAGCTTAGCTTCAATAGTATACAAAAACTCTGCTCCTGTACAGCTCCATCTCTCCCCGTTTGTGTTGTTTCACAGCTTGCATCTTTATACATTATGTGCCTATTAACATCAATTTATAATTATTGTTTTATGCATTTGTCTGTTAAATTGTATAGAAAAGAAAGAGGAGTTACAAACCGAAAGTACAATACTGGCTTTTGTATTTACCTATGTAGTTACCTTTACCAGTATTCTTTATTTCTTTGTATGGCTTCCTGTTGCTGTCTCATGTCCTTTAATTTCCCCTGATGGACTCTCTTGAGCATTTCTTGTAGCATAGGTCTAATAGTGACAACTTCCTTCAGCTTTTGTTTGTTTAAGGATGTCTTAATTTCTCCTTCAGTTTTGAAGGACAGTTTTTTTGGTTCACAGTTTTTTTTTTTCTTTTAGCACTTTAAATATATCATCCCAGTGCCTTCTGGCCTTTGTGGTTTCTGATGAGAAATTAGCTGTTAATCTTATTGAGGATCCCTTGTATGTGAAACACTTTTGCTACTTTCTTGATTCTTTTTTTTTTTCTGTGTGTGTGTGTGTGTGTGTGTGTGTGTGTGTGTGTGTGTGTGGGGAAGATCAGCCCTGAGCTAACATCTGTTGCCAATCCTCCTCTTTTGCTGAGGAAGATGGGCCCTGAGCTAACATCCATACCCATCTTCCTCTACGTTATATGGGACGCTGCCACAGCATGGCTTGACAAGCAGTGTGTCAGTGTATGCCCGGGATCTGAACCTGTGAACCTCGGGCCGCCGAAGCAGAGTGCATGCACCTAACTGCTTGCGCCACTGGGCCAGCCCCTCTTTTTGGGTTTTGATAGCTTGATTATAATGTGTTTTGGTATGGATGTCTTTGCATTTATCCTTCTTGGAACTTGTTGAACTTCCTGAATGTGTCATTTCTTGTCTTTTTTCAAATTTGAAAAGTTTTAGCCATTATTTCTTCACATTTCTTTTTTCTGCCCTTTTCTTTCTTTTCCTCCTGGGACTTCCTGTTGTGTGTATGTTGGTACACTTGGTGGGCTTCCACATATCTCTTCGTCTCTATTCATTTTTCTTTGTGTTTCTCAGACTGGATAATTTCAGTTGACCTCTCCTCAAGTTCTCTGATCTTTCTTCTGCCGGCCCAAAGTTGTCATTGGAACTCTGTAGTTAATTTTTCATTTCAGTTATTGTACTTTTTAGTTCCAGAATTTCTTTTTGGTTCTTTTTAAAATAATTATGTCTTTATTGATATTTTCTATTTGTTGACACATTGTCCTGGTTTCCATTAGCTCTTTGTCCGTGGTTTCTTTGAGCTCTTTGAGCATATTTAAGATAGTGATTGATAGTCTTTGTCTAGTAAGTCTGATGTCCGTTCTTCCTCACAGACATCATTTCTTCTTTGAATGGGCCAGACTTTCTTTTTTCTCTGCATGCTTCACAATTTCTTTTTGAAAAGTGGACATTTTAGATATTAAAATGTGATAACTCTGGAACAACTCTGGAAATTAGATTCTTCCTCCCTCTCATGGTTTGTTTTTGTTGCTTTTGTTTGTTTAGTGACTTTCCTAAACTATTTTTTTATTTTTGTGAGGAAGATCGGCCCTGAGCTAACATCTGCCAATCCTCCTCTTTTTGCTGAGGAAGACTGGCCCTGGGCTAACATCCATGGCCATCTTCCTCCACTTTATATGGGATGCTGCCACAGCACGGCTTGACAAGTGGTGCGTTGGTGCACACCCGGGATCCGAACCGGCGAACCCCAGGCCACCACAGCAGAGCATGTGCACTTAACCACTTGTGCCACCTGGCTGGCCCCCTAAACTATTTTTGTAATGTTTGGTTTTTTTTGTCATGGGTGGTCCCTGTCTTAGTCTGCTTGGGCCACCATAACAAAATATCATAGAAGGGAATTTATTTTCTCACAGTTCTGAAGGCTGGAAGTCTGAGATCAGGGTGCCAGCATGGTTGGTTTCTGGTGAGAACTCTCTTCCTGACTTGCAGATGGCCACCTTCTCACTTTGTTCTCACATGGCAGAGAGAGAGAGAAAGATCAAGCTCTCTGGTATCTCTTCTCATAAGGGGCAGTAATCCCATCACGAGAGCCCCACGTACATGACCTCATCCAAACCTAATTACCTCTCAAAGGCCCCACCTCCAAGTACCATCACACTGGGGCTTAGGGCTTCAACATGTGGAATTTTACAGGGAGGGGCGACAGAAACATTTAGTACATAACAGTCTCTGAAATCTTTTTTTCTTTTTTGCTGTGGTCTGCTGGTGTTATGAGAGAGATTTCCTTGAACACCTGGAGTAAAAAAGAAAATAAAAAGAAAGAAAAGAGGAAAAAGAAGAGAAGAAAGAAAAGAGGAAAAAGAAGAGAAGAAAGAAAATTCTTTCCCAATCTTTAGAGACTGGCTCTGTGTTGGGGTGTTCTGACCCTTAGGCAAGCTCTTTACAACTCTCTCTTAGCCTTCACTTCTGCTTGTGCTGAGTCTAGAGATGAGCCAGTAGTTTTCTCAGGTCTTCTCTGAGTAGGTGTCCTGCCTTGGACATATGCATGGTTTTCTAAATTCCCAAATTGTTTTTCAATGCCCTAATTGCCCAAAGAAACTCTTTCCAGCTTTTCCTCCAGGTTTTTGGCATGTCTCTTGTTTGCCTCAACTGTAATATTTTGTCTCATGTGGCAGTGGGTTTTTCGTTTGCCTTAAAATGTTTTTGAAGAATGCCCTCTGTATAGCTGCTTTTCTGCCCTTGGAGAGTTCCAACTTGGTGAAGCAAAGGAGAGTGCCTTGAGTCAGTCCTTCACGTATTCTCACACAGGTCACAACAGACAAACACAAATTCTTTGAGAACAAAGTCTACTCTGTTCCCTGTAGAACTTGGGACCAGGGTCCAACTGTTGGAATGTGGGCTAGTGTATTCAAGACTGCCACTGAGCTGAGAGTGGGGAAAAGGAAATAAAAATGCCACAAAGCTTTCCTACTGTTTTTATGTCACCTTTTTGTTGTTTTAGCATTTGCTTGTTTGATGTAAATCTTTGACTATTTTCCAGAGTTCTGACAAATTTGATTGTGACAGTTTTTGCTCAGTTTTTTGGTGTTTCTTTGGAGGGATGGGCTCTTGGAACTTACCTCCTACACCTGTCATTAAGGAAGTGTGTTTTTGCTTGCACTTTCTGATATTTGCTGCTGTTGGGACCATTCTGCATTCCCTGTAGTTTTTCTCTCCACTTCCTCCTGTGCAACTTCTGCCCTATCTTACCTGTTCTTAGCAGCTTTTATTAGTATTTTGGAATCTTTGGCTTATCCCTGTCTTTTCATTTAGCTTAAAATGAAGATTGCATTTTTTAATGTTCTCTCACTTGTTTGCCTTTGTTGTTTTTTTATGGTATCCAGGATTCATATTGTTCCCTTACCCCCTAAAATTCTGTCTTGATGTTTGTAGTCAACCCCTATTTTCACCCAAACTCCTGGTAATCATTTATATGTTTTCTGTTCTTAGAACTTTGCCTTTTCTAGAGTGTCATGTAAATGGAATCACAGTTTGAGTCTGGCTTTCACGTAGCATAATACATTTGAGATTTTTCCACATTGTTTTGTGTTATCAATAATTTGTTCATTTTTGTTGCTGAGTAGTTTTCTACTATATGAATGTACAGTTGAAGGACATTTGGGGTGTCTTATGTTTTCAGTGATTATGAATAAAGCTGTTATAAACATTCATGTATAATTTTCACATGAATGTATTTTCTTTAGATAAGTACCTAGGAGTGGGATTACTGTGTCATAACTTTCTAAGAAACTGCTAACCTGTTTTCCAAAGGCGCTATATCATCTTGCATCCTCACTAGCAATGTATGAGAGTTCCAGTTCTTCTGTATCCTTACCATTACTTGATATTGTCAGTATTTGTATCTCTCTCTCTGTTTTGCATTTCCCTAATGACTAATGATGTTGAGCATTTTTCTTATTCTCGTCTTTGTATCTTCTTTGATGAAGTATCTGTTAAAACCTATTGCTATTTATAATTTATTTAAATTGAGTTTTGAGAATTCTTCTTATATTTTGGTTATTAGTCCTCTATTAGACTTGTTTTGCAGATGTTTTCTCCCAGTCTCTGTCTTGCCTTTTCATTCTGTTAACAGTGTCATTCAAAGAGCTGTAGTTCTTAATTTTAATGAAGTCCATTTTACCAGTTTTTTGGATTGTGTTTTTGCTGTTGTATCTAAAGGTCACAAAGATTTCTTCCTATGTTTTCTTCTAGAACAATGCTAGAAATAGACTGAAAGTGATATATGTAATTTTAATTTTTTTAGTATCCATGTTAAAAATTTAAAAAGAAACAAGTGAAATTAATTTAAATCTTCTGTTTTATTTAAGCCAGTGTATTCAAAATGATCATTTCAACATGTATTCAACAGAAAAATTATTAATGAGATACTTTACATTTTTATTTTTGTGCTAAGTCCTACCCTCGTGTGTATTTAACACAGCACATCTTAACTCAGTTGAGCCACATTTGAGGGGCTGACTAGCCACATGTATCTAGTGGTTACCATATCAGACAGCACAGATCTAGAAGTTTTATACTTTTGGGTTTTACTTTAAGTCTGTTATTTATTTTGAGTTAATTTTTGTATAAGGTGCAAGGTATGGATTGAAGTTCATTTTTTTACATATGGTTGTTCATCAGAAACTTTTAAATAAAAGTTTGTTCTCGGCGATTAGAGATCTAGAGATTATCCTGGGCTCTAAAGGTCAACATTTAAACATACTTTCTTTTATTGCCTTATTTTATTGTCTTTTATTTCAGTGTAATGTAAATTTACTTTGTAATTAACAGTTTTCAAACAATATGTGTAAAATGCTCAGAAGTATTAGGCATTTAGTGTCGTGGCTTTATTTATATAGCTATTCAAACTTCAATTACACATGCTAGTTACCTTTTAAGACTAATTAACCTCCCCGTTCCCAAAATTATATCTAAAATTCTTATTTACTTTGTTTCCAGGCATGTACTGGCATTGAAAACATTGATGAAGCTATTACATTGCTTGAACAAAATAATTGGGACTTAGTGGTAAGTACTTTCTTCTTTTTTCCAGCTTTATTAAGATATAATCGACATATAAGGTGTTCAATGTGATGATTTGATATATGTATATATTGTGAGATGATTACCACAATGTTAGTTAACACATCCATCACCTTGCATTATTACTTTTTGTTTTTGTGGTAAGAACTTTTAAGATTTACTCTCTCAGCAACTTTCAAGTATACAGTACAGTATTGTTAACTATTGTCACCATGCTGTACATTAGATCCCCAGAACTTATTCATCTTATAACTGGAAGTTTGCACCCTTTGACCACCTTCACGCATTCTCCCCTGCCCCTGTCAACCACTAATCTAAACTGCTCTGTTTCTATGAGTTTGGTTTTCTTTTTAGATTTCACATATAAGTGAGATCATACAGTATTTGTCTTTCTCTGTCTGACTTATTTCAAGTACTTTTTTCTTTATTTGACCAGTAATCAAATTTTATGAGTTCTTGAATGTCTTTAACATTCCTTATAGGTTGTTCAGTGTACCATCGCCCATCTGTAACTCTAATCTGAGTAAATAAAATCTAAATATTTTATCTTTGAGATGAAGTTCTTATTTAGTTCAGTGTTAAATTACTAAATTATTATGAATTCTTAGATAATTAAAAAAATTTTTAAAGTTGTTTTCTTATCTTACTGTGTATTAAGGTTCATCTTCCCCTGTAGTATTGTGATGGAGATGCTTAGAAGGAGAGAAAAGTCAGACTTGTTTGAATGTCTGAATAACTCTATTTGGTGTTTCTGCCTCATTTCCTGGGGCCCTTACTGATGATTACTCCTTTCTAAAGCTGTTAAAGAAGTGGCATTCTGCTGTGGTTTTCCTTATGAACTTCTGACATTTTAATGTAGAAGTTGTTTATTTTTTTTCGTGGGGGACAGGGGGGCCTGACTTAAAAGGCAAGGCCCAGCACAGCACTACACATTCACAAAATTGTAATTTATTTACAACTGCAAAGCAGACTGAAAATGAATTGTACAACAGTATTGGAGCAGTATTGGTTGTGTTGGGATGACACAGATGTCCCTCAGTGAAATCCTTTGAAATCCTTAAAAAGCCTAAATTACAATTTCAAAGAAGTGCTAATTTTTGAAAGTCAAAACTTGAGATGTGTATTTACAGAGCTGAGATTAGATATGTAGGTATATTCAGGTTCATACATGGACTTACATAATCAGCTATCATTTATTTATATGCTTTGTGTAGATTTACTACTATTAATTTTTTTACTCATATTATAAAAAGCCTTTATTTTCAGTTTGTAAAAGTAATGTTCATTGTATGAAATGAGAAGATATAGAAATTTACAAAGAAGAAAGTAATAATCACCTTTAATCTCATCACTTAGAGATAGTAATTGTTTAACATTTTTGAGTGTATTATTCCAGGATATTTTCTCTTATGTGATTAACTTCTTTTCATACAAATGAGATTGTTCTATTGCTACCATTTTGTAATCTACATTTTTCACTTAATCTATTATGAATATCTTTCTATCCAAGCAAATGTAACTGTTCATTGTTCTTTTTAATGTTTGTTTAATGTTTGCGTGATATTTCATGGTGTGGTTGTAGCATAATAATTTTACCCATCAGTCTTATGCTTTTAGACTTTTAGGATTTTTGCAATATTTCCTATTATACACATTACTGTAGAGAATATTCTGGTACGTATATTCTTGCATACTTAACCTATTATTTTCCTAGATGATATTGAATAAATTCAATTCATAATTGGATTTCTGGGTCAAATTATATACATATTTTTAGGTTTTTGGATACTTGTAGTTAAATTGCCTTACAGGATGGTGACACTAATTTAGATTTTTACCAACTATGTACATTTTGAGATTGCCTATTTTATTAAGCCAGTGCTTCCTTTTTTTTTATGTTCTAGTACTTGTCAAAATTTACAGATATTTGTATGGCCTGACTCCAAATCCAGGCTTTTACCACTGTGCTATACTCTTAACAAAGCATGGTATAGGTGACATGTCCATGATTTCTATGTGTGGGTGGGTGGGGGAAGGAGCAGCAACTTATTTGTAATGATGTCCCCAGGTTTCTTGTCTTGAAGCTTCTTTTGTAATAGCATGTGCATCGCTTTATTTAGTTTGTGTATTTTTAGGGTATCTTTTGGAGAGGCTGATGTAGATTATTGGTTGAGGTTAAAAATCCCACCAAGCCATTGCATGGTACTGATGAGAGGGGTATGAGGTGGAAGTAAAGGGAGGTTGTGGGCTGGGAGTAATTGACTATAAGTCTCTGATGTGAGAATTACCATTTGAAGGGGTGGATGTAAGTTCTTTCCTTATTTGCATCCTATTGGTCCATGTTCATTAGTTTTGAAGATTAAAACATCTGTTGGTTGTGGATATTTTCTCAATCCAATCTATCTAGAGTATTGCAAAGGGAGAATTTTCCCAGATAGTATTAAATAATTGAATGGTACAGGTGTTCTCTAACTATTTGTGTGTTATTTTTTTGGGAAAATATTATAATAGCACTTGGGTTAAAAACAGTGATGTTATATTTCTGCAGAAATGTAATCTCATACTGTATTGGGCCTAAGCAAAAGCATCAGGCTATCTTTCACAACCTTAAACTTGGGCTTTCTTTTGAAATATATGTGCTAGCTGGCTTTCCTCTGCAAATAATCCACTTTTAT
Source organism: Ceratotherium simum simum (assembly GCF_057802395.1). NCBI lineage: Eukaryota > Metazoa > Chordata > Mammalia > Perissodactyla > Rhinocerotidae > Ceratotherium > Ceratotherium simum. The sequence continues at coordinate 8,205,683 of NC_141921.1, forward strand.
CACAGTAAAGGTTTGCTCTGTTATGTAACTCTTGCCCTATAAATTTTCTCATTTCTCCTGTTTTTATACAGCACTCACTTTACGTTGTGGTTTTTTAAAAATGAAGTTTATATATTTTGAATAATCCAAACTTTTCATTAGGATCATGGAACTTTTTATATGGTGTTTTCTATATTTTGCCTGTGCATTATATTTTGTGTTTCTAAATTATGATTATCACTGCTCTGTTTGATGGGCCTTGTGGAACAGTTTGCATAATTTGAATCTTTAACCTAGGACATGCCTGTATTTTAAATTTCCTGCACATATCTGCCCTCTCCTTCAGTGTTTGTGGACATTTTGCTAGAGAAGTATAAAGGAATGTGACTTAGCCACTACAATCTGGAATTGTGATGAATATAAGAAAATCCAATAAAAAAACCTCATTCTGTCAGTACTGAGTGCTTACAGTATATCCAGATTTATGCTAGATACAGTGGGAGCTTAAAAAAAACGTAATAATGTATGGTGTCTGACTTTGAGAAGTATACTGAAAAATTGATAAGACACATGGTCTTTTATACATGTATGTTATACTCAGAAATGAGAATAACTTCCTGAAAAATGATTGCAAGTATTTTATCTATTTTATAGATTTAGGCACATAAATAAAAAGTATTCTATATGAAAATATAACCCAGTCCCAGGAATTTTACCCATTAGTCACTTTGCTTGATCTGCACATTATTTTCATTATATAGCTATCCACAAAACAGTGCTTCTACACCCTATGTTTTAAGTACCCCAGAGTTGATTCTTCTTATTTTGGGACAACTGCATATTGGGTTATATATGCTAAAATTCTGAAAACAAAGTAACATGAACTTGAAGAGTATTGAGAAGCATCTCAAGCTACTGTTTTACTTGACACGAAGCCTGTAGTATTCTCCCTGCCTCCATCTACCTCAGACTTTCATTTTTCACATTGTTTTGCACTTAGAGTTAAGGGAAGATTAATGTCATTATAGTTGATTCATTCCTTGCGGATGAGTATTTTCTATTTATATCTACAAAGGTGAATAAGTAAGGAAGAATTGTTGGCAATGAATTAGAATCTTTTACCAAAGGATTGGCTTCTTACGTGGAAGCATGCTATGTGATCACTATAAATTGTAATCCGGGCTCCAGAATTGACCCACTGCTCATTTTCTGTTTTCAGTATAGAAGAATTTGGGCCAGTGGAGAATAGAAATCTATATCGTTTGTTTTAATTTTGAGTAATCAAAATGTGAGACAGCTAACTATAGTGGTAAACCCATTGCATTAATCTTGAATCAGGAGCCTGCCCTGGCTTTTCAAACCTCTTGTCATTATTATATTGGGTATGGCCTAGGACAAGTTACTTCTCTCTGAACTTCTGAACTTCTTCATATTAAATAAAGGGCTTGGACTAGATCATACTCAAGATTCTTTGATACATGAAATATTTATGAGGAATCTATGTCCTAATTTCTGTCAAGATTCTATAAAAAGCAGTCAATTATGAATAGTAGTATAACAAACATTTTAATAGAACTTTATAAGTTTGCAACACTTGTGCACATACCATTTTGTTTAATCCTCTTAACAACTTTATGATGTAGATAATGACAGGACAAGATGCTATACCAGTTGTTGTACAGAAGGTCTGTATTTATGAAACTCCTTCAATAAATTAAAATTTACAGTAAGCTCTAGGAGATCCAGGGAAAGATATTTGACATACTTGATAACCCAATGCTAAGTGAAATAAAGTAAAAGTAAACATTAACCTAGCCATACTACATTTTAAGTACTCTATGCTCTTAGGAAATGATTTTTGAACTTTGCACTCCATTTCTGCTCTAGTTTGCTGCCTGTGCTGACATAGCTATTTTGTTGAAGAAAGACTCTATTCAGAGTGCTTGTATTTATCTTTAGCTACATGTTTCAACTTAAGGCAAAAATGATATAAATCAGCCTATTTCTGGATCATTACTGAATTTCTAGTCTTCGGAGATAATTTTGCATTAATAGAAGCGTGCAATAAAGTCATAAACGCTGAAAAGTCAAACGCAAGGAAAATTATCATGCACATAATGTCTCATTTTAAGATTCATTGAGGTGTTTTGAGACATTTCCATTCCACCAATTTTCACTTTTGAAGAAATATATCTTAACGATTATCCTAAAATTCCTTAGAATACTGTCTTCTAATACCTACTCAGGATGTGGCTATAGAGTTCCTCGAGTGTGCACTGCTTCTCTACTTTATACAGTGTTATGAACACCTGCAGTTCTATGAATGAGCTAGTCTAACCAGTGACATAATGAGTCTCTGTTGTCGTCACAAAGCAGCCAGGCATTGAGCGCTCCCCCTCAGCAATGGCCATTAGACACTGGCTTATGTTTGCACAGATCCTTGCTATGACAGAAGAGAAGTTGCTGTGAAGGGGAATGTACCATCATATCAATTTCTCCTTCTTTGCTATAGCCTTCTTTGTTTCCCTTGTTTTTAAGGGACTAGAAGCCCATTATTTACAGAATTTTTCAATTTCTCAGTTTGTAATTTGACCACCATCCCACTCCTACTGTCTCTTCTTTTGTTGAGGGTCTGCTTTGTGCTAGGTATCATGTCAAGTGATTTACCTACATTATTTCATTTACTCTTCATAGCAGTCTCAAAAGGTGGATAGGAAGATATTATCTTTATTTTGTAGATGAGAAACTGAGGCCCAACAAAGTTAAGGAAACTGTCCATGCTTACACAGCTAATAAAGGGTAAAACTGATTTTGGACCCAGGTCTGTCAGTCCATAAACATTTTCATAGCTTTAAAATCATGGTTTAAGGTTATTACATTTTCTGTACCCAGTGTTATTCTTTTATGAACTCCTATAGTTTTCTTTCTGCTGCTCACAACTAATTTCACGTTGTCAAGTGAAAGACTTTATGCTATAGTTACATAGTGGTACTTTACTCTAAATATGTTTATACTTTGTTTTCAAATAGATTCTAAGATTCTAGAGGAAAAGAATTGTGTTTCTTATTAATCTTGTCTTGGCACATGGTAGTTGCTTAATAAATGCTTATTTGACTGATCGATTTTATCATTAGCACACATTTTTAAGTCTATTTTTCATTTCTATCATTTGGATATTTGAAAAGTCTTTGCTGTTAAGACTTCTGACTCTTACTGCTGTTACTCTTCCTTATCTGGCAAACATCAGGTTTGAGGAAAGAGGAAGAATAACCCAGATACCCAAGGAAAAGGATTGGGCTGATTTCATTATCTCACTAGTAAAATTTACATGGTCTCTATCTGTTGTAGCTTTTTGAGAAATATTTTTCACAAATAAGTTCTTTCCTTTGCAATTTTTTCCCAAGCATCTCATAAAAATCTTTATCCCCCCTTCTGTTTATGCTGGTTGTACCATACTAACGTAAAGAAAGCACATCATATAACCCAACCTATTTGAAAATTTTGATCAATTCTGCCTCAGGAGAAAACTTAGTGCGATAAAAGACTACTGCTACTTACAGTGTAATTAAATGGGTATGCAAGAATTGGTTTTTACCTTTCAAAGGAAAACTTAAGTTTGTACAGACACGAAATTCCAGTTTACTAAACTCACGGTGGTTCACATATCAAATCAAAACTGTCTGAGGTCCACATTTTTCCCCTTGAGTTGCAGCTTGAGGTATTTCTTCACTGGATTTTGCTCCATATGTTGTATTTTCCTTTAAATATAATCTAGTTCTAGAATTACTTTATTGCATGAACCAAACATCTCTTTTACAAAATCTCAGGAAGATCCGCCCTGAGCTAACATCTGTTGCCATTGTTAGGATATCACTAAATTTTCAATTAATGTACTTTTTTTTTGGTTCAAGATACAATCTAAGATCCACAATGCATTTAGTTTTCATGTATCCATAGCCTCCTCCAATCTGTGATGGTAGATAAAAGTTGAGAGGCTTTAGGACCTAGTAAAAATGCGGTGTGTTAATCACCTAGCAGGAAAAGATGTGCCCATTGTTAAATGAAATTTGGAAATGTGGCTAATATTTATTGCCTTCTGATTTCTAGTATAGTTTATCTAACCTATGTTTCAGAGCACAAAATACTTAAATGAAATAGTAAGGAGTCATCTCACTGCTGTGAAACTAAGCTAAAGGCTTTATGCTAATTCTGAAAGAAGTAGTATTTGCTACTTATGACTTGAACATTTAAAAGAAAATAAAAATTTAAATGGTTTTGTTTTTAAAATTGTTCAGTTCAATCAGATGCAGTTTGATCTTGATATTTTATAAAGCTTGCTAACCTATAAGTTAGCTTGATTTTAAAAATGAAGTTATTTTCAACAAGTTGCTTTGCTATGATATTTAACTAATGTATTTCTATTACTGAAAGTGGTTTAAACAAAGTATCATTGCAGCCGAGTCAGTGGTTTAGCACACCTGTAAATGTGATGACTTGCAGTTCCTCCTGCTGGTTTCAAAGATCATCTGACATAAATCAGTGTGTGCTTGGAAAAGAAAATAATATGGCAGTTAAAATATCTGTTTTTATAATTCTTTATATTTATACTGACAGTTTTTTAAAAATTTGCTACTTAATGGTAACATAATTTCTTAGAAAGTTTAGTTATACCTCTGTCTTTATTTAAGTAAAATGGTAATTAAAATGTTCACATACAAAAATTTGTATTTCCTATTTATATCTCCCCAGGTTCTCATTTTCTTCATTCTCTTTTATTTATTTTTTTATTAAAAAATTTTTTTGGAGGTGAGAATGCTTAAGATCTACTCTCAGCAACTTCATTCTCTTTTAATCTTATTTTTGGATTTTGTTGTGTGGTTTGTTTAATTTGATGTTTTAGTAATTTTTTATATTTTTGGTGTACTCATCTAATACTTCTTTCTCTCTTGTGCATGGATTTCTCTCAAACACACGCTTGTTCTGTGTCTTAAAAAAAAAAAATCATAGCCAAGCTTAAAGTTTCTCTACATGGTAAATAGTTCTATAGTTCTTGAGATACCAAGGTACTCTAAGATTAACTATGCTTTGTCTGCATCCATTTTAGTTACAGGAAACTGAACATTGGAGTTGTTCTTTGAATGCCTCTGTTATAGAATTTGGGACATCTTCTTTAGCTTAATGTTGAAGGCCCTCTACCTGTTAACCCTGCCTTTTCATTATGAATGAGCCTCCATAACTCTGGAGCCTGTATGACTTCATACCGCCAAATTAGCCTATAATCTCAAACATAGTATATGTATTCCTACCACTGAGCTTTTTGCTTTATAGGAGTCCCATGGATTTCCTCCCCTCTTCGTTGTTTACCAGTCAGATTTTATCCTTTTTTTTAAGGCTCACCTGAAGTCTAGTCCCTTCCAATCCCTAACAGCCTCCTCTCTCCTGTCTCTGAAGCTTTGAATCCCTTATTGTGGTACTACTCTTTTAACATTTAGCTTTTGCTACATTGTTCCTCTTCCCTTCACCCCAATGCATGGGCCATGCATACACATACTCACATATATACATTTAAAGAGAATGTGTAATAAGTGTTGAAAGAATTAAAATGACTTCCAGCTAGGGTGCGTAAGGAAGGGCTTTATGGAGAAGCATACGCTTTGATTCATAGATATAGCTGGGAATATGCATTACATGGTACTTTTAATAAATCCATGGCTAGCAACTGTGTAGATGTCTTTGAAGATATTTGAGTAGTCCTAATGTATTGCCACATTATTACCAACATGTTGGCATTTTGACCTTTTTTTTTTTTTTTAAACCAGGAAGTTTATTATCTTTTTCTTAATGTCAAAATTGAGGTATAGTTCTAGAGGTCAGTAGTCTTTATAGTCAGAGGTCTGTATTTTAGGGACATGGCAAGTCTAATAGCACCCTCACAAATTCTAGGGTTAAATTTTGGGATTGTTTTTCTTAGTAATTGATTTAATGCAGAGAGGCTGACTACTTTTAAAATGTATAATGACTGATAACAGCATGTTTGAAACATGAGCATATCTAAAAATGTTAAGGAATTACAAAAGAGTTGCAGAATAGTGCAGAGTTCTTGATACGCTTCATCAAATTTCTCCTGTTAACATCTTACATAACCACAATACAATTGATAGCAATTGGTACAGTACTATTGGTAATTTTGGTACAATATTACTACATACTATGTGCTGTTGGTACAATACTATAAACTACAGACCTTACTACTAATATCACTAAATTTTCAAGTAATGTACTTTTTTTTGGTTCAGGCTCCAATCTAAGATCCACAATGCATTTAGTTTTCATGTATCCATAGCCTCCTCCAATCTGTGATAATTCCTCAGTTCTTTGTTTCATGACCATGACACTTTTGGAGAGTACTCATCAGGTATTTGTAGCATATTTCTGAGTTTGGATTTGTCTGGTATTTTCTCATGATAGCCTGAGCTTATGCGTTGTTGGCAAGAATACCACAGATGTGATTTTGTGCCTTTCTCAGTGTAACAGGAGGTGCATGATGTCAATATGTCTTATTACGGGTGAGGTTAACTTGTGACACCTGGTTTAAGGTGATGTCTCTCAGGTTTCTCCACTTTAAAGTTACTATGTTTCCCTTTGTAGTTAGTAAATATTGTAAGGGAAGATATGTTGAGACTATACAAATATCCTGTTTCTCATTAAACTTTTGCCCACTGATTTTATCTCCTCTTTGGATTTGTCATTGTACCTCTTATAAAATTATTATTATTTTTTTAAAGAAGTTTTTTTTTGCTGAGGAAGATTTGCCCTGAGCTAACATCTGTTGCTAATCTTCCTCTATTTTGCTGAGGAAGATTTGCCTTGAGCTAACATCTGTTGCCAGTCTTCCTGTATTTTGTATGTGAGCTGCTGCCAAGGCATGGCCTCTGATGAGTGGTATAGGTCCACACCCGGGAACTGAACCCAGGCTGCTGGAGTGGGGTGTGTGAAACTTAATCACTAGGCCACCAGGGCTGGCCCATAAAATTATTTTTTAGTAGTTCTAGGTTTTACAATATAATCTTTAGACAGTCAGAATCTACATTTAAATAATAATATGCTGCTTCATGCGCAACATGCTGGCCCTGTAGCATTGTATTTCCAATTCTTCTCACCCATTTTTTGTATTGTTGTTATGTATTTTAGTTTTGCATATGGTATAAACACAATATGTTGCTACTATTTTTTCTTCAGGTAGTCAGTTATCCTTTAGACTAGTAAAATATAAGGAGAAAATTATTTTATTTTACTTTCATTTGTTTCATTTCTTTATGTATATTTAAGTTTTTGTCTGGTGACATATTCCTTCTGCCTGAGCTACTTCTTGTAATATTTCTTATAGAGTAGATTTACTGGCAGTAAATTCTCAGTTTTTGGTTTGTCTGAAGAAGTTTTTATTTCTTCTTCATTTTTGAAAGGTACTTTCAGTGGGTCTGGAATTCTGTTTTTCCCCTCCTGCACTTTAAAGATGTCACACTGTCTTCTAGCTTGCATGGTTTCTGGAGAGAAGTCTATTGCTATTATTATATTTTCTCCTCTGTGTGTAATGTCTTTTTCCTCCCCTTGGCTACCTTCAAGATTTTTCTCTTTGTGTTTATTTTTCAGCAGTCTGACTATGATCTGCCTAAGGGTGTGTGTGTGTATGTGTGTGTGTGTGTGTAGCATTTGTAGCCCTGCTTGGTGTTCTTGGATCTGTGGTTTTGAAGATTTTTCTTTTTTTACTGATACTAAGTTCATATAACATACAGTTAACTATTTTAAAGTGTACAGTTCAGAGGTATTTAGTGTATTCACAATGTTGTGCAACCACCAGCTCTCTTTAGTTGATTTTGAAAATTCTTGGTTGTTATTTTTTTTCTGCTCTTTTCTCCTGTGTTTCTGGCTATGCATATATTAAATAGTTTGATTTTGTCATTCAGTTCTTGGATGCTCTTTGTTCTCTTTTTACCCCATCTTTTTTTTTCTATGTGTTTGTTTGAGTAATTTCTATAGACTATCTTCAGGTTCCCTGATTCTTTCCTTGACTGTGACAGTTCTGTTGATAAGCCTGTTGAAGACATTCTTCATCTCTGTTTTTTATTTCTAGCATAGTTACCATGTCTCTGCTAAAATTACCCACGTTGTCTTATATATAGGGCCTTTAACATATTAATCATAGTCATTTAAAATTCCCTGTCTAGGCTGGCCTGGTGCCGTAGTGGTTAAGTTCGTACTCTGCTTCGGCAGCCCAGGCTTCGCTGGTTCAGATCCTGGGCACGGACCAATGCACTGCTCATCAAGCCATGCTGAGGCGGTGTGCACACAGAGCAGCTAGAAGGATGTACAACTATAGTATACAACTATCTACTGGGGCTTTGGGGAGCAAAAGGGGAAAAAGGAGGAAGATTGGCAACAGATGTTAGCTCAGGGCCAATCTTCCTCAAAAAAATATTAAAAACAAATAAATTCCCTGTCAGTTTTTTTTTTTTTTTTAAGATTTTATTTATTCAGTTTTTTCCCCCCAAAGCCCCAGTAGATAGCTGTATGTCATAGGTTCACATCCTTCTAGTTGCTGCATGTGGGACCCGGCCTCGCGCTGGACGGAGAAGTGGTGCCTCGGGGCGCTCCCGGGATCCGAACCCGGGCCGCCAGCATCAGAGCGCGCACACCCAACCGCCAAGCCACGGAGCCGGCCCTTCCCTGTCAGTTTTAACGTCTGTATCCTACTGGAATCTGTTTCTTTTTTTTTTTATTTTATTTTATTTTATTTTATTTATTTTATTTTTCCCCCCAAAGCCCCAGTGGATAGTTGTGTGTCGTAGCTGCACATCCTTCTAGTTGCTGTATGTGGGACTCGGCCTCAGGATGAACGGAGAAGTGGTGCCTCGATGCGCACCCGGGATCCGAACCCGGGCCACCAGCATCGCAGCGTGCGCACTTAACCACCAAGCCACAGGGCCAGCCCTGGAATCTGTTTCTGATGATTGCTTGTCACTTGCAAATGTGCTTTTTCTGGACTTTTGGTATGCTTTGCAATTTTTTGTTGAAAACTGGGTATTTTATGTAGGATAGTAGAGACTAAGATAAATGATTTTTATGTCTGGAAATGGAAGACTTTAGTGCAAGTGTTTGAGTTGATCTAATTTTGAGTAGGGTTGGGTTTGAGATTTTTTTTCCTATGGCTTTGCTTACTACACCAAAACCTTTAAATTCCTCTTTGATACCTTGTGTTTAGGGTGTTGACTGGTTGGCTAGAGATTTTTTTTGATACTCACTTCACCTTCAGCTTTTGATTTTCCCTTTGTGCTTCAGAGATGGTGTGTCTCCTGCAAGTTACCTGTTACTCTGCTAACTAGCCTGGCCATGGGGACTGGAGGGCAGTCTGTTTTTCTGATAATAGTTAAGTCTTCTGCAGGCATTGAGTCCCTGGGTCTTGGGTTTGTGACCTTCTCAAAGCTACTGTCTCTCTCCAGTTATAATTCTGAGCCTAGTATGGTTTCCTGCCCCTCTTCCTGAGGTAGAGGATTTTTCTCACTCTTCTCTTCATCTGGTTCCCATGGATATCACCAGTGCCCTCAGGTGACAATGTTTGTTCTTCTCCTCTCAGATTAAGGCTTTTGTTTTGTGAGGGAGATGGAAGGGTCCTGGCAGAGTTCTGTGCCCCCCTCACAGTGTGTGCTCCTCCTCTCCCTTTGTTCTGCATCTTGGGAGAGACTTTCTGAGGACTCTGCTGATTATTTTTCTGTGAGCACTTGGTGGTGTTCATGGAAAAAAAGCCTGCAAGAACTTGCAGACACCCTATATTTGCCTTAACTCTTTCTCACCAGTGCACTGTTAGTCTCCACCAATTTGTCAATCACCCTAGTGTAACTCTTACCTAGTAAGCTAGTGCTCACATCTTGTCTCTCTCTGCATGCACCTGTCTTAGATTTTGGGCCCGTTATTTGCCCTGTGACCTTGTCATTTCACTGAGTTCCAGAAAAGTCATAAACTTGTGCTTTCTCTCTCTCCATAATAAGGTTGGAAGCAATACTCTTTCCAATTCTCTAATGATCCATTGTCATTATTTTGAAAAACCACTGTGATTTCAGTTTGTATTTCTTCTTTCCCCAATAAATGTTTAGTAGATGGTTTTAAAATTTCCAGATGCAAGATCCTATTTTCTTGTTTTTGTTAGTAACTTCTAGTTCCATTGTGTTGCATTTAGAGAGTACTGTTTATAACATTTCTACTTTGTGGAAATTATGTTTCTTTGTGACCTAACATATGATTCATTTTTGTGTATGTGTCATTGTCTTTTGAGAGGTGTGTTCCCTATTATCAGAATGTAAAGTTTAATATATATCCAAGATCTTCTACCTCTTTTCTTATTTTTGTTTGATCAGGTTGATCAAGTTTTGTCCACTTGATCTGTCTTGTATTGAGAGTGGTGTATTTAGTCTGCTCTTAGTGTATTTCAGTGTCTTTTTAAATCTCCTGTAGATTTTCCTTCATGAAGTTGGTTACTTTGTTATTTCATGCATACATATCCCAAAGCATAATATCTTCATTGTGAATTGTGGGTTTTAAGCATTAAAAAGTGACCTTTGTCACATTTAATGCTTTAGACTTGGACTAATATCAGATGGCTACCTCTGCTCTCTTTTTTTTTGTTTCCATTAGCCTGATATTTTTATTTTATTTTTAGTCATTTTGAATTACTTTGTCTTAGGTATATCTCTTGTATACAGCAGATAGTTGAGTCTTGTTTCATGAGCTGAATTGAAAAGTTTTTTCTTTTAATAGTTTAGTCCATTCATATTCACTAATATGATTGATGTGTTTGGTCTCAATGCTGTCATATTTTTAAATTATGCATGCTTTGCTGTATTTGCTGTGCTTTCTATGAGATATATTTTCTTTGCTTTTTTTATAGGTTTATTTTATTTATAAAATATATAGTATGGTTTTATTTATAAAATAAATAGTATTATTTTATTTAGTATTTTACTTTTAGTTATTGTAGTTATTATTTATAGCTGTTGCTTTCATTTATAGGTTATATTTTTTGTTCTTGTGGTTACTTTTATACTTAAACTTTTTTTAATGTTCTTAGTCTCATGTTTTCTTTTTAAGTGTTTTATTATGTGATTTATCAATTTTTAAGTATTCTTTAGTCCTACCTTTTGCCTATATAACAATCAGTGTGCTTATTCTATTTTCCTTTTTCCCTCTTCCTTCTTCCATTTAAAAAATTGTATTACTTATACTTTTTCAGAACATTTAAATTTGTCCATTAGTCTTTCACCCTGCATCTCATCTTTGTTTTAGTGGTGTATATTTATATATTTGTAAAATATTAATCATCAGTCCTTTTACTAAAGTTTTCTTAGTCATCAGTTGATTGGATGAAGCTTTCTCTAGTAGATTTCTCAAGAAGGGCTGATTAGTGCAGAATTCCCTAAGTTCTTGTATGTTGAAAACTATTTTTCTATCACCCTGATATTTGAAGGACAACTTGGTTGCATATAAAATCTTTGGCTCATACTTTCTTCGATTGCATTTTTAAAAAATGACTGCTTCATTATTGCCTTGGTTTATATATTAGTTCGGAAATGCTGATGCCAGTCTTATTCTTTTGCTTTTGTAAGTTATTGATCTTTGCCTGGAGGCCTTGAGGATTTTATCTTTATATTTGAAGTTTAGTAATTTTAGTAGAATATGTCTCAGAGTTGGTCATTCTAGATTAATTTTCCTCAGGCATTGAGTGAGCTATTCAGTGTATAGATTCATGTCTTTTTGTATTTCTGGAAAGCTTTCTTAGGTTATAATTTTAAATTTTAGTTCTGTTCCATTGCTTTGTATTTTTTTCAGAGACTTGCCAATATAAATATAATTAATTTGTCTCTTTTCCACTTGCACTGCTTTCTCTCTGATCCTTTTTATTTTTTTCATTATGTTATTTTCATTCTCTTGGTTGTTTTTCTGCCTTTCCTCAATGCCCTGCATTTAATTTTGTTGGCATCCGTTTTCCCTTGGACACCTTGTGATTTATTCTTCATTTCTGAGAGAATTTTGTCTTTTTCTTTTTTTTCCCGAGTACCATCAACTTTTTTTCATTTATCCCTGCCTTTTAAAATTTTTATTGTTCATAGTTTTTGAATTTTCTGATTCAAGGTGGTTTTTCATATCCTCAAATGCTTATTTAAATATATTTAAATATACTGGAGTATTGATTTACAGTTTCTTCCTGCTTCATGGTTGTTTTTTGGGAGGGAATTTTCCTCGTAGATATAGATAAAATTTCATTTCCAGATTTTTTGCAATAGGTCTTATATATATTTGTTGAACGTATACATATATTCATTTTTATGAAAATAGTATGAAATAGTATGAAAATAGTGATTTACAAGATTTTTATTTAATGGCGCCCTCTTCTGTCAGTTTAGCAAAAAAAGTTCAGATACTTTAGCCAGTTTTTTGGTTGGTTTATTTTGGTCTGTGTTGGGGGGATAGAGGGGTGGTGAGAAGTAATGAGTGCTTTGATCTTATGGTTCTCTTTTGTCTTATAAGACCATAAATTTTCCCATTTTGATTCTTTTCCCCTTTACCACTTGTTTGCCAAAGAGAGCTTCTCACTTTCATTTTGCTTTTTTGCTTTTTATAGAAGCTATGTGTTTCTTAAAGTGCCCCTTTAAGTCATCCCTGCCGCTTTAAATTGTGCCTTTTTTGAAGTCCCTTTCCTGTAATCTTTGCTGTGATCTGTTCATACACTTTTTAGTGTTCTTAGGCTCTCAGTCAGTAGTTTTAATCTCCTTCTCTAGCTTCCCTCTCTTTCTGTCTTCCCTTCAGTTTTTCTGAGTCTGTCTTTGTGGGGTAGGAATGGGACTAGGAACATGAGAAATCGTGTACTGGGATTTGATAATTTTTCTCTTTTTATTCATAGTTGTTTTAAAGTTTCAATATTCTCTTTCTGCAAGTCATGATGAGGGCATGATTTTCGTTTAGCTTTATTTTCCCCTTGTTGTTTAGTATTGTTTTGGATGGATAACAGTCTAGATTCAATCAGGACATAGAAAACCACGCAGTAGTTTAAACAGGTAAAGTTTAATATAATGAATTATTAACTATGATAAACAAGTAAGTAGAAAATATGATTAAACTCTGTATTGTACCCTAGGGCTGAGGGAGGGTAGGCCAGGAAGGACAAACTTAGAAGGGATTCAGACCTTGTTGGAGAAGTAGTTCAGCCCACTGAATAGAAGAGAAGTTCACTGTTTGGCCAGGCCAGAACTGGTTTGGAGTCACGGGGCAAGTAATTGGCACCCTCTGGTGTGCAGTTCGGGGAGCAAATCAGCAGTCAGTAGTGTGGGTGTGGAGTGGGCTTGCATGGAGTTGGAGATCCTTTGGGCACAGGCTGCATGTGGAGGGTGGGGGACTTGCAGAAGGAGCAGCAGTGTGGTGTGAACCCTCTGGCCATAGGCAAGCTGTGCACCCGGGCTTGCAGAGGGAATCGGTACTGGTGGGTGGGCAGGAAACCTTTGGATCCTGGTTTTCGTGTTGATAGGGTCTTGGAAAGATTTATTACTAGGCTAAGAGTGCAGAGTTGCAGAGGGACCATGTTCTGGGCCCACAATTGGGGCAGAGCTCTGTTGAGTGTCCTCACTCCCACACTGCTGTCTCCTATGCTGCAGCCAGAATTTGCAGGAGAGCCTTTTCCCTCTGCAGTGTCCTTCCACTGCCCTCTACTGAGAAAACTTAACATGGTGTTCACTTTAAAATAGTGATGTTTAAAGGAATTCTTTTTTTTTTTTTTAATCACAGAACATAATTGAAATATGTATTCAGACCTGAGAGTCAATAAATTGATAAATGACACAGATGGAAATATTGGATGACAGATAGTTAGGCAGCCTCTGTTGACTTCAGTTACCTGGAAGTCCCACCAAATTTTATATATCTGTACCTTTTTTCTTATTAAACCTTTCATTTGGAATGCCATCTCTTAGCACTTCAAACCTTTTCTTCCTCCTAGCCTGTCAAACATTTATCCTGCCTCAGGCACCCTCTGTTATAATCTTAACCTTAACCTTTTCATTACCAATCACAGCCACCTCTTTCATAAGATTAATTTTAAGCATCCCTCTTTCCCACCCCCATCTCATACCCTTTAATAACCTGACTTGGAAAATCCTTCAAGCACACTAGGATTCATAATTCATTGAGCCTGCCACCTTTACACTGTCTTTCAGATCCCATGTGTCCACTTTTCCTGACTAGATTTTTTTGGTTCCATCATTATATTGACACTGCTGTAGGGCCAAAACTTGAAGTCCAGGTCTTCTGACTCTAGAGTCTATACTAGCGATGGCAAACAGTTTTACCACGCAAGCCAACTCTCTTCAATTTTTTTTTTCACTGTGTGTGAAGGCAGTTGATAGTGTCTGCCTCAGGAGGTGTATTAAGGTTTATGGGATCATGTCCAGAAGCAGGAAAAAGTGACATAATTGCTTCCACCATGGACATATGTTTCTTTTTGTAACCACATTTGTTTCAAAGTGTCTTAAAAGTCAGATGTTGTCACTAGGATGTTCAAGTAGCAAATTTAGGTTTTGGTTTTAGACAAAGCTAATTGACATTGGTAACGTCTCTATTCTCACCACCTGCCTTGATGTTCTGTAAAGCTAATATGTAATTCCAAAATGAGTTTATCTCCTTTGCTTATTAATTAATTAATTCAGATATTACGTTGAGTCACTACTATGTGCCAGCACTTTTCTAGGCACTGGGAAATATAGCAGTGACCAAGACAAACAAGTTTCGTGCTCTTATTGGAACTTACAGTCTTAGGTGGGTGGGAGCTAGCTTATCTGCAAGTTATTTTACAAATGTATAATGTAATTTTAGAATATGATAAATACCATGAAGAAAACCAAACAGGACTGTAGAGATAGAGAGAGGGTTATTTATGTTGTGGATTCAGGTAATGTTATTTTATGGGGTAGCATTTTAGATGACACCTGGGAATGAGGAGCCAGCCATGTAAAGATCTGGGGAAAAAGCATTGTAGAGACAGAGGGAAGAGCAAATGCAAAGGCCCTGAGGTGAGAGCCAATGTGTGTTTGAGGAAGAGATAGAAGTCTGATGTGGCTAGAGTATAGTGAGCAAAGGAGAGAGGATGCTAAGAGAAGTCAGAACAAGAGATTGGGGCCTGATTTTATAGGACTCTGTAGATGAGAATTTTGTGTGTATCAAGAACATTTCAATTTGATAACTCATAGTCCAAAAATGATTTTTCTCATTAATGCATGAAACATTTAAATATATGCTTAAGAATGATATAAAATTTTATTGGTTTGGATTACAAAGAAGTATTCTCTTAGAAGACCTCAAATGGCAAGCTATATAATACCTGTCAGTGAAGAAACAATGGAAGAACTCGTTATTGTTCTGAAGCAGTCATTACCCAGACTTTCAGTTCTTTTTGTACCTACTTGTCTTTGACCATTTGGATTGCATTGATCTAGGAACTCAAAATCTAGAGCTTTACATCAGAGTGAGAGTATTGGTTCTGATCACTCAGTGTGAAATGGTTAAGTACTCTTATTGAGTATAATAAGCCTCAGTGCAGTTAGTCAGTGTATCTGGACCCAGCACTCCTATTTAGGGTGACAGGACTCAATATACTTAGACAAAGTATAACAGGATCTTAGATTCTTGGTCAGTAAGTGCAATGAAGTTCAGACTTCCAAGTGAGTTAGAAAGTATAATGAGGCCCTTGCATTCCTAGTCAGTCAGGAAATGTAACAGAGTCCAAATCTCTTACTTAGTCTGGAAATGTAATGATCCAGCATTCCTAGTTAGTCAGGAAGTATAATAGTCCAGCACTTAGCCAGATATTGCTTAGCAACTGGTATGAAGGTTTGATGGAAAGGAAACAGAAACTAATAGTCCAAGTGAAGTTTTTGGAATTATTCATTTATTCAAGCCATGCTTTTGATTGATCTCAAAATTTATGCCTCATATCTGGGTTTTTCTTTTTACCTTAATAACTTCTTCAAAAAAATCTTTTACTATCTGGCTTTTCATTGTCTCCAGGTATTTCTGTTTCTTATCATATTAATTGACTGGCTAATTTAAAATGTTGCTTTGCAGATAACTTCGTATCTTTTTCTCTTTTTTTTCTTTGCTAGTCAAAGGCCTAGAGTTCTTACCTGTATCTTCCTTTTTACTAAAACCTTAAAGGTAAAGAAACAAATGATGAACAACAAAGCTAGGTTTAGCCTATTTCTTCTGAGTTTACTACTATTAATCATATATTTAAAATATAATTATTTGTGTTTTAATAAACACTACATAGATATTATTGGAAAAATTGAAAACTACATAAAAGTAACAAGGAGAAAGTCACTTGTAATCTTACGTTACAACTTTTGTTTGACGTTTTGGTGTATTTCCTTCTAGTCTTTTTTTTTCCTACTATGCTTGTGTATAAACATGCATACATATATATCACTTTTTCTTAAACTATTTTGGGTTACAAATATCTTAAAAATTTTTGAAACCTATGGATGAAAGAAAAATACGTAAAAGTTAAAGACAGAATTTTATATATATTTTCAGGAGGACTCAGGTTCAGTCTCTCAGCGTGAGTCTTTTTCATTTACTGTCATATGTGGTTGCTGAAACCTGTTCTTTTAGATCTTGTTCTTACTGCTGCAGTAGAACCATTGCTGCCCAAGATCTTTGGGCCATGGTAATACTATAGTTGGAGTATAAGTTTACAGTTACCATTGTGATAGTTCGTCTTCACTGTTAGCTATTTTTGTCGAGTATGACACCCGTGTAGCAAGGGGCTAGGTCCGAGGGGACTTCCAGTTTCAGCAATATGTAGTGTCAGTACCAGTCTGTAAAACCATCCTGTTGTAGTACACCAAAGAATGTTTAAGAAGTTGAACATGCCTTTATGATGTGATTTTTTTGAGGGGTTGTGGGAGGCACTGTATAGTTTAAAGGGCACATAGTATAAATGAATTTTCCCTTTCCCAACCTTATTTTCTACTGTTTTCATAAAGCTGATGACTTAATTGAGTTTCTGGTTTGGATAGGTATTTAACACAAGTTGTTGTGGCTAAGTGTTGGATCATAGAATTATGCTTCAGTTGTTGTGTTTGAACTTACATAATGTAAGTTATTTGACTAGCCTTTTACCTCTTTTGTAGAAAACGTAGATTCCACATTAAAATCAATACATGTAGTATGTTATAAATTTCATAAAGAAGAACATCACCTATGTAATATTCTTGCCAAAAATGTTTAAATAAATCTAATCATGAGAAAACAGTCAGACAAATTCAAACTGTGGATCATTGTGTGAAATACCTGGTTGAAATCGTTAATGACATGTAAAACCAAAAAAAAAGGGGAAAAAGATAGAGAAACTGTTGTAGGTTAAAGGAGAAGACAGCTAAATGCAATGTAAGACTTAACTGGATCCAGATACAAAACAATAATGACCAAAACAACGAAAATAACATATACAGGGACAATTAGAGAAGTTTGATGCATCTTAGATGCAATGTAGTGTCAGTATTAAATTTTTTGGATGTCATTATGGTGTTGTGGTTATGTAGGAGAATGTCCTTGTTCTTAAGATTAGATGTTGGGATAGAGTTTCATAATGTTTAGTTTACTTTCAAATGTTTCAAAAAGAAAAGGCATATGCATACGGCCAGACAGAATGAAAGTAAATTTGGCAGTGTTAACAACTATTAAATCAACGTGAAAGGTCTATTGGTGTCCATTGTACTGTTCTTTCAGCTTTTCTCTGGCTTGAAGCTTTTCAAAACAAGAATGTTGGGGACAAAATCTCCACAAAAAGTGAACTTTGGCATTAGGATGGTGCAACTTACTTTATTTTGGTTTGATTTTTGTCTCTAATCATATCTTTTGCAAGAGATTATTGAATATACGTTATATGCTCAATAATTATTTATTAATTGATTTTCTGCATTTTAATAATGCCACTCCATGATTTTAGAATGTTTTACAGTTTAAAAGAACATATGTAGAGTATCATATACACTCTATTCCCGTTTTGTGAAATAGATAAGATAGGTGGTATTTTCTTATGTTACAAATGAACAATGTGAGGTTTAGAGAAATGTGTCCCAGGTCATAGCCAGCTACCTTCATGCCCAGACTTCTCTCCTAAGCCTTGGAGTCGTCTATCTAATCACTCATTAGACACTTCCACCTGGATGTTACACAGGTATCTTAAATGAAATGTGCTGCAAACTTCTCTCTTTATATTCTGTGGTTCCTTGATCTACCCAGATGGACCAGTCAGCCACCTGCGTATCATCCTACAGTTCCTATCCTCTTATTTAATTGGCTACAGGGGGAGAAGAAATTGGGGAAGAGAACTAATATTTTTCACGTACCTATTCAATAACCTATTCTGTGTGTTTGTTGATTTTCATAAATCGTAATAAATTCTCTCAGCAACCACTGTATTTAGATGGTGTCTCCATTTTTACAGTTCCATAGTAGAGGATAGGAAATAGGCTCAAAGAAGTTAAGTGATTTGCCCTAAGTTGTAGAGCTTGTAAGGAGTGACTCTTAGGTTTGAACTCAGGTCTTCTAGTTTCTAAAGTCTGCATTCCCTCCAATGTTCCTAGCACACTTCTCTGAAATCTTTCTCTTACTCTTTAGGACACTACCGTTGCCTAAGTCTCAGTTTGGATTACTGAAAGAGCCTACATAGTCAGTCTTTCTGCTGTCAACCTCATTTTCTTTAGTTAAGCCTCCATGCTGTTGACAGAGGGATCTTTCTAAAAAGCAAATCTGATTATATTGCTTCTTTTCATTGATAGGATGGAAATAGCAAACAAAGCACTTCATATGATCTAGTCCCTACCTACTTCTCTTTCCTCTTCTTTACATGCTTCCTCACATCTCTACTACTCTCCAGCCACATTGAAAAACGGAATTGTAGCTGTTGTAGTTTGTCATGACTGCATGCCCTCATATTTGTTATTACCCTGGCTCTTGCACTCTGCCATGTTATCTGTTACACTTATCATTTAAGATTCTAAAGTGTAAGTTCCTACTGGAAGTCTTCATAACACCTTCACTGGTTGAATTATGTGCTTTTTCTTTGCCCTATGCCTATTTCTGTTATAGAACTACATTTTAACTATAAAACTGTGAACTCCTTGAGAGTCATAGCTCACACATATTAGGTGTTCAGTAAAGGTTAATGGACCTCCATCTAATCCTAACATTATGAAAACACTTTTCCTTAGGGAAGCTGGCATATATCAGTTTTTCATAGTTGTAACTTTTATATTTATTTATTTTATTCATCCCCAGTAATGGAATGGTAATTGGGGAACCTGATTTCTACTTTTGGCTCTGCCTCTTATTTGGTATACTCTCTTAGGCAAGTCATTGTTACTTTCTAGGCCTCAGTTACCTCATCCAGTTAATGACAGGTTGAATTAAATGTTTTCTGACGTACCCCGCCACCCCCCATCTTTCCCAGTGACTCTTATTTTATGATTTCATCTGGGAGGTTTTTGAGCAGAGATGTGACATATTGACATTTGTGTTGTAAGTTTCACTTTGACAGAACGTGTAGGTGGATTGGAGTGGGATAGACTGGATAGATGCAGAGAGATCAGGTAAAAGAATAATGTGGTTTGATGAGCGTCTGGGATAGGATCAGTATTTGGGAAAGCAGAAATAATTATGAGAGAAGCTTTACAATTTAAAATGGTCACTGCAGGGTAGAGGAAGTCGTCTTCTGCTTGCTGCGCCCCACCCCCAATTGATTCCAAGATTCAAAGCCTATGTTGATTTTTGTAAGGAACTATATTTTCTATTTTCAGAGAAGTGAAACTAGGTAAGTAAATAGCTAAAATTTCTCTCTCATTTCTGCCTTAGCTTCAAAAGAGACTAAGAAATGGAACTTCATAACCAGAGACATAGTCATTTCCAGATTTACACGGAAAATACGTTATTTTCCCACTTCAGGAAACAGCTCCCTAAAAACATAGAGAGAGGTTTATCAGTCTGAAGCAGCAGAAAGACAGGAAAAAGAGGTTTTTTTTTTAAAACTTAACTATCTGAACATGCGTATCGAGTTCAAAGGCTGTGAAGTTTGGGTTTTAAGATTTTCCTCACTGGGACATGCACTGTGGAGAACGTCTCCTTGTTAGTATTATTGCAATTGCAAACTTAAATTTAACATCTATTGAGCTTTCATACTTGTCCTACAGGGAGCTTTAGAAAACATCTGTACTGTATTATAAGGATGCTACTGGCACTTATTACCTCCGGCAATCAAGAAATCCAGAAAACTCTCTAGTATCAAAATTGATACTAAGTCTGAGAAGTGCCATGGGTGATCGCTTTGTTCCTGTTGCTCCTGCTGGATTCTGTGCCAGTATAGGACAATAGTAGCAACTGTTGAGGCAGCTGTTGCTAATGTCTCTACCACTCTAAAAGCTCAAAATAATTGTTCCCCTGTATTTGCAAATATGTTGAGAGGAAATGTGTTGGTTTCTCCCATTTTTACCCTTCATATTTTCCCTTCCATACTACACATTCATGTTTCTGATAGCAAGTGTATTAGTTTCCTAGGGCTGCTGTAACAAATTACCAAAAACTAGATGTCTTAAAACGAGGTTTACTTAAACAATTTACAACATTTACTTAAAACAAGAGAAATTTACTCTCTTACAGTTCTGGAGGCCAGAAATCCAAAATCAAAGTGTTGGCAGGGCCACACTCCCTCTGAAGGATCTGCGGGGGAGAATCCTTTCTTGCCTATTCCAGCTTCTGGTGGCTGCTGGTGTTCTTTGGCTTGTGGCAGCATAACTCCAGTCTGTGCCTCCATCTTCACATGGCCGCCTTCCGTGTGTGTCCTTTTTTTTGGTTTCTGATAAGGATACTCTCATTGAATTTAGGGCTCATGCTATTCCAGTATTATCTCATCTCAGTCCTTACCTTAATCACATCTGCAAAGACCCTATTTCCAAATAGGGTCACATTTTTAAGTTATAGGTAGACATGATTTTTTTTTAACACTCTATTCAACCCACTACAGCAAAGTGCTGGCAATTTGAGATAACTCTTATTGGTGGAGACCTTGTTTCCTTTTGATCATATTCATTCATTTGCTCAACAAACATTTAATGGACCCCAACACTGTATGTACCTGCTGGTGTAGAGAAAGGTGGGCCAGCTAGCTTCTTTGCTCTTAAGGAGCTCCCAATGTAGTTGGAAGGTAGATATAGACCTCAGTATCTACAATACAGTATGACAAGCTGGTTAATAGAGGCTTATACCACATGCTGAATACACCTATGTATTCTTCCTGTATTTGTTGTTGAGGGACCCAGGAGGAAGGAGATAAGAGGAGAATCAGGAAAGACTTAACAAAAGAAATGACATTTGAATCTTGAAAGAAGACAAGGAAGTTGCTGAGACAGAGGTAATGTCAGGTGTAAAGGCACTATGAATTGAAAGAGAGTGGCTTAGGAAACTGCAGGTTCTAAAGTGCCCTTGGATCATAGAATGTATATGGAGGAATGAGAATAAGTAATAAGCTTCTGTTTGCTTACAGCATTGACTCCTGGATTGCAATAATTCTATGAACACTGTGACAAAGATAGTATTATAATAAATGAATCCAAATCCCTTTTCATATTACTCCTTCTTTGGCAAACAGAAAAGTTGATTTTTCTAGCTCTTTTGAAGTTAGATGGGACATCCCTCCCTCCCTCCTTCCCTCCTTCCTTCCTTCCCTCCTTCCTTCCCCTTTTCCTCCTAAGCTGTGGCCGTGATGGAAGCTGTGTTCATATGATGGAGCTATAATATTGGAGCAGCCTCAGTCACTGAGTTACCTTGTGGAAGACAGTTATCTTGGCGAGTTGCCCATACTTTCAGCAGGTGTTGCATGAGTGAGAAACTTTTTGATTTGTTAAACCACTATAATTGGACTGTTATTTGTTACCGCAGCATAGCTTATGCTATCCTGACTTGTGTAATTTTTTAAAACTTCCTGTAAATATCCCCCAAATTAAAAATAAAAATGGCAGAGGAAACTAGTTGCTAGTTTTACATTTTAGATTGAAAATATATTTCAAATATAATTATATGTTTCAAACTTCTTTTTTATAATTATAAAAGTCATATGGGTTCATTTTTATAAAATTTAGAAAAATAAATAGAGTAGCTATTTCCCCACCCGGTTACAAATAAGTATTATTCGTAATTTGGCTTAAATAAGTCTCTCCCCCAAATGATTCTTTTATAAATTATTTTTAATATTTCCTTTTAAATGTCATAAGATATTGTTATAAAGCATGATTTTTAATGGCCCCGTCATATCCTATCATGGGATGTAGCATTTAACCAGCCTCCAATTATTATTCATTTGGTTTGTTCTAGTTTTTTACAATATAAATACCATAGAGAATATCTTTATAGAAAAATCACATAAAAAATCCCTAATTATTTCCTTAAACCAAATACTTAAGGATAGAGTTGCTGGTTTAAAGGGATCTCCCTCCTTGACCCTCTTTAATGTTTTTGATACTATATCAAATTAACCTCCAGAAAGATTGCATCTATTTGCCATCCCACAAACAGTATACATATATGAAAGCCTTTTCACTGTATCCTTAGCAACACTAGATATTTTCGTATACATGTGTACACACACACGTGCACGCACACACACACATTTGCCAGTCTGATAAGTAAGCGTGTTATCTTGTTTTAATTTTTATTTTTTTGGTTGAGATTTTGTCTCCCCCATATGTTGCGTTGGTTATTTATATTGATTCCCTGTGAGGTTTGTATCCTTTGTCCATTTTTTCAGTTATTTAAAAAAAATTTTTTTAGAGATTTTCTATAACTCTGTCTATATTAAAGACATGGACTTTTTTTTTTTTAATGATCATGTATGTGCACGTATTTTTTTCCTATCTTATTATTTGTTCAAATTTATTTATGGTGTTCTTGGACGTCACATTTTTATTTTTGTGTGGTCAAGTGTGTCAGCTTCTTTTTTGTTTTTTCCTTTGTTAGTATACTTAGATAGGGCTTCTTTACTACAAGATCAGATTACACATGCACATATATTTCTCCTAGCACTGCTGCGTTTTCATATTTGTTCACATTTAAGTCTTTAATCCACATAGGATCTGTTATTGTGTAAACAGTAATCTAACTTTTTTCTCAATCAGTTGTTAATTTCAATTATTTAGGAACTTTTTCTTTTACAGCCCCTGTTTTCTCTCCAGCTTGAAATGTCACTTTTAGCATATGTTGGATCTTTCTATATACTGGGGTTTCTTTTGGTCCCTTTGATTATTAAAATCTGTTCTTGAACTAGCTTCAAGTCGTTTTCCTTAAGGTAACTTCATAAGATATACTTACATATGATGGAAAAATGTATTTTCATTACACTTCTTTTACAAAAATGTTTTGCTTGTTCTCACCTGTTTTTTTCCTGCCAGATAGGCTTTAGAATTGTTTTGTTTAGGTTAGAAAAACAAAATATTGGTATTACTATTGGGACTTCTTTATTCTTATAAAGCAACTTGGGAGGAATTAGCAGCATTCCAATAGTCTTTTCTGTTCAGGGATAGCTTCCCACTTCTTCAAATGTTCTTTTTTATGTTCTTCAGTAAAGTTTTAGATGTATTTATTTTTTATTTTAAAGTGAGAGAAGAAGCTGTTGCAGTTGATAAACAAGACTTTGAGCCCTGGAGGAAGCCACAATATAGAATAGCTTATCTGTGTTATAAACTAGTAACTAATTCTATTCAGATTGTGAAATGAAGGTTGGTAAAACTTGGAAATGTTTTATAAAAGATGTACTGCTTGCCAAAGTGGTCAATCTGAATTGATCCTAGTGGTCAATCTGAGTTGATCTAATGATTGTCACAGAAAATTTTTAAGGACAGCCCTTTTTTCAATGTCTCTGTGTCTTAAATGACACGCTATGGATCATGAGGAGAGGGTTAAACAGACTGTGTTTAATCTAGATCTCTGTGATGTGGGTGCAGATATTTTCCACCAGCCTACCTGACCCACTAAGAGACATAGCAAGGCACCAAGGTTTGGATGGTGCGTGCATGCCAGATTCTAATGACCAAACTATTATTCCTTTTGTAACTTAACAATTCCTTTCACGCTACTAATAATGCTTTTTTATTTAGAATGATAGTTTTCTTATTTTACTCACTTGCAAAAGCAGTTTGGCTCATGATGTTTAAACAACTGAAATGCTGGCCCTTGGTTTGTCAATAATTGGCAGCTCAGTTACAGGATGCAATATAGCTGCCCAAATTGAGGAGAAACAAGTGGAATAGGAAAAATGAAAAGGGTATGTGGGTAGTTTCTTGGTTTCCTGATGTTTCCACTCAGTAGTACAAAATGCTCTGAAAGAGGAATGGACTTTTGGGAAGGGGTGTTGCCTTTGACTGCCTTTAATCCTGAGCAGCAGTCTTGGTTTCCTACTTAGCCTGGCATGCATGCCTGTTTTCCTCTGGTGGAATGTGTTGAGGAAGGCAGTAGATGGGTGTCAGCATTGTTGAGGAGGTTAGGCTCAAATGAGAGGGTGCTTAGTTGAGGGTGAAGCAGTTTATGGTTTATAGCATATAATGTTAGTGTTTCACGGTAGGTAACACTGTGAAAGCCAAATTGTGAGACTTTATTGAACAAGTAATTAAAGGATAGGGCCTTTTTTTGTGTATTCTGCCTCACCAAACAATAGATCCTTCAGACTGGCCTGGTTCCATTTTTCACCTTTGTGTTAGAGTATAGCTCCTTGCAGTAATGCACCTTTCTACCCCCAGTCCTCTCCACATTTTCATTGCATCACACTACCTCTTTCACAAAAGTGACTGTATCAGTTACATTACTGTCAGCAGAGTATGGGAGTTCTAGTTACCCTACATCCTTCTTGGTAATTGGTATTGTCAACCTTTTGTTTTATCCATTCTCTTGGGCATATAGAGGTGTTTCATTGCGGTTTTAATTTGTACTTTCCTGATTACTAATGGCCATTTGAGTATGCTCTCTTCTGAATACTCATTCAGATCTCTTGCTTATTTTTCTTTTGGATTGTGTATCTTTTTGCTGTTGATTTGCAAGAATTCTATATATTTTCTGAGCTCTTTGTTTTATGTGTTGTAAAGGTTTTCTTCCATTCTGTGTCTTGCATTTTTGCTCTTTTAATAGGGTCCTTAATGATCAGGAAGGACTAATTTTAATATAGCTCTTTATTAATCTTTTATTTTATTGAATTTGCTTTTTGGGTCCTGTTTTTTAAAGAGAGCTCTGCCTACCCTAAGCTCATGGAGATGTTCTTTTAGATGTTTTCTTTTAGAAGCTTTACTGTTTTTGCCATTTATACTTAGAGTTGTACTTCATCTGGAGTTGATTTTTGTGTGTGGTATGAGATAGGCTCAAGTTTTTTTGTGTTTTGTTTTTTTTTCATGGCTATCCATTTGACTTACTATCATCTATTGAAAAGACTATTCTTTCCTTACTTCTCTGTGGTGCCATCTTTGTCATAAATCAAGTGCTCCTATATGTGTGGATCTGTTTCTGAACTCTGTTTTGTTTCATTGCTCTGTTTGTCTATCCTTGCTTCAATACTACTCTGTTTTATTTACTGTAAATTAAAAAAGAAATCTTGATAATCTGGTGGTGTAGGTCCTTGAACTTTGTCCCTTCCAAGATCGTCTTGACTATTCTTAGATCTTTGCATATTCGTATATATTTACAATCAGGTTATGAATTTCCACAAAAAATCTGCCAGGATTATAATTGAGATTAGATTGCATTTGAAGATGAATCTGGAGAGAATTAACATCTTTACAACATAAAGTCTTCAAATCCATGAACACAGAATATTAATCATTTCGTTTATTGAATTTGTCTTTAATGTCTCTTAGTACTCTTTTCTGGTTCTCTTTGTTGCAGTCTTGCACATTTTTCATTAAATATTCTCTAGGTACTTAAACTTCTGTGTTACTGTTGTAAATGGTGTTTTTTTAAATTTTCATTCATTTTTTTAAATACTTTGAATTTCTTTTTCTTGCATATTATACTGTTCAGACTGCTTGTACAGTGTTGGAAAGAGTGATGCTAGTCAGCGTTCTTGAAGCATTCCTATTCTTATAGGTAGAGATTTCAGTGTTTAAACTAAAAGTGATGTTAGTTGTAGATTTTCTGTAGCTACCGTTTATCAGGTTAAGACTATTTCTTTCTATTCTTAAAAAATTTATCTTTTAGCAATTAATAATTGATATTCAGGTTTACTAAATACTTTTCCTGCATAGATTAAAATGGCCATAGAAATTCTCTTCTTTGTTCTGTTAATGTTGTGAATTACATTGATTGATATTTGAATGTTATATATTATTCTTTTTCATTTACTTCTGGAAGTACTTTGCTAATGTTTTGTTTAGGAATTTTACATCTGTGCTCATGAGAGAAACTGATATACGATTTTCTTTTCTTGTAATGTTGTTAACATGTTTTGGTATCAAGGTTATCCGGCTTTATAAAGGCTTGCCAAATTTAGCAAATAAAAATCCCATGCATACTTATACTAAAAACTACTTATTGTTTATCTGAAAGTCAAATTTAATTTGGTGTCCTATATTTTATCTGGCAACAAGAAATGTTGCCCCTCTCTCTTTTTCTGGAAGAGTTTGTGTAAGATTGATGTTTTCTTCCTTAAATGTTTGGTAGAATTCATCAGTGAAGCTATCTGTGCCTGAATTTTGTTCGATTTAGACCTAAATGTTTCATTTTTTGGGTGCTAATGTAAATGCTATTGTGTTTTTACTTTCAAATTCTAATTATTCATTGCTGGTATATAGGAAAGCAATTAACTTTTATATATTAACCTTGTATCCTGCAAGGATATACAATCTTTGTTTATTATATATTTTTATTATTATTTTTAATGTGATTATAATACAGATTAAACATGTACCCCTGGTTTTTTAAAGCCCGATATAAATGAAGAGTTTTACCACTTTCCAGACAAAGCAAGGGCATTAGAACAACATTTAACATCCAGTTATTACTCCTTACATTTTATATATTTTGTTATATATTTTAATTCTATATACATTTTGAGTGCTAAAAGACGTTATTGTTTTATACTGTTCATATGCATTTAGATTTACCTCCTATTTACTCTTTCTATTGCTTTTTATTCCTTTTTGTATTTCCTTCCTTCTATCTAGTTTACCATTTCCTTCAGCTTGAAGAACATCTTTTAATTTTTGCTTTACTCTGGGTCTATTAACAAAAAATTATCTTTTTAAATATGTTTTCAAAAATATCTTTATCTTGGGCCAGCCCCATGGCTTAGCGGTTAAGTGCGTGTGCTCCGATGCTGGCGGCCCGGGTTCGGCACGCACCAACGCACCGCTTCTCTGGCCATGCTGAGGCCGCGTCCCACATACAGCAACTAGAAGAATGTGCAACTATGACATACAACTATCTACTGGGGCTTTGGGGGAAAAAACGTAAATAAAAAAATTATAAAAAAAAATATCTTTATCTCACTGTATGTTTTTCCTAACTTCTTTTTTGAAGAGTAGTTTTTACTGGATATAGAATTCTAGGTTAGAAAGTTTATCTATTTTTTTTGTTACTTTGAAGACATTTTATTTTCTTCTGGCTTCCATTGTTTCTGAGAAGAAAGCAGCTGTTGGGTTTATTTTTGCTCATAGAAGGTATATCTCTTTGGCTGCTTTTAAGATTTTCTCTGTCTTTGGTTTTCAACAGTTTAACTAATATGTGCCTGGATGTGGCTTTTGTTTTATTTATCTTGCCTGGAGTTCATAGGGTTTCTTTAATATGTGTCTTGATGTCCATCAATTTTAGGAAATATTAATACTGTCTCTTTAAATAAAGATTCTGTCCCATTCTCTCTCTCTTCTAGGTCTGGAATCCAATTACATATTTGTAATAGCTTTTACTGTGTCCCATATGTCTCTTTTACTCATTATTCTATAATTCCATTCTTTTGTCTCTCTGTGCTTCATTTGGATATTTTCTTCTGATTTATCTTCTATTTACTAATTATCTCTTTAGTTGTGTCTAATCTGATGTTAAACCCATCTAATAAGTTTTTAATTTCAGTTATTGTATTTTTATTGCCATAGTCTCACAGGTTAGAGGGTGGGAGGGATGAGGGAGAGTATAGGTCACTTTCTATCAAAGAGCTCTAGTGGTCACCCCAAACAGTTTCATTCGGGACCCTGAAGGGATACTCCTAAGGAATAAGAATGAACTATAAGTAGACCAGCCCTCAGAAGAAATGAGGCTCAGTTTTGAATCATTTCAATCTTTGACTAAACTATGATCTGTTTTTTTGCCTTCATGTCTTTCGAGAGCAAAAGCCAATTCAGCCTCAAATAGATCTCTCAGTTTTTTATTCCCAATGTTTGATACTTAATGAAAAATAAGGCTTAGCAGTAAAAATTTTACTGAAAACCAAGAGAAAAAGACAATAGAAACAGATCCATAGGAGATCCGAATATTTCAATTATCAGACAAGTATTAAAAAATATGTTATTATGTGATACAGTAGAGAGTTTAAGCAGAGGAATGGAAACATAAAAACAAATTCAAATGGGTTTATGTAGAATTCACATGGCTATAGTTAGAGTTCAAATGGATACATTTAGAAGTATGTGTACATACATATACAGACAAATTAGCAAATGCATGGGAAAAGAATATGGAATAATGTGTATCAAAATATTTGTGAGGCATGGCAATATGGACAACATTCAATTTTTGTTTACTGTACTTCATAATGGTTACTTTTTGTTTTTACAAGTATTTCTTTTGTAAGCTAAAAAAAACCTAAAAATTTTTAATGTAAAAGTGAAAAAACAGATAGAAGTATATGTATAAAATTTCAAATATATGATTTTTTAAAAGTAATCTTTGTTAATGTTTTCTGCCATATTTACAGCATTATGGGAGAGTACACTTTGTATGATTTCAGTCCTTTGCAGTTTATTGATATTTTCTGTGGCAGGCTACTCTAAGATGGCTCCCAGTGATTCCTGCCTCTGGGTGTTCATGCACTTGTTTAATACCCTTCCCTTAAGTGTTGAGTGGGACCTGTGACTCGCTTCTAACCAGTATAATACAAAAAAGTGACAAGATGTCATTTCTGTGATTAGGTTACATAGGATTTTAACTTCCATCTTGCCACAGACTCTCTCCCTTGCTGGCTTTGATAAAGCAGGTTACCATTGTTGGTGAGGCATAGTGGCAAGGAACTGAAACTCTCAATCCAACAGCCCAAAAGGAATGGAATCATGCCCAAAACTACATAAATGAGCTTGGAAGTGGATTCTTCCCCACTTGAGCCTTCAGATGAGACCCCAACTCTGGCAGACACATTGATTGCAACCTTTTGAGAGATTCTGAAACAGAGATCTCAGCTAAGCCATGCCTAGGTTGCTGACCAACAGAAACTATGAGATAATCAGTATTTGTTGTTTTAAGCTACTAGATTTATGGTAATGTGATACACAACACTAGATAACTAATACCTTGCTTAATGGCTCAATTTGTGATCCAGTTTTTTTATTGTTTTCTATGTTTTTAGAAATATGTTCACTTTGCGGGTGTTGTATTTTATATCTGTCCTTTAGGTTAAATGTGTTTTTAAAAGTGTTTTATTGAGGTCATAATAGTTTATAACATTGTGAAGTTTCACTTGTACATTATTATTTGTCAGTCACCATATATATGTGCCCCCTTACCCCTTATGCCCACCCCCAACCCCCTTCCTCTCTGATAACCACTAATCTGTTCTCTTTGTCCATGTGTTTATCTTCCACATATGAGTGAAATCACACAGTGTTTGTCTTTCTCTGTCTGGCTTACTTCCCTTAACATAATACGCTCTAGGTCCGTCCATGTTGTTGCAGATGGGATGATTTTGTCTATTTTATGGGTGAGTAGTATTCCATTGTATATATGTATATATATATATATATATATATATACCACATCTTCTTTATCCACTCATCAGTCAAGGGACACTTGGGTTGCTTCCACATCTTGGCTATAGTGAATAATGCTGCAATGAACATAGGGGTGCATAAGCCTCTTTGGGTTGTTGATTTCAGGTTCTTTGGATAAATACCCAGTAGTAGGATAGCTGGATCATAAGGTATTTCTATTTTTAATTTTTTGAGGAATCTCCACACTGTTTTCCCTAGTGGCTGCACCAGTTTGCATTCCTACCAGCAGTGAATGACGGTGCTCTTCTCTCCACGTCGTCTCCAACGTTTGCTGTTTTTTGTCTTGGTGATTATAGCCATTCTAACAGGTGTAAGGTGATATCTTAGTGTAGTTTTGATTTGCATTTCCCTGATGATTAGTGATGTTGAACATCTTTTCATGTGCCTGTTGGCGATCTGTATATCTTCCTTGGAAAAATGTCTGTTCATATCCTCTGCCCATTTTTTGATCAGGTTTTTTTTTGTTGTTGTTCAGTTGTGTGAGTTCTTTATATATTATGGAGATTAACTCCTTGTTGGATATACAATTTGCAAATAGTTTCTCCCAGCTGGTGGGCTGTCTTTTCATTTTGATCCTGGTTTGATTTGCCTTGCAGAAGCTCTTTAGTCTGATGAGGGGTCCCAATTGTTTATTATATCTTTTGTTTCCCTTGTCCGAGTAGGCGTGGACTTTGAAAAGATCCCTCTATGACTGATGTGAAAGAGTGTACTGCCTATATCTTCTTATAGGAGTTTTATAGTTTCAGGTCTTACCTTCAAGTCTTTGATCCATTTTGAGTTAATTTTTGTGTATGGTGAAAGATAATGGTCTACTTACATTCTTTTGCATGTGGCTGTCCAATTTTCCCAGGACCATTTATTGAAGAGACTTTCCTTTCTCCATTGTGTGTTCTTAGCTCCTTTGTCGAAGATTAGCTGTCCGTAGATATGTGGTTTTATTTCTAGGCTTTCAGTTCTGTTCCATTGATCTGTGTGTCTGTTTTTGTACCAGTAGCATGCTGTTTTAATTATTATAGCTTTGTAGTATATTTTGAAGTCAGGGATTGTGATGCCTCCAGCTTTGTTCTTTTTTCTCAGGATTCCTTTAGCTATTCGGGGTCTTTTGTTGCCCTATATGAATTTTAGGATTCTTTGTTCTCTTTCCATGAAGAATGTCATTGGGATTCTGATTGGGATTGCATTGAATCTGTAGATTGCTTTAGGTAGTATGGACGTTTTAACTGTGTTTATTCTTCCAGTCCATGTGCATGAGATATCTTTCTATTTCTTTATGTCATCATCAATTTCTTTCAATAATGTCTTATAATTTTCATTGTATAGGTCTTTTGCCTCTTTGGTTAAATTTATTCCTAGATATTTTATTCTTTTTGCTGCCATTGTAAATGGGATTGTATTCTTGAGTTCTCTTTCTGTTAGCTCGTTACTAGAGTATAGAAATGCGACTGATTTTTGTAAGTTGATTTTGTACCCTGCAACTTTGCTGTAGTTGTTGATTATTTCTAATAGTTTTCCAACAGATTCTTTAGGGTTTTCTATATATAAAATCATGTCATTGGCAAACGGTGAGATTTTCACTTCTTTGTTGCCTATTTGGATTTCTTTTATTCCTTTTTCTTGCCCAGTTGCTCTGACCAAAACCTCTAGTACTATGTTGAATAAGAGTGGTGAGAGTGGCTACCTTTGTCTTGTTCCTCTTCTCAGAGGGATGCCCTTCAGTTTTTCCCCATTGAGTATGATGTTGGCTGTGGGTTTGTCATATATGGCCTTTATTATGTTGAGATACTTTCCTGTTATACTCATTTTATTGAGAGTTTTTATCATAAATGGATGTTAGATCTTGTCGCTTTCTCTGCATCTATTGAGATGATCACATGTTTTTTATTCCTCGTTTTGTTATTGTGGTGTTATCACATTGACTGATTTGCAAATGTTGAACCATCCCTGTGTCCCTGACTTGATCATGTTGTATGAACTATTCATGTATTGCTGTGTTCGGTTTACCAATACCTTGTTGAGGACTTTTCCATCTATGTTTATCAGAGATATTGGCCTGTAATTTTCCTTCTTTGTGTTGTCCTTGTCTGGCATTGGTATCAGGGGGATCTTGGCCTCGTAGAATGAGTAAGGAAGTGTTCCGTCTTGTTCAGTTTTTTGAAATAGCATGAGAAAGATAGGTATTAAATCTTCTTTGAATGTTTGGTTGAATTCTCCTGAGAAGCTGTCTGGTCCTGGACTTTCATTTTTCAGGAGATTTTTGATTAGTGTTTCAATCTCTTTACTTGTGATTGGTCTATTCAGATTCTCTATTTCTTCTTGATTCAGTTTTGGGAGTTTATATGAGTCTAACAATTTATCCATTTCTTCTAGATTGTCCAGTTTGTTGGCATATAGTTTTTCATAGTATTCTCTTATAATCCTTTGATTTCTCTAGTATATGTTGTAATTTCTCCTCTCTTTTTTTTTTTTTTTCTGGTGAGGAAGACTAGCTCTGAGCTAACATCTGTTGCCAATCCTCCTCTTTTTGCTGAGAAACATTGGCCCTGGGCTAACATCTGTGCCCATCTTCCTCTATTTTATGTGGGATGCCTGACTCAGCATGGCTTGGTAAGTGGTGCGTAGGTCTGCGCCCAGGATCCAAATTTGCAAACCCTGAGCTGCCGAAGTGGAGTGCGCAAACTTAGCCACTATGCCACTGGGCCGGCCCCCGTAATTTCTCCTCTTTGACTTCTCACATTATTTCTTTGATCCTTCTCTCTTTTTTTCTTAGTGAGTCTGGCTAAAGATTTGTCAATTTTGTTTATCTTCTCTAAGAACCAGCTCTTAGTGTCATTGATCCTTTTTACTGTTTTTTTGTTGGTTTATATTTCATTTATTTCTGCTCTAGTTTTTATTATTTCCCTCCTTCTGCTGATGTTGGGCTTCGTTTGATCTTCTTTTTCTAGTTCCGTTAGGTGTAGTTTTAGATTACTTATTTGAGATTTTTCTTAAGGTGGGCCTGTATTGCTATGAATTTCCCTGTTAGTATTGCTTTTGCTGTATCCCATATGAGTTGGTGTGCTGTATTTTCTTTCTTTCTTTCTTTTTTTTTTGTGAGGAAGATTGGCCCTAAGCTAACAACTGTTGTCAGTCTTCCTCGTTTTGATTGAGGAAGATTGTCCCTGAGCTAACATCTGTGCCAATCCTCCTCTATTTTATATGTGGGATGCTGCCAAAGTATGGCTTGATGAGCGCTGTGTAGGTCTGTGTCTGGATCTGAACCCGCGAACCCCGGGCTGCTGAAGCGGAGCACGTCAGCTTCACCCCTGTGCCGCCGGGCTGGCCCAGGTATGGTGTATTTTGATTTTTATTTGTCTCCATATATTTTTTGATTTCTCCTTTAATTTCTTCACTAATCCATTGGTTGTTCAGTAGCATGTTGTTTAGTCTCCACCTATTTGTCACTTTCCCAGCTTTTTTCTTGTAGTTGATTTCTAGTTTCATAGCATTATGGTCGGAAAAGATGCTTGATATGATTTCCGTCTTCTTAAATTTATTGAGGCTTGCCTTGCTTCCCAACATATGGTCTGTCCTTGAGAATGTTCCGTGTGCACTTGAGAAGAATGTGTATTCTGCTGATTTGGGATGGAGTGTTCTGTATATATCTAAGTCCCTCTGGTCTAGTTTTTCATTTATTTATTTATTTTTTTTTTTTAAAGATTTTATTTATTCAGTTTTTTCCCCCCAAAGCCCCAGTAGATAGTTGTATGTCATAGGTTCACATCCTTCTAGTTGCTGTACGTGGGACTCGGCCTCACGTTGGATGGAGAAGTGGTGCCTCGGGGCGCTCCCGGGATCCGAACCCGGGCCGCCAGCATCAGAGCGCGCACACTTAACCGCTAAGCCACGGAGCCGGCCCTAGTTTTTCATTTAAATCCACTGTTTTCTTATTAACTTTCTGTCTGGATGATCTATCCATTGATGTAAGTGGGATGTTAAGGTCCTCTACTATTATTGTGTTATTGTTAATATCTCCTTTTAGATTTGTCAATAGTTGCTTTATGTACTTTGGTACTCCTGTGTTTGGTGCATATATATTTATAAGTGTTATGTCTTCTTGTGGGAGTGTCCCTTTTATCAGTATGTACTGCTCCTCTTTGTCCCTGTTTTATCTAGAAGTCTACTTTGTCTGATATAAGTATAGCAACACTTGCTTTCTTTTGTTTGCCATTAGCTTGGAGTATCATCTTGCATCCCTTCACTCTGAGCCTTTGTTTGTCTTTAGAGCTGAGATGTGTTTCCTGGAGGCAGCATATTGTTGGGTCTTCATTTTGGATTTTTTTTGGTGAGGAACATTGGCCCTGAGCTAACATCTGTCGCCAATCCTCCTCTTTTTGCTTGAGGAAGATTGTTGCTGTGCTAACATCTGTGCCAGTCTTCCTCTACTTTATATATGTGACGTTGCCACAGCATGGTTTCATAAGTGATGTGTAGGTCCGCGTCCAGGATCCAAACCTGTGAACCTCAGGCTGCCAAAGCAGAGCGTGAAAACTTAACCACTACGCCACCAGGCTGGTCCCTTTGGATCTTGTATTTTAATCCATCCAGCCCCTCTATGTCTTTTGATTGGACAATTCAATCCATTTACCTTTAGAGTGGTTATTGATGTATGAGGGCTCAATACTGCCATTTTATCACTTGTTTTCTGGTTGTTCTGTATGTGCTGTGTTTCTTGTCCCATGCATTTCCTACTGCCAGTTTAATTTGGTGTTTTTCTCTATGACGATTTTTTCAGTTTTCTCCTTATTTATTGGTTGTGTCTCTTTTCTGATTTTTTATTTCATGGTTATCATGAGGTTTGTATAAAAGTTCTCATAGATGAGATAGTCCGTTTCTTTTTTTTTTTTTTTTTTTTTAAGATTTTATTTATTCAGCTTTTTCCCCCCAAAGCCCCAGTAGATAGTTGTATGTCATAGGTTCACATCCTTCTAGTTGCTGTACGCGGGACTCGGCCTCGCGTTGGACGGAGAAGTGGTGCCTCCGGGCGCTCCCGGGATCCGAACCCGGGCCGCCAGCATCAGAGCGCGCGCACTTAACCGCTAAGCCACAGAGCCGACCCTATGAGATAGTCCATTTCTGATAGCCTCTTATTTCCTTAGTCTAAGCAGGTTCCATCCCTTTCCTCTTCCCTAAGTTTTTATTGTCACAACTTATTCCGTTTTGTGTTGGGAGTTTGTGATTAAAATGAAGTGATTATAGTTATTTTTTATGCTTTCCTTCCCTTTATATTTAATGTTATAGTTAAGTGTTTGCTAACCTGTTCTGATAGAGAGCTGCAATTTTCTAATTTTGTCCCTCTCTCTCCTTGCTCAAGGTTTTGTAAATCCTTTTTATTTTTTCAAGTATGAGGGCTTTCTTGATCATTTCTTGTACGGGGGGTCTAGTGCTGATGAACTCCCTCATCTTTTATCTATCTGGGAACATTATTATTTCTCCATCATATCTGAAGGATAGTTTCGCTGGGTATAGTATTCTTGGCTGAACGTTTTTGTCTTTCAGAGTTTTGAATATATCATTGCACTGTCTCCTAGCCTGTAAGGTTTCTGCTGACAAATCCGCTGAAAGCCTGAGAAGGGTTCCTTTGTAGCTTATGTTCTTCTGCCTTGCTGCCCTTAATATTTTTTCTTTGTCATTTACTTTTGCGAGTTTCACTAATATATGCCTTGGAGAAGGTCTTTTTACATTGATGTAATTTGGAGTTCGATTGGCTTCATTTACGTGTAATTCCAGCTCCTTCTCCAGTTTTGGGAGGTTCTCAGCTGTTATTTCTTTGAACAAGCTCTCTACTCCTTTCTTCCTCCTTTCTCCCTCTGGAATACCTATAATCCTTATGTTGCATTTCCTAATTGTCAGATATTTCTCGGAGAATTTCTTCATTTCTTTTTAGTGTTAGTTCTCTCTCCTCCTCCATCTGTAGCATTTCTATATTTCTGTCCTCTAAATTACTAATTTTGTCCTCCATAATATCAGCTCTGTTTTTTAAGGACTCCAGATTTTTCTTTATCTCATTCATTGTGTTTTTCATCTCCATCAGTCCTGATTGGGTTTTTTGTTTTTTTTTTTATAGTTTCAGTCTCTTTTGTGAAGAATTCCCTCTGTTCATTAATTTTATTCCACAGAATGTTAAACTGTCTTTCTGAGTTTTCTTGTAACTCATTGAGTTTCTTTATGGTAAGTATTTTGAATTCTCTGTCATTTAGATTGTAAATTTTGTAACTTAAGATTGATTTCTGGGTACTTGTCATTTTCCTTCTGGCCTGGAGTGTTAATATACTTCTTCATGCTATTTGATGGGGTGGACTTTTGGCATCGCATAGTGGTCATATCTGGTCGCAGATTCCACCTCCCACCACTGTGGGGGTCGCAGAAACTGTGTCTTCCCAGCCTTCTGCAACCCCTCGCAGATGTGCCTGTCTGTTGGAAGCTGTGCCTACAGGGCCTGTCTGCGCTTGCCTGCTGGCCATCCCTGCTCCACATGCGTA
Organism: Ceratotherium simum simum; assembly: GCF_057802395.1. Lineage (NCBI taxonomy): Eukaryota > Metazoa > Chordata > Mammalia > Perissodactyla > Rhinocerotidae > Ceratotherium > Ceratotherium simum. The sequence goes on from NC_141921.1 coordinate 8,242,278, forward strand.
GGTGCTCAGGCACTCTGGCAGGGATCCCTTGCTCTGGCTGACGGGCTGAACTGGTGCTGCAGGCGGGAGGTTGGGGAGGTTCGCTTTCTTTCATGTGCACAATCCCACATGCCCTCGCCCTGCCCTCAGTGTCTGCTCGCCTCAGCTGCTTGGCTTGGTGTGGGCGCTTCCACGATTGCTTAGCTGCCTCAGTGTGGAGTGTTCCCACAGGCTGGGAGGCCACTCTGAGAGTGTAAGCATTCCCATGGAGGGCTCTCTTCTCCCCCTTCTCTCAGGGTTGCATGCCGGCTGCTGTGTGAGGTCCCACACCCTAGATTGCTGCTGCTTGGGAGAGAGAGGAGATCCCCTTACCTCCTTCCACTGCCTCATGGGGGCATCCAGCACCCCCACCTTCAGATGTATGTCTGTGTGTATCTCTCAGATGTCTGTTGTGTTTTGTGATTGTCCTCTGTTGGTTTATGAATCTCCTTTTCATTGTATCTTAGGGGGGAGAGACTAAGGGAAGAACTCACTCTGCCATGATGCTGATGTCGCTCCTCAGGTTAAATGTTTTAAGTTGTTCACATCTTCTAAATCTTTACTTAGTTTTGTTTGCTTGTTCTATCAATTACTAAACACGGTGCATTAAAATCTTCTGCAGTGATTTTCAGTTTGTTTACTTTTATGGGTAATGGTGTTAATTTGTGTATTTCTGGGCTATATTATTAGTGACATGCAAATACAGAATTATTATAACTTCCTGGCAAACTGAAGTTTTTTTTTTTTTATTGCTGTCTTTTTCTCTAAGAATGTTTTTTGCTTTACATTCTGTTTTGTTTAACATTAATAGAGGTACACTAGTTTTCTTTTGGGTAGTGTTTTCTTGATACTTTTCTTTTCACCCCTTCATTGTCAACCTTTCTGTGTCATTATATTTTAAATGTGTCTCTATGATAACATACAGCTGGTTGATGAGTAATCTTTAAACCAATCGTATAATCTTTACTTTTCAGGTTTATCATTTTTTACTTCCAGATTTAATGTAATTACTCCTATATTTGGCATGAAGTCTATGATGTTATGTGCTTTTTATTTGTTCTACCTGTTAAGTATTCTGTTTTTCCTCTTTTCTTGCCTTCTATTACATTGATTATTTTTATTACTCCTTCATGTCCCCTTCCTCTTCCCATTTGGTAATTATATACTCTTTAAAAATCTTTAGCAAATTTCCTTGGAAATCAGAAAATGGATATTTGACTTAACAAATTCTAACATTAATACATTGTATGGATCGTAGAACTGTTTATTTCCATTTCCATTCCCCTCAACTTATATATTGTTTATTTTGTTAGGTACTTTAATTTTGTAGAAAATTTTTAAGCCTCACAAATTACTGTTCTCAATGTATTAAGCAATCAGTATTCATTTAAATATACCTACATTTCCCACCATTCTCTTTGTTGTTTTTTGCATCTCTGACCTTCAATTTGGGATGGTTTTTCTTCTGCTGCAATATACACTTTAGAGTTTCTATTATTGCGGATTTAATGGGGGCAAAATCTTTCAGGTTTAGTTTGTCTGAAACATCTTTTTTTCTCCTTTCTTTGTTCTTGAAAAATATTTTCTAGGTTGGTTGTTATTTTCTTTCACTACGTTGATTGAAGATATTCTGTTATCTGCCTTTTTTGCTGCTGATGGGAAGTTAGCTGCCAGTGTCATTGTGTTCCTGACTTATAATCTGCCCCTTTTCTCTGGGTTCTTTTATAACTTAAAAAAATTTTTTTAATTGGGGCATAATTTACATACAATGATATGTATAATTTAAGAGCTGAGTTAAACCAACTGTGATGCGTGGGTACTGTGTTTTGTTAGTGGCTTTTCTAAATAGGATGCATTTTCAAAGATGAAGTCTAGGTGATTGACCCAGGCTAATTCTCAAAGGGTCTTGGCCTGATATTTCTAAGGATTTGCAGTAACTCAAACTCTGGTCATAAATCTAGCTAATATCTTTACCCATTGGCCATTTTGCTTTTTTACCTTTGGATAGCAGGAAGTTTTTCTTCTCTGCCACTGTTTTTCTCCTGTTAGTTCCTCGAATGCGCTAAGTTCTTTTCTACCTTACAACATTTGTACATGTAGCTTCCTCTACTTCAAGTATTCTTTCCCTCATTTTTCACGTAACTGACTCCTGCTCATCAGTGAGATCTTAACAAATATTTTACCTCTTCAGAGGGCTTCTCTTGATCACAGAAATTTCTTATACTTTTACCATCACATTTCTGTGATGAGTACTGTCATAGTGTATGCTATGATAGTACTCTGTTTTTTTCCTCTGCATTGCTTAGTTCATTGTATGGCTGTGCTCATCATTTGTCAATTTCCCAACTGTCTCCTGCTCCATTCTGATTTGTAGGGCTGTGCCACATAAGCTACATTCCCCAAGCTCTCTTGCCATCTGGCTTTCAGCTATTGTCCAAAGACAGGCAGTGTCAGGAGACTGGAGGATGAGAAACTAGCTATTTCTCCCCTTCTCTCCCCGTTGCTGTGGAGTCTCCTGTAGTGAGTCCATCTCCTGTGTGTCTCCAGCTCCTTCCAGAGCTCCATCTCCTGCTGGGCAGCCTCTCCTCCATGGTCCCCATTCTTACTGGGTAGCCTTCGCTTATGGACTATGTTAATATACTTCCTTCCTTGGTATCTCCACTCTTGTGGGGATAGTAGGGACTTCCTATTGTTGCTTATCACCAGATGCCTCACGTAAAACTTTTTTTAAAAAATTGAAGTTAAATTCACATATCACATGATTAACCATTTAAAAGTGTACAATTTAGTGATCTTTAGTGTGTTTCCAGTCTTGTGCAACCACTAGTTCCCTCTAGTTTCAGAACTTTTTCAGCGTCTCACAGAAATACCCTGTCCCCATTAAGTAATCCATCTCCATTCCCTATTCTCCCTTCCCCCATTCCCTGGTAACCTTTAATCTGCTTTTTCTCTCTATGGATTTGCCTATTGTGGATATATCATATAAAAGGAATTATACAATATGTAACCTTTTGTGTCTGGCTTCTGTCATTTAATATAATGTTTTCAACCTTTTTAGTTCTTCTAACACACTTAAAAGTGGTTTTCCGTATTGAAGTCCTCTGTTGATCTGTCTCATGTTGTTTCCTTTTCCTTATTGAACACTGACTGATAAAATATTTATTTATATGTTTATTTGCTTATTACCTGTAACTTTTTATATATTCTAAGTTCCATGAGAGGAGAAACCGTGTCTGCTGTTTTGCTTGTTTGTTTTTTTGGTATGAAAGAAATTTTAATAGAGTGCTGAGGAACATCGCATATTACAGAACGATTATGAGAGATCTTATTCACAATGAAGAGCTATTAACCTTTACGGTAAATTGGTCTGTAATGAATACATTACTAATAGTTTTCACCTGCTTTTGACAAGAACTCTGTACTAAAAAATGTGGTCTATCAAGTAACCAATGTGAGAATCTGCCAATATATTTTTTGTTTATATATATTATTGGCATTTCAGAGAGGAAACTAGTCTCAGAGCATATTTATTTTAATCCCCCCTTCCTTCTTTTTCTTTCTTTCTTTCTTTGCAGGAATATTTTTTAATGCATTTTTTAATTGTAAAAAATGCACAACATAAAATTTACATTTTTAAGTATGCAGTTTAGTAGTGTTACATATATTCACATTATTGTGAAACAGATCTGCAGAACTTTTTAGTCTTGCAAAACTGAAATTTTATACTCATTAAAGAACAACTTCTCCATTCCCCCTCCACCAGCTCCTGGTAACCACTATTCTGCTTTCTGTTTCTATGAATTTGTCAACTTTAGATACCTCATATAAGTAGAATCATACAGTATTTGTTTTTCTGTGACTGGCTTATTTTACTTAGCATAATGTTCTCCAGGTTTATCCATGTTGTAGCCTGTGACTGTATTTCCTTCCTTTTTAAGGTTGACTAATATTCCATTGTATTTATATAACACATTTTCTTTATCTGTTCATTCATCAGTGGTCATTTGGGTTGCTTCCACCTCTTGGATATTGTGAATAGTGCTGGTATAAACATAGGTGTGCAAATATCATTTTGAGACCCTGGTTTCAATTCTTTTGGACATATGCCCAGAGGTAGAATTACTGGATCATATGTTAGTTCTGTTTTTAATTTTTAAGGAACTTCATTACTGTTTCCCATGACGGTTGCACCATTTTACTATCCTATCAACAGTGCATAAGGGTTCCAGTATCTCTACGTCCTTGCCAACACTTTTCATTTGCTGTTTTTTTGATAGTAGCCTTCCTAGTGGGTGTGAGGTGATATCTCATTGTGGTTTTGATTTGCATTTCCCTGATGATTAGTGATGTTGAGCATCTTTTCATATGCTTGTTGGCCATTTGTATATTATCTTTGGAGAGATGTCTATTCGTCTTTTGCCCATTTTTAAATCAAATTATTTGGTTTTTGTTACTGAGTTGTAGGAGTGCTTTATATATTCTGGGTATTAACCCTTTATCACATATTTGATTTGCAAATATTTTCTCCCATTTCATATGTTGCCTTTTTTTTTTTTCTTTTGGTGAGAAAGATTGGCCCTGAGCTAACATCTGTTGCCAATCTTCTTCTTTTTGCTTGAGGAAGTTTGTTGCTAAGCTAACATCTGTGCCAATCTTCCTCTCTTTTATATATGGGTTGCTACCACAGCATGGCTTGATGAGCGGCGTGTAGGTGTGCACCTGGGATCTGAACCCGTGAACCCCGGGCTGCTGGAGCACAGCACGCGAACTTCACTGCTACTTCACTGGGCTGGCCCCATATATGTTGCTTTTTTACTCTGTTGATTGTGTCCTTTGATTCACAGAAACTTTTAAGTTGGATGTAGTCTCATTTGTTTATTTTTGCTTTTGCTGCCTGTGTTTTTGGTGTCATAGCCAAGAAATCATTGCCAGATCCAATCCCATGAAGCTTTTCCTCTATGTTTTCTTCTAGGAGTTTTATAGTTTGGGTGACCATGTCTGATTTTGTTCATTGTTTTATTTCTAACACCTTAACCCATTTCTTGATACAGAGAAGTTACTTATTAAATATAAGATGGATAGATGAAAAGGAGGGAGGGAATAAAAGAGTAGAGGGAAAAGAAGGAAGGGGGAAGGATGGATAGATAAACATGTCTACTGAATTATAATAATGCTGGCATACTTGGCTTATTTGATAAGTGGCAACAGGCATCAATGTCTCTTATTTCCTCTCATTTCTTTTACATACTATAATTAAGACGAATATTTACTAAAACACGTTCTTTTCCTCAGATATTTTATTGGTAAAGAATTTTGTTATTATCTGAAGGTTTTCTTCCCCCCGCCCCCCCCCAAATTTAAAAATAGTTTTCAGATGAAAAAGACACATAGTTCTTAAATATCTGTGCAACAACGGTGTACAACAGCACACTCTGTTATCTGCTTCTTTTTTCTATCTTCACATTTGAATATCTGATAACTAAGTTCACTGTGGTAGTTGTGACGTGTTTAGTTACTAATGGGCTTGGAATACGTCACGCTACCATTCTGGAGTCTATTTTTATTGTTAATGGCTGGAGGAAACGTTTCATTAGAGCAGTTTGACAGTCTGCTGGTTTTTATATTTGCGAGTATGCTTTTTTCTTTCACTATTGCAGGAAACTACTAACTTTACAATCCCAGAAATGACTGGGTCAGTAGGGTGATGTGCTAATTCTTAGAAGTAAGTCTTTTTTTTTTGTGAGGAGGACTAGACTAGCCTTGAGCTAACATCTGATGCCAATCCTCCCTTTTTTCTTGAGGAAGATTGGCCCTGGGCTAACATCTGTGCCCATCTTCCTCTACTTTATATGGGATGCCACCACAGCATGGCTTAACAAGCGGTGCATCAGTTCGCACCCGGGATCCAAACCCGTGAACCCCGGGCCGCTGCAGCAGAGCATGCGCACTTAACCGCTGTGCCACTGGGCTGGCCCCAGAAATCTTTTATATAGTAACTGTATGTTTGTTCAAGGCAGAGAATTGTCCTGATAGGAAAAGAAAGGGGGTGGTTATAAGATGTATGTGGTGCTGATGGGGATCTTGCTAAGGATTTGGGAGGTAAGGAGAATGATCGAAGAACGTAAAAAGAAATGGAGATGGCTGCAACTGTAAGAGAGAATAGTGTTGTGGGAAGAATACCAATTTTCAGATAGTAAGAGAGTAGACTGGATGTGATCCAATCTCTCTCCTCTTTTTTCTTTTTGTGTGCAGCAGTGGATGATGGAGTGGATATCTTTTGCTAAGCCCTTAATTTGCTTTCTGTCTCTCACCATGCCTGGTGTTAAGATAGCAACATGTGGCAAAGCAGACAGAAAATGTGGCAGGAGGTCTTTCAGAGAAGATTTGAAATCAAATGATATCAAATGTTATAGAATCATTGGTTGTGATTTTCCCTATCCCAGTGCTTTGGTGTGCGACTTGAGAAGTCACAGAATTGTTAATGTATTTTAAAACAAACTAGAGGAAAAGCTAATTTAGTTTATCTTTTGAAACCTGCCAAAGATATTGGAGATGGCGGCTGCTTTTGTCAGCATGCTCAAGGAGTATAATTGGTTGTTTTACAGTTTATGTTGTTTGTATTTTCAGACTGTGGTTAGATGCTCAGGTGTGCTGTGTTTCTAGTGCTACTAACATCTGTGTACCAGTTGGCAGATAAGGTGTGTTTAGACATTTTGTCATTTTTTTGTTTTGTTAAAAGGATAGATTGTGTATTACTAACATCTGTGTACCAGTTGGCAGATAAGGTGTGTTTAGATGTTTTGTCATCTTTTTGCATTGTTAAAAGGATGGATTGTGTATGAAGCAAAATTATTTGTCTCTTGGTATTTTGTATGGATTGTACTCCAACAAACATCAGAGAAATTTTTAAGGCCTAAACAAGTATATTTGAATGTTTAATGGAACCATTTATAGCAATTTCACATTCCTGTAAAGAATTGTACTCTACATTCTGATTGATCAAAAAAATCCTCTATTACAGCTCAATTAAATGAATACAGCATTATTAATTGTATCTGTTTATTCTGTATGGCCAGTATGATTTCATATGTTGAACAGCGTAATTTTGCTATATTTTATGTATATAACATGATTATTTTATTTATTTATTTGGGAAAAGACAGAACTTACCTTAGCTCAGTGTGTTTGGCTAGATCTATTGATTTTCAGACTTTTAATTTTTAGGATTTATTTTTAAAGATTTTATTTTTATTTTTCCCCCAAAGCCCCAGTACATAGTTGTCTGCCATAGCTGCACATCCTTCCAGTTGCTGTATGTGGGACGCGGCCTCAGCATGGCCGGAGGAGCGGTGCCTCGGTGCGCACCCGGGATCCGAACCCGGGCCGCCGGCAGCGGAGAGCACGCACCTAACCGCTAAGCCACGGGGCCGGCCCAGGATTTATTTTTTAAAGTAGTTTTAAACCACTCCTACCCCATCCGAACCCAATGTAATAGTTCCAACCTTGCAAAAATATACTTTATTATTAATTTGTGAGAATCAAATAAGCATCACTTTTACCCCCTAAGCTTAGATACTTGATATTATTTTGTCTTGTGGACTGTGTACTACTTAGGTAAGCCATTAAATCATGTCAGGGAAAATACAGATTTCCCTGTTGAAACTTGAAACCAATAGCATCATTGATCCTTGGTGTTGGTCATGTTAGTTTGGGATTAATGATTCTCACACTTCAGTGTGCTAAAAATAACCTGGTGAACTGAATGCAGAGCCCTGCCTCACCATGCAATTAAGGTTGCAATATCTGATTAGAAGGCTAAAGAAAATACCCTGGAGATGAAGGGTATTGGTTTGTTGTGTCACTCAGTCTGCAGTTGCCCTAAGTCCAAATGCCTACTTTTTGAGGTTCTATTTCTCTTGTTCACATATCCATCTCATACCTTACCCCTGTTTCCTCTCCCAGCATCATACTTATCAAAACGGACTCGTCTTGATACTTATTATGGATCTCTATGAAAAGTGGCTTTAAGGAAAAGCTTGATAAAATATGGCTTTTAGAGATGAATGTGAGAATATGGTGACACTATATAATATTAGACATGGTGCCTAAAGACCTGATTTAGAACTCTATTTCTCATATTTCCTGTAAGAGCATGGCTAATTGGCTAAATTAACTGCTTTAATCTTTGGGTAATCGTAATCACTTCACAAAGATATGAGGATTAAACAAAATTACATACGGAAAGTGCCTAGTTGGGTGCTTCTCAAATTGAATCTGATCTGATATTGAGTCCTAGATATGAAAATGTGTTCCAGTTACTGTTGCTGTATAATAAAGTACTCCAAAACTTAGTGGCATAAAATGAACACCTTATTATGCTCACAGATTCCATGGATCAGAAATTCAGAAATGTTATGGTGGGAATGGCATGTCTGCTTCATGATGTCCAGAGAGACTCAGCTTAGAGGGGAATTCATATGGCTTAGGGGGACTCAGATGCTTGGGAGCTGCAATTTCTGGGGCTGGGGGATTTAATTCCAAGATGGTTTCGTCACTCACATGTCTGGAACCTGTGGCTGGGATGACTGCAAGGCTGAGCTCAGCTGAGACGGTAAACTGAGTAATCTTTACGTTGCTTCTCCACGTGGCTTGTGCTTTTCTCACAACTTGAGGCTAAGTTCTGAAAGGGAGTTTCCCAAGAGTGAACATATAAGAAAACCATGTTGAAGCTCTATAGCCTTTTATCACCTAGCTTCAGAAAGTCACATAGTGTACTACCGCTGTACTTGATTGGTCGAAGCAGTCACAAGCCTACCTAGATTCAAGAGCCCACTTCTTGATGGGAGGATTGTCCACGATTTCGTGGCTAGTTTTAAAACCTAAAAAGAGTCCTTGGAAATTTTACATCTAGTCCAGGTTCTGTCTTGTCCTGTTATCCTGTTAACTTGTTAAAGTAGTTTTTACTTTATGGGTATATGTATATATATATTTTTTGTTAATTTCCCTGAAGAATCTCATAGAGATACATGACTTTATGAAGTTAAGTACCTTCATAGATGCAGAGGTTGGAGGTTATGGGATCTTAGGTCTAGAAAGGACCCTAGAATCTGTGATGGCTAATTTTATGTGTCATCTTGGCTGGGGCCAGTGTCCAGGTATTTGGTCAAACGTTATTCTGGATGTATCTGTGAGGGTGTTTTTGGATGAGATTTATATTTAAATTGCTGTACTTTGGGTAAAGCAGATGGGCCTCATCCAATCCATTGAAGGCCTGAATAGAACAAAAGATTGACCTCCCCTTCATACTTGAACTGCAACATTGGCTCTTCCCTAGGTCTCCAGCCTGCTGGCCCACCCTGCAGATTTTGGACTTGCTAGCCTCCATAATTGCTTGAGCCAATTCCTTAAAGTAAATCCCTTTCTCTTTCTATATATATACATCCTATTAGTTTTGTTTCTCTGGAGAACCCTTACTAATACAAGATCAATAAGCCTAGCCCCCTTATTTTTAAAGATTTGTAAACATAAAGGCTCAGAGAGATAAAGAAATTGGTCAAGGTCAACGAAAAAGTTGTTGAGAAAACCAGGCATGAACCCAAGGCTCCTGATTTCCAGTTTAACACTCTTACTACTTGAAATTACCTTGCCCAAAGCAACAAAACCAAATGGAAAAGCTTACCCTCTTCTATTTCAAATTAGAAAAAAAGCATACTGAATGCTTTCCATATGTCAGGTCCTATCCTAAGTGGTAGTATCCATTTTTCTCATTAATTCTCACAATAGCCCTAGGAAATAAGTAGTATTATTGCCTTCTGTTTTGCATATTGGGAGGTCAAACGACTTGTTTAAGATCACACGGTCAATCAATGATAGACCTCTTATCTGCGCTTAGATCTCTAACTCTGAAACTGGAATTATTAATTACTATGCTGCATTCTTATTATATATATTTCTTTTATTCCTGTTCCCTGATGATATTAAGTAGTGAAGAAGAGATTTGAGTTTACTGAACTTTTGATTCTCATCAGCCTGGAGGCTATTCCCTTCACTGGCTTGTCAGGATGATAAATGATTCATACTGCTTACCTTTAGGCCTTAATTATTTATGATCCCTTATCATGTGTTGATACTGATTCCTTTCTAAGTGGAAATGTCTGAGCTATTGTCTGACCATTGGTACCTAAGACATTTTCAAAATGGGATACTAATTAATTTACCCTGAAATCACGTGCCCTGGACACACATATGTCCTCTGCTGCCATTAACTATTATTATCTCTCCTTCTCCATCTTCCTCGCTCCCCTGCCTTTCATCCTTTCCTATGGTGGCAGTGGGAGGGAGTGAGGGGGAGAGGATGATGGTGTGGAGAAGAGAAAGTGTTAGTGTTTTTCTTCTAGGTGGAAATAAGCAGAGAATATTTCTCAAATAAGTTGTATATTACTTTCAGTTATATTAAAATTAGGAGGGGAGCTTAGAGGACTAAAAAAGGAAAAAAATATAACCAACCTAATGGTTTGTACCCCTTTAGCACTTTGACTTCTGAGTGCTAATATTGAAACAGTTTGTAGATCAGATGGTAATCAGTCAGTAGAAGATCAACAGTTGGGAATTGGAAAGACCCTGGATTTTAGTAGCGCTGACCTTGTGCAAAATGCTCACGTTTACTGAACTTGAGGTAATTGTCCTGCAGGCGTGTTGTATAATAGACTGAAGGAAATTTTTTCTTTCTTTATTATATATGGTGCACCATATATACTAAAAAGCTGGATCCACAGCTTTCCTTCGTATCTTCTAGAAAATCAGTCAGCTCTGAGTGCTATGGTGAAACCAAAATAGTAATACATGGCTCTTGCCTGTGGAAACTAAGAGTCTAATTGAGGATAAAAAACACATAGGAGGAGCCAACCCGGTGGCGCAAGTGGTTAAGTGCATGGGTTCCGCTGCGGTGGCCCGGGGTTCACCAGTTCGGATCCTGGGCGCGCACCGACGCACCACTTGTCAAGCCTTGCTGTGGTGGCGTCCCATATAAAGTAGAGAAAGATGGGCATGGATGTTAGCCCAGGGCCAGTCTTCCTCAGCAAAAAAAGAGGATTGGCAGATGTTAGCTCAGGGCCGATCTTCCTCACAAAAAAACAACACACACACAGGAGAAAAAGGATTAACATTACATTATAAGGCAAAATATAATATATGTTAAATGAATGGTCCATAAAATAAGTGTCTTCAGATAGGTTTAGGCAATAAAAATTGAGAGAGTTTGACAATGATTGAGAATGCTCAGGGGAGGGAGGAGAGACTTTAATTGGGCCTCATGACTCCTGGCTGGAGTGGATGAGCCTAGCTGCTTTTAAAATAAATATAAAGATTTATTGTATGTGTCTGAATATATGATTCTCATTTTCCCAATGGCAAGATAATAAAAATATTTTGGCCTGCTTGAATATATAAACTTTTTAAGTTTGTAGAAGAAATAGTCTTTAAGTGTAGCTGATTACATTATACATATTTAAAATTATGTAATATAAAATATTACTTTAGAAATATTGGTTTTTTATACTCATTTCATGAAATAACATTCAAACCCTTCACATGCATTTTAAACATTAGCATCTTCCTCATTACCAGTCTTTCAATTTTCCGGAGGACGTGATCTTAATTTTTGCTTAAGCGGTTTGAGATAGAGCACTTTAAAAATCTGGATGTGGTACTTTTTCTGGGAATCTTAATCTCAAGTCATGAGAACTCATTTGCTATTCATGAGCTTTACAATGAAACCCTTTTGAGTGATCTTTAACAGGCTTATTTATAACGGCATCTAAAAGTTTTAATTGGCTTATACGCTCCCCCCTGCCAAATAATTATGAAATCTGTGTTGAATTTCTTTGCCATTGCTTTTAACTGGTTCCTTTAGGTAACCTGTTTTTGGTGTCCAAAACTAGTGCTGCCTGAAGTTGTTTTAGGCTGTAGGTCTTTTCTCAACAGTTTTTTGTTCTTCAAAAATAAAATAATTGTAAAAAATTACAACTATAGTGTAATTTTCTCTTTTCTTTGGGGCAGTTTTGGGAAAATAACTTTGCCCTATATTCAGTGTCATCATCTAAAATAGACCAAAGTATTACAAGTGAGCAGTGAACGAGCTGAAGGAGATGGCTCAAGTGGAATGAAGAGTCTAGAACATGCTGTCCAATACAGAAGCTACTAACCCTATATAGATAATTGAATTTAAATTAAGTGATTAATTTAATAATTATATTAATTCCTCAGTCACACTGGCCATACTTCAAGTGATGAATAGCCTCATGGGGCTAGTGGCTACAATATTGTACAGTGCAGATACAGGATATTTCCATCATTGCAGAAAGTTCTATTGGGACGTGCGGGTCTGGAAGATTTTCTATAGCCTCAGGAATTCATTGCAGTTCAGAGATTTCTAGGAATGATCATATTGGTGGTAGTAGTCAAAACCTCCCTTTGCCCCCCAAACTCCCACACCAGCTGACAGCGTCCCTTCCTCCACACAGACACAGATCAGAAATGGATTGATTTCTTAGTTTCTAAGATAGACTTAGTGACCCAAGGAACTATAGTAAATATTAGTATTGCTAGTATATTACAGAGATTCATACTGTGTTGATCTGAAATTTAAAGTGTACCCGCTTCTCTGTGTCGTTGTGAAGAAATAAACCCTTCAAATTGCTTTATGATGAAAAGAGCAGGACATTTTGGAGTCAGAGAGGCCCGAGTTTGAATGCTACTGTGTGTGATCTTGGATGAATCACTTAATTTCTCAGAATGTCATTTTCCTCCTCTACAATATGAGGATTAAATGAGACAAGTAAAGATGTTTAATTATTTTGTATAGTGCCTTGCTCATGACAGATGCTCCTTTTCATGTTCATTCCTCTTAAAGTCCAAAAAGACATCTAATAATGAAGATTAATTCACTTAACACTTTCATTCAGAAATTCACTAGAAAATATTTATTGAGCATTTACTGTATGCAAAGCTCTCTTCACAGTGCTGGGAATATATAGCAGTGAGCCACAACAAATAAGAATCCCTGCCATGATGGAGCTTGCATTTTCAAAGGAGGAGGCAGACAAATGACACAATAATTAACATTATATAGTGTGTCAGAAAGTAATAATTCCTAAGGAAAAAAATAAAACAGGGAAGAAGGATATAAAGTATTTTGGGTGAGGGTCTGCAGTTTTTTTGGAAAAAGTGGGCAGGTGACAATTGAATAAAGACCCGGAGGAAGAGAGTGAGTGAGTGAGCCAGGTATCTGGGAGTAGGAACATTTCAGGCAGGGGGAATAGTAAGCACAAAGACGGTTAAGTGGGAAATGAGGCCTGGTGTTTTCCAGGAACATCAAGGAGATAAATATGGCTTAGGAAAGGAGGAGGAGGTGAGGTTAAAGAAATTACAGGAGTGAGGAAGAATAAGGCATCTTAAAGATGTTGTCTTTTTATCTCAGAATAAGTCAGTGGAAGATTTTGAATAGAGGACTGATAGGAGCTGACATATTTTTATGTCAGCTGACATAGCTGACATAGCTTTACTCTGGCCACTGTGATGAGAATACACTAAAGGTGAGCAAGGGAAGAGCAAGGAAATCTTTTTGTAGGCTTTTGTAGTAATGGAGGAGAGAGAAGATGGAGGCTTGGACCAGAGTGGTAGCAGTGAAATATGATCAGACTCTGGATGTATTTTAACATTTCAGCCCTCAGAATTTGCTAATGAATGGGGAAGGAGGGAGTAGTGAGAGAAAGAGGGGGTCAAGGATAACTCCAGGGTTTTTGGCTGGGCCTGCATGGAAGAATGGAATTGCCATTTATTGAGATAGAGACACTTTCTATATTTTGCTTAATATTGTGTTATCCTGTTTCTCCTCCGGGTGTCCCAGGGTTTGGGGCTGTCTTGTCCATGTGTTATCTACAATACTTGGCACAATTCTTTGCACAGAGTAATTGCAACCTACTTTCCTGAATTAAATTGATTTTAGATGTTCATCAACCTCAAAATGGAGGCAGCTATATTCAGGACTGGTAGTAACAAGGAAGAATGTTTTCCTTATGTTGCTGCTTGTAATATAAAGCAGATCTGGCTTATTGGCTTTGCTCAATCAAACATCCAGAAGTATTCCTTTGAATACTGCAGAATGTCTACCTCCGTAAATCCTTCAAACTGCTAACCTTTCTGTCTCTTTCAGGTTTTAGTTTGCAAATTGAATCTAGAAAAGGCAAATTAATGACATTCTCCCTTTCCTCTTCCCACATTCTTTGAATAGAGCAGAAAGCATTTATTTTATACTAGGTGGAAGAGAAAGAGGTGAGTAGGCCTTTTATGTGATGCTGACTGAAGTCTAAGTACTGCCATGTTGTCTAAGGAGGAGCAAAGAACCTGGGGAAGGGAAGTAAATGACTGTCACAGAAACCACCTTTCTTTCCTTTTGGTTTTAGTAAATGGGATCTTGGTTGTCAGTTCCTTTTGGTCCCAGGTATGGGGTTCTCCCAGTTTGCTATTTGGTTTTTTATTCCCAGATATTTATTTGACAAGGGTGAGTCTCTCAGGTACCATTATTAGTCTTAGGATCTGCCTTGTATTCCTTTGTCTTTAATTTGGTTTGCACCAGTCTTGATTCTGCATGTTGGGCTATTTTGATAATGATATCTACTTGGAAGGATTCAGCAAACGTTTTTTGCATTTGACTAAAAACAGATCGTGGAGTCGTTACATTTCTTAAATTGTTCTGCTTTCTGTTTTCTTTCCCTGAAAACAAAAGTCAAATTAGAACTTACTAAAAACAAATATTTGGCTGTTAGGAGCTGTTTTAGAATTGCCAATTGGAATTCTTTTCTATTGCAAAAATAAACAGCAGGGTTAATAAAAAGAAATTTAAGTTTAGAGTTAGTTTGTAGGACTGTTAAATGACTCAATTTTCTTCTACTTTGGTCTCATCATCTTGTCTGTAGCTCATGGAGTATTTCAATGATGATATACCATTATTTAAATAGTGAAGAGAGGAAACATCTCCAGAAATAAGTTGTCTGCAATAGGTGAGTGTTATGTGTGGAAAAATTTCTATTTTTTTAGTGTCGATTCCTTGCCTTCAAAATTTTGTGATTAAAAACTATTTGTAGTTTCAAACAAGGATGTCTCAGTATGACAATAGTTATGATAAAAGCAGCTCACCTTTAATTTGGTATTTTACTATGTATCAAACACCATTTAAACACTTTATGTGTTAATAAATTTCATAAAAACCCAATGAACAAGTACTGTTATCACCCACATACTACTGATGAGAGAACTGAGGCAGAGAGAAGTTAAGTAACTTTCTAAAGATTACACAGCTAGTGAGTGATAGAGCTGGGATACAGCGGCTTTCTGGCTTGAGAGCCCTCACTTTGAGCATATTTATTAACATATGAGTTCATGAAGGATCTATGGCTTTTGATATTACATAACTTCTGAAATAATAAAAGATTTAGGGGCAAATAATAGATTCTATATGTAATGGCAGAGTAAAAGATTTTATATAGGTCTCTAAAATATATACTATAAACTATCTATAGTTGCTCGCAAATCTAGCTGTGCATCCGAATCACTTGAAGAGTTTGTGGGGACCGGCGGGAGGGTTGGGGGAAGATTTCTAGGCCTCGTTCCAGACCACCTGAATTTGAATCATTGGGAAGAGGACTTCAATATATCTGGATTTCTATCCCAGCGTGAGGCAGACATTTATGCACCACTGGTGTATAGCACATAACAGAATAAATAAAACAAAAACACTACGTAATGGGGATGGATAATTCTGGTACCCAACATTTTCAGAGTACTTTGTCTTTATCTCATTTAATCCTTATAACAACGTTGCAGAGTAAGTTGGTATTATTACCTCCATTTTACAGATGAGGAAACTAAATCTTAGTCAAGGTAACATGACCGAAGTCACACAGGTAATACATACATGATAGAACCAGGATTTGAAAACAGGTCTGTCAGACTACAGGACATAGAACAACCCATAATTGACCTGGTTAAGTTATAGTAGATCATAGATCATAGAGAACTAAATAGTGAATATGAATTGTTACTGGAATTTTTTTCTTTGCTTAAAAACGAAGATATAAAAAGAATATATAATAATTAGTGTTTGTATGCCATCTGATTTTTATCCATTTTCTGTTAATCACTAGATTATCATACCTGGTGAATTCTCCAGGGCCAACATTTCAGTGTTAGCAATTTGGATAATGTATATATGTAACTGTAACTGAGGTTTGTATTGAAACTCAAATGCCCATACATATCTCCTCTTAACTTCTCTGAGTACTTCTGTTTACGATTTTCTCTGGTTTTATTTTTCCTACATACTCCTTAAATGTTGGGATTCTAAACGTTCTGTCACGAGGCCTTTTTTTTAATTCACACTACCGCTAGTTTTGGGTAAACTTAATTCACTCCTGCGATTTTTGCAAATGCTTTTTAAAAAAATTGTTGTATAAAACACATAAGATAAAACATACCATCTTAACCATTTTTAAGTATGCAGTTCCCTAGTGTTAAATATATTCTCCTTGTTGTGAAACAGATCTCTAGAACTTTTTTATCTTGCAAAACTGAAATTCTATACCCATTAAACTACAACTCCCCTTTTTTCCCCCTTCCTCCAGCTCCTGGTAACCACCATTCTACTTTCTCTTTCTATGTATTTGACTACTCTAGGTACGTCATATAAGTGGAATCATATAGTATTTGTCATTTTTTGACTGGCTTATTTCATTTAGCGTAATGTCCTCAAGATTTATCCATGTTGTAGCCTGACAGTATTTCCTTCCTTTTTAAGGCTGAATAATATTCCGTTGTGTTTGTATACACCACATTTTCTTTTTTTTGTAGAGTTTTTTTTTATTGTGAAATTTTTGTTGTACATTGTTGTTTGTCAGTCACCCTATAAGTGCATCCTTCCATCCCTTGTGCCCACCCCCGACCCCCAGCCCCTGGTAACCACCAAACAGTTCTATCTGTCCATGTGTTGGTTTATCTTCCACATACGAGTGAAATCATGCACTGTTTGTCTTTCTCTTCCTGGCTTATTTCACTTAACATAATACCCTCCAGGTCCATCCATGTTGTTGCAAATGGGACGATTTTGTCTTTTTTTTTTTCGTGAGGATATCAGCTCTGTGCTAACATCTGCCAATCCTCCTCTTTTTTTGCTGAGGAAGACTGGCCCTGGGCTAACATCCGTGCCCATCTTCCTCCACTTTATATGGGATGCTGCCACAGCATGGCTTGCCAAGCAGTGCGCGCCCGGGATCCGAACTGGCAAACCCCGGGCCGCCACAGCGGAGCGCATGCACTCAACCGCTTGCGCCACCAGGCCGGCCCCCGATTTTGTCTTTTTTTATGGCTGAATAGTATTCCATGGTGTATATATACCACATCTTCTTTATCCAATCATCAGTCGAGGGACACTTGGGTTGCTTCCATGTCTTGGCTATAGTAAATAATGCTGCGATGAACACAGGGGTGCATAAGCCTCTTTGGATTGTTGAATTCAGATTTGCTGGATAGATACCCAGTAGTAGGATAGCTGGATCATAAAGTATTTCTATTTTTAATTTTTTGAGGAATCTCCTTACTTTTTTCCATAGAGGCTGCACCAGTTTGCATTCCCACCAGCAGTATATTAGGGTTCCCGTTTCTTCACAACCTCTCCAACCTTTGTTGTTTTTTGTCCTGGTGGTTATAGCCATTCTAACGGGTGTAAGATGATATCTTAGTGTGGTTTTGATTTACATTTCCCTGATGATTAGTGATGTTGAGCATCTTTTCACGTGCCTATTGGCCATCTGTATATCTTCTTTGGAGAAGTGTCTGTTCATTTCCTCTGCCCATTTTTTGATTGGGTTGTTTGTTTTTTTATTATTCAGTTGTGTGAGTTTTTTATATATTATGAAGATTAATCCCTTGTCAGATATATGGTTTGCAAATATTTTTTCCCAGCTGGTGGGTTCCCTATTCATTTTGATCCTGGTTTCATTTGCTTTGTAGAAGCTCTTTAATCTGATGAAGTCCCACTTGTCTATTTTTTCCTTTGTTTCCTTTGTCTGAGTGGACATGGAATTCAAAAAGATCCATTTATGGCTGATGACGAGTAGTGTACTACCTATATTTTCCTCCAGGAGTTTTATAGTTTCAGGTCTCACCTTCAGGTCTTTGATCCATTTTGAGTTAATTTTTGTGTATGGTGAAAGAAGATGATCTACTTTCTTTTTTTTTTATTTTTGTGAGGAAGATCAGCCCTGAGCTAACATCCATGCCAATCATCCTCTTTTTGCTGAGGAAGACTGGCCCTGGGCTAACATCTGTGCCCATCTTCCTCCACTTTATATGTGTTGCCGCCACAGCATGGCTTGCCAAGCGGTGTGTCGGTGCGCACCTGGGATCCAAACCTGGGCCGCCAGCAGCAAAGTGTGCGCACTTAACCGCTCCACCACAGGGCCGCCCCGAAGATGGTCTACTTTCATTCTTTTGCAAGTGGCTGTCCAGTTTTCCCAGCACCATTTATTGAAGAGACTTTCCTTTCCACTGTATGTCCTTAGCTCCTTTGTCAAAGATTAGCTGCCCATAGATATGAGGTTTTATTTCTGGACTTTCAATTCTGTTCCATTGATCTGTGTGTCTGTTTTTGTACCAGTACCATGCTGTTTTAATTACTATCGCTTTGTAGTATGTTTTGAAGTCAGGGATTGTGATGCCTCTAGCCTTGTTCTTCTTTTTCAGGATTGCTTTAGCTATATGGGGTCTTTTGCTGCCCCATATGAATGTTAGTATTCTTTGTTCTATTTCTGTGAAGAGTGTCCTTTGGATTCTGATTGCGGTTGCATTGAATCTGTAGATTGCTTTAGGTAGTATGGACATTTTAACAATGTTTATTCTTCTAATCCAAGTGCATGGAATATTTTTCCGTTTCTTTATGTCATCATTGATTTCACTCAATAATGTCTTATAGTTTTCATTGTATAGGTCTTTCACTTCCTTGGTTAAATTTACTCCTAGATATTTTATTCTTTTTGTTGCAACTGTAAATGGGATTATCTTCTTGAGTTCTCTTTCTGTTACTTCGTTGTTGGTATATACAAATGCAACTGATTTCTGTAAGTTGATTTTGTACCCTGCCACTTGGCTATAGTTGTTGATTATTTCTAATAGTTTTCCAATGGATTCTTTAGGGTTTTCTATACATAAGATCATGTCATCTGCAAACAGCGAGAGTTTCACTTCTTCATTGCCTATTTGGAGTCCTTTTATTCCTTTTCCTTGCCTAATTGCTCTGGCCAGAACCTGCAGTACTGTGATGAATAAGAGTGACGAGAGTGGGCACCCTTGTCTTGTCCCTGTTTTCAGAGGGATGGCTTTCAGTTTTTCCCCGTTGAGTATGATGTTGGCTGTAGGTTTGTCATATATGGCCTTTATTATGTTAAGGTACTTTCCTTCTATACCCATTTTGTTGAGAGTTTTTATCATAAGTGGATGTTGGATCTTGTCAAAAGCCTTCTCTGCATCTATTGAGATATCATATGGTTTTTATTCCTCGTTTTGTTAATGTGGTGTATCACATTGATTGATTTGCAGATGTTGAACCATCCCTGTGTCCCTGGTATAAATCCCACTTGATCATGGTGTATGATCTTTTTTTATTTTTTTTTTATTGATGTTTTAATGGTTTCTAACATTGTGAAATTTTGGGTTGTACATTTTTGTTTGTCCATCACCACATATATGACTCCCTTCACCCCTTGTGCCCACCCCCCACCCCCACTGCCCTGGTAACCACAGTCCAGTTTTCTCTGTCCATGTGTTGGTTTATATTCCACATATGAGTGAGATCATACAGTGTTTGTCTTTCTCTTTCTGGCTTATTTCACTTAACATAATACGCTCCAGGCCCATCCATGTTGTTGCAAATGGGACGATTTTGTCTTTTTTTATGGCTGAGTAGTATTTCATTGTATATATATACCACATTTTCTTAATCCAATCGTCAGTCGAGGGACACTTAGGTTGCTTCCACTTCTTGGCTATGGTGAATAATGCTGTAATGAACATAGGGGTGCATAAGCCTCTTTGGATTGTTGATTTCAGGTTCGTTGGATAGATTCCCAGTAGTGGGATGGCTGGATCATAGGGCATCTCTATTTTTAATTCTTTGAGGAATCTCCATACCGTTTTCCATAGAGGCTGCACCAATTTGCATTCCCACCAGCTGTGTATGAGGGTTCCTGTTTCTCCACATCCTCTCCAACATTTGTTGTTTTTTGTCTTGGTGATTATAGCCATTCTAACAGGCGTGAGGTGGTATCTTAGTGTTGTTTTGATTTGCATTTCCCTGATGATTAGTGATGTTGAGCATCTTTTCATGTGCCTATTGGCCATCTGTATATCTTCCTTGGAGAAGTGTCTGTTCATTTCCTCTGCCCATTTTTTGATCGGGTTGTTTGTTTTTTTGTTGTTCAATTGTGTGAGTTCTTTATATATTATGGAGATCAACCCCTTGTCAGATGTATGTTTTGCAAATATTCTCTCCCAGCTGGTTGGTTGTCTGTTCATCTTGATTCTGGTTTCATTAGTCTTACAAAAGCTCTTTAATCTGATAAAGTCCCACTTGTTTATTTTTTCTTTAGTTTCCCTAGTCTGGGTAGGCATGTCATCCGAAAAGATTCCTTTAAAACCAATGTCAAATAGTGTGTTGCCTATATTTTCTTCTATGAGTTTTATAGTTTCAGCTCTCACCTTCAGGTCTTTGATCCATTTTGAGTTAATTTTTGTGAATGGCGATAGCACATGGTCCACTTTCATTCTTTTGCATGTGGCTGTCCAGTTTTCCCAACACCACTTATTGAAGAGACTTTCCTTTTTGGAGAGGGTCTTTTTGTCTTGATATATTTAGGTAGTCTATTTATTTCATTCACTAGTATTTCCAGCTCCTTCCCAAGGTTTGGGAAGTTCTCAGCTATTATATCTTTGAACAAGTTGTCTGCTCCTTTTCCCTCTCTTCTTCCTCTGGAATACCTGTAATCCTTATGTTGGATTTCCTAATTGAGTCGGATATTTCTCAGAAAGTTTCTTCATTTCTTTTTAGTCTTAGTTCTCTTTCCTCCTCCATTTGGAGCATTTCTGCATTGCTGTCCTCAATATTGTCAATTCTTTCCTCCATATTGCCAGCTCTCATGCTTAAGGCTTCCAGATTTGTCTTTATTTCCTCTATTGTGTTTTTCATCTCTAAGATTTCCGATTTTTTTTTTACAGTTTCAATCCCTTTTGTGAAGAAACTCCTGATTTCATTGAATTGTCTGTCTGTGTGTTCTTGTATTTCATTAAGTTTTTTTAGGATGGCTATTTTGAATTCTCTATCATTAAGGTTATACATTTCTGTGCTTTCCAGGTTGACTTCTGGGTCCTTGTTATTTTCCTTTTGGTCTGGAGATTTAATATATTTTTGCATGATGCCTGTTGGTGTTAGCTTACTTCTCCTCATAGTGAAAATATATGGTTGCAGTTTCCTCTTGCTGCTGCTTGGTGGGGGTCAAGGGCTGTGTATTCTGGCCCGCATCAACGTGCAGGCACTCTTGTCAGCCCCTGGCTGATCTGAGGCGTGGCTGAGTGGAGGCTGCTGGTGGGGAAGCATGGGAACAGCTTGAGCTGGAGCATGGGAACTGCTGAGACTAGAGCACAGCTAGGCCAAAGCAGCTGGGGCTCCGGTGCAGGTGGGTTAAAGCAACTGCAACTGAAGTGCCACTGGGCCAAAGAAGCAGGGGCTGGAGCGCTGCTGGGCAGAAGAAGCTGGAACTGGAGTGCGCTGGGCTGAAGAAGGAAGAGCTTGAGCACCGCTGGGCCAAAGAAGCTGCAACTGGAGTGCACTTGGCCAAGGAAGCTGGAACTGGAGTACGCTGAGCCGAAGAAGGAGGAGCTGGAGCGCAGCTCAGCCAAAGAAGCTGGAACTGGAGTGCGCTGGGCTGAAGAAGGAAGAGCTTGAGCACCGCTGGGCCAAAGATGCTGGAACTGGTGTGCACTGGGCCAAAGAAGCTGCAACTGGAGTGCACTTGGCCAAGGAAGCTGGAACTGGAGTACGCTGAGCCAAAGAAGCTGGAAGTGGAGTGTGCTGAGCCGAAGAAGGAAGAGCTGGTGTGCCGCTGGGCCAAGGAAGCTGGAGCTGGAGTGTGCTGGGCTGAAGAAGGAGGAGCTAGAGTGCCGCTGGGCCAAAGAAGCTGGTACTGGAGTGCAGTGGGCCAAAGTTGCTGGCGCCAAGTCAGCCGGAGCCTGAGTACAGGCCAAGCCGAAGCTGCTGGAGCCAGGGGTTGGGGGGGGCAGACAAGCCGGAGGAGCTGGTGGGGCGCATGGTCCAGCCGAAGGAGCTGGTGCTGTGGCACGGGACAGCTGGGGCCGTGGCTTGTTCCAGTCAAAGCAACTGGGGCTGTGACATGGTGGGGCCTGAGCTGCCGCTGCCTCTGGTGCTAGGGCACAGGCTCACCTTGCTGCTGGTCGGGCCCAGGCACCTGGGGGCTGCTGCCTGTGGGGGTGGGATGGTCACGCTGCCCCTGCTGGTGGGGCCTGGGCGCCTGGGGGCCGCTGCCTCTGGGGACGGGGCTGACCTAAAGCGTCGCTGTGCTGAAGTGCCAGTGGGGCGGACCAGGCGGGGGAGGGGTGCTTACTTTCACTTCCCAGATCTCAGAGGTTTCTTGCCTCACTGTCGCTCTCTGCTCTCCTGAGGGGTTAGCTTGTTGAGCCTACCCTCGCAACAGTTCCGCTCCCTCTGTAACGGGATCCCCTCGGGCTGTGAGGGGTCTTGGAGAGGGCCGGTTTTCACGTGGCGAGCCTCCCTTCCCCCTCCTCTGAGAGCCCCGTGGTCTCAGTCTCTGGGTCACAGTCCTTGGGGAAGCACAGGAGCTCCTCTTACCTCCTTCCACTTCCTCTGGGGATTCCAGCACCTCTGTCCTCGGGTGTATGGCTGCCTGGGTGCCTCAGATGTCCCCTGTGTTGTGTGAATAGCTTCTGTTGGAATATGAATGTCCTTTTTGTTGTGTTAGAGGGGGAGAGTTCAATGGGAGAAGCTCACTCTGCCGTGATGCTCAGGTCACTCCTCCACACCACATCTTCTTTATCCATTACCACTGATGGACATTTGAGTTGTTGCCACCTCTTGGTTATTGTGAATAGTGCTGTTATGAATGTGGGTTATACAAATAACTTTTTGAGATCCTGCTTTCAGTTATTGTGGATATATATCCAGAAGTGAGATTACTAGATCATTTGGTAGTTCTATTTTCTCCAAATAATTTTAAAGTGGATGACTCGACTCCAAACTGAGTTTCTCCAGCTCATTCATTTTAGAGTCTTAAAAATCTGTTGGACATCTCTGTGTGACTATCCCATGTGTACTTCAAAATCAACATGCCTAAAACTGAAACCCTCAGATCTCCCTGTCCTCACCAGCTTGTTCCTTTGCTCCTCTTCTTGGGTTCATGGCATTCATTCATTTATTCATTCATGTATTGGATATACATTAACTCACACCACCTAGGTCCCAGGCACTGTTGTTGGTATTGAGGACACATAAGTGAACAAAATAAGTCATTTGGAGTTTACACTGTAGTGAGAGAAGACATATAGATAACAAACAAGGAGACAAATAAATATATAATTTGTTAGGTAGAGTGTCATGGCTGGAAGGGGTTCTTTTTTAGATGGAATGGTCAAGGAAGGCATCTCTGAGATGACCTTTGAGTAGAAACCTGACTGAAGTCAGTGAGTGAAATATGTGGATATCTAAAGGAAGAGCTTCTAGGCAGAGGGAAGAATAGGTATAGGGGGTTTAATCTAGGAGCATGCTTAGCTTGTTCAAGAAATGGTAAGGAGACCAGAGCAACTAGAGTCAGTGAACTCGAGGTTACTAGAAGAAGATAATGCCAGAGAGAGAGCTGGAGCCAGAATATGTAGTCTTTTAAGGTCAGAATAAGGACTTTGACTTTTATTCTGATGATATGGGAAGACGTTAGAGTATTTTGAGTGGGAAAAGGGTATTATTTGACTTATTGATATACTGGCTGCTGTGTGAATAGGCAGTAAGTGTGGTGGGGCAAGGATGGAAGGAGGGGGACTAGTTTGGAGACTTTTGAAATACTAATCCAGAGGAAAGATGGTGGTTTAGACCAGGGTGGTAGCAGAGAAGGTTGGTTAGACTCTACATTTTGGAGATAGAATAAAGAATTCATCATAGGTTGGATGTGGAGTGTGAGAGAAAGAAAGGAATTGAGGATGACTACACAACTTTTCACTTGACAACAGAACCATTAGAATTGCTTGCATTTTTGATGACTGGGAGGACTGGAGCAGGAGCACTCTACTCAGTCACTCAAGCCAGAAGCCTAGACATCATTCTCAGCAATTTGTTCTTTTTCAATTCCTATCTTGCAGTGCTGCCCAAATGATGGTGCTAAAGGGCAAATTTGAGGTGCAGCAGTTGCTTCTGCATTATCTTAAGGTTAAGTAAAACTTTTAATGCCTTTATACTGTCTCTCATAATCTCTTACTTACCTTACCAGCCAGCCTCTCACTGCTTCCTAATCCAAACCTTTGCTGAAGCCACACAGAACTACTTTCAGCTTCCCGGATAGAGTAGACTTAAGTAGATTCATACTTTTGCACTTAAAAAAAAAACCTCTGCCTGAATTCTCTCACTCAACTCTCTTTTTACCTAGAAGAGCCCTGCTTTAACACTTGGTTCAAATATCATCCCTTCTTCCCAGCTTTTCTCTTGACTTTCAAATTACTTACACTGGTTTGCCTTCATATGTATCCCTTTGTTGAAGTCCACAATAAATGGAGGAAAGACACATCAGCTTTGGAGTCATACAGTAGAGTACTTGAGGAAAGTTTAGAGAAGAGTATCATAGTGATTAAAATATTTGAAAAACAGAAATTTGAAGGAAAATTTAGAAGAATTTAAATATAGTAGATTGTTGGAAATAGTCTGTTACAGATACTTACAGAAAGTTAAATATTCATGAAAAATGATTTTCCTTTCTGCCCAGAAGGAAAGAGGAGAAAATGGTATTAAGCATCTTTTTCAGGCCTCATTGGCTTCCAACCATAATCTTGTAGTCTTTCTTCAGAACTCTCCAATTAGAGTGGACACTTAAATCTACTGCTCTTGTTTCTTTGGCTTCTCACATCTGTAGCTAGGAAAATTTTTAACAAAATAGACCCCTTTCTCGAAAGAGCTCACTTGATTGACATAGTACTAATGAAGTCTGTAAAATAATAGAAAATAAATATATTGGTTTCTCCCCCCAATTCCTGGCACAGAGCTTCTAAAACCCTTTTAATTTCCTAAGTGATGAGAGCACTAGTAGCATCTTTTGTTCTAGTTCTTGGTCTTTGACTCTGGTTCCTGACATGGAGCTCCTAAATTCCTTGGAATTTCCAGGGTGATAGGAGTGTCTTTCTGTTCTAATGAGGAGACTCTTGGCCTCCTGGATAGCTTCAGGATGGAGGCTGGTCACCAGAAAGACAAAGCCTTGATTGGAAGTCTGGAACTTTCAGTCCCATCACCATCCTCTGGGAAGGGGAGAGGGGCTGGAAATTGAGTTAATGATTGATCATGCCTATGTAATGAAGCTTCCATAAAAATCCTAATGGTGGGATTGGGGGAGCCTCTGGGTTGGTGAACACCTGGAGAGACGGGGGGGCTGGCATGCCTGGAGAGAGCATGGAACCTCCATGTCCCTTCCCACATACCTCGCCCAATGCATCTCTTCCATCTGGTGGTTCTTGAGTTATATTCTTTTATAATAAGCTAGTCATCTAGTAAGTAAAATGTTTTCCTGAGTTCTGTGAGATGCTCTACCAAATTAATCCAATTGAGGAGAGGTCACAGGAACCTCCAATTTATAGCCGGTTGGTCAGAAGCACAGGTAACAACCTGGACTTGCAATTGGCGTCTGCAGTGGGAGCAGTCTTGTGGGGCTGAGCCTTTAACTTGTGGGATCACAAGTTAAATTGTGATAGTGTCAGAATTGAGTTAAATTGTAGGATACCTAGCTGGTGGTGCAGAATTGATTGATATGTGGAAAACCCAGACATCTGGTGTCAGAAATGAAGTAGTGTTATAGTAGAGTATTGAGAGTAGAGGAGACACACAGGAGAAGGTGTTTTTTTCCTCATACAAGGTCAAAGGTGAAAACTCCACAATTCAGAATGTAGAAAACTCCACAATTCAGAGCTGTAGAATGATGGACTCTTTCAGAACCTCTCAGTGATCCTACTCAGGGGAAAAACATGAGAGAATGATTCTGTCTTGTTCATGACTGTTGTTTCCTCAGTACTCAGAATAGTTCTAGCTTAGTAATTAAATATTTATCAGATGCATTAATGGTGGAATGAATGAATGAAATACTCACATGAATGAATAAAATGAATGAGTGTTATGTAAATACAACATTGAGAAATCATTGAGAAAAGGGTGGTGTGACTAAGTTAAATTTTCTTGAAGAAAATGATTCAAATCTGGTTATTGAGTTCCAGTAGGCAACAATAGGCATATCTTCCTTTGTGATGGCATACTGTTTCTCACATTACATTGCAATGAGTTGTTTCTATAACTGCCTGTCCTGGGAGAACATGTCTTGTCGTCTTTGTATTCCTTCCAGTGCCTCAAACACTGCCTTGATCATATCAGGTGCTCCATGAATAAAAGAATGAATTGATTTGAGTTGGTGGAAAGGAGAAAGGATATTCTGTATAAAGGATCGGTATGCATGGAGGAGAGAAAGTCTGGGTTTGTTGGAAGAATTCACTTGATAGTAAGATCAGAGTCGTGAATGCTAAAATACTAAGACTTTGTGGATCCAATACTTATTTAGGTATTTTGAAAATATTTGAAATCTGACATACCACAGAGTAGTAATTTAAAATTGAACAAAAGTACACTAATTTAGAAAGTATTTTTTCTATACTTCAAATATTTCCAAGAGATGGAAAAAATGGATAATGGACAAAACAAAGCTCATATTGCAAGAATAATTATTATCCTAGTTCACAGGCTTTCCAAACATGTGGAATATGCAGAGTTGCCTAAATTCTTAATTCTATCTGCTAATAATATATATGTGATTATATATATAATGAAAATGTGTTTATCATTTTCATAAATTTTTAAATTTGATAGATTTTCTTTTTCTACTTGTTCATAAATTTGTATATCTGAAATGTATTTAGTATTTAGTTTCATTGATTACTGCAATCAGTAATTTGGAGATTGACTAGCTGAGGAGGCTGCTAATAAGAATAAAGCCAATGAGGGGCCGGGCCGGTGGCGCAAGTGGTTAGGTGCGCGCTTCGCTGCGGTGGCCCGGAGTTCGCCGGTTCGGATCCTGGGCATGCACCGACACACTGCTTGTCAAGCCATGCTGTGGCAGTGTACCATATAAAGTGGAGGAAGATGGGCATGGATGTTAGCTCAGGGCCAGTCTTCCCCAGCGAAAAGAGGAGGATTGGTAGATGTTAGCTCAGGGCTGATCTTCCTCACAACAACAACAACAAAAGAATAAAGCTAATGATAATGCTATGATGTAATCGTTGAAGCCTAGAAAAATAATGGTCTATTACTAACTTAATGTGTATTATATTGAATTTGTCATGTAACCTCATCTAACCTCTGTTTATCATTCTTTGAATACAAAGCAGAATTTAGTGGGGGACAGGAAGCAGGATTTATTGGAAGGATGCTCAGAAGCTCACACATTTGAAAGAAAACTTGAACAACCAAAGTCTTAGGAAGATCAGTAAACAGTGTTGCTCTGTCAGAAACTCATCATGAAAAGTGCCTCTTGAGCGCTGTTGTCAGAAAGGACACAGCTTCATCCAGTTAGTCAGTCGTTGAAGATTCATATTCCAAGTAGAATCTGATTGGTCTAGATTAGGTCATCATGATTAACACATTTCCAGCACCACATGGGATGATGCAGGAGTAGTTCTCCAAAGGGAACACAGGATCTGTATCAAAAGAAAGAAGGGAAGAGATGATGGGCAGGTACAAACCACAGATGGGTTGTAATAATAGCTAATGGGGCAATGTATGCATCTGAGATTGCATTTTTCTAACATTCTATGAAACTGTGAGTTAAAGTGGAGTTTTAATGTTCTTTTGTTAAATCTACTTTGTCAATGACTAATTTACATATGTATACAGATTTTAAGTCAATACAGCTCTGTGAGTTTCAATGAATGTATACATTGTGTATCCAGCTCCCCTCCCATCAAGATTTCCATCATGTTAGGAAATTTGTTCTCTTTTCCAGTCAGTAACCTGCTCCAGGCAACCACTGATCTGATTTTTATTACCACATTTTGGTAGTTTTGTCTGCTCTAGAACTTCATATAAATGGCGTTACACAGTATGCAGTCTTTTGTGTCTGCATTGTTCACTCAACATAATGTGTGTGAGATTCATCCATATTGTTGCATGTATCAGAAGTTCGTTTTTATTATTGAATAACATTTCTTTGTATGAATATGCCACAATCTGTATATCTGTTCATTGGTTGATGGACATTTTGGTTGTATCTCATGTTTTGGTATTATGAGTAAAGCTGCTATGAATAGTTGTGTATTAGTCTTTGGTGGACATATGTTTTTATTTCTCTTGAGTAAATGCCTAAGAGTGGAATTATGGGATTGTATGGTAAGTGTTTAACTGTACATAAAACTGTCAAACTGTTTCCAAAGTAGTTGTACCATTTTACATTCCTACTAGCAATGTATGAGAGTTCTAGTCCTCCAAATCCTCACTATTATTTGGTGGTGGTAGTCTTTTTAATTTCAGCCATTTTACTGTTTTTGAAGTGGATTTCTCTGTGGTTCTCTTTTTAAAAATTAACTTTATTGAAGATAAAATGAACCCATTTTAAGTGTACAATTCGATGAGTTTTGATGGTATGTAACATCCACCGCCATAGTCATCATCCCTAAATTTCCGTATTTTCCCTTCCCTATCATTCCTCACCCACCCCAAGCACCCTTGATCTGCCTTCTTTAACTAGAGATTAAATTAGTCTTTTCTAGAGTTTCATATGCATGAAATCATATAGTATTTTCTCTTATTGTCTCACTTCGTTCATTGAGCATAATGTTTTTGAGAGACACCCATGTAGTTGAATGTATCTGTGGTCTGTTCCTTTTTATTGCTGAATAGTATTCCATTGTACCCAGACAATGTAGTATACCCTGGACGACATTTTCCTGTTGGGCATTTGAGTTGCTTCCAGTTATTGGGTATTATGAATAAAGCTGCTATGAATATTAGTATACAAGTCTTTGTTTTGGACATATGTTTTCATTTCTTTTAGATAAGTACTTAAGAGTAGAATTTCTAGGTTATATGTTTACCTTCATACAAAACTACCAAACTGTTTTGAAAATGATTGTACAATATATGAGACTTCCTGTTGCTCCAACATTATTGCCAAAACTTGTATCATCTGATTTGATTTTAGCCATTTTAATAGGTATGTGTCTTATCATGGTTTTAATTTGCATTTCTCTGGTGACTATTTAAACATCTTTTTTTTTGCTTATTGGCCATTCATACATTTTCTTTCAAGAAGTGTCCAAATCTTTGCCCATTTTCTTATTGACCTGTTTCTCTTATTATTGAGTTATAAGAATTCTTTATATATTCTGAATACAAGTTCTTTCTCAGATATACGTATTGCAAATACTTTTTCCCAGTTTGTGGCTTACCTTTTCATTTTCTTTTTCTTTCTTTCTTTCTTTTTTTTTTTTTTTTGTGAGGAAGATTTGCCCTGAGCTAACATCTTTTGCCGGTTTTCCTCTTTTTTTACTTGAGGAAGATTAGCCCTGAGCTAACATCTGTGCCAGTCTTCCTCTATTTTGTCTGTGGGTCGCTGCCTCAGCATGGCTGACGAGTGGTGTAGGTCTGCGCCTGGGATCTAAACCCGGATCGCTAAAGCAGAGCATGCCGAACTTAACCACTATGCCATGAGGCCAGCCCCTTTTAAGCAGACATTTAGAATTTTGAAATCCAATTTATCAATTTTTTTCTTTCATCTTTTGTCCACCCAATGTTGTCATAGTTTTCCGTTATGCTTTCTTGGTGTCCTTATCTGTAAAATGGGGGCAATATGAGAGTTAAATGAGGTAATGTACATAGAGCACTTAGAGAATGCATAGCACCTGGTAAGAACTATATAATGTTAGCTACCTTTTTTGTTACTACAACTCCTTCACTCAGAAGTTATCATTTGAGGCTTTTGGATACTGTCTGTACATCCCTGTCTCATCTCTGCCCCTCTCAAAAAATATCTTTGGCATTTTCTTTAGGGGTCATTCATTTAAAAAAAAAGAAAAAGACCAAAGCCAAGATTTGCTGTATGTGTAGGGGATGATTTGTATGAGATACTGCAGTTTTATAATCCACTAATTTACCAGTTGCTTGGTTTCCTTTCATAGCTCATGTTTTAAGGAGATCTACAGGAATTTTTGCCATTTCTCTCTCCCAAAAGGTCTAAAGCCCTCCATGAGTGTCATCATTTTCTTCCTCTGTTAAGGCTGAAGATAAGAATATTCTCACTCTCCTATGGCCACCTCTGACCTTGGCTTTCACTATGCTTTAAACATACCTCCTATGTCTTCCAGTGGATTCTGGGAAATGACATTCCAGAGTATTGTTGTTGTCAAATTTTACTAAAGAGAACTTAGAGACTGGATTCTAATTGTGGTATATTAACTACAGACATGCGCCACATAATGATCTTTCAGTCAATGATGGATTGAATATATGATGGTGGTCCCATAAGATTAGTACCATTTAGCCTAGGTGTGTAGCAGGCTATACCATCTAAGTTTATGTTAAGTACACAGTACGATATTTGCACAATGATGAAATCACATAGTGATGCATTTCTCAGAACATATCCTCATTGTTAAGCAACGCATGACTGTACATTAAAAATGTCATGGACTTAATTAGCATGAAAGCAGTAATAGTTAATACCGAAATGGATTTTCAAACTACTGTAAACTTGGTCAAGGCAAGATACTCTTCTTAAAATACACTGCAGTCTGATGAATATCCACTATAGTGGTTTGAGTCAGTCCCAGAAATAGAAATATTGTCTTTGTTCTCTGTTACTTTGGCCAAATATTTAATAAGTCCCTATCATTATCTTCTTAGCAAAAAAACAGAAAAATTAGGAATGGGATAATTAGCAGGTAGCAAATGATATGTTTTTCTAATAAGTGTTCCGTATGATTTCTATTCAATAATACAGGTTTTTATCAGTCTCTTTTCTAAAAGTATCCCCTCTATTTGTGCTCTTCTGAGCCCTACATCAGGTGCCAGGCATCCCCGAAGTCTAACATAGTACTTGGCAATGAATAGGCATTTGTCTATGAATAGGCAATAGGTAAGTTTGTTGAACCAAAGTTTTAATTTTACCCTTTATTTCTTGAGTTTTTATTGTTTCCCTTTCCAATGAATTCTGTTTAAGCTCAAGAAATCACTATTCTTTAAAAAAAAAAAAAAAAAAAAGAAAGCAAACAAAAACTTATTCCAGCTATTCTTCTCCTTGCAGTTCCTGTCTTTATACTTTTTACACTGTTTCAAGAGTCAGTTATACTTACCTTCTCATTTCCCGTGTATTTCTGAGCCTTTTATAATTGAGCTCTTACTAAAACTGTTTTCAAATATGTTTAATAATCTCTTTTCAGGTCTCATATATTAGACTATTTTCATTTTTCTCTAATCCCTCCTTATAGTTCCTTCTTTGCTCCCTCTATGACATAGTCCTGATCCTTTCCCTCCTATCTAACCCTTCCATTTTTATTGTTTTGTTTTTGTTTTTAGCTTTCTCTTCTCTTTTTCCTACGTATGTGAATTCCCCAAGATTCTATTTTTGTCTCACTTCTCCTTGCCAAAGAAGAAAGCTTAGAGAGGGAGAGAATTAAAATATTTTAGGGCTTCGTTTATTTGCCTTTAAACAGATGTTGCTTTACTTAACCTAGCTCTGATTTTTAAAATTACATTTTGTTTCCATTTGGATATTACCTGAACTTCTCATAGTAAAATTAATTATTGAATATATTTTTGTCCCTGCAAGAAGGCAAACTATGTTATGTCCATCGATACATCTCCATTGCGTACCACAGAGCTTGGTACATAGTGGGCAAGTAATATATATTTGTTAAGTGAACAAGTGATATCCTACTGTCACCTCAGAGTTAACATGTTCAAAATTGAACTCATCTGAAATTTTCCTTTGCTTCTATATCTACCCATTGTTCAGTGATCAGATCAAAATGCCATCTCTTTTCTGAAACTTTCCTTAATCCTCACAGACAAAAATTTCTCTCCCTATTCTATGTGCCTTTAGCAAATTATACTTTTATTGTACCTTCATTCTGGATTACATTTTACTTATTTATGTACAAAGTTTATTATGTACATAAGGTTGAGGTCAGGGATTATCTTCCTTCGCCAAAACAAATACAGTATTTAAAATGATCTAAGATCTTGGAAGAGGAAAAAGCTTGAAAGTGGAGATGTGTCACTGTTCCTTCTGCATAGTGTTGCCCACTCCCCCGTCTTGCTCCTTTTCACTTATCCTTCAGTCTTAGTTGAGACATTATTTCATCCAGTTAGCTTTCTCTGAGCCTTCCTTACATCTTGACTATGTGGCTTTTCTTTGTACTCCTCTAGCATTATTTGCTTAACAAATAATTATTGAGTGCCTTTTATGTGCTGGCACTGTGCTAGGCTACCGGGATAAAGTGGTGAACAAAATTGATATCGTCTCTTCCATCATGGAGCCTGCAGTCTAGTGAGAAAGGCAGACATAAACCAAATAATCACCCAATAAGTAATTATCAGTTACCATGAAGAAAGAGTATGGGGTTCTATGTGAGAGCAAACCTACTTGGATGGGGGGTTGATCAGAGAACAGTATTTTGAAAAAGTATATCTAACAGAAACCTCAATTATGATTATTAAGATTTAGCCATACAAAGAATGGGGAAACAGCATTCTAAACAGATATAGTATCTTCAAAGGCCCTAAGAAATAGAAGAACTTGATGCCTTTGATGAACAAAAAGGCAGGCCCATGTAGTATTAGGTCATTATAGAGATGAGGAAACTGAGGCTCAAGGAGGTTTAGTGAGTATAGAATATATTAAGGTCATCAAATTAATAAATGGAAGAGTCTAGGTTCAAACTTTGGACTTTATAAATCTTTAGTATTCTTTCCATTATACTTTGGCATTCCCTAGTGAAAATTTGAACAAAATCTTTCCAAACTCTGGTATTTTGTTTATTTTCCAACATCATAGAACATTCTCTTACCATTTTCTATTTTTTAGCAAAGGAGATATTTGTATGTGGAACCATTCCTGTCAACAGAAAAGGGATAATTGATCTGGCACTAGGCAGAGATGCTTCTATTGAATTTGTGGCTTTGAAAACTGATTTTAGCGTTTGCTTGACTCAAAGGATTTATGAACCTCCAGAGCTGTCAGGGTTCTATGGTATCCACTGTCTATATTAATCTGTGGATTTCTTTGTTTTTTTGCCAGTGGAACATTACAACTTTCAAAATTCATAGCAAGCATCTTACACTCTGCTTTGTTTCCATTCAACGGTATAACATTGTAAACTTGACCCACCTCTGGCAAATATTTAAGTTAATGTTTCACAAAATACACAAACTCCTTCTGGCAATTGATTTCCAGGCAGCTGATAAAACATCAAAGTGTAAGTTTTTTTTTGTTTTTTTTTTCCCTTTTTCATTTTGATTTGTTCATGGATGGGGAAGGGAAGGTGAGAAGTTGTTATGATGCAGAGGCAAAGTTGGAAAGGTCGTTTTTTTCCTCCAGAGAATCTTCATTATTACCCTGCAGTGAATTGCCCACAATCCAGGATGTAACAGCAGGCTTGCTTAGTAGCCTTCAAAAATGTGCATATCATGTCACATTTTGCTATGTTCCAAGCACTTGGTGTCTTGTTAGCATAGAGTCCAATTTCAGAAATGTTTTATATAAGAAAACTTCCCCAGTGATGCTCCTGCCTCCTTTTGTAACCTAATGTAATCATAGTGTTGTGTTTATCAAAGAACTTTTGCACCTACATTTTTTCCTTCTCAATTCTTTTCATTAAGAATAACGATTATAACATGAAAGAGGGAATTTAATTCCTGAGCTAATTTTAAAATTCTTATTGGAGTTTTTCATTTGTGATTTTATACTTTGCTCCTCTCAATTTGAGGAAGGAAATAATGTTAAAAAGATTACTTTAAGGTACTGATTTTACTTGTTCTGACATCCTTAAACATTGGTTTTGTGGGTGTTTTGCTTGAATGAAGACTGGAATTAAGCTTTTTATGACTCGAGATTTGGGAATATTATATGCCAAATGCGTGTTTTTTAAATTTTCTAAAATATGGTTTTATTATAGAGAAGTAGAGAAATATTTAATAGAGAATATTTTGTATCATTAAGGAAACATTTAGCATTTTCTTTAAGTTTTCCCTTTACAATGTTCTGTAATACTGTAAATAAGTTATACTTATTTCCCTTTACAGTGTTCGCTACCACCCCCCACCCTCCCAGCATTTTTCTGTTTCTTTAAATGGTCTTCTCTGTTTTTTTGTTTGCAGGCAGCTATCAATGGTGTAATACCCCAGGAAAATGGCATTCTACAAAGGTATGTTATAAGGTGCTTAATGGTAAGATGGCAGTTTAGCAAAGCAAAAATGGGACAATTGTTAATTTTTTTGTTTTACTTTTTGATAGAGCGATTGATCTTTGGTGTATAAGTTCATTAATATAGTTACTGTTCTTTCAGGCATTTTTATTAGTTATATTAATTTCCTAAAGTCTCCAACTTTTAACTGTATAATATTATTTCAGATTGGGTGTTGCAATTTTTAAAGGTGGTTTTATTTTAAGAAAGCTTTTCAAGGTCATCTTCTCATTCATAAGATGAAAGGAAATGAACCCATTAAACTGTTAGTAGTGGGAAAATGAGACATGGCTCAGTAGCCTCAGAGCATGATTATCTAACTATATAGACTTTATCTCCAACCTTACTACATTCTTTTTTGTTTCCCTTTTGGTTTCTAAATTAAGTATATGATAACTTGCAAATCTGAATAAGTCCTTAATAATGAAACTTCCCAGGGCACCAAACTGTTTTACCTGAAGAATGCAGTGTTAACATGTGGAATAGTCTTCATGGTTTTGTGTCTTTGCCAGAAGGTAAGATTGGAAGATGATGCCAAGAGACCCATAATCGTTACAAAATAATTCCTTAAATTCATCACTTTTCTCTCCCTAAAATTGCAGACTCTGGTTTTGCATTAAAAGAGCACACTATAAAGTCATAGGAGGTAAAACTGTTCTTCCTTCCACGTGTAGTTTAATTACTTGATTTTTTTCCCCCCTCCCCTTTCAATTCAAATTTTGGCTTGAATTTTGGTGGCTGGGATTTCTAAGTCACTGAAGCATGATCTGCTAAGTGCAGATGAGGCAAACAGAAACAGCAGACTAAAAATGAAGTTGTTTTGGAGAGGAAGAAAAATTGCCCTTGCAAAAACATCAAAAAATTCACCAGAAACTGCAAAATATGTGCTGTACTTTATAGGAAACTGTGTATATTTAGAAAGGAAGCAAAATTCTGTTTGGTACCTGTACCGCCCTTAGTGATTAATAGTTTTTAGGTGAAAGCAATGATAAACAGACCTATTCCCCACCCATTTTTCTAAACTGTCAAAAAGAGTTTCATCCAGAGTAAATGTGGCTGATGTCCAGAGTCTGTAACGAATTTTCTTTTTGTTTGTTCATTGTTTTTCATTCAGAAGCATTCAATTCTATTGAAACTCTTGTCTAGAAAGCAAACCAGATGATTACAGGAACTTCCTTCATGATCATTTTTTTCTTGGTTTAGAAAGTTTTAGACTGCTAAATACGGCTCTAGTTTTATTCTTGAGTAAATGTTATTCCACTTTTTGTGCCAGAATTTTTGCTTGCTAAACCCTTGTGGATTCAGCTGCTGGGTTCTGAGTACATATTGGATATATCTTACAATTAATAGTATTTGTTCTGAGTGAATTGTAGAAATTCCCTCATCCCTGGAAACATCCTCTCTTTCCTGTCACAGATGATACTTTTTGCTTAATATATTTTAAAACTAGAAATTCAGTACTGAATTGATTTCTAATAAGGTTACTTTAATATTTGGGGTTTAACTTTCATCAGAATCGGTTTTTGTTTATTTGCTTGTTAAGTTAAAGGAAGGAATCATATATCCATAGATGAAAGTCATTTGTATCTAGTAACAGTCTTCAACTGTTTTCCTTCCTAACTTTGGTCTTTAGCTTTGAAATCACTGTGGATTTGACATAACTGAAAATTCCTTGTGTATGTCTACTGACCAGAGGAAAATGAAAGAGGGCTCTTTGTACTTTCTCATAGGTTTAACACTGAAAGTGGAAGACAATGCTAGGAATGGTATATGTAGGCAGTTTAAAAGGATCTTTGTTTTGTGTGTTTGATTTCTGTAGTAAAGTTGAATGTAGTCTGTGAATACATCTGACTCCTAATTTGTCAGTTTATACGTTAACAGAGAAAAGAGCTGCCAAAAAAGAGTTTTTAAAAAATAGGAATTATTTTTGGAGGGAGAAAAGCTCAATCCCTGTGCTTTTTAGCCCTTCATGAAATCAGATTTTTGCATGAATTCAAAATAAGAATATGGTTTTTAATGTACCCATGAAGTTCAAGACAAAGAAACTAACATTTTTTTAATGCTTAAGGCACTGTGCTAGGTAATTGACATATTTTTCCTCATTTAATACTCATTACAACCCTTAAGAGATAGATGTTCGTATTTCATAGATGAGGAAACTCCATGTTAGAGAGTTTACATAGACTCGCCCAAGGTCACAAGTGTAGTAGGTGGTGAAGTATGGATTGTCTCATTTTGAAAGTCATGTTCTTTCTTTTATACCACTCTGTTCTCTTCAAGGTCAGTAAGCCAGGCATGCCACAACTTTTGTTTTAAGATTTTTTGCCTTTGGATAAAAGAATTGAAATTTAATACCTGTGTATAACATCCTTCTCCCACAGTTTTGTTTTTGCAGTTATTATTTTAGTTGTAAGTGAGTAAAGGCAGATACTGTTATCCCTCATTTTACAGGTAGAGGGAATAAGGCATGAAGTGACTTGGCCCTGATGATACAGCATGATGTTGATGGAGTCAGGAATATAAGCAAGTCTTCTTCCTCATCCTCTAAGCCTTATTTCACTAGACAATATATTGCTAATAAAACATATTTATAAAATGTGTAACTTATGAAGTCATAAATGTAAACCAGTCATAAACAAACATTGAATGTGTGCAAGTATATTTACTACATCTTAGTATAATATTTTATTTATTCAGTGTATTGTCCAGAGCCTTTTTAAAAATTATTTTTTGAGATAGTTATTGTTAGAAAAAAGTACAAATGAATTACTTGTTAGAAAAAAGTACGAATGAATTCCTTGTATCAGTAGAGAGCAGATGCTATGTTTTCTAAAAATTTTTTGAATTTATAGTGTAATTTTACTCATTGACTAAGGGGTGGTATTTATCAGCTCATTTATTTTATGACCCAGACAGATGTACTGTATGTTTCTTTGTCCGTTGTTTAATTCATTGAGGAAACCTAGAGAAGACAAAGCTTGTTTTCAAACCTTGGGCATTATGCTTTCAGAATATATAAATGCTGAAGTTTTCTGATTTAGAAAATATCTATTTTGGCCAGTTTTTATTTATTGTCTTCTGCAATGCCCATTTTAAAAATATGCTTTTTTCTAAAGACAAGTTTATCTTTAAAACACATGTGGTTTTTTTTTACCTAAAGATTTTACCATGGCATGGACTTTTAGAAATTGAAATAAACAAGTGCACAGTTTCTGTGTACTTTGCTTTGTTCACTGCCCTCCAAGGACCTGTGTGGTTTGTAGAAGAAAGTTGAGTAAGGCTAAAGACACTCCTTTATAGATCTAAAGTAGATTTCTCCATAGAGTTTCCCTTACCAATCAGTGTCTTTTTTTAAAATTTTTGAATTATTAACTAGAAAAAATAGTGAGAAGGTCAAATTATATATGATGGCAGTCTTCATAGATAAAAAATCTTAAAAATACTTTTTTTTTGTCAACAATTTTGGATGACTTGGCACTCTGGATATCATCGAACATTAGTCAAAACTGATAGGATCATTCATCAACTGGTAGTCTCTTTCTCTTCTTCTCATTTTTTTTGGATTGCTGGTGAAAAACTCTAATGTAATTTCATTATTTTTTATTCATCTTGAAATAGAGTAATCATAGCCAATAAGAGAATTCTCAAGTGATCAATTTAAAAAAAAATTTTCTTTGTGGCTGACAAACATAGGAAATAGCTTGCTCTGATTAGAAGTGTTAAACTACCTCCTAGTGTTAAAGTTTGGAAAAGAAAACAAAAAGCACGCTAGGAATTTTAAAGAGAGGGAATTGCATATAGGGAATCAGTTACGTAGATGTGGAGCAGGTTGAAAGAGTAAAATCCAGATATAATGACTACAGGAAACAGCTGGACCACCAGGTCCAGATGGAAGGGCAGGAGGGATCCTAGGGTGAGAGCAGACGTATAGCTGCAGCATCCTCTGAGAAGGATGGGCAGAGCCTGGACTGTGTGGACCAGGTCCAAGGCACCCCATTTCCGGAGGCCTGATCCAGGACCGGCCTGTCCGGGAGAGCCCGCTGCTGACCACTGAAGGGCACAAAGTCACTCCTTATACTAGAGGGAAAAAGGAAAGAGGTTGGGAGAGGTTTAGGTTAACAGAACTTTGAAGGTCCGAGGACTGCCCTAGGAACTTGGCCCCAGACATGTGAGAAAGAAGTTCTGCTCAGCTGATACTGGTACTTCTGACAGAATGCAGAGGTTTGTTTTGAGGTATTGAAAAAAGCTAGACGCTAACACTAATGGATGATGCTGAAACAAAGTGAGTGCTATTGTTACAGTGATGTCACTGCTAGGGTAATGTTGATAGGATCAATGTGCCAACTGGAAGAAGAAAATTTTGTGTGTGTCTGTGCATGCACGTGTGTGCTGCTGCAGTCCTTGTTTCTGTTACTGGTCATAAGGCCATGGTTGATATTTACCAGTTTCTTCTACTATTTATTCTATATTCCCTCTGCCAGCACCTCAGATAGTTAAGATTCTTTACCTGGTGGGACATCTCAAACATTCATTCTTGAAGAATCAGAATCCTCAGTGGACCTGCCTTTTTTTTATTGGTCGTAGTTTTCCATTAACTCTTATTATTAGACATGCCCCAGAAAATAGTCCATTGTGTAGCAACAACCCAATTTTTTTCGTGGTAATCAGGACCAGTCATTCCAGTTAGTACCCCCTCCTTTGCTAGTTGATTCAGTAGCATGAGGAGTACAAAATGGCCAAGTGGCATTCTCAAGTTCTAATTCAATGGAAGCATTGTGGAAACATTACGTCTTTGGGAACTATGATCTCTGAACCATCAGATCCCAAAGTTACAGGAAGCAAAAATTCGGTAAATTATTAGGCATAATAAGAAGAACCACTACCACAACTTTCATTCTCATACTCATATTTTTTCACAATATGAGAAATGTCACTGTGTTTTGGTCACTGATATAAAGCATACACCACATCCTTTCAGGTGGAACCCCAAGCTTTGACAATATTTTCTTCCAACCTGTGCTATAACTGTCTTCAGCAGGCCATTCCACTGTTCTGTCAGGCTAGCTGCTTCTGGTTAGTAATATACACAAATGACGCCAGCACTGTACTTGTTTTGCTGTGAAATGAGTTCCTTGGTTAGAACCAGTATTGTGTGGGAAGCCATAGATCAATAAGGCATTCCCTAAATCCATGAATGGTGGTGCTTGCAGAACCATTGCTGTCAGGGAAGTCAATATCATGTCCAGAAAAGTGTCTTTTCAATTGAGAACAGATCATTGCCCCCTTCATAGTAGAAATGGTCTATTACCAGATCCCTGAGGAATGGTGCCATATTGGGGGCTCAGTATTAGTCTCTGTTGTTTGCAGTTTAGGCACTCAGTAGTTTCCCTAGCCAGATTCAGACTTGATGAGGGGAAATTGATGTTGTTGTACCTATGACTAACCTCCTTCACTGTTGGCATGGCCACATTGTCCATTAACGCATTGAGTAGCCCTGGGGTAGCAAGGGAAAAAAAGCTGACTGACATCAACAGAACTGCATCATCTTATCCATGTTGAGAGCCTTTTTTTTTTTCAGTGGATAGCCTATAGACAACATTTACCTTGGAAACATAGATGTTCACATTTTGCATCCATTCAGAAAGATCGATTTCCATATCTCTTCCCCAGACTTCCTTGTCACCCAGTTTTCCTTTTATTCTTTCTAAGTCCTGATCAGCTGGCCAACCCGTTAACTATTGCTCATGCTTCACTGTAGATTTGTACCTCAGGCTTTCTCTCCTTCTAAGTGAAGTAGTCAACCTGTGGTACATCCTTAAGTTCTCCCCACTGGGAGGCTTTTCTTTCACTACTGTCTTTCAGGTATATCTTTGATTGGGGCTGTAATGCTTCAGCAGTCTATTTTTGGTTGGTGCCAGCATATTATACATAATCGTTTTTTCCTCTCCCCGTCCAAATTTTTTCTTCCTCAGTTAGCTTAGTTGTCTCTTACGTATTGATGGTAAGTGCAAGGTACAGCAACTGGCCTTTTGCTGTGACACACTTCTGACCACTAGACCCCAGAAACTTCACCAAGGTACCAGGCCCCTGCATTTTTGTGGTGCATATCTTCTAATCTCTAGCCTGCATGTGTCTTACTAAAGCATCCAGGTACTTGCTGCTGTTGCTCTCAAGGACCGGTCCGCATTGTCGTCAACGTAATGTTGTTTTGTGAAATGTTTTGGTGATCAAGATCTCTCTAGACTGGATTATTATGACAAAGAGCAGGATATTTGACATAATCTTCAGGAAAAGACAGTGAAGGTATATTGTTTACCCTGCTGTGTGAAAGCAAAATGCTTGTCATGGTGCTTACAAATTAATATAAAGAAAAAAGTATATACAAGATCAATTGCTTTTTGTTGTCGCTTCCTACATAATAACCCTAACTCCAAGGATCAGGAAGCCAGTATGGGATGTATACCAGTTACTGAGTGTGTCTTTCTCAATTACACATTCAGAATCTGGGGAAAAAACTGCAGGGTAGGTTGACAGATTGTTTGAACCTAATGTGAGTGGATTTGGGCCAAAACTTCCATTTACCACCATAATCTTCCATTTTTGTATCCCCAGGAATTAGTATAAGTTTAAAGTTAGCATCTAGTAATCCCCTAAAGATCTAAATATTTTCCTTTTGTATAAGTACAAAAACACCCTAGTAAATGGCTGCAGGGTCTCTTAGGCGAAGTCTTGGTGGAAAATTTACAATACATATGTGTGGCTCTGTTGCATTGTCTTTGGGGGGACCAGGGACTTTATGTCTGTGAACCAACTTGTGTTTGGAAACTGGGAGTGACTATGACTCTGCATTGTAGTTATGGAAGTCAGGATTTAGGCTGCCAGGTCTAGGGGGTTTTTTTATGGATTGAGCAATATTTTAGTCAACTGACTTTTAATTTTGTTCCTTAGAAATATCATGTATCATGTTCAATTAAGTACTATTAAGATCTCTGCAGGTTGAAATCTTCTGATTGCCACTTTTTGTCCAGGCTGTTTATTAACATAATTACTCCCATTTTTTTCTTACTGAATTCTGCCATTTCACCTCTGTGCTCTGGGATGTCATCATGTCCATTAGGGAGTCTTTTTCAGTGGTAACATCTCCCCATGTCATTCCCAACCCGTGGAAGACAGCCACTACAGAGTTTTTCAAGAATGCAGATTCCCTTGCTAATGTATTTCTCAATGTTTTAGTGCAATGTCCTCTGGGACCTCATAGATGATATAGTAGGAGGAGGTGTGTATATTCAGGTTGTACGTGGTACATCCATTTGAGCATTCCTGTTTTTCTCAGCATCTGGGTTTCTTCTTCATTTTGCCAGGAAAGTTCAGGCATTTCATCCTCGTTAAATGTAGACTCCTCTGTGACTTAAGTTTCATTCAGTCAACAAGCAAATGATTAAAGGTACTTATAACTGCCTAAGCAAACATGTTGTTTTTGGCTCTATCCAAACTCTTTTGGTCAAATTCATTTCAAATTCATTTCCATACCTATTCCCTAGGTTTTTGCTGATGTGATTTATCAAAATCTTATTATTATTTTTGGATATAAGCTATCTTCTCTCAGTTAAGATGTTGTACTTGTTCTCTTGGAGCAGACCTAGATCTGATTTTAGAGGCAACAAGGAGTGGTAGGGGTAGATTTTGAGAATAAGCATTCCCTTTCAAGGCAACTGTCTCAGGTAAGAGTATTACATTTTCAAGTTAAGAGGAGGCTAACCTTCTCAGTCATGGGAGGAGGAGCTGTTTCTGCTTACGAAAGAGGCTCAGAGAAACTCCAAGTGTTCAAGATTCTAACCTTCATTTGAGTTCACTTAGGTATCCTTGTTCCACACCTTAGGGTCCCATTCTTACCAAAACAAATGCTTAACTTTCGCAAAAGAGACTTCGAAAGTATATATATTCAACTTTCATTGTAGTTATGCAAGCTGTAAAATTAAATTTTGGGTCTAATTCTTAGCAGGATCATACCTGTGGTTACAAAAATAAGAAACTCTTTTTAAAAGGCCACTTCAGAAGGTCGGTAGTTTCTTATCCTGACTGGAACTGAAAGTTAAAAACCCTAAGTGTGTCATTTTCTTCTGTAAGTTCTCCGTTAGAATCAGAAGCAGCCAGCCCATAGTCCTTGTTGTCATCATTACCATCATAATGGTCAAGTCAAACGGTCATTTGATCCCCTTAGGCACTTGTTTCAATAGCTATGTGGTCATAATTAACTACAAGTGAATAATTTAATTAATCATTATGCCAGTACATGGCTTGATCACTAGTATCCTATTTTCCATTGGCAAGGAGCTCAGCAGTGCATTGAAGATCAAGGACATAATCAAGCCAATTCCTGAATCCTGTTTCCTGGGACACCTTCATTATCAAGATAATGAAACCACATAAGGGTATTTCAACAGAGGGAATTTAACGTAGGATTGGTTAGACAGGTATGGAAGCTAAAAGAGCAAAAAAGTATAACTGAAGTAACGTTGATATAATAACTTCGTCAGGAAGTTACCAGTCTTAGGTCTAGGGAACAAAGGGATTAACAAAACTTTGAAGCTCAGAGAGGCCCCTTGGAGCTGAGGATCAGACCTCTGTGGAATGCATACTGTCCAGCAGCTATTGGTATCTCTGGGGATGTCAGGAAACTGGTTTAAGATTGAAACTGGTTATAAGCTGAAAAAAGCAGGAGACTGAAAGCTACAGAGCGATGCTGATGGAAATGCATGCAAACAGAAAGAAGGAAGTCTTGGCTCCTGTCCTCCTAACTACTCATCTCTATCTAGTATCCCCTATTGGCAGAATCTATCAGGAAACCCAATGCCAAAG
The DNA here is from genome assembly GCF_057802395.1 of Ceratotherium simum simum. Taxonomy (NCBI): domain Eukaryota; kingdom Metazoa; phylum Chordata; class Mammalia; order Perissodactyla; family Rhinocerotidae; genus Ceratotherium; species Ceratotherium simum. Next base: position 8,285,979 of record NC_141921.1, read on the forward strand.
GAAAAGTATAATTTTGCAGAATCCTAGCCCCAGCATCACAGAATAGACTATAGAAGGGTGTATTTGGAGGTAAGAAAACAATGAGTCAGTAACCAGCCTCCTAACTTTAGCTGTGTATTTTATGTTCTGAGAAATCGTGACAAAATTTAGAGATGTGAAATACCATTGCACAGATTCTGTTATTAGATACTTAGGAGCTCACTCTGAGTTCCAACAGTGACATTCTTTCCTGCTTTGGACATTTTCTCTGTTTCTTTGTCTTCCAAGATTACTTTCCTTGAATCTAGCAATTGGGAGAAAGGGTAGGTTTTTGTCTTTGGATCAGTGATTGCTCGAGTATGTGAACTCTGGTGAGATCTAAGCTAGTCACTTTGAGACTTTTTTTGAGTAAGACCTACAATGAGAAATACTTGGAATCCAAAACACACATATACAATTATGTACCAGAATCAAAAGTTTTGTGAAACACTACATGGTCCTAACTATTAAGTGACACATACTGATAATTTGTATTCTATTCTGTCTTTAAAAGACAGGTCACAACTCATTAAATCAATGATATAATCTATAATTTCATAAACACTGATCAAAGCAATAGTGTGAGGTAAATATAAATATTTTCTCTTGCTTAATTGTATGAGCAGTGCTTAACTTGGCATGTTTTTGGTCAGTCTTGTTGTTCTATTCAGGTTCCCAGTCCCTTGTTTTTCATTAAATTCAGAGTGGGAAGAAAGATGTTTTAGGACTGAGCTTATAGTTCTGGTGGGTGGAAGATATATACAATAATGATGTTTCAGTGGAAGCATTCCTCATGTTCCCTCCCTCTCTACTTCTCCCAGTGGAGGAAAATAGTGACAATATATATGATAAATTAAGTCAGAGAAAAACCAAATTATTTAATAATTATTCCTCTACTCATTAGTTTGTCAAATATTTGAATACCTTCTATGGATAAAATCTTGAGCTCAGCGCAGAGAATGCAGCTGTTAAAAACACAAATGTGAAGGGGCCAGCCCCATGGCTTAGTGGTTGGGTTTGGCACTCTCTGCTTCGGCGGCCCGGGTTCCTGGGTTCGGATCTAGAGCGCGGACCTACAACACTCGTTGGCCATGCTGTGGCAGCCATCCTCATACAAAGTAGAGGGATATTGGCACAGATGTTAGCTCAGGGCTAATCTGTCTCAAGCAGAAAAAAAATTTAAAAAAAAGAGGAAGATTGGCAATAGATGTTAGCTTGGGGTAAATCTTCCTCAGCAAAAAACAAAACAAAACACAAATGTGAGCTTTGCCCTTGTGAACCTTATATTCCAGTGGGGAACTTAAATGTCAAATGATTAATTATACCACTAAATATATAATTGTTGATAGTGGTGAGGAACTAGAATGAGTCTGAGGTATTAAAACGTGCTCTGAGCTGAAAAACATTTAATCTGAGATATAAAGGATAAATATAATTAGCTAGAGAAAAGATGGAATTTCCGGATGGAATAGGAAGGAAAGAATATTCTTTGAAGGAATAGTCTATGTTCCCCCATGAAACATGAAGGATCAAAGTGAGACAGAAGAAATGAAAGGCTGTTGTGGCTATTAGCATAGATAGATGGAGATAGCATAGCACAAGGTAAGGATGGGAAGGTAGATAGGATTCAGATCATATCAGGGCCTTGTATGCCACTTTAACTATTTATATGAAGAGCAGATGGGAATATTGAAGAAAATGATATGAAGACGTTTCAGCCTTTAATTTCACTCTAGTGGTGGAATGGAATGAAATGCAGGGGAGCGAGGATACATATGGCAAGATTAGTTAGGAGGCTGTTACATTAGTCCATACAAGAGGTGATTGTGGCAGCTTTGGAGGAGAAAGGTGGATGACTTATGTAAAAGACATTTAGGAGGTAAAATTGAAAGGACTAATTAGATGTGGGAGTTGAGAGAGAAGAGGTCAAGGATAATACCAGAAGTTTCTAGCTTTAGTAGCTGCTATGAGGAATAATGGAGGAGGGTCAGGCTTGGGAAAACATTAATGAGTCAGACTTTGGATATACTGAGTTTGAGGTTTGAGATCTTACTAGGAATCAGGCACTGTGCTAGCTTTTCATATACGTTATCTGATTTAATCCTTACAAATGTAATTAACCCTTTCCCATTTTACAAATGAGACAGCTAGTAAGTGGACACAGCCAGGATTTCATTTTTATTTTTTAAGAAGGGAGAGATTGGAACATGTCTAAATATTATGGAGAAAAATCCAGAAGAGAAGATGTTGAAGATACTGGAAAGAAAAGTGATAATCTATAATGTAAAGCTAATGAGAAGATGATTTTAGATTTTGCATAGATAGAATGATGTCTCCTCTACTTTATGGGACAAAAGAAAGAGTACATATGCAAGTTAGTTTGTGGATTTGATGTCAAAAAGGTAAGGGAATTTCCTGTTGATGGCATTTGTTTTCTCTGCAAAGTAGAAAAAAATATATCGTCTTTTAAGACTGAGAAGTGAGATAGGGAGAATGGAGGTTTAAGGATGATAAAGTTTTGAAATAGTTTTTATGGAAAGTAGAGGTAATGAGTCAAATAATGATTCAGTGAGAAATGAGAATGAGCGAAGAAGACACTGTTCTTAATTTACAGAGTTTAAAATGTTATTTTACCAACATCATAACAACATAAGGCAAAAATCTAATTAAATGTTAAATGATATGTATGGTACTGCTGATAGACATAGAAAGGCAAGGATAGGAGGGAGAGTAATGTGGCCTTCAGTTACTGGGAAAGATTTCATGGAGCGAGTAGAACTTAAGTTATAGGCCTTGATGCACAGATTGGTAAATTTGACAGGAAGTAAAACACAAGTGTGGAGCGGGTCCTTAGTGGTAATCTGTATTGACTTGGTTGATGATAATCCTTCCTTTGTGTCAATATTTCAGTGACTATGGAGGTGAGACTCTACCAGGACCTGCATTTGATCCAGCAAGTCGCCCAGCTCCAGCTCCTGCTTCCTCTTCCTCTTCCGCATTTCGACCTGTAATGCCATCTAGGCAAATTGTAGAAAGGCAACCTCGGATGCTGGACTTCAGAGTTGAGTACAGAGACAGAAATGTTGATGTGGTACTTGAAGACAGCTGTACTGTTGGTAAGGTTTTTCCTACCATAAAGCCTTCACAAATAAACAATTTATTAGGTAAAATTTCAGTTTATATTCTTTTTTTATGAGTTGACTGCCAAAAAGAAGGCAAAAAAACAAATTGAAACTGGTATTTTTTTTCATACAGATTATTGTGCTCTATTTTTAAATACTGTGTTGAGATTGAGGTGAGTTTGAGAATAAGTTTCTTTGTTTCACATATGTGGAATGGAATATGATGCTGTTTTAGGGCAGATGCAAATCAAACATCTAGAAGCTTAAAAATTACCATAATTATTAAGTACATTGTATATTGGACTTTATAGCTGAAACTCACTCATTTTTCGTACTGTGGTTAATGAGAGATCAGAAATAAGACATGTTGCCATCACTCCTTCTCCCTGCCAGCTGAATAAATGCTTCAGTACTATCCTTTCAAAGAAAACTCCAAGTGTATGCCTGTCAGTTTTGGACAGACTTTACCAAATTTCTACAGAGAAACTATGTTGAACTCATGTTTGATTCAAATTATTTGATTCATGTTTGTTGTAGAACCAAAAATTATATTGATTCTTATTTTATTGTAGTTTTGCCTTAAATCTAAATTCCAGATATTTCTAAAATTCTTTGTTCCTTTTTGGGGAGATCCTTTCCTAATTTTATTTAATTTTATTGATTGAGGTACATTACAGAGAAAAGCAAGGCTGTTAAAAGAGTGACCATTCCTAAACACTAATCAGATCGTTATTCCCTTACTTAAAACCATTTAGAAACTTTCCCTTGTTTTTAGGATAAAATTCAAATTTTTTAATATGGCCGTAACTCCCTGCTTGATCAGGCCCCTGCTACATTTCTAGTTTTCATCTATTACCGCTCTCCTCCTTGTTCACCGTGCCTAAGTTGTAATGGTCTTCTTTCAGTTCCTTGAATAGATTATTGTTAGCCCACTCAGGGCCTTTGTACCTGTTGTTCCTTCTGCCTGGATTCCTCTTCTAGTCCAGCCACTTCTCCCTGTGCCCATCCTCATGCCCCAAAATATTCTCCTGTACATTTCTTTTTTTTTTTAAATTATGGTAAAAAAAAAAAAAAGTATGAGATCGACTCTCTTAACAATTTTTTCAGTGTGCAGTATAATTTGTTAACTCTATGCACATTGTTGTACAGCAGATTTCTAGAACTTTTTCATCTTGCATAACTGAAACTGTGTATCCATTGAACATCAACTCCCCCATATTCCCCTCCCACCAGCCCCTGGCAACCATCATTCCACTTTCTGCTTCTGTGAATTTGACTACTTTAAATATCTCATATAAGTGGAATCACACAGTGTTTGTTCTTCTGTGTCTGGCTTATTTCACTTAGTATGATATCCTCAAGGTTCATCCACGTTGTAGCATATTACAAGATTTCCTTCTTTTTTTAAGGCTGAATAATATTCCATTGTATGTATATAACACATTTTCTTTATCCATTCATCCATTGATGGACATTTAGGTTGTTTTTACCTCTTGCCTGTTGTGAATAATGCTGAGATTGCAAATATCTCTTGAGACCCTGCTTTCAATTCTTTTGGATAAAACCCAGAAGTGGAATTGCTGGAGCATATGTTAATTCTATTTTTGATTTTTTGGGGAACTTCCATACTTTTTTCCATAGTGGCTGCACCATTTTATGTTCCCACCAATAGTGCACAAGGAATCTAATTTCTCCACATCCTTGTGAACACTTGTTATTTTCTGTTTTTTTGTTTTTATTTTTTTATAATGGCCATCTTAACAGGTATGAGGTGATATCTCATTGTGATTTTGGTTTGCATTTCTGTGATGATTAGTGATGTTGAGCACCTTTTTATATGCCTGTTGGTCATTTCATGTCTTCTTTGGAGAAATGTCTATTTAGTCCATTGCCCGTTTTTAAATTATTTACTTTTTTTCTATTGAATTGTAGGATTTCTTTATATATTTTTAATATTAACCTCTTATTAGATATATGGTTTGTAAATATTTTCTCCTATTCTATAGGTTGTCTTTTTACCCTGTTGGTTGTTTCCTTCGCTGCAGAAAAGTTTTTTAGTTTAATGTTCCCACTTGTCTGTTTTTACTTTTGTTTTCTATGCGTCTGATGTCATATCCAAGAAATCACTGGCAAGACCAATATTATGGAGCTTTTTCTTTAGGTTTTCTTCTAGGAGTTTTATAGTTTCAGATCTTATGTTTAACTCTTTAGTCCATTTTGAGTTAATTTTTGTGAATGGTGCAAGATAAAGGTCCAATTTCATTCTTTTGCATGTGGATATCCAGTTTTTCCTGAACCATTTGTTAAAGAGACCGTCCTTCACCATTGTGTAGACTTGGCACCCTTGTGAAAGATCAGTTGACCTATATGTGTGAGTTTATATTTCTGGGCTCTCTATTCTATTCTGTTGGTCTGTATGTCTTTATGCCAGTACCATATTGTTTTGATTATTTTGTAAAATGTTTGAAATCAGGAAGTATGAGGCCTCCAGCCTTATTCTTCTTTCTCAAGATGGTTTTGGCTATTCAAGGTCCTTTGTGGTTCCATATGAATTTTAGCATTGTTTTGTTTTGTTTGTTTTTTGTGAGGGGATCAGCCTTGTGCTAACATCTGCCAATCATCCTCTTTTTTTGCTGAGTCAGACTGGCCCTGGGCTAACATCCGTGCCCATCTTCCTCCACTTTATATGGGATGCCGTCACAGCATGGCTTGCCAAGCAGTGCGTCGGTGCGTGCCCGGGATCCGAACCAGTGAACCCCGGGCCACTGCAGCAGAGTGCACGTACTTAACCACCTGTGCCATTGGGCCTGCCCCAGCATTGTTTTTTCTATTTCTGCAAAAAATGATTTTGACAGAGATCATATTGAATCTGTAGGTCGCTTTGGGTAGTACGGACATTTTTAAAAACATTAAGTCTTTCAATCCATGAATACGTGGTGTCTTTCCACTTATTTGTTCGTTAATTTTTTTCAGCAGTGTTTTGTAGTTTTCATTGTACAAGTCTTTCACCTCTTTGGTTAAGTTTATTTTCATGTATTTTATTCTTTTTGATGCCGTTGTAAATGGAATTATTTTCTTAGTTTCCCTTTTGGATTATTTATTGTTAGTGTATAGAAACATAACTAATTTTTGTATGTTGATTTTGTATCCTGCAACTTTGCTGAATTCGCCATTAGTAGGGTTTTGTGTGTGTGTGTGTAATCTTAGGGTTTTCTACATATAAGATCATATCATCTGTGAACAGAGATAATTTGATTTCTTCCTTTCTGATTTGGATGCCTTTTATTTCTTTTTATTGCCTAATTGCCCTGGCTAGGACTTCCAGTACTATGTTGAGTAGAAGTGGCAAGGATGGGTGGCATCCTTACGTTGTTCATGATCTTTAGAGAAATAGTTTTTAGTTTTTACCATTGAGTATGATGTTAGCTGTGGGCTTTTCATATATGGCTTTTATCATGTTGAGGTAACTTCCTTTCGTTCCTAGTTTGTTGCGTTTTTTTATCATGAAATGGTGTTGAATTTTGTCAAATACTTTTTCTGCGTCTGTTGAGATGATCATGTATGTTTTTCCCATTATTCTGTTAATATGGTGTATCACATTGATTGATTTTCATATGTTGAACCATCCTTACATTCCATGGATAAATTCCACTTAGTCATGGTGTATGATTCTTTTTATGTGCAGTTGAATTAGGTTTCCTAGTGCTTTGTTGAGGATTTTTGCATCTATATTCATCAGGGATATTGGCCCTGTAGGGTTTTTGTTGTTGTTGTTGTTCTTGTAGTGTCTTTGTCTGGCTTTGGCATCAGGGTAATGTTGGCCTCATAGAATGAGTTTGGAAGTCTTCCCTCCTCTTCAATTTTTGGGAAAAGTTTGAGAAAGATTGATATTAATTTTTCTTTAAAATGTTTGGTAGAATTCTCCAGTGAAGCTGTCTGGTGCTAGACTTTTGTTGCTGTTGGGAGGTTTTTGATTACTGATTCAATCTCCTTACTAATTATAGGTCTGTTCAGATTTTCTGTTTCTTCCTGATTCAATCTTGGTAGGTTGTGTTTCTAGGAATTTACTCATTTCTTCTAGATTATACCATTTGTTAGCATATAATTGCTTATAATAGTCTCTGTGATCCTTTTTATTTCTGTGGCATCAGTTGTTATGTCTACTTTTTCATTTCTGGTTTTATTTATTTCAGTGTTTTTTTTTCTTGGTTAGGGTAAAAATTTGTCAATTTTGTTGAGCTTTTCAAATATCAACTCTTAGTTTTGTTGATTTTTTTCTGTTGTTTTTTCTATTCTCTTATTTTTGCTCTAATCTTTGTTATTTTCTCCCTTCTACTAATGTTGGGCTTAGTTTGTTCCTCTTTTTCTAGTTACTTAAGGTATAAAGTTAAGGTGTTTGAGACCTTTCTTTTTTTTTAATGTAGGTGTTTACTGCTGTAAAACTTTCCTGTTAGTACTGCGTTTCCTGCATTCCATAAGTTTTGGTATGAGTTGGGTTTTTGTTTTCATTTGTCTCAGGATATTTGCTAGTTTCTCATTTGATTTGTTCTTTGCCCTGTTGGTTGTTCAAGTTGTTTAATTTCCACATATTTATGAATTTTCCAGCATAAATGACGTGTTAGGTCACAAACAAGTCTTAACAAATTTAAGATTCAAATCATACCAAGTATGTTTTCCAACCACAATATAATGAAACTAAAAATCAATAGCAGTTTCCTTTCTACTCCTTTCTTCTTAAATTTATTAAGACTTGTTTATGACCTAACATGTCATCTATCCTGGAGAATCTTCCAGTGTGCTCTTGAGAAGAACATGTATTCTGCTGCTGTTGGGTGTAATGTTTTGTATATGTCTCTTAGGTCCATTTTGTCTACAGTGGTGTTCAAGTCCTCTATTTTCTTACTGATCTTCTGTGTGGAAGTTTTATCCATTATTGAAATCCCCTACTATTAGTGTGTTGTTGTGTATTTCTCTCCTCAGTTCTGTCATTGTTTGCTTCATATATTGGGTGCTTTGATGTCGGTACATATGTGTTTATAATTGTTACATCTTCCTGGTGAATTGACTTTTTTATCATTAAATAATGTCCTTCTTTGTCTGTTGTGACAGCTTTTGACTTATAGTCTATTTAGTCTGGTATAAGTATGGCCACCGTACTCTCTCTTGGTTACCATTTGCATAGAATATCTTTTTCCATCCTTTCACTTTCAGCCTATATGTCTCCATGAATCTAAAGTGAGTCTCTTGTAGTTAGTATATAGTTGGATCTTGTTTTTTTAATCCATTTACTCAGTCTCTTTCTTTTGATTGGAGAGTTTTAGCCATTTACATTTAAAGTAATTACTGAGAGGGAGGGACTTACTATTGCCATTTTTTAAATTATTTTCTTTCTGTCTTGTAGCTTTTTTGTCCTGCTTCCTCTCTTGCTGTCTTCCTTTGTGTTTGTTGATTTTTTTGTAGTGTCATGCATTGATTCTTTTCTTGTGTTATTTTGAGTATCTTCCATAGGTATTTTCTTTTTAGTTACCATGGGGCTTGTATAAGACATCTTATAGTTATAACAATCTATTTTAACCTTATCACTTCAATCATATACAAAAAATTCTACTCTTTTACTCTCCCCCCTTTTATTATTGATGTCACAAATTACATATTTTTATATTATGCATCCATTAACAGATTTTATAGTTATACTTATTTTTTTATACTTTTGTTTTTTAACTTCTATACCCGATTAAGTGATTTAAGCAGGACTGTTACAGTAGTCTGTATTTGTGTACAGTATTCTGTAGTTGTCTATTTAACTCTATCAGCAAGCTTTATACACTCACTTGTGTTGCTGTCTAGTGTCCTTTTGTTGCAACTTGAGTACTCTATTTAGCATTTCTTATAAGGCAGATCTAGTGTTGATGAACTCTCTAAGCTTTTGTTTATCTGGGAGGGTCTTTATTTCTCCTTAATGTTTTTTTTTTTTTTTTGTGAGGATATCAGCCCTATGCTAACATCTGCCAATCCTCCTCTTTTTTGCTGAGGAAGACTGGCCCTGGGCTAACATCCGTGCCCATCTTCCTCCACTTTATATGGGAAGCCGCCGCAGCATGGCTTGCCAAGCAGTGCGTCGGTGCGCGCCCGGGATCCGAACCTGCGAACCCCAGGCCGCCACAGCGGAGCGCCCGCACTTAATCGCTTGTGCCACCGGGCCGGCCCCTATTTCTCCTTAATGTTTAAAGGACAGTTTTGCTGGACATTGTATTCTTGTTTGGCAGGGTTTTTTTTTTTCCCCCCCAGCACTTGGAATATATCATATTACTCCCTTCTGCCCTGCAAGATTTCTGCTGAGAAATCTGCTGATATTCTTGTGGGGGCTCCCTGTATGTGGCAAACTTTTTTCTTGCTGCTTTCAAAGTTCTCTTTGTCCTTTAATTTGACAATTTGATTTTAATATGTTCTGGTGTGGACTTAGGATTCATTTTGGGGGGATTCCTTTGTATTTCATGAATTTGCATATCTGTTTCCTTCCCCAGTTTTGGGAAGTGTTTGGCCATTATTTCTTCAAACAAGCTTTCTGCCCTTTTCTTTCTCTTCTGTGCAACTCCATAATGCATATTTTGATCTTTTAATGGTGTCCCATAAGTCTTTTCAGCTTTCTTCACTCTTTTTTCATGCGTTCTTCTCTTCTTACCAGATAGTTTCAAATGACATGTCTTCAAGTTCACAGATTCTTTCTTCTGGTTTATCAAGTCTGTTGTTGAGCCTCTTAAGTGAATTTTTCAATTCAATTATTATATTCTTTAGCTCCAAAATGTCTGTTTGGTTCCTTTTTATAGTTTCTATCTCTTTGTTGATATTTAAAATGAATTTGTATTTTTAAGGTCACCAAAACCCATACTGATATTTGAAAGATTGTTTTGTCTTTACAATAGTAATTAGTCAGAATTGACTATGGCTTATTGCTCATATGGATTTTCAGTAATATTGCTAAGGTATTCTTGGTTTAATAGTAGCAATACTTAAGTAGGGTGTTACTAGGCCTTTACTTTCTTAGTTTAGAATATTTTTATTATTATAGCAGAAAGAACTCAGTGCCATATCACACTTTTTCTTTTAAATCTTAAAATTATCTAAGATTTTTATGTGTTTTAAGAAAACTGGAATGCAGTCCTATATTAAATAAATTTTAACTGCTATTTATGTAGCATGTGGCTGAGTAGTTAACAGTGTCTCTTTTCAAAGTGACCTGGTTCTTTTTGTTGATGGAATATTTGATGTATGGTGGAAGTACATGGATATTTTGATCTTTTTTTTTTTAATTTTTATTTATTTATTTTTTTCCCCCAAAGTCCCAGTATATAGTTGTATGTCATAGTCGCACAGCCTTCTAGTTGCTGTATATGGGACGCGGCCTCAGCATGGCCAGAGAAGCGGCATGTCGGTGAGCGCCCGGGACCCGAACCTGGGCCACCAGCAGCGGAGCGCGTGCATCTAACCGCTAAGCCACGGGGCCGGCCCCATATTTTGATCATTTTGAGTCACTTTTTCATTGGTTCACTCAGTTGGAGTGAAATCCCCTGTTCATTTCAAGGACGGTGATCACAAATGCTGGCTTCTCTGGATTATGGATGTTAATGTTACACTTTATTGCCCTTTATTCTATCCTAATTTGGAGAATTTGACTATGGAACTATTTTAAAGCTTTGTTATAGAAACGTGATAGAATTTCCACTGATCACATTTTGTAAACTGTTGGCTTTATAATTCACTTTAAAAGCAATGAATTTGGTTCATTGTGTCCAAATATGGTAGTGTAGAAGCAGACAAGTCGTCATTCTGTTTGAAAACAAATACAATTAAAATAGTTACAAACATATTGTAAATAAAATTTGATTCAAAGTGAATTGTAAACCAGATATTGTTATTGTATGATATGCACCTTCTCCTGCTTCTCCTACCTGTTCCAATATTTTTTTTTTGTTCTGGATTATAGTTATTCTCTTATTATGAATTACATGCTAGTCAGAGAATCATGTCATGCATCTTCTTTGTGTTCACTCTTCATTTGTTGACGTGCATCGCTATGGAAGGCATACTCAGGGATATTTGGACTTGCTGGAAGTGTCTTCTTCTTTCACTTCTTTCACTGCATTTGATTAAGTTCTATTAGTTTTATCCCCGTATCACTTGAATCCCTCCTTTATTTTGATTCCCCTGTTATTGTTCAGGAATTAATTTCTTTCATGAGTTATTAAAATAATTTCACTAATTTCCATTCTTTCAGTTCCTTTCTAACTCTAGTATTTTATATAGTTGCCCTATAGTGATCTTTCTAGAATGTAGATTTCCTCATATATCTTTCAGTAGTTCCCTGTTTCTTACATTCTATTTGATTTGCCTTTTCCTGTTTTAGTTTTCTAGAAAACTCACACTCATCTTTCAATACCCCATGTAAATATTTCCCCTTTATGAAGCCTTTCCTAACCTCCACGGACATAGTTAAGTTGATTCATCTCCCATGATCCTGTAAAATGTTGTATATACTTTCAAAATGGGTTTTAAAACATTTTACTCTTTCTTTGTGTTTCAGGTTTCCCTTCTGAATGTTAACTTCTCAAACTCAGAGACCTGATCTTATTCTTCTCTAAATTCTTTCTTCAAGCACAGTGTTTGACATAGAGTAGTACCTGTTGAGAAAATAAATGGCTCAATAAATGAGCATATGTGTATATTGTATATATATTAATTCATCTACCATAGGAAATTTAAATAAAACACTCATTAAAGTTTATGTGATCTGCAATATAATTGTTAGTTTATAGACCATCTTACTGTTATTAAGGAATTTGATAAATACTAATTTTTCTGTATATGTATAAATATTAAAATGCAAAAGGATGCTAAATAAGATAAGGTGGCTTTTTATATTACTACCAGGAACACTCAACAAAGTACAAAAAAGCAAGTATAAAGGCAGCCAAGAACTTTATTTCACAGTGACACCTAGTGGTAATTCTATTTTTCAGTTAATGTTTTTAGTGTCCTATTTCTTACTGCCGTTTCATTTTATTACAAAATCCTTTTGGGTTTTCTTATCTTGAATAAGTTTAAAGAATTATTTTAAAGCATTAGTTTTTCTGTAAAATACTATCTAGTTTGAAGGTAGTGTGATCTTGAGGGTAGGAATTATTGTGTATTATTATGTCTATAAGATCTAACAGTGGATTTAACTTAACATTCAGGCCTTTGTTCAATAAAGTTTGTTGAATCAGTGCTGTCAGCAAAGCTACTTTTGTTTGTTTGTTTGTTTGTTTTGGTGAGGAAGATTGGCCATGAGCTAACATCCATTGCCAATCCTCCTCTTTTTGCTGAGGAAGATTGGCCATGAGCTAACATCTGTGCCCTTCTTCCTCTGTTTTGTATATGGGATGCCACCATGGCATGGCTGGATGAGCGGTGCGTAGCGGTGCATAGCTCCACACCCAGGATTTGAACCTGCGAACCCAGGGCCTCCGAAGCGGAGCGCGTGAACTTAACCACTACACCACCGGGCCGGCCCCAGCAAACCTACTTTTGCTTGGCCTAATCAGCATAGCCTTAGTTTTATTTATGGAATGTATCAGAAAAATAGTCTGTTATTATTTGAACTCTTTGCCTTATTTTCTTCTCTGTTTTTAATCTACTTTCTTAAAACTACTTTTATTATAGTGGATACCATTTTAGTTTTTAAAAAATCAGATTGAGTATGGAAAGAGTTAAAACATTTGGGAAGTGCATTTTGAGCCTGAAAAAGTAGTTCAAGATATTTCAAACCAGTTTTTGTCTTGAAGCTATAACCTTAGTTTTGGTCTTGACTCTGCAACTCATATTAACTATGTAATTTTTGGCACATGCCTTAACCCCCTATTCCTCAGCCATCCTTTATGAATAGTAAGCACTATATAAATGGGTTTTTTTTTGTTATTAGTACATGTGAAAATAAGGAAAGAGTAGCAATCTTAGTTGCCTTGCTTGGATGTTGTGAGCATGAAATGACAAGAGGACTGATCATAGCTTGTACTTTTGGGGAGGAAAGACAGCAAATGTTGTGCATTAGTAGCATTGTTCTTTGGTTCATCTGCAAACTGGTGTCTATTGCCTCCACGCCAACAATTGTGCACTCCCCAAATTATTTATAAAATGATTTTAAAATCTAAATAAGCAGCATCTCAAACTGCGGTCTTAATGTGCATAGTTTATTTTTATTTATGCATTAGAAATGTTTCTTTAATCTAGCTTCACATTTTTAAATACTGTACTCTCAATAAAAATTTTTTTAAATAGAGAAGTATATAAAGAATGAAATGAGTATCTTCCCTTTCTCTCGTTCTTAACTCCCTGCTGTTATCAGTTTGGTATATAGGTTAAGGTTGCCATTTTATAAAAAACTTTTAAACTTTACTCTATTTAAAATTATTGTTCCCTCAACTACTTTTATCCATCGTGTCACTTTTGTTGTCTTATCTTCAAAGTAAGGCAGTAAAGATCATAAGGGTAGACTTATGTTTCCTAACATCTTTTTTTCTGCCATCCATCTTTCAGTCTCCTCTTCCTCTGATACTTCCCTATCATCCTACTTTGGAAGATTCTTTTTTAAAGAAATAAGCATACATAATAATGGTTATAATAATAAATTACACTTTACTTTCCCAGGGTCTTATATTTAGCAATTACTGCTGCAAATTGGGAAGTAAATTCCAAAAGACTTTTGTGCAATCAGAATAGGTCATTTTATTGTAGATGTTTGTTGGGGCTTAATATGCTAAGTTCTTCGACTATGCATAAATAAGGCAGTCTTTATCCTAGAGGACTCCATGGTCTGTATTTGGGTAGAAAGAGGGAAGAAGACATGCAAATAAAGGACATTTATCCATTCATTCACTTATTTATTCATTCATTTATTGACACCTACACGTACACATACACACATTACCTACTGTATACTGGCTACTGTGCTCACTGTACTTAGTTTCTATAATACGACCCTTACAACAACACTGTGAGGCAGACGTTACTTTTCTTGTTTCAAAAATGAGTAAACTGAGGCTCAGAGGAATCTTGAACCACAAATTCAGTCTTAAACTGAATCTAGAACTCATGGTCTTTCCAATGAAATAATTTCTATTATAAAATACATACGAGTGCTATGAAAATATTGAAAAGGAAACAGTTAATTCAATTTTAGCTGGTGTCTTGAGAGTATGAGAAGGGAATAAATACGTTTGTGGGGGTGGTCAGGAAAGATTTCAGAGAGGGACCAGGCTATGAAATATGAGTCAGAATATGTCATGGGGACAAAGTAGGGGGAAAGTTTATTCTAGGCAAGGAAAAGACAAATGATAATGGTGTGTCTGGAGAAATAATGAGGAATATGCAGTCTTGAGCATAAAGTTAGGGTTGTGGTCTTCAATTAGCTGAAAAGTACACTTAAATAGAACCTCTCCTTTTCCACCAATAACAGATTCATGCTACCGTTCCCTCCCTTGATCCTCACTTCCTGCTTCTGCCCTTTTATACTCATTGAATTACTTATTTTCACATTACCTTGAGATAGCCAGAACCAGTATCCCCATTTTATAAATGTGAGAACTGACAAAAGAGAATAAGTGACTTATTGGTTCACGGAGATGAATGGTTTGGAGGGATCTGTAAAAACTGTTTGGTCTAACTGGCCACAAACTAAGCAGTCTGTTCCACATTTTTGTCTTAGGGCCATCTAGTGTGTGCTTAAATACTTTTAGCAATGGGATGCTCCTTAATTTTAAGGCAGTATTACCATTGTTCAGCAACTCTGACTAAAATTGTATAAATAAAAACATTTTGTACACCAACCACATGCAAAAAAAGAGATGCCAGGTGTGTGTGTTAGTTTTTCCTTGTGTTGAGTTGCCACCTGTAAGCTCCGTTCCTTTGACCTCACTCTCCTTGCAGAGACAGACTATACAAGGTAAATATATTTTCACTCTTGAGAGTTCTTCAGATATTAAAAGATGGTACTATTTTTCCTCGTTTCTTTAGGATAAACATCTTCAATTCATTCAGCCATTGCACAGAGTTGTGTTAAAATTAAAATGCATACTGTATGGTGATTATAGTTACCAATACAGTCATGCGTCGCTTAGCGACGGGGATACATTCTGAGAAATGCATCGTTAGGCAATTTTGTCAATGTGCAAACATCATAGAGAGTATTTGCACAAACCTAGTTGATATAGCCTACTATACACCTAGGCAATATGGTACTAATCTTATGGGACCACCGTCGTAAATGCGGTCAGTCATTGACCGAAACGTTTTTATGCGGCACATGATTGTACTGCATTGTGTATTTGAAATTTGCTAAGATCTTAAAAGTTCTCATCACAAGAATAAAATTGTAACTATGTGAGGTGATTGATATTAAAAACTTATTGTAGTAATCATTTCACAATATATACATATATCAAATCATTATGTTGTACACCTTGTACTAATACAATATTATGTATCAATTATATCTCAATGAAACTGGAATACGTGCATACTATAGATGCTAGTTGTTACAGTCATTTTTTTCTGAGGCACACTTTCAGATACTTTTCCACTTTAGAACTATGATTCATTTTAGGATGCCAGTGCTACTTATACAATGTGATGCTTATATTAGTGCCCACCTCCAGTTGAGAGAGTACAGTTGATCTATCCTCTTCCTTGATTGAGACATGTCATTTCTATTAATGTAACCTAAATTAGCTCTTGAAACCGCTTTTTCATGATGTTTCAGAGTCTCACAATGAAATGGTGATTGATGTTACTTCTTGCCCTGTGTGCTCTCTCTATATTTTAGATATCCTTGTATGGCAATTGTTTCATAGTTTCTTAATAAGTCTATCTTTCTATTAGACTGTGAGTTCCTTAAAAATGGACATAATTTCTTCTTATCTTTATATTGTGCTTGGAATTTGGCAATAATAGGTATTAATTAAATATTTGTTGAATGTGTTTATTGAATAATAGGATGAGCACTGGTCTAATACTAAAACTTTTAGAGTTAAAAAGTATCTTCTCCTGTCCTTTTTCCTTTCTTATAGTTTGCAATGTTTTCTTGCTGAGGACTTCCTTTCCTATAGTCCCAGTTCCTGTACAGTTTGAATTTCTGATTAGTTCAGGCCATTCTACATGCCTTTCTAAGGCCAACTTGTTTGCCATCTTAGTGGGCTAAAGTCTGGAGAAGAGAAAGCAATAGGAAGATGCACTTAATGTATGGCATTGCTAGTTATTACCTCTTCTGTCAACCCAGCAATCTCTTGTAAAAACTTAGTGCATCTTGGTGTTTTAGGATTTCTGTACTTTTGAGCTGATCCTCTCTCCTCCTTTTCTCACCTGATTCTCTCTCCCCTTTTAGTCTTTTATGCCATTATAGGATATTAGACTGTCCTACAAACAGATCTGGTTTGGAAACTCCTTTATAAGCCTGGAAAATAGATTTTAGTTTGCATAGGACCAAGGAGACCTAGCCATACTTTATTTAATTCTTGGTCCAAAGATACAAAGATTTACATTAATAAAGGGTATGTGATAACCCAGGAAAAATAGAACAAATTGCCTGGCCCTCGTTTCCTTGCTTGGTCATAATAATAACTCAAACCTTGATATAGACTGACATCAGCCTAAGTACTTTCTCCAGGATTCTTAGGCATTTAGAAACCTTGAAATTTTTGTCTTTTTTTTTTTTTTCTAATCAGGTTAGATCCTTTGCCCCTTAACTGTTCTGTTGCAGAAATACCAACTCTCAGTCAGATAGCCTCCTAATTATTTTCCCTACCTCTAGTCTTTCTCCATTCTGGCTAATTCTTCACAGTGCTTCCTGCTCCCCTTGCATTTGTTTACACATTTGTTTATTTACTCAATAAATATTTTCTACTCTGATCCAAATACTGTATTTGATCCCAGATATAGAATGGAAAAGGAAACAGGTATGGTATTTGTCTTCATAAAACTTACAGTCTAGTAAGGGATATAGGCATAACCAATTTATAAAGAATAAATTGCAACTTATGATAAGTGATCTCTCAAGAATACAAATATAATCATGTCACTCCTGTGATTGAAAACAAATTTCATGTACCTTACTAACAGACTAAAAAAGAAAAACCATACAGTCGTCTCAGCAGATATAGAAAAAGCATTTAACACAATTCAGTATGCATTTGAAAAAAACTGTCCAGAATTAAGACTAAAAGATAGATTCCTCAACCTCATAATGGGCATTTATAAAAATCCAACACCTAGCATACTTAATGGTGAAAGATTAAATGCTTTCACCCTAAGATTGAGAACAAGGCAAGGATATTCATTCCTACCACTTCTATTCAACGTTCTGCTAGAGGTCCTAGACAATGCAATAAGGTAAGTAAAAGAAATAAAATACAGATTGAAAAGGAAAAGTTAAAACTATTTTTATTCAAAATGACATAATAATCTATGTAGAAAGCCCCCAAAGAATCTACAATAAAGCTACTAGAAATGATAATTGAGTTTAGCGTGGTCACAACATACAAAGTCAATATGCAAAAATCAATTATATTTCTTTATATTAGTGACAAACAATTGGGAACTAAAACTTGAAAATAATACCTTTCTATAATATTATTTTAAAAAAGACTTAGGGATAAATTTAGCAAAAAATGTGCGAGGCATTATACTGAAAAGTATACATTTCTGAGAAATATTAAAGACCTAAATAAATGGAGGGATATATCTCCATTTCCATTCATGTTTATGAATTGCAAGACTCAACATTGTTAACGTCATTTTTCCTCACATTGATCTATAGAATCAGTGTAATTCCAGTAAAAATTCCAACTTTTTAAAAAAATAGATATTGACAAGTTGATTCTGATATTTATTTTAAAATGCAAATTGTTTAGAATAGTCAAAACAATTTTGAAAAAGAACAAACTTGGATGGCTCTATACCACCTAATTTGAAGACTGGTTTTAAGAGAATAATCATGACAACATAGTATTGGGGGAAAAGATAGACAAATAGGTCATTGGCACAGAATAGAGAGTTCGGAAATAGACCCACATATACCTGGTCAATCAGTTTTTTACAACTTTTCAAGTTTATTCAATTCAGTGGGTGTAGATATTCTTTTCAACAAATGGTGCTGGCACAATTAAACATCCAAATGCCCAAAACGAAAAAAGAGGAAGAAGAAGAAGAGCCTTAACCCTTATACCACATAAAAAATTAGTAACAAAAAACTCACATGTAAGACCTAAAACTAAAATTTATAAAAGAAAATCTTTGTGACTTTGTGTCAAGGAAAGGTCTCCCCCACCCCCAGCTAGGACACAAAAAAGCACAAACTATAAAAGAAAAACTGATGTATTGAATTCCATCAAAATTATACACTCTGCTCTTTGAAAGACATTGTTAAGAAAATGAAAAGACAAGCTGAAGACTGGGAGAAAATAATCTGCAAAACACACACCTTATAAAGGACTTGTATCCAGAATATCTAAAGAATTATCAAAACTCAAGCTTAAGAAGACAAACAACCCAGTAAAAAATGGGTAAAAGATTCTGACACTTCATAGAAGAAGATGTAGGTAGAAAATAATAGTGTAAAAAAATGTTCAACACCATTAGTTATTAGGAAAATACAAACTAAAATCGTAATGAGATACAATACACACCTATCAGAATGGCTGAAATTAAAAAGACTGAATACCAAGAGCTGGCAAGAGTGCAGAGCAACTGGAACTTTCATATATTGCTGGTAGAAATGCAAAATGGTACTGATACTTTTGAGGACAGTTTGGTAGGATCTTATAAATTAAAACATGTATTTACCATATGACCCAGCAATTCTATTTCTAAGTATTTACTCAAGAGAAATGAAAATGTGTCCCCATAAAGACTTGTACACGATGTTCATTGCAGCTTTATTATTCATAATGGCCCCAAACTGGAAACACCTCAATTGTCCATCAACTGGTGAGTGGGTAAACAATTTGTGGTACAATTGTACGATGGAATACTACTTATCAATGAAAAGGAGCAACCTGCTGATGCAGGTAACAAAATGGATGAATCTCAAAATATGCTATGTGAAAGGAGCTGGATACAAAAAGGAATCTGTATAATTCTATTCATATAACTTTCTGGAAAGGCAAAACTAATGCAAGAAACCAGATCAGTGGTTGCCAGGAATTAGGGATAGGGGAGCACAATGGGGAACACAAGGGAACATTTCTTGGTGATGGAAATGTTTTTTATCTTGATTGTGGTGGTAGTTTCACAGGAGTATACATTTGTTAGATCTCATCTCATCAAACTGTACCCGTTTGGAATACGTCAAGCACATTAGCTCAGCATATAATACATACCCTTTCCTATCTGGTCTTATCCTACCTTTCTAGCCCTATTGCTTTCCTTCCCGTATAAGCCCCCAGTTCTAATTTCATTGTGTGCCTACTGTGTGCAAGTGCTCTTCTAATCTCTTAGGGATAGGCTTGGCATTAAAATGTTTTAATAAGCTCTTACTGTAAGCAGCTCCAGAAGTTAATAAAATATAGTCCAAAAGTACAAATTAAGCATTTGGGTAGTATGACAGAAAGCCACCTTTAGGCAAAAGTGATTGTTAAGTAAATTAGTATGAAGCAGCAGTTTTGTGGCAAAGTCAAGGATCGTGGAGGGTCCACAGCAATATGGAGCTGGAGCCAACATACTTGATAGCTAAGGCATTTCTTCTGTTCTGCCATCCCTCTCATCCTCAGGTTCTACCAGTTATTAAACTTCATAGGAGTGTTTCTAATTGTGTGTACATAAAAATCATCTACGGATGGGAGGGGAGGCTGACTGGATGTGTAAGTCCTAGGCTTAATCCCATAGATTTAGATTCTAATTCTGTAATGGGGTAGAGCCCACAAATCTGCATTTTTAGAGACAAACAGCATAGGTGATTTTGATGAAATTAATTTAAGAACTACATCTTGAGAAACATTGCTGAACTGTCTTTTTCACAGATTACTGTCTTGTGCATCACCTTTTTCATATTCAGCATTGGCAGTTTATGCTTTCATTCATTGTTTCTTATCCTGCTGATTTAATACCTTTTGCTAATAGATTTCATCCTTTCTGTTCCCCATTCAATTCTTTGCTCTACTGCTAGATTTTCTTGCTTAAAATCTGTAACGAGTTCCCCATTGCTACTCAATATACATGGTTAAGATCTGTCATGTAGAGCAAAGCCTTTCAATAGATATTAATTGCTTTGTTCACCCTTTCTTTCTTGAGTTCTGGGACAGAAGTTCCTCCCTCTGTTTTTTAAATACTTCCTTTCCAAGCACATTCCTGCTCCAGTGTTCATTGTAGGAAGTTTATGAAATGGACAAAAATATGAAAAAAGTAAAAATTGCCAGTAATTCTACTTATAACTACAGTTAAACATAGTGCTGCTTTTATTTCCAGTTTCATTCTGTCTATTATATAAATCTATATTTTACAAAATTGAGATAGACTATATTTGATGTTTTATAATCTACTTTTTTCACTTGTAGTATTACAACATGATCATTTTCCATATTTTAAAATACTCTTAAAGTACACAGTTTTTAAAGCCTGTACCATGATTTACTGAACCATTCTGTTTTTGCTGGTTGTTGTGAGTTCCTCTCCATTCCTGATCTTTCACTATAATATATTACAGTGAACTTTGTTGAACTTCAGTGATTGTTTTTATTAATACAGATGAGTAGAGGTACAATTCTGCATGAGAGGACATGTACATTTTAAAAGTTTTAGGTATATTCTACCAAATTGCTTTTCAGAGAAGTCTTACTAGTTTAAATTGCCATCAACAGTGTACTAATTTATACTCTTGCCGACAGTTTGTGATATTAAAAAAAAAAAACCTCAAAGACCTAAATTTATAAAACTTTTAGAAGAAAATATAAGGGAAAAGCTTCATAATATTGGTTTTGGCAATGATTTCTTGTATATGACACCAAAACCACAGGAACAAAAGAAAAAGTAAATGAATCGGACTTCATCAAAATTAAACACTTTTGTACATCATAGGACACTATCCACAGAGTGAAAAGCAATCTATGGAATGGTAGAAAATATTTGCAAATCATATATGTGATAAGGGGTTAATATCCAGACTATGTAAAGAACTCCTACAACTCAGCAACAAAAAAACAAACAACCCAATTAAAATCATTCCCACCACAAAAAAGAAGTGATAATTAAGTGATGTGATAGAGGTGTTAGCTAATGCTACAGTGGTAATCATATTCCAATATATAAATGTATCAAATCAACACATGGACACCTTAAACTTAATGTCTATAAAAAATAAATTAAAAAAAAATGAGCAAAGGACTTGAATAGATGTTTCTCCAAAGAAGATCTACAGATGGCCAGTTATAGCACATGGAAAGATGCTGAACACCATGAATCATTAGAGAAATGCAAATCAAAACCAGAATGAGATACCACTTCACACCCATTAGGATGACCGTTATCAAAAAACCAGAAAGTAACAAATGTTGGCGAGGTTATGGAGAAATTGGAATCCTTGTACGTGGCTAGTGGGAGTATAATAGGGTGCAGCTACTGGGGAAAAAGTATGGTGGTTCCTTAAAAAATTAAACATAGGAGTGACGTCAGCATCATGGCGGAGTGAGCTTTCCCATGAACTCTTCCCCAAACAAGATACAACAAAAGCAACAGCCGCAGACCAGCAACGGAATCCCAGACAGTGAAAACCTAGAGTGGAGGGATCCACACTGCTGCACATCTGAGAGCGGAACGTGCTGGGCCCCCGGAGGAAGTGGGGAGAGGTAAGGAGAACTCCGCTCCCTCCCCATCAGATCAGCGATCCCGGTCCGTGTGGCTCCCAGAGAGGGGGGAGGGGCGGCCCTCAGTGGGGAAACCGTGGCTCTTCGAACTCTCTCAGCCAGTGGGAAACTCCCGCACAGAGGACTCAGAGGAGCCACAGGGCTACCGTCAACATCTGAGCACCCCAGAGAGCGGATAAAGAGGGGCAAACGAGAAGCCTCCCACGTCAGGGACCCAGAGGGCAAAAGAGAGAGCTCCTCCCTCCCCGCAACCCGGAGTCTGCAGCTCGACCAGACCAGACCTAGCAATCCGAGGCAGACCTGCTCAAACGACTGGACCCGTGGATCGCAGCGGGAAAAAAAAAAAACAAAACTGCGGATTGCAGCAGAAAAACCGGGGCAGAGCGCAGGGGGCTTAGACTACACAGCCCTTTACCACCAGACAGTGGCGGCAGGTGGAAATTGCAACCAGAGACTTCCAGGATGAGGAAAAACAAAACCAACACAGGAACCACAATGCAAAAATATATGAAATCACCAGACCAGAAACAAAATGACAAGCACCCAGAAATCAACCCCGAAGACACAGAAATCCATAAACTAAATGACAGAGATTTCAAAATAGCTATCATAAAAACACTCAACGAAATACGAGACAACACAGACAAACAATTCAATGAGATTAGGAGTTTCTTCACAAAAGAGATTGAAATCATAAAGAAAAACCAATCAGTGCTGATGGAGATGAAGAACACAATGGAGGAGATAAAGGAGAATCTGGAATCTTTAAAGAACAGAGCTGACAATATGCAGGAAAGAATTAGTACTTTAGAGGATAGGAATACAGATATACTCCAGATGGAAGAAGAGAGAGAACTAAGACTAAAAAGGAATGAAGAAAGACTCCGAGAAATATCTGACTCTATTAGAAAATGTAACATAAGAATTATAGGTATTCCTGAGGGAGAGGAGAGGGAAAGAGGAACAGAGAGCCTATTCAAGGAAATAATAGCTGAAAATTTCCCAAATCTGGGGAAGGAGCAGGAAATACCAGTAAGCGAAGCCAACAGGTCACCTATATATATTAACAGACAAAGGCCTTCACCACGACACCTAGTGGTAAGGCTAGCCAGGGTCAACGACAAAGAAAGAATATTAAGGGCAGCTAGACAAAAACAAAAAATAACGTACAAAGGAACTCCCATCAGGTGCTCAGCGGATTTCTCAACAGAAACTTTTCAGGCTAGAAGAGACTGGAATGATATATTCAAAATACTGAAAGACAAAAACTTTCAGCCAAGAATACTCTATCCAGCAAAAATATCCTTCAAATATGATGGAGAAATAGTAACTCTCCCAGATAAACAAAAGCTAAGGGAGTTCGTGGCCACGAGACCCCCACTACAAGAAATACTCAAGAAGGCCCTCAGGCCTGAAAAAAAGAAGAGAAAGGGAACACAAAGCTTGGAGGAAGGAGAAAAGTAGGTAGACAAAATCAGAGAAATAGTAGATCTTTACCGGAATAGGTTAGCAACCACTTAAATACTAAACTCAAAGATCAAAGGAAGAAATTCACCAAAAATAAATTTAACCTCATCACTTTACAGCCACACAGCCACAACACAAGATAGAATAAGGTATAACAAGAGCAACTTAGAAGGGGAAGAGGAAAGTGACTGAATTGACTTACTATAAGGAAATAGGAGGCTATCAGATAATGGACTATCTCATACACAAGATTTTTTGCCCAAACCTCAAGGTAACCACTAAACAAATAATCAAAGCAAAACTACATATGATAAACAAAGAGAAAACTAGAAGAATCATAAGACAGAACAACCAAACTGAATTGGCAGTCCAAAACAAATGGGACAAGAAACAAAGGAAATGCAAAAGAACCAGAAAATAAGTGACACAACAGCAACATTAAGCCCTCATATATCAATAATTACCCTAAATGTAAATGGATTGAACTCTCCAATCAAAAGATACAGAGTGGCAGGATGGATTAAAAAGCAAGACCCAACAATATGCTGCCTTCAGGAAACACATCTTAGCACTAAAGACAAGCACAGGCTCAGAGTGAAAGGATGGAAGACAATACTCCAAGCTAATGGCAAACAAAAGAAAGCAGGTGTTGCCATACTCATATCAGACAAAGTAGACTTCAAGATAAAACAGGTTAAGAAAGACAAAGAAGGGAAATATATAATGATAAAAGGGACACTCCATCAAGAAGACATATCACTTATAAATATATAAGCACCCACCATAGGAGCACCAATGTACATAAAGCAACTATTAACAAACCTAAAAGGAGAAATCAACAACAACACAATAATAGTAGGGGATCTTAACACCCCACTTACAGCAATGGATAGATCATCCAGACAAAAAGTTAATAAAGAAATATTAGACTTAAATGAAAAACTGGACGAGATGGACCTAGTAGACATATACAGAGCACTCCACCCAAAAACAGCTGACTACACATTCTTCTCAAGCGTGCATGGAACATTCTCTAGGATAGACCATATGTTGGGAAACAAAGCAAGCCTCAATAAATTTAAGAAGATTGAAATCATAACAAGCATCTTTTCAGACCATAAGGCTATGAAACTGGAAATGAACCATGAAAAAAAAACTGGGAAAGTGACAAAAATGTGGAGATTAAACAACATGCTACTGAACAACCAATGGATCATTGATGAAATTAAAGGAGAAATCAAAAACTGTCTGGAAACAAACGAAAATGATAACATGCCATACCAAACCATATGGGATGCAGCAAAAGCGGTCCTGAGAGGGAAACTCATAGCGATACAAGCCCACCTTAACAAACAAGAAAAAGCCCTATTAGGCAACCTTAAATTACACCTAACAGAACTAGAAAAAGAAGAACAAACAAAGCCCAAAGCCAGCAGAAGGAGAGAAATAATAAAAATCAGAGCAGAAATAAATGATGTTGAGACCAAAAAAACAGTAGAAAGGATTAATGAAACAAAGAGTTGGTTCTTCGAGAAGATAAACAAAATAGACAAACCCTTAGCCAGGCTTACTAAGAAAAAAAGAGAAAAGGCTCAAGTAAATAAAATTAGAAATGAAAGAGGAGAAATTACAACGGATACCATGGAAATACAGAGGATTATAAGAGAATACTATGAGAAATTATATGCCAACAAATTGGACAATCTAGAAGAAATGGATAAATTCTTAGACTTGTACAACCTCCCAAAATTGAACCAAGAAGAAATGGAGAATCTGAGTAGACCAATAACAAGTAAAGAGATTGAAATAGTAATCAAAAACCTCCCAAAAAATAAAAGTCCAGGACCAGATGGCTTCTCCAGTGAATTTTGCCAAACATTCAAAGAAGATTTAATACCCATCCTCCTCAAACTATTCCAAAAAATAGAGGAAGATGGAACACTTCCTGAATCATTCTATGAGGCCAACATCACCCTGATACCAAAACCAGACAAAGACTATACAAAGAAAGAAAATTACAGGCCAATATCGCTGATGAACATTGATGCAAAAATCCTCAACAAAATATTGGCAAACCGAATACAACAATATATTAAAAAGATCATACACCATGATCAAGTGGGATTTATACCAGAGACGCAGGGATGGTTCAACATCCGCAAATCAATCAACGTGATACATCACATCAACAAAACAAAGAATAAAAACCACATGATCGTCTCAATAGACGCAGAGAAGGCATTTGACAAGATACAACATCCATTTATGATAAAAACTCTCAATAAAATGGGAATAGAAGGAAAGTACCTCAACATAATAAAGGCCATATATGACAAACCCACAGCTAACATCATACTCAACGAGGAAAGACTGAAAGCCATTCCTCTGAGAACAGGAACGAGGCAGGGCTGCCCACTCTCACCACTCCTGTTCAACATAGTACTGGAGGTTTTGGCCAGAGCAATTAGGCAAGAAAAAGGAATAAAAGGAATCCAAATAGGTAACGAAGAAATGAAACTCTCACTATTTGCAGATGACATGATTGTATATATAGAAAACCCTAAAGAATCTGTTGGAAAACTGTTAGAAACAATCAACAACTACAGCAAAGTTGCAGGGTACAAAATCAATCTACAAAAATCAGTTGCATTTCTATATGCTAATAATGAACTAACAGAAACAGAGCTGAAAAAGATAATACCATTTACAATTGCATCAAAAAGAATAAAATACCTAGGAATAAATCTTACCAAGGAGGTGAAGGACCTATACAATGAGAACTACAAGACATTATTGAGGGAAATCCACGACGACATAAAGAAATGGAAAGATATCCCATGCACGTGGATTGGAAGAATAAACATAGTTAAAATGTCTATATTACCTAAAGCAATCTACAGATTCAATGCAATCCCAATCAGAATCCCAATGACATTCTTCACAGAAATAGAAAAAAGAATACTAAAATTTATATGGGGCAACAAAAGACCCCGAATAGCTAAAGAAATCCTAAAGAAAAAGAACAAAGCAGGAGGCATCACAATTCCTGACTTCAAAACATACTACAAAGCAATAGTAATCAAAACAGCATGGTACTGGTACAAAAACAGACACACAGATCAATGGAACAGAATTGAAAGCCCAGAAATAAAACCACACATATACGGACAGCTAATTTTCGACAAAGGTGCTAAGAACATGCAATGGAGAAAGGAAAGTCTCTTCAATAAATGGTGTTGGGAAAACTGGACAGCCACATGCAAAAGAATGAAAGTGGACCATGTGCTATCGCCATTCACAAAAATTAACTCAAAATGGATCAAAGACCTGAAGGTGAGAGCTGAAACTATAAAACTCATAGAAGAAAATATAGGCAACACACTATTTGACATTGGTTTTAAAGGAATCTTTTCGGATGACATGCCTACCCAGACTAGGGAAACTAAAGAAAAAAATAAACAAGTGGGACTTTATCAGATTAAAGAGCTTTTATAAGACAAATGAAACCAGAATCAAGATGAACAAATAACCAACCAGCTGGGAGAGAATATTTGCAAAACATACATCTGACAAGGGGTTGATCTCCATAATATATAAAGAACTCACACAATTGAACAACAAAAAAACAAACAACCCGATCAAAAAATGGGCAGAGGAAATGAACAGACACTTCTCCAAGGAAGATATACAGATGGCCAATAGGCACATGAAAAGATGCTCAACATCACTAATCATCAGAGAAATGCAAATCAAAACAACACTAAGATACCACCTCACGCCTGTTAGAATGGCTATAATCACCAAGACAAAAAACAACAAATGTTGGAGAGGATGTGGAGAAACAGGAACCCTCCTACACAGCTGGTGGGAATGCAAATTGGTGCAGCCTCTATGGAAAACGGTATGGAGATTCCTCAAAGAATTAAAAATAGAGATGCCCTATGATCCAGCCATCCCACTACTGGGAATCTATCCAACGCACC
Source organism: Ceratotherium simum simum (assembly GCF_057802395.1). Lineage (NCBI taxonomy): Eukaryota > Metazoa > Chordata > Mammalia > Perissodactyla > Rhinocerotidae > Ceratotherium > Ceratotherium simum. The sequence goes on from NC_141921.1 coordinate 8,313,453, forward strand.
TGAAATCAACAATCCAAAGAGGCTTATGCACCCCTATGTTCATTGCAGCATTATTCACCATAGCCAAGAAGTGGAAGCAACCTAAGTGTCCCTCGACTGACGATTAGATTAAGAAAAGGTGGTATATATATACAATGGAATACTACTCAGCCATAAAAAAAGACAAAATCGTCCCATTTGCAACAACATGGATGGGCCTGGAGCGTATTATGTTAAGTGAAATAAGCCAGAAAGAGAAAGACAAACACTGTATGATCTCACTCATATGTGGAATATAAACCAACACATGGACAGAGAAAACTGGACTGTGGTTACCAGGGCAGTGGGGGTGGGCACAAAGGGTGAAGGGAGTCATATATGTGGTGATGGACAAACAAAAATGTACAACCCAAAATTTCACAATGTTAGAAACCATTAAAACATCAATAAAAAAAAATAAACAAAAAAAATTAAACATAGAATTAGCATATAATCCATCAATTCCACTTTTGGTATATACCCAAAAGAATTAAAAACAGGGACTTTTACAGAAAAACAGAACAAAACGTGGAAGCAGCTCAAGTGGCCATTTACTGATGAATGGATAAGTCCATGTGTTATATACATAACATTAGAATATTATTCAGCCTTAAAGAGGGATGAAATTCTGCAATATGCTACAACATGAATGAACCTTGAAGACTTTATGCTAAATGAAATAAGCCAGACAGAAAAGGACAGATATGTGTTATTCCACTTATAAGAGGTACCTATAATAGTCATATTCCAGCAAGTAGAATAGTGATTACTGGGGGCTGGGGGGAGATGGGAAGGGGGGGTTAGTGTTTAATGGGTACAGAGTAGCAGTGTGGGGTGATGAAAAGTTCTGGAGATGGATAATGGTGATGGTTGCACAATGTGAATGTACATTATGCCACTGAACTGTACACTTAAAAATTGTTAAAATGGTACATTTTATGGTATGTGTATCTTTTACCACCATAAAAAAAGAAAAAAAAAGCTTTACCAGTTTGGAAATAAATTATATCTTATGTTTTCGATTTACTTTTCTTTTACTACTAATGAGTTAATACTTTACTAGGTTTATTGATTCTTTTGTGTGTAAGTTTATATTTTTCTATTGTGACTTTCTTTCTCAATTTTTAATTTACTAAGAACTTTTTATATGTTAATGAGATTATCTTTTCATCTGTTACCTGTTTTGCAAATATTTTCACCATTCACATTTTCATTTGCTTTTCATTCATTGTGCTTTTGGAGATAAGGAAGTTTATTATTTTTATACTATTGGACTTTTCCTTCATAGTTTTTGCTTTTATGTTTGTGATAGGAAGCCCTTCCCTCCTGACGTATTACTCCATTTTTGTATTATTCAGAGTGCCTTAGACATAATGGATATAACATGGACATGAGATTTTAGGACTGGAAGAGCCCTTACAGGCCATTTAGCCTAGCTGCTTTATTTTACAGGTATGAAAACGTAAAACTCAGGAAGGCTGCCATGCCATGGTCCCACAAGTAGTTAGTAGCAGACCCCAGAACAACCAGTCACTGTCTTACCTTTTAGCCCCATCTACTTTCCACTAACTTTAAACCAATTTTGTTGTATGAATGGCGAGCACAAGAGTGTCTGTGTTTGGGCAGAGGTTCTGTAGTACGAGAAGCAAAGAGGTGAACAGAAAACACAGTTGCTAATGGAAATTATTTGATAATCTTTATTGATCATTATGCTTCATAGATGACTGGAACTTTTGCTCCCGGTAAAGTTATTTTATTTTATTTAATTTAATCTTTTTATTTATTTTTTTATTGTGGTAACATTGGTTTATAATACTATATAAATTTCAGGTGTACATCATTATATTTTGATTTCTGTGTAGATTACATCATGTTCACCACCCAAAGACTAATTACAATCCATCACCATACATATGTGCCTAATCACTCCTTTTACCCTCCTCCCTCCGCCCTTCCCCTCTGGTGACCACCAACCCAACCTCTATCTCTGCGTGTTTGTTTGTTGTTTTTATCTTCTATTTATGATTGAGATCATATGGTACTTGACTTTCTCCCTCTTTGTTATTTTGCTTAGCATAATACCCTCAAGGTCCATCCATGTTGTCACAAATGGCCAGATTTCATCTTTTTTCTGGCTGAGTAGTATTTCATTGTGTGTATATACCACATCTTCTGTATCCATTCATCCGTTGATGGGTACCTAGGTTGCTTCCAAGTCTTGGCTATTGTGAATAATACTGCAGTGTGAACACAGGGGTGCATATATCTTTACACATTCGTGTTTTCACATTCTTTGGATAAATACCCGGCAGTGGAATAGCTGGATCGTATGGTAGTTCTAGTCTTAATTTTTTGAGGAATCTCCATACTGTTTTCCATAGTGGCTGCATCAGTTTGCACTCCCACCAGCAGTGTATGAGAGTTCCCTTCTCTCCACGTCCTCTCCAACACTTATTATTTCCTGTCTTGTTAATTATAGCCGTTCTGACAGGCATGAGGTGATATCTCATTGTAGTTTTGATTTGCATTTCCCTGGTAATTAGTGATGTTGAACGTCTTTTTATGTGCCTGTTGGCCATCTGTATATCTTCTTTGGGGAAATGTCTGTTCAGATCTTGTGCCCATTTTTTAATTGGGTTGTTAGTTTTTTTTGTTGTTGAGATGTATGAATTCTTTATATATTTTGGATATTAACCTCTTATCAGATATATGGTTTGCAAATATCTTCTCCCAGTTGTTAGGTTGTCTTTTCGTTTTGTTGATGGTTTCCTTTGCTGTGCTAAAGTTATTTTAAATACTTCCTTTATCTATTAATTATAATCATTAGGTTTCTTTCAATGATAAGGAGAACATTAATGTTTGGGAAAAAAACTTCTGTCTTTGAATCTCTCAGACATAATTAGACATGAGCCTTTAGAGCGATCGGATAGAGTGTTTGTATGCCTTGTTGGGTGTAATCTCAAGTCCTGTGAGACCCAGTGACACACTGTAAATAACTTTGTAAAAATGAGCAGTATTTTCTGGAATCCTTTTGTCTCAGACTCCCCCAAACCCACATATTTATGATTCTTTTCATGATTATAGGTGTTATGATCTTTTTGTTTAAATTTATATGCAGCAAGATATGCAGGGGCTGCATCATTGAATCTGTGAGTTCAGAATGGTATAGAGGGAAAAGCCTTGTAGTCTTTGCCATTAAATCACTACTTGTTCTTGAGTAAGTCATATCCCAGAGTGGTTTTAAACAGCCTCTAAGATGAATCCTTTGTAGCCCTGAAAGTGTAATATGCCTCTTCTGATACAGAATCTTAATCTGATTTTTCTCAAAAGAATAGCTTTCATAGTTGAAACAAGTATTTGTAGGCGCTGGTGGCTTATGATATTTAAAATAAAGAAATGAATGGAGGCAGTAAAAGATTTCTGACATTATAAAAAATGTTAATGGAAAAAGGGGGAAGAAATTTGCGTTTGAGAGTTGTGCTTCAGAAGAATCCACATGATATATTATTGCACATTTTGTTTCTTTTAGGTGACAGGTTTGATTTCTTTATTGTGTCTGCTGAGATAGGCTAAGTCTCTTTTGGGGACAGTTTCGACTTTTTGGCACACCTCGTGTTGACATTTTTTTAATTTTAAAAAATTATTAACAGGCGGCATTAATATGAAATGGATTCATGCCTTTTTTTTAAATTAACATAGAATTTGAGGCCTAGAGAGGGCCTAATTTGGTTCAGTAATAGTCACCTAGTGATGGAACTGGAACTGGGATAATGCTTTTCATCCTAGTGATTATAACATTGGACCAGTGTGCTGTATTCTGCTTGGAAATTATTAGTACAGCCCCAGTATCCAATTTTTCACTATACATTTTCCTCTTGAAAAGAAAATAATTGGAATGCATCAATAGCCATTTGTTTTATATGGGCAGAATCTTTTTTTCCTTCCTCCTCACGTTTAGTTGCCTTCTACAAATTATAAAGGTTTAATACTATAAATTTAAATTACAAATTCCTTCCAAATGACCTTGAAAGAAGGTAGTAAATTCTATAGACAGTGTATTTGTTAAAATTTGGGAATCTAAAGGAAAATAAAAACACCTATATAAAATTATCTGTTTATCAGGCATTTAAATGGCAGATAACCTGTTTGTAAATCTGATTTCAGTTTATGGGGGTGGGGGACAAACTAAACAAATGACCTTTTTGCCAATTATTTCTTTGTTGGGCAGGCCAAAATCCATTTAAAGTAATTGCTGACTAAGGTTTGAGGTAGGCTTTTTTCTTTGTTTTTTTTTTTTGCTTTCTTGTCACTAAAAACTGGAAAGTTCTAGATAAAGGCTGCTATTAAAAACAAAAAAGCAAAGACAATTATTATACTCAGAGCAACATTTGAAATATCCATATTAATCTATAAAATAAACTGTTAAATGAAATAATTTATGGCTCATGTTAATATAAAACCATGTGAATGTAAAACACCATAGTTTCCAATGTAAAGTTAGGCATTATCATGTAAAATAGAATTAATGTGCCTGATAATGGCCGAATATGCTTTTATGAGCTACCTCTCTGCCTGGTTAGTTTTTCTGAAACTGTTCAAACCTGGGAAAACATTGGGATTTTTGTTGACAATAACTTTGTATGAGAAAGAAAAAATCATAAGAATTTCTATTTCTGCCCTCAGGCGAGTAACTGGTATGGTACCTGCTGTAAGCGTCTAGCAAAATGGACAAAATATATAAAACAACTCTTTTTAGGTATTGGACAGTAGGCAGCATAATAGGACTGTGATCCCTGAGAAAAGGAAAACAAGCAAGGTGAACTTTGTAGTTGCCTCTGATTTCTGCCTGGAGGAAATTTCTAGACCACTGTTCAGGGAAAGGGAATCCAAGCAGAGCCTAACAGTCTTGCTGAGTTGAAAAAAAGAGCTAGGAGATCCATAAGATCCATAAAGCTGAGATGACTGGAATCTATAGGGCAGAGTACTAGAGAAAAGAGAGCTAAATGGAGAAAAACTATAGAAATCTGGATTGTGCTCCCCTCAAATCTTTGGCTGAATAGTAATCTGCCTAGCGTAGGGTAAGCTGAACAATTCCTTGAACTCATAGGTAGGGTTATTAAATTCCTTCCAGCCAAAGGAAAGAGACTCTGTTGAACATGTGGGACGATTAGTAGAGACTCCAGTGGAATATTTTCCATATTAGTAGTTAAAACTGAGAAATTAAATAAATATTTATTAATTAATAAATAAGAGTATTGAACCCATGACATGTTAACATAAATAATGTTCTTAATGAAAAATAATTAATTTTACAAAATAAAAAAATATTGAAAAAGAGGCATTATTTTACATTTTTGCAAAACTCTTTAATATCTATCTATGTAGAAGACAGCTCGATTCTGATATCTGCTTCTGCATTCATTCTGTTGCAATGTGTTACTTCTCTTGAAGTATGTGAAGAAAATGCAGCTGCAAACAGATATATATAATTGGAGAAGAGAGGAGGAGTATTTTATTAGCCTTTTCAGATAATCTTCCTATAGTCTTATTTGATATTTGTATTTGATACTGCACCAAAACTTGGCAAGTGTAGTTTCTTAAAGGTTAGTTGCAGTGTAAAATCTGAAACCACATCAATGAAATTTTAGTATCCTGTTATATTAAAATTCCTTGGAATATCTTTACTTTCAGTGCATGACTTTGTGCATGATTTTGACCATCATGAAATGGTCATTTGAAAAATATTGGTTCACTTAGTTATGTAGATCAACCAAATGTTGACACATTACATTATATGATATCAATGAGTCATATTTGTTAATATCGCCACTGATCTCATGGAAAAATATTTTAAGTATTGGGAAGCTATCAGGCTCGTAGTGGCATATACAAAATTTCAAAATTTGAATTTTAGTTGAAAGGCCCAAATTTTATCATTGACAAAAAATGTTGTCACTTGTTTTCCTTGAATGGACAGGCTTACTTTGTTCATTTTTGAGAAAATACCAAGTCTGGATAACATAATGTGCAGTCGTTTGTTCAAGTAAAAATGGTGTTCAGTTAAAAAAACAGTTCATCTCACAATGCAAACAAGTGCTTTTCTTTAAGACAACCATTGCACTTTAGTATGTAGCAGAAATGCTTTAATGGGTACTTCCCATTTCATCATACACAATTTATTAAAAAGATCAAGATTTAATAAGTAATAATTTTTGTTACTTCATGGCTTTTTTTTTAATGCAAATATTTGATGGTGAAGAATAAATGACTGCTAGGTCAGTGTAGCATGACTACTTTGATTTGTGATAATGTACCAGCAGTTTTACTTAGCATTACTTATATACAATCAGTCTCAAAGAATCCTGGGAATCTATGAACTATGCTTTTGAGAATCACTGTTCTAGATCCACCCAAAAAATGTTGTAAAGAAGTCTCAAAAGGATCAACTTCATACTCATGAAATTTAAGGGCCTGTCAATATAAACTTTTACACTCTTTAAAGGCAAAACACTAAATGCAGACACTCATTAATGTAATTTTCATACTGTCTGGCATTCAGTCAAAAACTAGTAGACATGAGAAGTAGCAAAATGTGACTCATAACCTGAAAACAAATTAGAAAATAAAAATACATCCATAAATGGAAAAAATAATGGAATTAGCAGATGAGGATTTAAAAAGTTATTATAAATATACTTAAGGATTTAAAGGAAATCAAGAACTTAAAAATAACCAAGTGAAAATTCTAGAACTAAAATATAAGATCTGCAATAAAAAATTTAACCAAAATCATTTAACAGATTAGATATTGTTGAAGAAAAGATCAATGAATATGAAGATTTAGCAGTAAAAACAATGCAAAGTGACATACACAGCAAAAATACAGGTTGGGGGGAGTGGAGAATAGAGCCTGAGTGACCTGTGGGGAAATATAAAGTGGTGTGATGTATGTGTGATTAGAGTCTCTGAAATAGAGGGGCTAGTAGAAAAGGGGAGATTTTAAAGAAATAGCACAAAACTACCCAAATTTGATGAAGACTGTAAACTCACTGATCTAAGAAACTGAGTTAACTGCAAGCAGGAGTAACTCAAAATTGCCGAAAATCAGTAGTGGAAAAAATTTTAAAGTAGCCAGAGGTGAGGAAACAGAGACACATTCCATATAAGGAAAGAGAGCTTTAAAAATAATGACTACAGACTTCTTAGCAGAAGCTATGCAAGCCAGGAGACAATTTGGGGATATTTTTAAGTGCTGAAGAAGTAAATTGTTAACCTGGAATGCTATATCCAACAAAAATATCTTTCAGAAATGAAGACTAAATAAAGATAATTTTTTACACAAACAAAAGCTCAAGAAATGTTAAAAGAACTTTCTCATGCTGAAAGAAAATGATATTGGATGGAAAATTAAATTAACACAAATAAATGAAGAGCACCAGAAATGGTAAATATTTGGGTACACATGAAAATTTTTCTTATTTTTTAATTTTTTAAAAATAGTTGACATTTTAAAGTAAAAGTAATAGCAATATATTGTGGGGTTTATACATTATGTAGAAGTTAAGGTATGAAAATAATAACACAAAGAACAGGAAAGTGGAATGGAAGTATACTGTTGTAAGACAAGTCCTATATTATTTGAAGGTGGACTCTGTTAAGTTAAAAATACATACTATAAAGCATAGTATGAAACACAGATAATAGTTATTAAACCAAGGGTTAAAATGAAATGGAATACCTAAAAATACTCAGTAAATTTAAATGAAGGTAGAAAAAGATGATAAAAGAAATAAAAATCAGATAGGACAAATACAAAACAAATGATACGACTGTATAGATAATCACAATAAATATAAATGATCTCATATTCTTATTAGAAGGTAGAGATTGTGAGACTGGATAAAAATGGAAAGCCATTTATATATGTACAAGAAACCCACTTTAAATATAAAGTATAAGATTGAAATATATAAGAAAACAGTAATCAGTATATAAATGTTATGTTAACATTATATTATTATATTGTGTTAAAATTAGATGAAATAGACTTCTGGACAAGGAATATTATGAGGGCTAAATGGGGGCATATCATGATGATGAAAATGTCAATTCATCCTGAAGACATGTGTCCTAAATGTGTACGTATATAATAACAGAGTTTGAAGGTATGTGAAGCAAAAACTGATAGAACTTAAATGAGAAATGGGAAAATCCACAATTGTAATTGGAGATGACAACACCTCTTTTCTCATAGTAATGTTTAGAACAACAGACAGAAAATATGAACAACGTATCAACCAGTTTGACTACTTGAAATGTATAAAATATCCCTCATAACCACAGCAAAATAAATATTCTTTTCTTATGCAGTTGCTGCATTCATTAAGGTAGAAAATATTCTTGGCCATAAAACAGGTCACAAATAGTTTAAAAATGTGAGCTGTGAATTCTGTCAATGGAGTTAAAATAAAAATCAAAAGAACCTGGAAAATCCTAATATGTTTGGAAATTAAACAACATATTTCTAAATAAACCATAGGTCAAAGAAGAAATCACAAAAGAAATTAGAAAATATTTTGAACTGAATTATGATAGAAACATAGCATATCAACATTTGTTTGATGACAAAGTAGTATCAAGAGGGAAATTTATTGTTTAAATGCTTAATTACAAAAGAAGAAAGTTCTAAAAGTAATGATCAAGGCTTCCACCTAAGGAATAGGAAAAGTGTCCTGCTCTCCCACCCCCCAATTTTACTCTCAGGAACTGGATTTACCTTTACTCCTAAAACAACTAAAAAAAAAAAAAAAAAAAAACACCCAAAAGCTTAGAGGGAACAAGGTCAGGAATAGTGTCTGTGCCCACCTCCTAGATTGGAAAACCTCACAATTCTTGAGGCTTTGGAAAGAGTACTTGGAAGGCTCTTGTCTCAGTAGTGGGGAATAATTAGCCCTAGATTAAATACTGCTAAGGTGGTACCAACTACCATCTTAAAAGTAAGACCCAAAAGAAGTAACTTACTGCATCCCAGAACAAAGCTCAAGCATAATTATAGGAATAAAAAAATATTCAGCACCCATCAAGGTAAAATGCACAATGCCTGGCATCCAATAAAAAATTGCCAGGCATTCAAACATGCAGAAAAACCTGGCCCATAATGAGGAGAGAAATCAATCAAAAATACCCCAGAACTGACACAGATGTTGGAATTAGCAGATAAGGACATTAAAACAGTTATCATAACTGTATTATATTCAAAAAGAGAGGGGAAAGATTTAAAATCATGTCATTAAAAATGTAAAAATGACCCAAATCGAATGTCTAGAGATGAAAACCATGATGTCTGAGATGAAGAACATAGCAGATGGGATTAACAGAAGATTAGATATTAAAGAAGAAAAGATTAGTGAACTTGGAGACATCACAGTAGAAACTACTTTGGAAAAGAGTTTGGCAGTTTCCTACAAAGTTAAAAATACGCTGACATTTCCCCTCCTACATATTTACCCAAGAGCAATGAAAGCATATGTCCATCAAAGACATGTACATTATCGTTCATAGCAACTTATTTGTAATATCCTCAAACTGTAGAAAACCCCAATGTCCATAAACAAGTGGATGGATAAATAAACTGTTGTATATCCCTACAATGGAATACTACTTAGTAATAAAAGAAATGAAGTGTTGTTACATGCAACAATATGGAAGAATCTCAGACAATTTATTTCGAGTGGAGAAAGCTGGACTTTAAAAGTACATTCTGCAATTCCATTTATATAAAATTTTAGAAAATTCAAACGAATCTATAGTCACAGAAATCAAATCAGTAGTTCCCTGGGGGTGAGGCAGGAGTAGGGTGGGGGAAATACCAAGAGGCATAAGAAAATTTTTGGGGGTGATTATGATGGTGATTTCACTGTTTGGATATATTTGTCAACACTTACCAAATTGTTGTTTTTAAATATGTGCAGTTTGTTTTATGTCATACTCAATAAACATGTTAAGAAATTTTTTTAAAAAGAGCAAATCAAACCCAAAGTAAGTGCAGAAGGAAAAAAAATTATATATACACACACACAAATCAATAAAGCAGAAAATGTATAAATAGTAGAGAAAATGAACAAAACTTAAAGCTCTTTTTTGAGAAGCTCAATAAAGTTTATAATTTTGCTACTGTGAATAAGAACAAAAGAGAGAAAACACAAGTTATTCATATTGAAAATGAAAGGTATCTACAGACATTAAATGGATTATAAGGTAACAATAAGAACAAAATTATCCAGTAAATTTAAAAGTTACATGAAACTTTAAAAAGCTAGAAAAATTATTTTAAATGTACAAGTTACCACAGGTGATAGAAGAAAAAATTAAAAATCTGAATAGCTCTACATCTAATATGTAAATTGAATTGGCAATCAGTACCTTCCCACAAAGAAAACCCAAACTCAGATGAATGGTGAATTCACCCAGAGAATGGTGAAGTCTATCTAATATTTAAGGAAAAAATATTAGCAATCACTCACAAATAGAGAAAGGTGAAATATTTTGTAATTCATTTTATAAAACCATTACCCTAATACCAAAACCAGACAAAGACATTACAGGAAAAGAAAACTACAGACCACTGTTCTTTACAACCATAGAGGCAGAAGTTCGTTTGTGTGTGTGTGTGTGTGTGTGTGTGTGAGGAAGATCAGCCCTGAGCTAATATCCATGCCAGTCCTCCTCTTTTTTTTTTTTTGCCTGAGGAATACTGGCCCTGGACTGACATCCGTGCCCATCTTTCTCCAGTCTATATGGGACGCCGCCACAGTATAGCCTGACAAGCGGTGCATCGGTGCGCGCCCGGGATCCGAACCTGGGCCGCCAGCAGCGGAGCACGTGCACTTAACTGCTACGCCACAGGGCCGGCCCTGAGGCAGAAATTCTTTACAAAATATTTGCAAATTCAGTAAAATATAATAAAATATATAGCTATGTAGGTAATATACGTCTTGGTTAAGTGGGCTTTATCAAGGAATGCAAGGCTTGCTTAACAGCTAATAATCCATAATTGTAATTCACTATATTAGTACAATAAATGAGAAGATTCATTTGATCATTTCAATAGAGGAAAAAGCATTCGACAGTGTTTAATATCCATTTGATGTTTTTTAAAATAATTAAGATCGCAGCAAAGAAAGAATAGAAGGAAACTTTGTCAATTTGGTAAAGCACATTGCTGAAGAACATACAACTAATATAATGTTTTATTATCAAAGACTAAATGCTTCCCTACTAAAATCAAGAGCAATGCAAGGTCCACTCATAACACGTGTATTTAGCACTTTATAGATGATAAGCAAATAGCCACTAAGCACATAAAAAGATGCTCAGTGTCATTAGTTATTAATCATCAGAGAATACAAATGGAAACCACAATAAGAAATCACTTCACACCCACCAGAATGGCTAAAATTAAAAAGACAGAAAATTCTAATTGTTGGTAGTGATATGGAACAATGAGAACTTGGATGTAATACAAGATGGTACAATCATTGTAGAAAACAGTTCAGCAGTTTTTTATAAAGTTAATCATACACTTACAATCTAACAATACCATTTTTAGATATTTACTCGAGAAATCAACACACGTTTACAAAAGGATTTACACAATAATGTTCATAGCAGCTTTGTTTATAATAGGGAAAACCAGAAACAATCCAGATGTTCATCAACTGGTGAATGGATAAACAAATTGTGCTATATTCATATGTATTAGTTATTTGTTGCTGTGTAACAAATTACTCAAAATATAGTGGTTTAAAAAAAAAACAATTTATTATCTCACAGTTTATGTAGGTCAGGAACCTGGGCATGGCTTAGCTGGTCTCTTATGGGCTGCAATCTATATGTCATCTCAAGGCTCAACTAAGGAAGGATCCACTTCCATGGATCAATGGTATGGTTGCTGGCAGGATTCACTTCCATGTGGGCTGTTGAACTGGGAGCCTCAGTTCCTCACTCCCTCTTGGTTGGAGGCTGCCCTTAGTTCCTTGCTGTGTTTACCTCTCCATAGAGCAGTTCAAAACAAGGCAGCTGGCCTCGTCAGATTGAGCAAGGAAGAGAGTAAGAAGAGGGTGTGCTAGTAAGATGGAAGTCACAGTCTTTTGTAACTCATAAGTAACATCCCATCACCATTATTGTATTCTCTTTGTTGAAAGTAAGTTGGTACAGCCCACACCCAAGGTGAAGGGGATTACAAAGGGCATGAATACCACGAGATGGGGAGCATAGCAAGCCATTTCAGAAGCTGCCTGCTGCACCATATAATGGAATACTACTAAGCTGTTAAAAGAAGCTATTTATTGGTACACACAGCATTATTGATGAATCTGAAAAACAATACGCAGAGCAAACGAGTCCAGACATAAAAGAGAACAGACAAAACTAATCTTTAGGGTGAGATGGAGGATCAGTGGTTGGGGTAGGGACAGGCTTTTGTTTCAAAGGGGTATGAGCAAACTTTTTGTGATCCAGGAAGTGTTCTTTATTTTGATTATGGTCATGGTTAGAATGTTGTATATATTTGTCAAAACTCGTGAATGAATTTTACTATAGGTATATCATAATCCAGTTAAGTTTTTTTTTTTTTTTTAGTATGCTGTTGGATTCAATGGGCTGTTCTTTTTTTAAAATCTTTGTTTCCCAGTTTTATTGAGATATAATTGGTATATAATACTGTATAAGTTTAAGGTTACAGCATAATGACTTATACTATATTGTGAAATGATTACCGCAGTAAGTTTAGTTAGCATTCATCATTGCATAAAGATAAAAAAAGAAAACAGGAAAAATGTTTTTTTCCCTGTGATGAGAACTCTTAGGATTTGCTCTATTAACGACTTCCAAATATACCATACAACAGTGTTAACTATAGTCATCATGTTATACATTACATCCCCAGTACTTACTTACCACCTTCATCCAATCCTGCCACCCCCCACTCCCTGCCTCTGGTTACCACAAATCTGATCTCTTTCTGTGAGCTTGCTTTTTTTTTTTTAAGATTACACATATAAGTGAGATATACCGTATTTGTCTTTTTCTATCTGACTTTTTTCACTTAGCATAATGCCCTCAGGGTCCATCAATGTTGTTGCAAATAGCAGGATTTCCTTATTTTTATAGCTGAATAATATTCCATTGTGTGTGTGTGTGTGTGTGTGTGTGTATGCTCTGCAACTTCTTTGTCCATTCATCTATCGATGGACACTTAGGTTGTTTCTGTGTTTTGGCTATTGTAGATAATGCTGTTATGAATATGGGGGTGCATATATCTCTTTGACGTAGTGTTTTTGTTTCCATCAGGTATATTCCCAGAAGTGGAATTGCTGGATTTTTGGAAGTTCTATTGTCGATTTTTTGAGGAACCTCCATACTGTTTTCTGTAGTGACTATACCAATTTACAATCACACCACCAGTGCACAAGGGTTCCCTTTTCTCCACATCTTCACCAGCATTTGTTATCTCTTGTCTTTTTGATGATACATAGCCATTCTGACAGATGTGAGGTGATAAGCTCATTCTGGTTTTGATTTGCATTTCCTTAATGATTAGTGATGCTGAGCACCTTTTCATGTACCTGTTGGCCATTTTATATCTTCTGTGGAAAAATGTCTATTCAGGTCCTTTGCCCATTTTTAATTGGAGTATTTGTTTTTTTGCTATTGAGTTGTATGAATTCTTTATATATTTTGGATATTAACCCCTTATCAGATATATGGTTTGAAATTGAATGGACTGTTCTTGATGACATCTGCATATCTTCACAATTTTCCAAGTAGCATATGGCGGTACAGTAGTGGCAGTGCCATCTTGTGTTAAGATCTTTGGAGTGCGTCAGACCCGGATATGAATACTAATTCTGAAACTTGCTGCATTCTAGCACTTCACTGCCCTAAATTATTTTGGATATCCTTGAAACAATAACTACTGTTTATTGAGAACCTATACTGTCCAGGTACTACGCCAGACACTTATGTGTGTATTACCTTAATTAATATAACTCAAAATAACCAACATTTTTTGAGTCCCTTGTATGTATTGGACACATACTAATACAAAATATTTTCCATGCCATGTGTCATTTAATCTAGCAACCCAATGAAGTTTTGGGTTATCATCCACACTTTACAGAAGAAGAAATTGAGAACAACAGAGAATAATTTTTAAAATATGAGGAACTCAAGTTGCTGCCATGGTTCTGGTTTTGTTTTTTATTCCTCTCTACCAGTGGAACAAAAGATTGTTTTATATGTTACCCAAGCTTGCTGCAAAGAGTTAACTGGGACTTTAACTTAAAATCTCTTTTTCTTTTAAGAAACTTCTTTTAGGTTATGAATGCTGAGAGTGTCTCTAAGAGTCTAAGTAGGAGGTGTCAGGTGAAGATAAGTTTCTAAGAGGAAAGCACTGGACAGACTTACAAGAGCATAAGCCCAGTTCCAGTCAAGTACAGCCCTGGAAATAGCAACCTTAGTCACAAATGAAAAGGCATTGTTTATTTGATATAACAGTATGGCTCACCTTTCTACCATTTCCATAAACAGAACAACCCTTTGTCAGCAGTGAAATTTTTGAAGGTCAAAGTTGATAAAAGTTTGTGCTTCTAAAATATAAAGTTGAACCAGAATTCTTTTTATGATGTTTAATCACTATCCAAAGTGCCCAGATAGGAATTTTTTTTAGGAAAGTAAAAAAATATCACTAAGGCCATGAGGGGTTTGAATGTAGCATTGCTTACTTAGGCAGCTGTTTTTTTCATGGAACTTGTGTAGCATAAGCTTTTCCCCCCTTCTTTTCCTTTATCAGTATAGAATTATTTTTCCTCTTTTAATATATAACATAATCAGTTTTTTCAGTATTCAATCACTTATTATAAATGGAATTGAATTGTGCTAATCTAAAATTATAGACTAGCACCAACCTAATAAAAGCAGATATATGAAATATTTGTACATTCTGATTCAACGATCAGTTTAATATACTGCAGTAACAGAAATTAGCTGATTGATTTATAAGTAGATTTGATTCCTGAAAAATAATTTTTAGAGCACTGGAAAAATTGTGATTCCTCGCTGTTTCTCGTTAGCATCATGTTCATTTTTGCCTTTTTACCTTTCAGTCTTTTGTCTTTGCTGAATAGAATGTCCTTACCTTTAGTTTGGCTCTCCTTCACAACCAGCTATACTTGAAGCTGGGTTTAAGTCTCATCTCTCTCACAAAGCCTTCTCTGACTATTTGATCCAACACAATTTTTTTCTTTTCTGAAATTCTGTTACTTTTCTCTTTAACCTGTATTTTTTTTTTTTTTTTGCTGGTGTGGAATAATCTCCAAGATCTCTGCTAAGTAAAAGAAACAAGATACAGAACAATGTATACAGGATGCTACTGTTTATATGGAAAACTATACACACAAATGTTTATAAATGCTCAGAATATCTCTGGAACTTCTACCAGTTGCTAGGGGGTGCGATTGGGGTAGAGACTTCATGTTCAATATCCTTTTTATAAAATTGAGGTAAAATTCATAACATGAATCATTTTAACCATTTTAGAGTGTACAGTTCAGTACGTTCAGTGTTGTTCAACCATTACCTTGATCTAGTTCCGCATTTTCATCACACCAAAAAAAACCCCCTAGTACCCATTGGCAGTCACTCCCCATCGCCCCTCCCCCAGCCCCTGGCAACCACTAATCTGCTTTCTGTCTCTATGGATTTGCTGATTTTGGATAGTTCATATAAATGGAATCGTACAATATGTGACCTTTTGTACATGGCTTTTTTCACTTAGAATGTTTTTAATATATTTTTTTCCGTATTGTGAAATTTTTGTTGTACATTATTGTTTGTCAGTCACCATATAAATGCATCCTTTCACCCCTTGTGCCCACCCCCCAACCCCCCTTGCCCTGGTGATCACCAAACAGTTCTCTCTGTCCACGTGTTGGTTTATCTTCCACTTATGAGTGAAATCATGTGGTTTGTCTTTCTCTTTCTGGCTTATGTCACTTAACATAATACCCTCCAGGTCCATCCATGTTGTTGCAAATGAGACGATTTTGTCTTCTTTTATGGCTGAGTAGTATTCCATTGTGTATATATATATATATATATATATATATATATATATATATATATATACACCACATCTTCTTTATCCACTCATCAGTCGAGGGACACTTGGGTTGCTTCCATGTCTTGGCTATAGTGAAGAATGCTGCAGTGAACATAGGGGTGCATAAGCCTCTTGGGATTGTTGATTTCAGTATCATTGGGTAGATACCCAGTAGTGGGATAGTTGGATCCTAAGGTATTTCTATTTTTAATTTTTTGACGAATCTCCATACTGTTATCTGTAGAGACTGTGCCAGTTTTCATTCCCACCAGCAGTGAATGAGGATTCCCTTTTCTCCACAGCCTCTCCAGCATTTGTTGTTTTTTGTCTTGGTGATTATAGCCATTCTGACGGGTGTAAGGTGATATCTTAGTGTGGTTTTGATTTGCATTTCCCTGATGACTAGTGATGTTGAGCATCTTTTCGTGTGCCTATTGGCCATCTGTATATCTTCTTTGGAGAAATGTCTGTTCATTTCCTCTGTCCATTTTTTCTTTGAGTTGTTTGTTTTTTGTTGTTCAGTTGTGTGACTACCTTATGTATTATGGAGATATATAATCCCTTGTCGAATATATGGTTTGCAAATATTTTTTCCCAGCTGGTGGGTTGCCTATTCATTTTCATCCTGATTTTATTTGCCTTGTAGAAGCTCTTTAATCTGATGAAGTCCCACTTGTCTATTTTTTCCTTTGTTTCCCTTGTCTGAGTAGACATGGAATTTGAAAAGATCCCTTTATGACTGATGACGAATAGTGTACTGCCTATATTTTCCTCAGGGGTTTTATAGTTTCAGGTCTCACCTCAGGTCTTTGATCCATTTTGAGTTGATTTTGTGTATGGCTAAAGAAGATGGTCTACTTTCATTCTTTTGCAAGTGGCTGTCTAGTTTTCCCATCACCATTTATTGAAGAGACTTTCCTTTCTCCATTGTATGTTATACAATTGCTCCTTTGTCAAACATTAGCTGCCCGGAGATGTGAGGTTTTATTTATGGGCTTTTAATTCTGTTCCATTGATCTGCGTGTCTCTTTTTATACCAGTACCATGCTATTTCGTTTTCTGTAGCTTTGTAGTATATTTTGAGGTCAGGGATTGTGATGCCTCCAGCTTTGTTCTTTTTTCTCAGGATTGCTTTAGCTATTCGGGGTCTTTTTTCATTGCATATAAATTTTAGGATCCTTTATTCTATTTCTGCGAAGAACGTCATTGGGATTCTGATTGGGATTGCATTGAATCTGTAGATTGCTTTAGGTAGTAGGGACATTTTAGCTATGTTTATTCTTCCAATCCATGTGCATGGCGTATTTTTCCATTTCTTTATGTCATCATTGATTTCAATCCATAATGTCTTACAGTTTTCATTGTATAGGTCTTTCACTTCCTTGGTTAAATTTATTCCTAGGTGTTTTATTCTTTTTGTTGCAATTGTAAATGGGGTTGTATTCTTGAGTTCTCTTTCTGTTAGTTCGTTTTTGGCGTATAGAAATGCAACTGATTTCTGTACGTTGATTTTGTACCCTGCAACTTTGCTGTAGTTGTTGATTATTTCTAATAGTTTTCTGATGGATCTTTAGAGTTTTCTATATATAAGATCATGTCATCTGCAGACAGCGGGAGTTTCACTGCTTCGTTGCCTATTTGTATTCCTTTTATTCCTTTTCCTTGCCTAATTTCTCTGGCTAGAATCTCCAGTACTGTGTTGAATAAGAGTGGCAAGAGTGGGCACTCTTGTCTTGTTCCTGTTTTCAGAGAGATGGCTTTCAGTTTTTCCCTCTTGAGTATGATGTTGCATGTGAGTTTGTCATATATTGCCTTTATTATGTTAAGGTACTTTCCTTCTCTACCCATTTTTTTCCGAGTGTTTAGCATAAATGGATGTTCGATCTTGTCAAATGCTTTTTCTGCATCTCTTGAGATGATCATATGTTTTTTTTCCTTGTTTTGTTAATGTGGTGTATCACATTGATTGATTTGTGGATGTTGAACCATCCCTCTGTGTCCGTGGTATAAATCCCACTTGATCATGGTGTATGATCTTTTTAATGTATTGCTGTATTTGGTTTGCCAATATGTTGTTGAGGATTTTTGCGTCTATGTTCATCGGGGATATTGGTCTGTAGTTTTCCTTCTTAGTATTGTCCTTGTCTGGCTTTGGTATCAGGGTGATGTTGGCCTCATAGAATGTGTTGGGAAGTGTTCTATCTTCCTCAATTTTTTGGAGTAGATTGAGGATAGTTATTAATAGTCTTCTTTGAATGTTTGGTAAAATTCTCCAGAGAAGCCATTTGCTCCTGCACTTTTATTTTTGGGGAGGTTTTTGATTACTGTTTCAGTCTCTTTACTTGTGATTGATCTATTCAGGTTCTCTATTTCTTCTTGATTCAGTTTTGGGAGGTTATATGAGTCTAAGAATTTATCCATTTCTTCTAGATTTTCCAATTTGTTGGCATATAGTTTTTCATAGTATTCTCTTATAATCTTTAGTATTTCTGTGGTATCCATTGTAATTTCTCCTTTTTCACTTCTAATTTTATTTGTTTGAGGCTTCTCTCTTTTTTTCTTAGTCTGGCTAAGGATTTGTCAATTTTGTTTATCGTCTCAAAGAACCAGCTCTTTGTTTCATTGATCCTTTCTACTGTTTTTTTGGTTTCAATTTTATTTATTTCTGCTCTAATTTTTATTATTTCCCTCCTTGTGCTGATTTTGGGCTTTGTTTGTTCTTCCTTTTCTAATTCCGTTAGGTGTAGTTGAAGGTTGCTTATTTGGGCTTTTTCTTGTTTGTTAAGGTGGGCCTGGAGTCCTATGAGTTTCCCCTCTCAGGACCGCTTTCTCTGCATCCTATATGAGTTGGTACGGTGTAGTTTCATTTTCATTTATCTCCATATATTTTTTGATTTCTCCTTTAATTTCGTCAATGATCCATTTGTTGTTCAGCAGCATGTTGTTTCGTCTTCACATTTTTGTCACCTTCCCAGTTTTTTTCTTGTAATTGATTTCTAGCTTCATGGCATTATGGTTGGAGAAGATGCTTGTTATGATTTCAATCTTCTTAAATTTCTAGAGGCATGCCTTGTTTCCCAATATATGGTCTGTTCTTCAGAATCTTCCATGCACGCTTGAGAAGAAGTGTGTAATCTCCTGTGTTTGGCTGGAGCGCTCTATATATGTATCTTTTAAGTCCATCTCAAGTTTTTCCTTTAAGTCCATTATTTCCTTATTGATTTACTGTCTGGATGATCTATCCATTGATGTAAGTTGGGTGTAAAGATCCCCTACTATTATTGTGTTGTTGTTAATATCTCCTTTTAGGTTTGTTAATAGTTGCTTTATGTACTTTGGTCCCCCTGTGTTGAGTGCATATATATTTATAAGTGATATGTCTTCTTGGTGGAGTGTCCCTTTTGTCATTATATATTGCCCCTCTTTGTCTTTCATTACCTTTTTTATCTTGAAGTCCACTTTGTCTGATATACGTATGGCCTCACCTGCTTTCTTTCGTTTTTTCATTAGCTTGGAGTGTCGTCTTCCATCCTTTCCCTCTGAGCCTGTGTTTGTCGTTAGAGCTGAGATGTGTTTCCTGGAGGCGGCATATTGTTGGGTCTTGTTTTCTAATCCATCCTGCCACTCTGTGTCTTTTGATTGGAGACTTCAGTCCATTTACATTTAGGGTAATTATTGATGTATGAGGGCTTAATGTTGCTATTTCTTCGCACATTTTCTGGTTCTTTTGCATTTCTTTTGTTTCTCGTCCCCTGTGTTTTGGACTACCAATTCAGTTTGGTATTTTCTGTATGGTGGTTCTCTTAGTTTTCTTTTTATTTATCGTGTGACTTCGTTCTAATTATTTGGTTGGTGGTTACCATGAGATTTGTATAAAAAAATCTCGTGGATGTGATAGTCCATTTTCTGATGGCCTCTTATTCCCTTAGACTAAGTCGATTCAATCCCTTTCCTCTTCCCCTTCTAAGTTATTGTTGTCACAACTTATTTCATATTGTGTTTTGAGTTTGTGTTTAAAGTGATGAGGTTTTATTTATTTTTGGTGTTTTCCTTCCCTTGATCTTTGGTTTTATAATTAAGTGTTTGCTAATCTATTCTGATAGAGAGCCGCAATTTTCCTGGTATTGTCACCATGTTTTCCTCCTTGTTCAAAACTTTGTATCCCCTTACTCTTTTTTTTTCTCAGGCAGGAGGGCCTTCTTGAGCACTTCATGTAGTGGGGGTCTTGTGGCAGTGTACTCCCTTAGCTTTTGTTTATCAGGGATAGTTATTATTTCTCCATCATATCTGAAGGATATTTTTGCTGGATAGAGTCTTCTTGGCTTAAAGTTTTTGTCTTTCAGACTTTTGAATATGTCGTCCCACTGTCTCCTAGCCTGTAAAGTTTCTGTCGAGAAATTGGCTGAGAGCCTGATAGGAATTCCTTTGTATGTTATTTTTTTTTTTTTTTGTCTAGCTGCCCTTAATATTTTTTTTTGTCTTTGACTTTTGCCAGCTTCACTGCTATATTCCTTGGAGAAGGTCTTTTCATGTTCATATATTTAGGAGATCTATTGATTTAATTCACTGGTATTTCCAGCCCCTTCCCCAGGTTTGGGAAGTTCTCAGCTATTATTTCTTGGAACAAGTTGTCTGCTCCTTTTTCCCTCTCTTCTCCCTCTGAAATACATATAATCCTTATGTTGGATTTCCTAATTGAGTTGGATATTTCTCGGAGAGTTTCTTCATTTCTTTTTAGTCTTAGTTCTTTTCCTCCTCCATCTGGAGCATTTCTTCATTGCTGTCCTCAATATTGCGAATTCTTTCCTCCATATTGTCAGCTCTCATGCTTAAGGCTTCCAGATTTGCCTTTATCTCCGCTATTGTGTTTTTCATCTCTAAGATTTCTGATTGATTTTTCTTTATAGTTTCAATCTCTTTTGTTAAGAAATTCCTGGTTTCATTGAATTGTCTATCTATTTTGTTGTATTTCATTGAACTTTTTTATGATAGCTGTTTTGAATTCTCTGTCATTAAGGTTATACATTTCTGTGCTTTCAGGGTTGATTTCTGGGTGCTTTTCATTTTCCTTTTGGTCTGCAGATTTAATATATTTTTGCTTAGTTCCTGTTGGTGTTGGTTTCTTTTTCTTCATGTTGAGAGTGTCTGGTCACAGTTTCCTCTTGCTGCCACTGGGTGGGGTGTCACGAGCTGTGTATTTTGTGCCCTGCCTCAATCCATGGGCACTCTGGTTGTCCCGTGGCTGAGCTGAAGCGTGGCTGAGTGGAGGCTGCTAGAGCTGGAGCGCGGGAAGAAGCTGGGACTGGAGCATGGCTAGGCCAAAGCATCTAGGGCTTAGGTGTAGGTGGGCTGAAGAAGCTGAAACTGGAGAGCAGCTGAGCTTCAGTGTGGCTGAGTGGAAGCAGCTGGAGTGTGGAAACAGCTGGAGCTGGAGTGTGGCTGGGTTGAAGAAGCTGCATCTGAAGCACAGCTGGGCCAAAGAAGCAGGAGCTGGAGTGCCCTGAGCCATAGATTCTGGCGCCAATTCAACTGGAGCCTGAGCGTGGCCAAACTGAAGCAGCTGGAGCCAGGGCACAGTTGACCCGAAGGAGCTGGGGGTTGGGCATGGTCAAGCTGATGCAGTTGGGGCTGGGGTGCAGTTGAGCCGAAGGAGCTGTGGCCAGGACGCGGTCGAGCTGAAGGAGTTGTGGCCGGGGCGCGGTCCAGCTGAAGGAGCTGTGGCTGGGCAGCGTGATCAAGCCGATGGAGCTGGGGCTGTGGCGCGGTTGAGCCAATGCAGCTGGTGCTGTGGTGAGGTCGAGCCAGGGCAGTTGGGGCCTGGGCGCAGTCATCCCTGAGCTGCTGGGCCCGGGGCGCTGGGGTGCCGGGTAGCCGGAGCCACTGTGGCTGGGTCGCCGAGGTGCCACTGCCTCTGGGGCTGGGGCGCGGGCACATTGTTGCCACTGGCGCTGGAGCCAGAGCCGAGCTGATTTGCCGCTGAGCTCAGACTGCAGGGCTGCTGTGGTGAAGCGCCAGGTGGGTGGGGAGGGCAGTGCTTGCTTTCGCCTCCCTGATGCCAGAGGTTTCTCTCTTCGCTGTCGCTCTCTGCTCTCTTGAAGGACTAACTTGTTGAAAGTACCCTCATACCAGTTCCACTCCCTCCATAGGGCCATTGCCCATGGGCTGTGAGGGATCTTGGAGAGGGCCGGTTTTCCCTCGGAGGGCTGCCCCTACCCCCATCTCTCTGAGAGCCATGTGGTCTCAGTCTCAGGGTCGCAGTCCTTGGGGAAGGAAGGGAGCTCCTCTTACCTCCTTCCACTTCCTCTGGGGATTCCAGCAGTTCAGCCCTCAGATGTACAGCTGCGTGGGCGCCTCAGATGTCCCTTGTGTTGTTTGAATAACTTCTGTTGGAATATGTATGTCCTTTTTGTTGTGCCTTAGCGTGGGAGAGTTCAATGGGGGTAGCTCACTCTGCCATGATGGTGACCTCTGATCTCCAATCACTTAGAATCCTTTAATACAATTTAAATTGTCTTCCAGGTTATGTATATTGCCTTTATTTTTTCAACTACTTTCACAGATGTTATCTCCTTTCATCCTTGGACCCTAGAGGTAGATAAAATAGGCAATACTATTTCCCATTTTATGGGTGCAAAATCTAAGAATAGATGAGTTTTTTGATTTCTTCTAGAGAAGACTTCAACCCAAATTTTCGTTCTACAGTCTGCTTTCTCTATAGTATAATGCCTCTGGTTTTATACTTTATCTACTGCTCCTACCATATACTGAGCACATACAGGTATTGTCAGTTGATTGTTGTAAAATAGATTGTTTCTGTTCAGACACCCAATCAGTGATACCTATTTCTTTAAAAAATCTGTGCAATTATATTAATTAACTACTTAATTAATTGTGGAGTCTTTATCATAAGTATGTTGAAGCCTGAGTTCTTCAAAGGGGCAACATGTTGGTTGATCTAGATTTGAGGTTTCAATTACTGAAATTTTTCTTATTCATCAGACAGATGTCATTGACTGTACACCATGTGCCTAATAGTAATGCAAGCTCTGGATATGGATAGTTGTTGATTGCATTATTTTGTTAATAATATTTGGTCTCTTCTTATTTATACAGGAGAGATTAAACAGATTCTAGAAAATGAACTTCAAATACCTGTGTCTAAAATGCTGTTAAAAGGCTGGAAGACTGGAGATGTGGAAGACAGTGTGAGTTTCTTAATTGCCTAGAAATAAAAGAAAATTATGTTATGTAATTGACTAAATGATGTATAAAAATCGGTGTTTTTTAATGTTGTTACATATGACAGAAGTAGATTTGATAATAGTAACTTAGTTTATGGAATCAGCAAACAACGTTTTTCAAGCTAAAGCGTTTTCATGGTAAACCAGTAGCAATTTTAAATGAGTTAGGTATGTAAATGAAAACACCTTATGGCATGTTTTTTTCTATTTCTAACTATTTTATAGGAGTTAATTTGGCACTCTTTTTTGAGAGCTTTTACCTTTTTCTCAAACCGCATAGGGTGTTGGTAAGTGCCCTGGAATAATAATGTGCTGAACAATTGCTTATTGGCCTAAAAGAAGTCATGCACAGTGTATACATTTACACCAAGTATTGATTATGGAACAAAGATGATAATAGGAAATTTTTTAACTTGGAAAATTTAAATGATAAGAATATTTCTGGGGGCTGGCCTGGTGGCATAGTGGTTAAGTTTGTGCATTCTGCTTCAGCAGCCCAGGGTTTGCCAGTTTGGATCTGGGGCGCGGACCTACTCATTGCTCATCAAGCCATGCTGAGGCGGCGTCCCACATAGAGAAACTAGAAGGACCTACAACTAGGATATACAACTATATGTTGTGGTTTTGGGGAGAAAAAAGAAAAAGAGGAAGATGGGCAACAGATGTTAGCTCAGGGCCAATCTTCCTCAAAAAAAAAAAAAAGATTCTTTCTTTGTTTACTTGGTTAATGACAGGTGCATGGAATGAATTATATTTTAAGAATTTGTAAAAAGTTTTGTGATTTTAAGGTAGTAATTGCTATTGCAAGGACCTAGTAGCAGCCTCTGGTATAAAATATTTCATATGCTTTTTATTAGAGAGAGAGTAGGGAGGAAGGGAAAGAAATGAGTTTACTCTAAAGTTTTAGGTGTTTGAAGTGGAAATAATAGTTACTGAGTCAATATTTCAATATCTAGGCATAAACTTAGAATATTCAACTTTTGGTTTAGTTCTTCGTCAATGGCTGCTGGTAGATATTGTGCATATAAATATCTATATGTGAGTTCGTTCAGTATATGGAGATGTTCTGATTATTTCAACAAGATATTTAGAGTAATTGTAGGTTGGCAAGATATTTATAGATTTAGGTGCAAGTTAGTGATGTGCTATATTAGGTGTCAGCAAAGTTTTTCTGTGTAGTACCAAGTAGTAAAAAATTTAGGCTTTGTGGGCCATATAGTCTCTGTTGCACCTACTCAGTTCTGCTGTCATACCATGAGAGCAGCCATAGACAATATGTGAAAGAGTGGGCATGACTATGTTCCAATAAATCTTTATTTATGGACACAGAAATTTGAATTTTATATAACTTTACAAATCATGAAATACTTATCTTTTGATTTTTTTCAACCATTTAAAAATGTAAAAACCATTCTTAACTCGCAGGCCATACAAAAACAGGCAACAGGCTGGATTTGTCCCGTGGGCTATAGTTTGCTGACCCCTGGTGCTGTATGGCTATTCTAATAGAAATATGGATTAAAAAATAAAAAGAAGTGCTGAGTGAGTAAATCAACAACCTTGGTAGGACTAAAGCATCAAAATGCGTTAGTTTACATAGCTATATCATTTATTCGTTTATTGAAAAACCTATGGATATGAATCAGTCTTGCATGGCATTTTCAGTAGTTTGTTAAGAGAAAGGCAATCATTTTTTAAATGTTCTTAAAGCTATGTGTTCTATATTTGAACATAGTCTTTGTTACCAATAATATTTTCAATTACTTATTTCTATGTACTCTTCCCTAGGAGATTTCTGCTATTCCTATGCCATTAATTTTCTGATCGCTCCCAAATTTATATTTCCAGGTTATATGTCTATGAATTCACGTATCCAAATTGGTAATCACTTTTGTACTTGTATACCTTATTGGCATTTTTAACTTAACATGTTTAAAATGGAACTCTTGATTTTTCTTCCCATGCCATTTTCCATCAATCTTTCCCAATAAATGGGAACACTAGATAGCCACTGATAAATCCAAAATTGTAGGTATTAGTCTTTTCCCATTTCAAACAATACCTAATCCTTTGGTAAATCATATAGAGTCTATCTCCAAAATATATCCCAACGATGGCCACTTTTTAGTGTTTTTATTGCACCACCTAATCCTGGCCATTAGCACCTCTTGCCTGGACCAGTGTGATAGCTTCATTGTTGTTTTCCCGGATTCCTTTCTTGGGTTCTTCCAATGCATTCTCCACACAGCAGCCAGAGTGATCTTTAAAAAACATAAATCGAATTATATCACTCTCCTGTTAAAACATAGCTTTTTATTGCACTTTGAATAAAATTCAAGCTATTCACCATGGTTTAAAAGATGTTGTATTATTTATCCTCTGTTTACCTCTGCAACCTCATCTTCAGCCTTTCTTACCTACTTTCCATGCTGCAGCCATAGAAACCTCCTTTTAATTCTTCTAATAGGCTCGAGCTCTTTACATCTTTACCTGACAGATGCTATTTAACTGCCTGGAATGCTTTACCCCCAATTTTTCATATGGGTGGCTTTTTTTTCATCCTTCAAGTCTCAGCCTAAGTGTTAGTTTCTCTAAGAAGCCTCTGTATAAAATTTGGCTCATCCCAGCATTCTCCATCACAGCACCATGAGTAGAGGGACCTTATCTGTTTCTTTCACCATTGTATATCCAATGCCTGGTATAATAGGCATCAAATAAATGTTTGAGGAATGGACGAATGAATAAATGACTTAAAGAAAGTACTCATTTATTTAATCATGCCATATGTGATTTGAGGGGGAAAATTTAATGGAAAATCTTTGGATGGTGGCATGGCAAAGGACAATAGTGAGTTGATCCAGTGGTAAGACTAAGCATTTATCAGTAATCTATAAAGTAAAATAACAAAAGATAAAAGGATAAAAATAACTTTCCTATGTGCATATGCATGTGTTTTGTTTGTTTGCATGTTAACTCTGTAGAGGTAACACAGATCAATTTCAAAAGGACTTACACGTATTTGACATAAAGATTTAGAACTTCTAGGTCTCCTGGTAGATTGTGAAGTTATATGCAATTGCCTACTGTGGTGTTTTTTTTCAAACCATGGGTCACAAACCATTAGTGGGTTGTAAAGTTAATTGATTGGATTATAGCCAGCATTTTTTTAAAAAAAGAAAGAAATAGAATAGATGATGTCAGAGTGTATTGAAAATAATAAGGGTAAGTATTTCTTTTTATTTAACACATAACTAATACGAGTCAAGAATAAGTCCCAATGCCCTTG
The DNA here is from genome assembly GCF_057802395.1 of Ceratotherium simum simum. NCBI lineage: Eukaryota > Metazoa > Chordata > Mammalia > Perissodactyla > Rhinocerotidae > Ceratotherium > Ceratotherium simum. Next base: position 8,340,157 of record NC_141921.1, read on the forward strand.
GAGTACGATTGAGACCTCTCGTGGAGGGGTCAAGGATGAGTTCCTGATGTTCCATGCCTGGGTAAGATCAGCCCTCCCCAAGTGTCCCTACTTCCATCTGCAGGGTTAAAAGGGATTCCTAGACATTCACTCTACCTTGCTTTCCAGTGCTTTCAGCCTTGACATTATTATTTGCTTTGATTCAACCAGGACTAATTTTATTACACCTTTTTCCACTGTTTATGCCAGTCACTGCAAGGAGTCTTAGATTCCCACATCACCCTTCCGTAGTCTGCACAGCTCATTTTTGTCTCTATCCTTTTACCCCTACAATGCCTGAAACCTTTTTGCTATGCCCTGTGGAACTAATTCATCTTTAGTAAAATTCCTTCTTTTGTCAGCTTCTTCCCTGCTCATTCCCTTCACTGTCTTCCTGTGACTGAAATCTATCTTCCTGAGATAGATTGTTTCTCTGTAGCCTTCTCAGTGTTAATTGCTCTTCTCTAGCAGCCATCATACCATTGGAATAACTGGTAAAATATATGTCCTTATTATTCCTCATTTCCACTTCCAGACCTTTTTCAGTCTTTTCTTTCTAAAAACCTTCAGCTTTGACTTTCATCTTGAGGTGATATCACCTACTTATTCAAGACATCTCCTCTCAGTTCCTGATGATTTTTAGTTCCTGGTTTATAATTGCTCTCTAACTTAATTCTTAGTAATTTAAATTCCTTTGTGAATGATTCTTCCAACTCTTTGGCTGCTTAGTTCCTTGAACTTCTTTCCTACAAAGATCTTTATCTTCACCCTATGTGGGCCGTATCTTCCCATGGTCTTATCATTTTAATTATGACAGTTCTCAAATCTTAATTTCAAGCTTCCATTTTCTGCTTACCATCTCTCATCTTTCTAGCTCACTTCCTTTAGTGTCCTAACAACAACAGTCCTTCGACCTTATTCAGACCTCCAGTCCATTGTCTCTACCATCTTTTCATGATCTAGACCTCTTTCATGCCCTCTCTTCCTTTCTTAGAGTAGGTGTATCCCACGCTCACTCATTATGATCACTTTCTTGCATTGCTTCATGGGTCTTCAAGGACAAAAATCCTTCCCTTGGTTCAACATCCGCAAATCAATCAACGTGATACATCACATCAACAAAACAAAGAATAAAAACCACATGATCATCTCAATAGACGCAGAGAAGGCATTTGACAAGATACAACATCCATTTATGATAAAAACTCTCAATAAAATGGGAATAGAAGGAAAGTACCTCAACATAATAAAGGCCATATATGACAAACCCACAGCTAACATCATACTCAACGGGGAAAGACTGAAAGCCATTCCTCTGAGAACAGGAACGAGGCAGGGCTGCCCACTCTCACCACTCCTGTTCAACATAGTACTGGAGGTTTTGGCCAGAGCAATTAGGCAAGAAAAAGGAATAAAAGGAATCCAAATAGGTAACGAAGAAATGAAACTCTCACTATTTGCAGATGACATGATTGTATATATAGAAAACCCTAAAGAATCTGTTGGAAAACTGTTAGAAACAATCAACAACTACAGCAAAGTTGCAGGGTACAAAATCAATCTACAAAAATCAGTTGCATTTCTATATGCTAATAATGAACTAACAGAAACAGAGCTGAAAAAGATAATACCATTTACAATTGCATCAAAAAGAATAAAATACCTAGGAATAAATCTTACCAAGGAGGTGAAGGACCTATACAATGAGAACTACAAGACATTATTGAGGGAAATCCACGACGACATAAAGAAATGGAAAGATATCCCATGCACGTGGATTGGAAGAATAAACATAGTTAAAATGTCTATATTACCTAAAGCAATCTACAGATTCAATGCAATCCCAATCAGAATCCCAATGACATTCTTCACAGAAATAGAAAAAGAATACTAAAATTTATATGGGGCAACAAAAGACCCGAATAGCTAAAGAAATCCTAAAGAAAAAGAACAAAGCAGGAGGCATCACAATTCCTGACTTCAAAACATACTACAAAGCAATAGTAATCAAAACAGCATGGTACTGGTACAAAAACAGACACACAGATCAATGGAACAGAATTGAAAGCCCAGAAATAAAACCACACATATACGGACAGCTAATTTTCGACAAAGGTGCTAAGAACATGCAATGGAGAAAGGAAAGTCTCTTCAATAAATGGTGTTGGGAAAACTGGACAGCCACATGCAAAAGAATGAAAGTGGACCATGTGCTATCGCCATTCACAAAAATTAACTCAAAATGGATCAAAGACCTGAAGGTGAGAGCTGAAACTATAAAACTCATAGAAGAAAATATAGGCAACACACTATTTGACATTGGTTTTAAAGGAATCTTTTCGGATGACATGCCTACCCAGACTAGGGAAACTAAAGAAAAAAAAATAAACAAGTGGGACTTTATCAGATTAAAGAGCTTTTATAAGACAAATGAAACCAGAATCAAGATGAACAAATAACCAACCAGCTGGGAGAGAATATTTGCAAAACATACATCTGACAAGGGGTTGATCTCCATAATATATAAAGAACTCACACAATTGAACAACAAAAAAACAAACAACCCGATCAAAAAATGGGCAGAGGAAATGAACAGACACTTCTCCAAGGAAGATATACAGATGGCCAATAGGCACATGAAAAGATGCTCAACATCACTAATCATCAGGGAAATGCGAATCAAAACAACACTAAGATACCACCTCACGCCTGTTAGAATGGCTATAATCACCAAGACAAAAAACAACAAATGTTGGAGAGGATGTGGAGAAACAGGAACCCTCCTACACAGCTGGTGGGAATGCAAATTGGTGCAGCCTCTATGGAAAACGGTATGGAGATTCCTCAAAGAATTAAAAATAGAGATGCCCTATGATCCAGCCATCCCACTACTGGGAATCTATCCAACGCACCTGAAATCAACAATCCAAAGAGGCTTATGCACCCCTATGTTCATTGCAGCATTATTCACCATAGCCAAGAAGTGGAAGCAACCTAAGTGTCCCTCGACTGACGATTAGATTAAGAAAAGGTGGTATATATATACAATGGAATACTACTCAGCCATAAAAAAAGACAAAATCGTCCCATTTGCAACAACATGGATGGGCCTGGAGCGTATTATGTTAAGTGAAATAAGCCAGAAAGAGAAAGACAAACACTGTATGATCTCACTCATATGTGGAATATAAACCAACACATGGACAGAGAAAACTGGACTGTGGTTACCAGGGCAGTGGGGGTGGGCACAAAGGGTGAAGGGAGTCATATATGTGGTGATGGACAAACAAAAATGTACAACCCAAAATTTCACAATGTTAGAAACCATTAAAACATCAATAAAAAAAAAAAAATCCTTCCCTTGGATGAGTGCAAGTCTGTCTATTCTGTACCTCACAACTAAATGTGGCTGGAGACAAACCAAATCATGCAGATTGGTGTATCTTTAAATTCATGACAATGATCTTCCGAGAGCTCCTTAATGTTGTTAGACATCGTTTATCCATATTCTCCTAAATGGCTATTTTGTACTTAACCTCTCCTTAGACCTTTAAAATACCTCTCTTCCATTCTCACTCTCAGCTCATGACTTCGCTTCCTGTTTTGTTTTACTGACAAAATAAAGGCAATCACAAGAGAATTTCCACAAGCTTCCTACTTGGTCTCTGTTTACTTACCTGCATCTTACACACTTACTCTCCTTTTTCTCCTGTCATTCTAGATGGCCTGTCCAGTTTCCTGTCTAAGACCAAACCTCTGTGTTTGCTTTGAATTACATTCTCTATCCCCTCTGGCCTATTCAAGGACTTCACTCTAATTCTTCCCTGTCTTTCCTGCATCATCAGTATTTTCCTCTGGTAGATCATTACCATAAACATTCAAACATGATGTTATTTCTTCTATTTTTCTCTTGAGCCCACCTTCCCTTCCAGCAATTGCTCCTTGTCTCTAGTCCCCCTGATAACAAAACTTCCCCCAAAGAGTTGTCTATATTTGTTGTCTCTAAATCTTTTCCTACCATTTCTCTTGAGCTCCGTCTAAACAGGGACCTGCTAATGCTCTTGTCAAAGTCATCAGTGACCACATTACTAAATTCAGTGGTGATTTTACCAGTGTCATGGCTTTTAAGTGTCATCTATATGCACTGTCAATTTTATATCTCTAATTTATACCTCTACCCTAGACCTGTTCCCTGAATTCTAGATTGATGTATCCAGCTGCTTTCACTTTTCTTCTCCACTTGAATGTCTAGTACACATTTCACACTTACGTGTGCAAAATGGAAGTCCTCGTCTGTGGTCTTCCCCATTTCAGTTGATGGCAACTTCATTCTTCCAATTGTTCAGTCTAAAATCTTTAGGATCATTATTGACTCCTTTCTGTCATAACCCATATCCAGTTTGTTAGGAAATCTTTTTGGTGCTATCTTCAAAATATATTCAGAATTCAACTGTTTTGCACTACTTCTTCTACCATGACCCTGGCATAATCCATCATGAGCCTTATGTTAGTATATTTTATTAGCCCCCTCTATGCTCTGCCCTCCTCTGTCAATCCCTTTCCCATCCATTTTCAACACAGCTGACAAAATGATCCTTTTAAAACGTGAATCTAATCATGTTACTCCAATAGCTTCCCCTCTCATTCAGAGTAAAAGTCAAAGCCTTTACATTAGCCTAAATGGCTCAACACATTTCCTGCCCCTGCCATCACTGTTGCCTCTCTGACCTGTCTCCTACCAGTGGCCATTTGGCTTTAGTTACATTGGACTTCTTGTTGTTCATTAAGCATTTTGCACTGGCTGTTGCCTTTGCCTGAAATACTCTTTTTCTATATATTCTCTTGGTTTGTTTCCTCACCGCTTTTAAGTCTTTGCTCACATGTCACATTCTCCAAGTGAGAATCACCTCGATCAGTCAGTTTAAAAGAACATAACTCTCCAACTCCATATTCTTCACCATCCCTTCCCTGCTTTATGTTTAGTCAAAAAAATATTACTTTCTAATATTGAACAATACAGGTTACTTATTTTATTTATTCCTACTAAAATGTAACCTCCATAAGATCAGGGATTTTAGACTATTCTATTCGCTGCTGTATGCTCAGTATTTAGAATAGTCTTGGCACAGAGTAGGTGCCTCAATAAATATCTGTTGAATAAATATATATGTCCTGGGTTATGATGTAAAGATGTAAAATGTGTTTTTTAATGTGTATTGCTATAAAAAAAAAGTTTAAAATACTTTAGCAAGTATTTGCCATCAAGTTGGGATTTTGAAAGGTATGTAGGAGTTCTACGGCAAAGAAATTTAGTGAAATTTATATGGTTATCAAGACAGTAGATTAGATATAGCCCAAGAGTAGTTTATTCACCCCAGACAGACTGCTTTAACCAAAAAATTCTCTGGAGTAAGAGTTAAGTGACCTACGTAGCCCTTACTAGAGACCTCATTCAAGTCACTTCACCTCTCAGGCTGCAGCTCCTCATCTATAAAGTCATTGGGCTGGGGTGCTCTCTATGATCTTTTCTAGATCTAATGATCTCTAAAAACCTACATTGCTAATCTTTGCTATAATGATCCTGGAATGAAGTGCATATTAATTGCAAGGATATACTTCTTCCATGAAGAAATTAATGAATCTCAACTGTTTTCTTATCTATTTGTCTCTTGTCATGAGCTAAAGAATTTGTATTTTGACATTCATATTTATGCTAATTTATGATATGTATGGGAGAAACAAGGTTATTTGAATTCACTGTTTCTTCTGCTACCCTGTTTTTGAAATTATCAAAAGATGAAAAGTCAGAGTAAAATATTGATAATTTTTCAAGAATTATAGGAAAAAATTAATAATGCACACTCAGTCATTTTTTTGTTTTTATATTTTCTTTTTCAGACGGTCTTAAAATCACTACACTTGCCAAAAAACAACAGTCTTTATGTCCTTACACCAGACTTACCACCACCTTCATCATCTAGTCATGCTGGGTAAGATGTTTACATTTCCTGGGAATCTGAAATGAAAAGTTTGTTTTTTTTTTCTTTTCTTAATTATCTTATTGAAATCATAAAGGTTATAATATTGTATAATTTAGGATGTACATTATTACTTATCAGTTTCTGTATAGACTGCATCATACTCATCACCAGTAATCTAGTTTTTATCTGTCACCATACGTATGTGTCCCTTTACCCCTTTCGCCCACCCCCATCCCTTGTCCCCTGTGGTAACCACTAATCTGTTCTCTTATCCATGTGTTTATTTATCTTCCACATGTGAGTTTTGAAATCACGCAGTGTTTGTCTTTCTCTGTCTGGCTTATTTCGCTTAACATCATACCCTCAAGGTCCATCCATGTTGTTGGAAATGGGACGATTTTGTCTTTTTTTTATGGCTGAGTAGTACTCCATTGTATATATGCCACATCATCTTTATCCATTCATCTGTAGCAGAGCACTTGGGTTGCTTTCACATCTAGGCTATTGTGAATAATGCTACAGTGAACATGGGGTGCATAAATCTCTTTGAATTGTCGATTTCAACTTCTTTGGATAAATACCCAGTAGTGGGATAGCTGGGTTGTATGGTATTAGTATTTTTAAATTTTTGAGAAATCTCCATACTGTTTTCCATAGTAGCTGCACCACTTTGCATCCCCACCAGGAGCGTATGAGAGTTCTCTTTTTCCACATCCTCTCCAACATTTGTTACTTTTTGTCTTGTTAATTAGAACCATTCTGACAGGTGTAAAGTGATATCTCATTGTAGTTTTGATTTACATTTCCCTAATAATTAGTGATGTTGAACATCTTTTCATGTGTTTGTTGGCCATCTATATATCTTCTTTGGAGAAATGTCTCTTCATATTCTCTGCCCATTTTTTGATCAGGTGGTTTGTTTTTTTGTCGTTGAGTTGTATGAGTTCTTTATATATTTTGGAAATTAACGCCTTGTCCGGATATATGATTTGCAAATATTTTCTCCCACTTGGTGGGTTGTCTTTTCGTTTTGTCCATGGTTTCCTTTGCCTTGCAGAAGATTTTTAGTCTGATGTAGTCCCATTTGTTAATTTTTTTCTTTTGTTTCCCTTGCCTGAGTGGACATAGTATTGAAAAACATGCTGCTAAGCCTGATGTCAAAGAGTGTACTGTCTATATGTTCCTCTAGGAGTTTTATGGCTTCAGGTTTCACATTCATCTTTAATCCATTTTGAGTTAATTTTTTTGAATGGTGCAAGATAATGGTCTACATTCATTCTTTTGCATGTGGCTCTCCAGTTTTCCCCACACCATTTATTGAAGAGACTTTCCTTTCTCCATTGTATGTTCTTGGCTCTTTTGTTGAAAATTAACTGACCATAGATGTGTGGTTTTATTTCTGGGCTTTCAATTCTGTTCCGTTAATCTGTGTGTCTGTTTTTGTACCAGTACCATACCGTTTTGATTACTATAGCTTTGTAGTATATTTTGAAGTCTGGGATTGTGATGCCTCCAGCTTTGTCCTTTTTTTCCAGAATTTCTTTGGCTTTTCAGGGTCTTCTGTTGTTCCATATAAATTTTAGGGTGCTTTGTTCTATTTTTGTGAAGAATGTCATAGGGATTCTGATTGGGATTGCATGGAATCTGTAGATTGCTTTAGGTAATATGGACATTTAAACTGTGTTTATTCTTCCAATCCATGTGCGTGGAACATCTGTCCATTTCTTTATATCTTCTTTGATTTCTTTCAATAATGTCTTATAGTTTTCAGTGTATAGGTCTTTTACTTCCTTGGTCAAATTTATTCCCAGATATTTTTTCCTTTTGTTGCAGTTGTAAATGGGATTGTATTCTTGAGTTCTCTTTCTGCTAGTTCGTTATTAATGTATGGAGATGCAACTGATTTTTGTAAGTTGATTTTGTACCCTGCAACTTCGCTGTAGTTGTTGATTATTTCTAAAAGTTTTCTGATGGATTCTTTAGAGTTTTCTATATAGAGAGTCATGTCATCTGTAAACAGCAGGCGTTTCATTTCTTCCTTTCCAATTTGGATTCCTTTTATTTCTTTTTCTTCCCTAATTGCTCTGGCCAAAACCTCCAGTGCTATGTTGAATGGAAATAGTGAGAGTAGACATCATTGTCCTGTTCTTATTCTCAGAGAGATAGCTTTTAGTTTTTCACTATTAAGTGGTATGTTGGCTGTTGGTTTGTCATATATGGCCTTTGTTATGTTGAGGTACTTTCCTTCTGTACCCATTTTATTGAGAGTTTTTATCATAAATGGATGTTGGATCTTGTTAAATGCTTTCTCTGCATCTATTTAGATGATCATGTGATCTTTATTCCTCATTTTGTTAATATAGTGTATCACATTGATTGATTTGCATATGTTGAACCATCCCTGTGTCCCTGGTCTAAATCCCACTTGATCATGGTGTGTGATCCTTCTGATGTATTGCTGTATTTGGTTTGCCAATATCTTGTTGAGAATTTTTGCATCTACATTCATCAGTGATAGTGGCCTGTAATTTTCCTTCTTTTTGCTGTCCTTGCCTGGTTTTGGTATCAGGGTAATGTTGGCCTCATAGAATGAGTTAGGAAGCTTTCTGTCTTCTTCAATTTTTTGGAATAGTTTGAGAAGGACAAGTATTGAATATTCTTTGAATGTTTCACAGAATTCTCCAGAGAAGCCATCTAGTCCTGGACTTTTGTTTTTTGTGAGGTTTTTGATTACTGTTTTGATCTCTTTACTTCTGATTGGGCTATTCACATTCTCTATTTCTGCTTGATTCAGTTTTGGGAAGTTGTATGTGTCTAAGAATTTATCCATTTCTTCTAGGTTATCCAGTTTGTGGGCATACAGTTTTTCATAGTATCCTCTTATAATCCTTTGTATTTCTGTGGTATCCATTGTAATTCCCCCCTTTCATTTCTAATTTTATTCATTTGAGCTTCTCTCTTTTTTTCTTAGTGAGTCTGGCAAGAGTTTGTCAATTTTGTTTATCTTCTCAAAGAACCAGCTGTTAGTTTCATTGATCCTTTCTCCGGTTTTTTTTTTGTTTGTTTGTTACAATTTCCTTTATTTCTGCTCTAATTTTTATTATTTCCCTCCTTCTGCTGACTTTGGGCTTTGTTTGGCTTCTTTTTCTAATTCTCTTAGGTGTAGTTTAAGATTACTTATTTGACATTTTTCTTGTTTGTTGAAGGAGGCCTGTATTGTTATGAATTTCCCTCTTATAAACCCTTTTGCTGCATCCCACAAGAGTTGGTATGATGTATTTCCATTTTCATTTGTCTCCAGGTGTTTTTTTTTGGTGTGTGTGAGGAAGATTGGCCCTGAGCTAACACTTGCCAATCCTCCTCTTTTTGCTGAGGAAGACTGGCTCTGGGCTAACATCCATGCCCATCTTCCTCCACTTTCTATGGGATGCCACTACAACATGGCTCGGTAAGCAGTGCGTTGATGCGTGCCCGGGGTCCGAACCGGCGAACCCCCAGCTGCCGCAGCGGAGCGCATGCATTTAACCGCTTGTGCCACCTGGCCGGCCCCTCCAGGTGTTTTTTGATTTCTCCTTTAATTTCTTCATGAGTCTAATGGTTGTTCAGTAGAATGTTGTTTAGTCTCCACATATTTGTGACTTTCTCAGCTTTTTTTTTGTAGTTGATTTCTAGTTTCATAGCTTGTGGTTGGAAAAGATGCTTGATATGATTTCAATCTTCTTAAATTTATTGAGGCTTGCCTTGTTTCCCAGCATATGGTCTATCTTTGAGAACATTCTATGTGCACTTGAGAAGAATGTGTATTCTGCTGTTTTCAGATGGAATGCTCTCTCTGTATCTGGTAAGTCCATCTGATCAAGTGTTTCATTTATATCTACTATTTCCTTGTTGACTTTCTGTCTGGATGATCTATCCATTGATGTAAGTGGGGTGTTGAGCTTCCCTACTATTATTGTAATGCTGTTAATTTCTTCCTTTAGGTCCGTTCACAGTTGCTTTATAAACTGTGGTGCTCCTGTGTTAGGTGCATATATATTTATATGTGTTACCTCCTCTTGGTGGAAAGTCCCTTTTATCATTATATACTGCCCCTCTTTGTCTGTTATCGTGTTTTTATCTTGAAGTCTGCTTTGTTTGATATTAGCATGGCAACACCTGCTTTCTGTTGTTTGCCATTTGCTTAGAGAATCATCTTCCATCCCTTCACTCTGAGCCTATGTTTGTCTTTAGAGCTGAGATGTGTTTCCTGGAGGCAGTGTATAGTTGAGTCTTGTTTTCTAATCTGTCCAGCCACTTTGTGTCTTTTGATTGGAGAATTCAATCCATTTAATTTAGAGTGATTATTGATATATGAGGGCTTATTACTGCCGTTTATTTAGTTTCCTCTTGTTTTATATTTCCATTGTTTCTCTTCCTTTGTATTTCTGACTGCCATTTCATTTTTGTGTTTTTCTGTGGAGATTTTCTGTTTTCTTTTTTTATGAATTGTGGTTCTGCTTTGATTTTTTGTTTAGTGGTTACTGTGAGGTTTGTATAAAAGATGTCATAGATGAGATAGTCCATTTTCTGATAGCCTTTTGTCTCCATTAACCTAAGCAGGTTCCATTCTATTTCTCTTCTCCTTCTGAGTTACTGTTGTCACAAATTATTGTGTTTTGCGTTGTGAGTTTGTGACTAAGTTGAAGTGTTTATTGTTAGTTTTCATGCTTTCCTTCCCTTTATAAGTTATAACTAAATATTTGCTACCCTGTTCTGAAAGAGAGCTGTGGTTTTCTGATTTTGTCTGTCTATTTATCTCCTTGCTCAAAGCTTTGTAGACCTTTGTCTTTTTGTTTTAGGTATGTGGGCATCCTTAATCTTTTCTTGTAGGGGAGGTCTAGTGGTGATGAAGTCCCTCAGCTTTTGTTTATCTGCAAAAGATGTTATTTCTCCGTCATATCTGAAGGATAATTTCCATGGATAGAGTATTTTTGGCTGAAAGTTTTTGTCTTTAAGTATTTTGAATATATCATTCAGTTCTCTCCTAGCCTGTAAGGTTTTTGCCGAGAAATCCACTGCAACCTTGATAAGGTTTCCTTTGTAGGTTATTTTCTTCTGCCTTGCTGCCTTTAATATTTTCTCTTTGTTTTTGACTTTTGCCAGTTTTACTGTTATATGCCTTGGAGAAGGTTCTTTAGCTTCGATGTAATTAGCAGTTCTATTGGCTTCATTTATTTGTAAGTCCAGTTCTTTCCCAAGGTTTGGGAAGTTCTCAGCTATTATTTCTTAGAACAAGCCCTCTGCTCCTTTTTCCCTCTCTTATCCCTCTGGAATACCTATAATCCTTATGTTTCTTTTCCTAATGGAGTCAGATATTTCTTGAAGCATTCCTTCATTTTTTTAAAATCTTAGTTCTCTCTCCTCCTCCACCTGGATCATTTCTAGGTTTCTGTCCTCTAAACTGTTAATTCTTTCCTCGATAACATCAGCTCCATTTTTTAAGGATTCTAGACTATTTTTTATCTCATTAATTGTATTCTTCATATCCAGAATTTCTCCTTGTTTTTTTTTATATTTTCAATCTTTTTAGTGATATATTCCTTCTTTTCATTATTTTAATCCTAAGCTCATTTAACTGTCTTTCTGAGTTTTCTTGTAAATTGTTGTATTTCTTTGTGACAGCTATTTTGAATTCTCTGTCATTTAGATTGTAACTTCTGTGACTTCAGGGTTAGGTTCTGGAGATTTTGTCGTTTTCCTTTTTCTCTGAATTGTTGCTGTACTTTATCATGGTGTTTGATGAACTAATCTTTTGCCGGCACATTTGTGGTAGTATCAGGTTGCAGATTCTACTTGCTACCACTTGGGGGAAGCAGGAGCTGTATTTCTGATCCCATCCTGTCTGCTGGAAGTTGTGTGTATATGGTGGGTGCTACCATCAGGTGGGAAAGCATTCACTCAGGCTCAGGGTTGCCACCACTCCGAGACACATTCCCGCTTGTTGGGCCTCAGTGGTACTATGGGCACTTGCACCACCCAGGAAAGTGTTCGCATGCGCATGTAATCTGCCACCACCTCTTCTTATGGTTGTGCCGGCCATGCCAGCCACTGTGCTCATTGGGCCGGGCTTCTTTCTGGGGTCGAGCCCTGGGCCACTTGTTGGGACTGCAGCAGCAGTATGGGCTCTCCCACTGTCGGGAAAGTGTTTATGCACGGGCTCAGGGCTGCCACCACCCCTTCCCACAGTCACGCTGAGGCGCATTCCCACTTTCTTGGCCACAGCATTGCTATGGGCACTTGAATTGGCCTGGAAAGTGTTTGGGCATGCGCACAGGGCTGCCAGGGAAGGGTAGGGGAGTGCTCATCTATCTCCACCACTTCCCAGGGAGCCAGTCAATCCTCCTTCAGATGTATGGTTGCATGGGTTTCTCAGGTGTCCTATTGCGCTGTTATGGTATCCTCCATTGGTCAGTGAATGCGCATTTAGTTGTGGTTCAAAGGAGGAGAGATAAAAGGAATAGCTCACTCCACCATGTTGCTGATGTCACTCTCCTCTAAGTTGTTTTAAGCGGTATACAAATATCAAAGTCAAATCAAAATCTTCTTGAAGCTTTAGCTTACCAACAGCCATTAACCATATAAATTTTCAAATTTTTTGGCTTGGATTGTTTGTTTGATTTTAGTAGTGGAACTTTTTTTTCCAAGAAAGCCCCTGGAAATCTCCATTTTGTCAAAAAAATAGTCAAAAATGGCACTTCTCTGTTTGAAGGGGAAGGAGTAGAGTTTGAGGAAAGAGAATGAATGAATGGAACTCCAACTTCTCTCATGGCCAAAGAAGGCATACCTTTGAGGAAAATTCACTGGGCTCTGGAGAATAGGGCTTGAAAACATACTGAAATAAAATTTTTATTAAGATTTTCTCTGTATTTGGAATGGAGGGTCTCATTCTTTTTGCAGTTTTCACAGTGAAACTCAGTACATTTATAGAATGATCAAATGAATTTAATATTATGTATTATCTTATTATTGCTCCATGAAGCAAACTGATATAAATTGAATAATTATGCTAGTGATAGAGTAATAATTTTTGTGAGTATAGTATCATTCCAAAACTAAGTTTAAGTTGTTTTTAGATTTTCACAATTTTTGTACACATTTTCTTCTCTTTTAATACAACTTGATGATTTTTGTGATGGAGACCTGTGTCCCTAAACCTCGAATATTGTTAAACTTTTTCCCCTCTACCTATTATGTAACAGAAGGAAAAATTCCTGTTTTTCTCTGCCACACTACTAACAGGACACTTCTGGCCACCAAATGTGTGAGGAATATTTTTCCGACACCAGGCAATTCTTCAACACCAGCTGGATGTTCCATAATTTATCTAAATTCTGATACTATCTACCTGGAGACAGCATCAGATCCCATAGGTTCAGGACTCAGTCGCACAAGACTGCTGCCACATCAGACACCAATTGCAAGTCTAGATTGTCACCTGTGCTTCTGAACAAGTGGATATAAATTGGAGGTTCCCACAATCCCCTTCTTGGGTTTGATAATTTGCTAGAATGGCTCATAGAACTCAGAGAAGCGCTCTACTTACTATTACCAATTTATTACTAAGCATATTTTAAAGGATATAAATGAACAGCCAGATGAAGAGATACATAGGACAAGATCCCAAAGAGTCCTGAGCACAGGAACTTCTTTGCCTGTAAAGTTTGGGTTGTGCTACCTTCCCTGTACGTGGATGCATTCTTGTTCACCACTCTGGAAGCTTTCCAAAACCCTTCAGCAGTGATTTTTTGTGGAGACTTCGTTACATAGGCATGATTGGTTAAATCATTGTTTATTAGTGATTAACTCAGTCTCCAGCCCCTCTGTTGTCCCCAGAGGTGGGGGGCAGAGAGATGCAGGTAGCTGAAAGTTCCGACCCTCTAATCACATGGGGTTCCCCTGGTAACTATCCCCCATCCAGAGGGGTTTTCCAAAAGTCACCTCATTAACAAACTCAGGTGTAGTTGAAAGGGACTTGTTATGAATAACAGAAGACTCCTTGTTCTTTTTGCCTTTATCACTCTTATCACTTAGAAAATTTCAGGGGTTTTAGGAGCTCTCTGGGGAAGAAAACCAAATGTATATGTATTTTTAATGTCTTTGAAAACCCTGGGATTTTTTTTGTTGTGTTTTAGTTTTATTTTATTGAGGTGGTATTGGCATTTAGCATTGTGTAAATTTCAGGTGTACATTATTATATTGCAGTTTCTGTATAGACTGCATTATGTTCACCACCAATAGTCTACTTTTTATCTGTCACCATACACATGTACCCTTATACCCCTCTCATCCTCCCTCCACCCCCTTTTCCTCTGATAACCACTAATCTCTTTTCCTTATCTGTGTGTTTGTTTATCTTCGACATATGAATGAAATCATTCTGTATTTGTCTTTCTCTATCTGACTTATTTCACTTAGCATAATGCCCTCACGGTCCATCCATGCTGTCGCAAATGGCATGATTTTGTCCTTTTTTATGGCTGGGTAGTATTCCATTTTGTGTGTGTGTGTGTGTGTGTGTGTGTGTGTGTGTACCACATTTTCTTTATCCATTCATCAGTTGATGAAGAATTCAATCCATTTACATTTTGAATGATTATTGATATATGAGGGCTTAATACTGCCGTTTTATCTCTTGTTTTCTAGTTGTTCTATATTTCCATTATTTCTTTTGTATTTCTGAGTGCCATTTCAGTTTGGTGGTTTTCTGTGATGGTTTTCTCTTTATGATTTGTGGCTCTGCTCTGATTTTTTGTTTATTGGTTACCATGCGGTTTGTATAAAAGATCTCATAGATGAGTTAGTCCATTTTCTGATAGCCTCTTATCTCCATTAGCCTAAGTAAGTTCCAACCCTTTCCTCTTCCCCTTCTGAGTTATTATTGTCACAAATTATTCTTTTTCTTGTTGTGAATTTGTGACTCAATTGAAGGATAGTTGTTTTTGATGCTTTCTTTCCCTTTATCCTTTGGTTTGTAATTGTTTCCTAACCTGTTGTGATAGAGAGCTGCAATTTTCTGATTTTGTCTATTTATCTCCTTCCTCAAAGCTTTGTAAACTTTTGCCCCTTTTTTTCAGGTAGGAGGGCTCCCTTCATCATTTCTTCGAAGGCAGGTCTTGTGGCAATGAACTCCCTCAGCTTTTGTTTGTTTGGGAAAGCTTTTATTTCTCCATCATATCTGAAGGATAATTTTGTTGGGAAGAGTATTCTTGGCTGACAGTTTTTGTCTTTCAGTATTTTGAATATATCATTCCACTCTCTCCTACTCTGTAAGATTTCTGCAGAGAAGTCTGCTAAAAGCCTGATAGGGGTTCCTTTGTAAGTTATTTTCTTCTCTCTTGCTGCCCTTAACATTTTTTCTTTGTTACTGAGTTTTGACAGTTCTCATATTATATGCCTTGGAGAAGGTCTTTTTGCATTGATATAATTAGAAATTCTGTTGGCTTCATGAACTTGCATGTCCAGTTCTTTCCCCTGGTTTGGGAAGTTCTCAGCTATTATTTCTTTGAATGAGCTCTCTGCTCCTTTCTCCCTCTGGGATACCTATAATCCTCATGTTACTTTTCCTAATTGAGTTGGATATTTGTCGAAGAATTTCTTTGTTTTTAAAAATCTTAGTTCTCTCTCCTACTCCACCTGGCTCATTTCTGGGTTTCTATCTTTGAGGTCACTAATTCTCTCCTCTATAAGGTCTACTGTATTTGTTATGCTTTCCACATTATTTTTTATCTCATTAATTGTGTTCTTCATATCCAGAATTTCTGTTTGGTTTTTTTTTTTGAGTTTCAATCTTTGGTGAAGTATTCCTTCTGTTGATTAATTTTATTCCTGACCTCATTGAAGTATCTTCCCAGGTTTCCTTGTAACTCATTGAGTTTCTTTATTTTGAATTATTTTGAATAGTTTCTGCTATTTTGAATTTTATGTCAGTCAGATTCTAATCTTCTGTGACTTCAAGTTTGGTTTCTGGAGAAGTGTCATTCTCCTTCTGTTCTGCTGTGTTACTGTACTTCTTCATAGGGTTAGATGAATCGATCCTCTGCCAGTGCATTTGTGGTACTAACCACCTTTCTTATTTGAGTATGTCTTTGGTTACTTTGGTTCTCAGCTACTTCTGGTTGTTTTTGAGAGCTTGCAGTTTCCACCCTCCACTACCTCTGCTAGAGGCGTGTCAGTGCCCTCCTTGTACTGCTTGTGCCTCTGAGACTGCTGGTGCTTTGCTGCTTTCCATGTTGCTCTTGTCTCAGGTGTTGCCACCAGGGTCACCAGGCTATGAGCACTTCTGCTGCTTCCAGGGTCTCCTGGGTCTTGTGTTCTCACACTTGCTCTCCATGGGCTCTCCACGGGCTCAGGTGCTACTGCCCTGTGCACCACCTGTGCTGCTGCTCCTAGGTTATCTGGGGGTGCTGGCAGCACCGCTGCCAGGGGCACTGGGTTCTCAGATGTTGCTGTTGCCGTCAGGGGCCCATGTTCTTGTATGCAGCCCTGCTGCTGGTAGAGCTGGTGTCAGGAGTGCTGCCACTAGAGGCTGGGTCTCAGATTCTGCTGTCGTTCCTGAAGCCTCAGGTCCCAGGTGCCACCTGTCACTGCTGGGGAAGCAGTAGGGCTTAAGCTGCTAGTGTTGTTGCCTCCCCTGCAGTCTCTGATCACTGGTGCCACCAGTGTGCTTTTTGAGACCTCAGGTCAGGGCACCCTGCTCCTGCTGGTGAAATCCACATTTTGGTTGCTGTCCTCGCTGCTGGAGAGACCCACACCACTGCTAGAGGAGGAGGGGGCTGGGTCAGAGGCACCGCTCTGTGTCCTGAAGCTTCAGGATGTGTGCGCCACCCGCCACCTCTGGGAGGGGCAGGAGCTGCAGTCTCTGGTTATTGGTACTAATGCGTGCACTGGTAAACTGCTCTGAGACCTCAGATCAGGGCACCCTGTCCCTGTCAGGGAAATTTACACCTTGGATGTAGTCTGCACTGCTGGACAGACCAGCATGACTGCTGGGGGAGAGGAAGAGAGTGGTCCCAGCTCCACTGTGTCTTGGAGTCTCAGGACATGTGTGCCATCCACCATCGCTCAGGGGAGGGCAGGGGCTGAGCCATGAGTGCCGTGTTTGCCCTTGCAGCCTGTGGTCACTGACGAGAGTCCTGGTGTGATGGATCTGTGTTTTGGATCCCTGCTGCCGGGGTAGAGGGAGGGGGCTGCTCCCCTAGTTCTACTGCCTCCCGGATGTCCAGTCCACGCTCCTTCAGCTGTATAGATGCATGGATTACTCAGGTGTTCTGGTGTGCCGTGCAGGGAGTCCTTTGTTGGTCACTGGATGTAGACTGGTTGTAAGTTAGAGGAGAGAAATAAAGGGGGAATGACTCACTCCACCCTGATGCTGACATCACACCTTATATACATCTCATTTTAGATCATGTTATCAAAGGTAGTCAGTAGCAAAAAGAAAATTCAGTTTGACTCTACCAAAGTAGAAATCACTGAATTGAAAAAAGTTAAATCTAATGTATTGGTATTTGATAGTCTGTTAGTAGTTTGTTTTAGGTTAAGAATTTAAAATTTCTTGGGTTGCTCTTTATCCGCTATGTTCAGATCACATATTAATGGAAAGTGGTATTTGCACACTATAACAAACAGCCAAACAGTACTTGTAGTCCTCATGTTTATAGTAATGTTGATATAAACAGATGAGATTATACTAAATTATATTAATCCAGATGAGATTAAGTTAAACAAAGAGTTATAGATATGGTTCTGTATCTAGTCAGGTAGACCATTATTTTGTAGGTTAGTTAACAGAGTGTAACCACTGTCATCCAATACGTGATCCACCTAATTACAAGCAGATCGGAAACATCATTGGTTATAATCTGTTGCTTGCTGGTAGCATGATTAAATGGATTTAGTAAAATATCTTCCTGGGCTAATGGAAATGTTCTTCATTGCCATGTGGCTGACCTTAGTTGATTGCCAGTTGCTCAGTCCCTAGGCAAGCAGGGACCTACAGTGCTTCTGAAATGCAATGTTTATTGGAGAATGAGTACTTCATATAGCACTAAAGTAGTCTTCCCTAGTTAGCTTTATGGATTTTTACCAAGTTATAATGATACTATTGTTACTGCACAGAATTAGGGTTCTCTACCTGATGTGTGTAAAAACCAATTATTACGGCATCAGCCTTTGAGAAAAGAAAACGCTTTATTGCGAGGTCAACAAGCAAGGAGACAGGAAGCAAAAACTCTCAAATCTGTCTTCACTATCCAGGGCTTGGGGCAAAATTCATGGGATAAAAGGGCAGGGCAGTCTGATATGTGGAGATGGATGATTGGCGGTGTGGAGAAGTGAGGTAATTGATGATCTGCGCAAGCGTAGTCAAGCTTCATGGCTCTTCATAGGATGTATGTTCACAAAATGGTGGCATTAGCATGATCTGAGGGTGGAGTTTTTTATCCCCTGACATCAAAACTTTCACCTATCAGGCATTTGTGCAGGCCCAGTGGATGGGTTGGTGGTCTTAACTGGCCTGAACCGGACAAGGGGTCAGCTCTCAGTTCCTGAAAAACAACTCTTAATTACTCTGTGGATAAGATGGAGTCATTTCAAATTGGTCTTAGTGGGCCCATGGTTACACTATTTCCTGTGTTGGAACAATAAGAAAGACAGAAAAATTCAAAGCCAAACAAAGACCTAAAGTACAGAGTATCTGGGTGGTGGGAGGAGAGGCATATGGAGGCTCTTGCTAATGACAAAATCATATTAATGCACTTTTTATTAAAATCTAACTAAAAAGCCAAGGTATATTTCTTTTGGTGTGCTAATCTATCTATCTATAAAAACTGAGATTATTTTTCTTTTTTTGTGATGTATATCTTAAATTCTGATTTCATGGGAGACAATTAAAAAAAAAACAAAAGCAAAATCCATGCAGAACCTTGAAAGCTAATAGTAATAATTATTTTTAACTTGTGATTTTCATTTTGTGTTTCACCAAATAAAAATTTTTTAACATCTTAACTGTATAGTGGAGTCCACAAAACAATTTCCTGTTGAGTTATATAGCACATCATATTATCGAATATGGTAGACAGATAAAATTGCTCTGAACTAAATTCCATAATGAATAAAATTGATTTGTTTCTGCAGAATTTTGTTATAATTGGTTGATTCATAGAAATCTTATTTGTAAATTGTAGCCTAATTTATAATCTAAAAAGGAGAAAATAAAAGGTAATTCTGATTCTTAGTGTTACACTTGAGAATTAGCAAATGAATAGCTCTGAAACTGGTAGAGGAAGTAGGAAAGTTTATGTACATATTACTCTCGTCCCTTTCTTCTCAGATTTGGGATTTTTTTTTTTTTTAATGGCATATCTTATTTAGGTGATTGGTTTGATGTTTAATTAATTTTATTTTTTACTTCTCTGAGATGAGTCAGTGGATGTTGGAAGATGGAGGGGCGTTGGATAATTAACTGCCTGTTAATTGCAGTGCAGAACTATGACGAGGTGCTGCTGCTGGCTTCCTCCATTTTAATTCCAGTGTAATGGCCAACATTAGGTTCTTTCTTTATAAAGTATCCATTTTCTTTAAACAGACTAGACAACAATGGTATTATAGTGTCACTCTTAAACAAAATTTATTATAACCAAATCAGGAAAGTAATATGATTATAATCTATCTCTCCAGACAAAAGACATCAAGGCATAATGAGAAAAATCCTGGATTTCAGTCCCAGATTGGCTAGGACCTTAGATTTTTCATTTATAAAATGGAGTACTGTTTTAGTTGCCAGGGTGGTTGTAAAATGTCAGTAAGCAGGAGTAGTATATTATATGCAAAAGCATAAATTACAAAGCACGATTATTAAAATGATTTATTTATGCTGATAAATACCAATAGTAATCTTTTTCATTTAACTCTTACTTGATTCTTATAACAACCCTGCAAGGACACAGGTTAATTTTGATACCTCTATTTTATGGATGAGGAAATCAAGGTGCTTAGAAGAGTTTTGTGGCTTGTTCAACAGTAAATACTTCTAACTCTGAAGTGTCCATATGACTCTCCATCTACTATAGCTTTTAGATTCTTGACGGAAATATGCAAAGCTTTATTGCAAAGATGACTTCTTTTTTGGAGACTGTTCTCTAGAATGAGATTTTTTATTTTCAATCTTGTGTAGGAGTGGAAAAATGTTCCCTTCTTCCCTTCTAACTTCTTTGGCTGGTCTAATAATTAAATCAACATAAGATAGATTAATAGGAGAAAAACAAATTTAATTTCGTACGTATGGGATACCCGTATGGTATAGGGGCCTGGGGTTTCCAAGGGGAGGAGGGTAATTCACAGGACAATAAGAAGAGCAGATGTTTGGTAATTAGATGTTTGCCCTGCCATACAGATAAAAAGTTGTCTCTGGTGATAGCTCTCTTTCTGGGCTGTGCCCTGTATCTGAATTATTTTAGGTAGTTAAATGAGAGGTAAAAGTTTTTTTTTAATTTGCTGGGCCTTGATTGCCTTCAGCTCAAAACAATCTGCATGCCAAGTGGCACATTTTTAGGCAGCCTATTCTGCTTTCCTTCACTTGTAATTTGTCATTATATGGTCTTTGAAGAGCATTTATATACATTGTTTCACTTATTGTAATTCTTCTCAAGAATATTTATGAAATTTCAATGTGTGAATTTACTTTTAGTTACAGTACATTATAGTACATAATCATTTAATAAAATGTAGATATAAAATAACATGCTCTTAAATTGTTTACTGACAAATCATTTTATTCTCAGGGTTTGGTGAGAACTCTAGGTATAGAGAACTATGTCTTAAACCATGTCCTATAAAAGTTTTTTTCTTAACTTGACTTTACTGCCACTAGGGGGTGCCTGGTAATTGAGTCTTATTTTGTATTTACAGCTTCTTTCTTAAAAAAAAAAAAAGGCTAAGTGCAGCACACTTATGATATGAGTGCCTATGGTTGAATTATATTTAGAATTATTTTAAAGCAAAATTATGTTCTTCAGAAAACAGAATTTCAAGCCTTCTGAGAATTTGAGTGAACTCTTACTCTTCATAATAGTTGAAAAGCATTTAAAAACCTTTTTTAATGGGTCAGATTTAATAAATCGCTAACTAATTGAAAGGTGAAGCAGTACCCCTATGGCACAACTTCAAATTATACTGTAAATCATAGTAAAATTAAAAAGGGAATAAAACCTGTTAATTATGCATGTTTCATATTATTGTAGGAAAGATTCAGTCCATCAAAGATTTGTTGATTTCCTACTAGATAAAAACAAGCTCTGCCCTCAAGGAGCTTATAACCTGTTCATTAAAGGTTATGATGGTTTTTTCTTAATTCACCTCTTTACAGAAATTTTCCTTCATTCTTAGTGTTCTGTGTGCTACTCAGGTTGATTCATCCAGTAAGCTCCTCTTCATCTGCTCTAAAGGTTGGTGTCCTGAGAGTTCTGTTCTCAGCAGTCCCTTCTCCCTGACATCTGCTCTCAGCCCTTCAATTTCCAAATATGTATAGATGACTCACAAATCTCTATTTATAAGCCCACATGTCCTAGTGCTAATGGAGCTTTTCCCTGTTGTGTGTTCCATATGTAATTCAAAGTTGTATGTCTAGAACTGAAACAATCCTGAGAAATCTGTACTACTGCCTATATTTTTTTGTCTCAAATGTATAATGGTGCAAAATACTGCAGTGTATTCCAAATAGGATGATAATTATTTAAAAACCCATTGAGTTTGGCATATATAAGTAACTGATGACTTTATTGAGATCGTTTTTGGTATAAAGATGAGAAAGAGAATCAGATTGTAGTAGATTTTGAGGGATAAGTGAGAAATGAGGAATTGGAATTACTGTTATTTTCAGAAAACTCAACTGTGAAGGAAAGAAGAAATTGAGGGAGGAGTAGGGTCAGGAAACTGGAGAATTATTAGAAGTATGAGGAGAAAGACACAGCAAATAGGAAAAATTTGAAAAAGTGAAACCAAAAAAGGGCTAGTGGCCAAAAAGGATGTGGGAGTGTCTTAGCTTGAGTTGCTATAACGTAATACCATAGACTGGGTAGCTTAAACCGCAGACATATATTTTTCACAGTTCTTGAGGCTGGAAAGTCCAAGATCAATGTTCTGGCAAGGTTTGCTTTCTGGTGAGAGCTCTCTTCCTGGCTTGCAGTGTCCTCACATGGCAGAGAGAAACAGAGCTCTGGTCTCTCTTTCTCTTCTTATAAAGACACCAATCCTGTTGGATTAGGACCCCACCCTTATGACCTCATTTAACCTTAATACGTCCTAAAGATTGTCTCCAAATACAGTCATATTGGGGGTTAGGGCTTCAACATAAGAATTCTAGGGGGGATACAGTTCAGTCCAAAGCAGGGAAGCAGGGTGGAGTCCAGGGATTGAGTGTTGAAATGAAGATAGCTAGCAGGTTTAGAGACAATAGGAAAGGTAGAAGAACAGAAAGTTGGAGCAAGTGGAGAACATTTCTGGGTTCTGGATTTCAGAGCTGTTATAGTTGATGACGAAGTGCAAATTATAGATAATACTGAAATAGAAGATAGGTAATAGTTACAAGAATAAGGATTTAAGGAAGTATGAAGTTAAAGTATGTGGTAAATATAGTGACACAATAATTATCATTTATGAAGACAGGCTTTTGGCTAAGCTCTTTATATTATTAAATCTTCACAGTAAATCATACATAGGTGTTATTACCCACAGTTTGCAGATGGGGAAACTGAGTTAGTAGAAGTGGTGAAGTGATGACAGAGAGAGAGTAGTTATTGGGAGTTTGTTTAGGTTCTTGTTTGAAGAACGCTAGAGATACTGATTAACTGTAGTCTGTGTTAGAAAACATAAACCTAGGTATAAATGTTATAACTAAAGAGGATAAACACTAAAGAAAAATAACCTGTATACTTCTAGAAGAAAAAAGAGAATGAGAAAACTTAGTCAGTACTTCAGCAAACAGTGATATGAAAAAGAAGCACAGGAAAACAAGGAGAGTAGAAAACAGAAAATATGGTAGCAAGAAAAAAAATCAAATGTATCAAAATCTCAATAAAGAAAGTATTAAACTCTCCTATTAAAGACAGAAGCTCTCAAATAGGGTTTTAAAAATAGTCAGCTCTATGTTGTTTACCAGAGAAACATCTTTTAAAGAAATGACATAGAAAAAATGAAGCAACAGAAAATTATATTCTAGGTGCTCCAGCCAAATATTAAAAGAATGTAGTATAGCAATATTAATATTACATAAAATTGAATTTAAGGCAAATAGCATTGAGGGACAATTTACCAAGAAGACAGGACAATTGTTAACTTGTGTGCACAAATCAGCAAAAATGGACAGAATTACAAGGAGAAATAGATCAACCACAAGCATACATAAACATATTTCAGAAACTAATGAATTAAGCAATAAATATTTGTGGGCTATAGAAGATTTGAATAACTGAATTAAGCATACATGGAATACTTATGAACATTGACTATGTACTAGAACCCAAAGCCAGTATCAAAGAATCCCTAGTATACTGACCCCATTATCTGACCATTATGCAGTAAAATTAGAAGTAAAGTAATAATAAAAAGATTTCTCTGAGATACTCCATACATTTGGATGCTACAAATAAATTTACATCAAAACAATTTGATATGGGTAAAAATAAAATCATAATAGCAACCACTAGATATTTAGAAGTGAACATAAATGAGAGTGCTGTCTACTAAAACTTTGACTACAGCAAAACTGCTATTTACAGGAAAGTTTTAAGTCCATTAATTAGAAGATAAGAGGGGCCGGCTCCGTGGCTTGGTGGTTAAGTGCGTGCACTCCGCTGCTGGCGGCCCGGGTTCGGATCCCGGGAGCGCACCGACGCACCGCTTCTCCGGCCATGCTGAGGCCGCGTCCCACATACAGCAGCTGGAGGGATGTGCAGCTATGACATACAACAATCTACTGGGGCTTTGGGGGGAAAATAAATAAATAAATAAAATCTTTAAAAAAAAAAACAAGAAGATAAGAAAGAAAACAATTGAATTGTATATTTAACATAAGAAAATAGAGAAATAACAACAGAATAAGTCTGAAGAAAAGAGAAAGAAAGATTAATAAGCAGAAATTGGTAGAGGTAATCAAGAGTAATAACTGCTTGAAAAGTCACGCTAATAAAAAGTGAGAGTAAGCACCAATAAAAATATTAGGTATGAAAAAGGGGACTTTACAGATTCAGAAGAGATTTTTAAATTAATAAAATTATTAAATTAATACTAAATAAATTAATAAGTTGTTTTAAAATAAATATGCATACATAATAATAAAATATGCATATCTTTATACCAATAAAATCTGAAATTTAGATGAAATGGAGAATTTTACAAAAAAATATAAAGTACTAGGCCAGCCCCCATGGCCTAGTGGTTAAGTTAGCGCGCTCCACTTTGACGGACTGGGTTTGGTTCCCAGGCGCGGACCTACACCACTTGGTGGCCATGCCGTGTTGGTGGCTCACATACAAAATAGAGGAAGATTGGCAACAAGATGTTTGCTCAGGGTAAATCTTCCTCAGGAAAAAAAAATGAAATAAAATAAAGTACTAAGATGAGTACAAGAAGAAACAGATAATCTGAAAAAAAATGATAACCATTCAAGAAACTGAATTAGTAGTCAAAAATTTCACATGCCACTCCCTCCCCCTCCTCCACCCCAGAGGATTTCCATAAAGAAATCTTACCAAATCCTGATGGAACAGATTATCCCAATTATATACAAATTCTTTTCAGAGGGATTGCTACATATCTTATTTTATAATGCTCATATAATCTTGATACCAAAACCATAAAAAGATAATACAAGAAAAAATTATGGGTATATCCCACTTATAACCATAAATAATAAAAAATGAGCAGGTAAACTTTTTTTTGCCCTCTCTCAGCCTCACCATTTAATTACCTCTTCTTTTCCCTGTCCTGTTCCACTACCTTCAAACTGCACCTTGCCCCACGTACAAATGGTCTCACTAAGATGTAAATGAACCAGTAGCCCTCTTTTATAAAACATAACTTGGGGCTGGGCCCCGTGGGCTAGTGGTTAAGTTCAGCACACTCCACTTTGGCGGCCCAGGTTCACAAGTTCAGATCCTGGGTGCAGACGTACACCACTCCAGCCATGCTGTGGCGACGACCCACATACGAAATAGAGGAAGATTAGCACAGATGTTAGCTCATGGTGAATCTTCCTCAGCAATAAATAAATACATACATACATACACACATACACACATTAAAAAAACCCATGCTCTCCCCTGCTCAAACCCCTTCCCTAGCTTTCCATCACGCTTAGAATAAAATCCAAGTTCCTTGCTATGGCTATAAAGAACTTATATAATCTTGTCCCTGATTCTCTCTGACTTCGTCTTTTATCACTCTCCCTCTGGCTCATAGCTTGCCAGCCACACTGGCCTCCTTGCTCTTCTTTAAACATTCTAAGTGTGCCTCCACTTCAGGGCATTTGCACTTTGCTATTCCTCTGCCTGGAATGACCTTCCACCAGTTATCAACTTGGCTCCTTCCTTCACTTTATTCAGCCTCTACTCAATGTCACATTCTCAGAGAAGCCTTTCTTGATCCCCATGTCTAAAACAGGCCTCTGTCATACTTTCTCCCTTTGTCTTGCTTTATCATGACAATGCAGTATATTAGTAAAGTTATTAATATAGTCGTATTTGTTGTCCGTCTTGCTCGTCACAATTTAAAGCTACAAGAAATCAGGGACATTTTTTTGTTCACTGTTATATCTTCAACAGCTAAAAGAGTGCCCGAAACATAGTAGGTACTTAGAAATATTTGTGGAATAAATATTGTAAAGTGACACATTCCTAAGGCTATTTGCCTCTTAAGAGAGACTAAAGCTCAAGAGTAAAGTTCTAATGGTGGGATATCAAGCATCATGCAGAACAGAGATTAGATATTATATAGAAGATCTTTGCAAGTATCCCATAAATGTAAAGAGCTAGACAATCTCCACTCTTTGACATGAGCTTAGCCTTTATTTTTGTCCAGTGTTCCTTATGGTCTTTCCCATCATAGTATGGAGTAATGGAAGGAGCTCTGGCTTTATAGTCAGACTCTTCAGTCCTCTATCTGTCCTACACTGGTTTTGTGGTCTCAGGCAACGTCTCTCCTCTATGAGTCCTAGTTTTCCTAGTGTTATTTCATGTATGGCTGTCCTTTCTCCAACCAGATCCTGAGCTGAAAAGAGCGAGAGCATTCTTACTGAGCATCTCCCTCAGGTCGTGAAGGTGTCTTCTACATAAGAGGCCTTTAATAAACAAACAATTGTTGAATGAATATGAAAAGTTTTATTACTAATTGAGGAATGCCACTTTTGGCCCATGCATCTGTAGTCTCTCCATTGGCTGTTTTGCTAATTGTCAAACTTATAATAAAGTGTTTTTCAGATAAATAGAGAGTTTATTTATCATGTTATTCATGCAGGATATCAATTATTCACTCGTTTACTAGATATAGATTGAGTACCATCTTACTCAATGTGCTAAGTCCTTGTTCTAGGTGCTAGGGATGCAGTGAGGAACAAGACAACAACGTGCCTGCTTTCATGGAGTTTACAATGTAATATGTATAGAGGTAGGGGTAGGGTGGGGGACCAGGCAACAAACTATAAACAAGATAAACAAGAAAAAATAGCAGATGATAATTAGTGCTTTGAAGAAAACTAAAATAGAGTGACATGATAAGTAATTGGGTGACTACGGTAGGTTGTAAGGTCAGGAAAGGCCTCTCTGAAGACGTACCATTTAAGCTGAGACCCGAATGATGGAGGAGCCATTCAAGTGAAGGCCAGAATGAAGAGTATTCCAGGCAAGGGAACTAGCTAGTGCTGAAGCCCTCATGCCATGTATAAATATAGTTGGAGAAGGTTTAATATTTTTGGATTTGGAATTACTAATGATCATCTTGCTAGAAAAGGTAGTAAAAGACAGTCTTGAACTTGCTTTGGTTTCATTTTAATAAGTGATGTAAATGTCCAGCTTCATTTTAATTATGTAGATTTTCTTCATTTTTACGGCAAGGTGACACAAAATAAGGTATCTCTTGTGTGTAGTTGTCCCTTTTACAAGTAGTAATTGAGTCTTGCTGTTGAGTTTTGACCTTACTATACTGGAAGGATGATTGCAGTTAATATTTCAGTGACTTCTTTGAGGGTATTGTTGAGCTCTGGTCATGCAGTGAAGCATATGGTCCTCTTCTGTGGCCTCTGAGTTGTGAAGTTGCTTTTGACTGTGGCTTTGAATTAGTTGCTATTTGTGCAAGCAGAAGTAAATTCAGGGTGCTAATTGGGACTCCTGTGATAGTTGAATAAACCACTGGCGTTAAAATATATGGCCTTTTTTTTGTCTTTAGAAAACTATTGGTAGGAAAGCAGATGACAATAACCTTGAATTAAGCAAAAGGAGGGTGTTATATTTTTCAGTGGGTGCTGCGGAAGGATTCAAGGAGTAATGAGTCTAGATATCGGAGTTTTAGCCCCAGCTCTGCCACAGAATCACTGTATGACTTTGGACAGGTCACTCCTCTGCTCTGGGCCTCAGATGCTACCAGAAAATAAAGAGGGTTTTCTACATTCTTAGACATCCATGATGCCATTCATTCTTCCTTTCCTCTAGGGTTCTCATCAGTGGATTATACACACAAAAATCATTATCCAAATTGGAAAACAAAACTGCTTTAATAGCCAGACAGGCACCCAACGGAACATGTGGCTTAGACTTGAGTCCTAAGTGGGGTCTTTTACCTCTCACTTCAGATCTAAATCTTAGGATCCACATGCTCAGGTGGCCTGTAGAAGGAGTTATGACTGGGTCTTCAGAGCCTGATGGACTGATGCAATAGGCCTGCCCCACCAACCTAGTCACAGTAGGAAAGAGAGCCTAGAGAGCTCATGGCAAGCCTTGTCCAGCGTGTATCTATCACACAACGTAAGAAGTGGAAGAGAATTTAGCGCACTAGGGCATAGGAAGTAACAGAGGAAGCTACTGGTCTCATCCCTGCCTTCTCTGAAATCTAACCTAGTTAGATTACTAGGTGTACTATGTTTATATGAGTATCAATACACATACCACCCAGAGGGTGGCACCTCTTAGCTAGGACCCAGGCTAGGAGCACAGGTGAACACCTATTACCACAGCTGATGGATGGTTACAAGAAGCAGAGAGAGAGGAGGAATACTTCAGTCTTTCCCTTATTATACCATGCTTAATGGATCTAGTGAAGTGCATATCAAACATAGGCTTAGAAGAGACTTCAAGGATCATGAGAATGTTTTGTTTGCTTTTCTTCAAGCTTCTGCAGGGGTCTCATAGGGAGAATACTATTTCTGCCCATGCTGCTTCTCCCCAGAAAGGAAGAGTTTTAATGAGAACACTTTACAGCATTTTTTCCCCATTCTAGTCCTGCTTTTCCCAGAGGAAGAGAAGAGATTATTACATTTATTCACAAGGTCATATTGTGATGTGAAAAAGGTCAGAGTCAATATGGTCCTCAACGTAAAATCTCATTTCAACCTAGTTCATGTGTAACGTAAACCAGGAGCAGTGCCTGCTGTCCCATAGTAGGTGCTCAATAAATCATTTAAGGGGATGGGCAACATGATGCAGCTCCTTCAGGAAGAGATAAACAACTTCCAATGGAGGACTCCTTTGGCTAAGTATTTTTAATTTCAAACTAGAAAAAAAAACACAATAGGTTTTAACTTCTGAATAATTTGCTGATGTGTCGTTCAAAATGGTTTTTCTATGAGTGTGTCTTCATGGTGGCTTTTTATTGATCAGTATTTGTGAGGTTTTAGCAGTGTGGCAGAGAGTCCTTAAATGGCCTATAAATGACAGTTTTCTGAAAACTTACAAGTAAATGTTCTGATTGGATCAATTAATTTTTTTCTTCCAAAGTGCTTTCAAAACAACTTTTTTTTTGTTTTCATAAAGGATATTCATCTGTGAAAATGCTTTGCCAGTATTGTAATCAGTACAGTATTTAATAACAAATTGATATATCATTCTTAAAGTACCTCATCATTTCTCAAGAATAAATTCATAGGGGCCGGCCTGGTGGTGCAAGCTGTTAAGTGCTCGAGCTCCGCTGCGGCGGCCCGGGGTTCAGATCCCGGGCACACACCGGTGCACCGCTTGTCAAGCCATGCTGTGGCGGCATCCCATATAAAGTGGAGGAAGATGGGCACAGATATTAGCCGAGGGCCAGTCTTCCTCGGCAAAAAAAGGAGGATTGGCAGATGTTAGCTCAGGGCTGATCTTCCTCACACACACAAAAAAAGAAGAATAAATTGATATAATCAATGTTTCAAGTACAGTACTGTGATTACTGTTCAACTTGAATTTAATTCTAGTGAGCATTAATATTAGATTTTGCAAAAGTGAAATTAGGAAGTATTGGGTTGGTAAATGTTTCTTAATAAGGGGCTACTGAAAAGTAGCTCATTTTAAGAAGAAAACATTTCCCTAAAGTTATGCATTCTGGGTGAAAGAAGAAACTTGTCCCCAATTAAAGCATTGTGGAGATCACAACACATCTAATTGGATTGATGTACCAAACCCATTTATATAGTTTACTGCCTATTGATAGGTCAGTGACTACTGAGATTAGCTTGTTAACATCACACTTTGAAAAAGAACTGCAGGTATTGTCTATGGTTGATTTAATGGACAGTCAGAAACTTGGTCAGTAATTCAGGAAACAAAAATCAATGTAAAGGTAATTTTTTTTGTTTTCTTCATATTTTGTCTAGAAGGATAGAATTATGTTTTGACAGTTTTGTTATGAACTACTTGATGGATCACAATATATCACTATCACCATTAATTACCACATTTTGATTAATCTAACATACTTTGGTTAATACATTTTGCTGAATCCAATATATCACTATATTGATAAACAGTAATTATAGACACAAGGACACTTGAACTTTAAAATCATCATGAAAAATGTTATTAAGAATTATGTGAAACCAAACGTTTGTTTATTTAGACATATTTAATTGCCAGCAAAGAAAGCAATTAAAAGTAGCTGCAGAGTAAGAGGCCAACCTTTGTTAAATGTGGTTTTAAGATTGTTACAGAACTTGTGGTGATGATAACATGGTGTCTTGGAGGATGTTAACAACTGTAGCAGAGTGTTAATTAAGAATGATGTAATCTACAGCTCAGAATTATTAGTATCACATGTTAGTTTAGCTGGACAGGAGCAAAATCTAGTTTCAGTTATGATGAGGGCTCAAGTTGTATTTATAGTGGAAAGATTAACATTTTATTTTTATGCTATTCCTGAGACAATTTAAAAATCCTGAATGAAATACAGTCAAATGTAAACATCAAGTCCCTAGCTCATTTACATATGTGCCAGATTTTCAAACTGATTGCTATTTGATCCTAATCTGTCATTGCTGGCTGCATTAGCTACAACAAACACTACATTTACATATTGATTTCTTATTTTGTTTTAGTGTAAATAATCCATAATTATAGTAAATTTGGTCTTTTGTTGACAAGAGCTCATATGACTCTGTAAGTTTGGAATGGAAATTTAAATTGCTGTGTGTCATGCCTTTTAATTTAAAATCTTGGTGTATCTGAAAGGATAAAAAGATCATTGTAGATCATAAAATATTCCCAAAGAGAGAAAATTTTGTAGGGCCTTTTGGAAAGATATAAATTGTAAAGTATTAATATTCGATAGCATATTCCAAGATTGTTTACATTTTTATAATAAAAAGTCACAGTAATTTGAAACTACTGTTTTTGCTTTAATATTGTCATATTTAAAAAATAAAATCTATTGGAAGTGAACCTTCTAAGCCTATTATTTTAAGTTGATATTATTCTTTAAAATATCCAGTACAAGAAAAGAAATAGCATATGCACACAGCAGGAATGAAACAGGAGATTTTCAATCCCTGTATTGGTGTTAATACTTTACTTGCTTAACCACATATACAGCATTGATTTGAGAAGTATAATTTCACTGACAACAACCCGTATGTGTCAGTGGACATATAGTATTATTAAGTAGCAATGGCAACAAATTCCTGGTTTCCATTTACATTGATTAAAAGCGTTTTGGTTTTTTTTTTTATTTGGCTAAGGAAGATTAGCCCGGAGCTAACATCTGTTGCCAATCTTCCTCATTTTTCTTTGCTTGAGAAAGATTAGCCCTGAGCTAACATCTGTGCCAGTCTTCCTCTACTTTATATGTGGGTGACAAGTGGTGTAGGTCTGCGCCCGGGATCTGAACCCGTGAACCTGGGCCCCCAAAGCTGAACGCACCGCACTTAAACACTACACCACAGGGCTGGCCCCAAGTGTGTTGTAACACTTTTTTTTTTTTTTTTTTTTTTGGTGAGGAAGATTAGCCCTGAGCTAATATCTGTTGCCTATCCTCCTCTTTTTTCTGAGGAAGATTGTCCCTGGGCTAATGTCCATGCCCATCTTCCTCTACTTTACACGCAGGAGGCCTGCCACAGCATGGCTTCACAAGCAGTGCGCAGGTCCGTGCCCGGGATGTGAACCCATGAACCCCAGGCTGCCAAAGCAGAGCGTGTGAACCCAACCACTACACCACTGGGCTGGCCCCTGTGTGTTGTATTTTTGAAGTTAAAAATATGGGGCCCATTTAATTGCAAAAAATGATAGCTATCAGATTGTTCAAATATTTTTTTTTATGGTGTACAATTTTTTAT
This sequence comes from Ceratotherium simum simum, assembly GCF_057802395.1. Classification (NCBI taxonomy): domain Eukaryota; kingdom Metazoa; phylum Chordata; class Mammalia; order Perissodactyla; family Rhinocerotidae; genus Ceratotherium; species Ceratotherium simum. The sequence continues at coordinate 8,371,975 of NC_141921.1, forward strand.
GGAGATAAAATTTCCATACAATAAATGCACAATTCTTAAGGGTCCCCCAGTTATATGAGTTTTGACAAAAGCATATTGTTTTCTACCGTGGATTTTAATGAGTGAGATTTTAATTTGGATGTGTATGTACAGGTGTTTAACAGATAGACAGCCATTTAGAAGCCTGTGCTGAACTGATGGCAGCTGTTTACTTGAGTGCTGAGAATACAGAAGTCCTAAAAGCCCTTATATTAGTCAACCAGGCTGCTATAACAAAATACCGTAGACTATGTGGCTTAAACAAAAGACATTTCTCACAGTTCTGGAGGCTGGGAAGTCCAAGATCAAGGTGCTGGCAGATTTGGTTCCTGGTGAGAGCCCTCTTTCTGGCTTGCGGATGGGTGCCTTCTCGCTGTGGCCTCACTTGGCATAGAGAGAAAGAGCGAGCTCTGGTCTTTCTTCCTCTTCTTATAAGGACACTAACCCCATTATGGGGGCTCTACCCTCATGACTTCATCTAAACTTAATCACCCTCCAAAGGCCCTACCTCTAAATACCATCACATTGGGGGTTAGGCTGTCAGCGTGTGATTTTTGAAGGGAGACACAAGCATTCAGGCCATAACAACCTTGAAGCCCAAGTCTGAATTTGTTCTTTTTCCTAGTCCAGTTGTTTAATCTTGATGGATTTATATTTTATAACAGTGAGTGCTTCCTCTAGAACTCACTGTTTTAATAGGAAGACTACGGCTTGGCCTGGCCAAATCTTCCCACTGAAGACTTTAAGAGGGAATTCTTGATTCAAGGATTGCTGGAAAGGAAGTCCTTAAATTACTGTTACTATTCTAGATGCAAGACACCCTGCCTACTGCTGTGCTACCCTAAGAAATGGGGTGCTGCTATTTGGCAGGAGGGAAGACATTCCTCTTCTTTTTTTTTTTTTTTAAAGATTTTATTTATTTTATTTTTCCCCCCAAAGCCCCAGTGGATAGTTGTGTGTCGTAGCTGCACATCCTTCTAGTTGCTGTATGTGGGACTCGGCCTCAGGATGAACGGAGAAGTGGTGCCTTGATGCGCACCCGGGATCCGAACCCGGGCCACCAGCATCGCAGCATGCACACTTAACCACCAAGCCACAGGGCCGGCCCCATTCCTCTTCTTAATCAGGAATTAATCACAGGTATATAGCTATATGATGATCAAATGATTGTTCCACTACCGTAATGCAGCCAGACCTTGAAAAATCACTGCATCATATGTATTAAAAGAGCCATGTGCTTTCTGCATAAGTGGATCACTAAAGTGCTCTCTCAAAGTGAAATAAACTCAGTCAAGACATTAAAGACTGTTACATTTATTTTCTTAACGTTGTTGCTTTTATCAATACTTGATGTGTAGAGGCTAATAATTTATGGCTTTTTATGTTCACATGTATAAAAATATGTGTAGTTTCAAATTTATTTATTGGGGACTGTGTGTTAAAATATGCTGTGCATTATTTTCCCCTTATAAAAAAAAACTGGAGGGGAATATAAAATGTATTAAACTAAGCCAGAGAATTAAAATGAAATTGATACTCATTAGAAGGCAGATATTTCATAGATGTTTCTGATGAATGTTCATAGTTAAATGGGAATGGGATCTCCTGAGGCAGAGGTGGACATTTTGCTGAGGAAAGAACACTGGAAACCCAAGACCTCTGGACAAAAAAGAAAGCAGAGAAGGGATGTCGCTCTGAAACTATTTCTAGAATTGTGTTGGTAGCTTAGATATTAATGCTTAGTTATAATACTGAAACTTTTAAGGGAGTGGATATCTATCTATCTAATCTGTCTTTTTATGGTTCCCTCTCATATCTTTCCTGCGCCGTCCCCCCCCCCCCCGCCATTTTAAAATTAAGAAACTGGCTAGGAGAATTATGAGATGCTCTATGTGAAAATGTCTAGCAATTTGCTTACTAATTGTTTAAAAATTTTAACATTCATTGCATTATATTGTATTATATTGTTTGCAAATAGTCACTAGCTCAAAGCTTGGAGACAGTGTATATGATTCTCATTACATTTTAAACATTAATTTCAGTCTGTGTTTGAGAGTAGAGCAATGGTAGGTTTTAATGGCCCTTGTCTGTTTGTAGAAACAAAACTATCTCCTTTTTGGTAAATGCAAATATTTGAACTGAAAGGAAAATCATAATGAAGAATAAAAAATTAAAAAACAGTGATGAGAGAATAGATGTCCTTTGAAAACCATTTCTTGCATTAGTTAAAATTCAAACTGCTTTTAAAAAGTTTCTACGTTTGCTTACACCTTTAGTTCTTCCTCTAATGGAAAAGAAAACATGCTATTAAAAGAAAAAGTTTCATATTATTTCTCAACTACCTACTTTGGTTGGGAGTCATCCTCAGAGTACTCTAAAGGTCGCGAGTTGGAGTAGCATGAATGACTTTACATTTTGAAGTTGAAAGAGAGACAGCTTGAAGGTGGATTAACCGTGGCTAACTATCCTAACCAACCATTAGAAGACACTGTTAGGGAGAAAATTGCTCCTAGATGCAGCAACTTGAGGACTCAATTCATTCTGCTAAGCAGCAGCTAGAATCAGTTTGTCTAGATAATATTTTAGCAATAAAGTCTTTGCAAGTTATGCAAATCACCACAGTAAATTCTTTACAGCCTTTGCCCCCGAACCCCTAAAAAACACCTCTCACAAAACAAAGAAACGAAATTTACTCAGTTCACATGCCAGATTCTGTGAAAAGCCTCTTTAGTTTAATTTAGGTATTCTTCCTCTGTATTTCCATACCACCTTAGGAAAAGTGGTATTAGAGTTCTTAGCAAATGGTACTATATGTGAATTGTAAGTTTGCTTGTGTGCCCATCCCTCAGAAAACTCAAAGCAGAAATATGATGGGTTCCCTTCTCCAGTACCTGGAGGACAAATCATAAGAGTTAGACCTGGGTCACTGCTCCTTATTTTGTCTGTGGCACAAAATTAAGCAAGTAATTTAACATCAGTTTCCTCATCTATAAAATGAAAATGATAATAATAACTTCATAAAGTTGACATGAAGCTCTTAATGCCTGATACTTAATGCCTGATACTTAAATGAGATAGTAGCACTCATTTAAGGCTAGCCATTATTATTAATGGCTAAGTGAATGAAGCAGTCTGGAGTCTGAGGTCACAGATAATACCCTCAGCTTACTCCTCCAAACAAACCATTCTCACGAGGTATAGGAATGTGGTGTATCAACCCCAAATAAGACCTGTGTGAAAAAGTACACCATGAGTCTGGATAACATTAGGCATAATATACAATTATGTTCAATGCGTCAAAAAAGATTTTAGTCTCTATGAACTCTCGCAGAGGAATGAAACTAAAACATGAAAAATAACTGCCACAAAAGCACCACAGATCGTTTTGTTAATGTTTCACTATCACGTTGCAAGATTTTAAAATATGAGTACCCCTCAAAAGTGTTCTATTTTCAGTAAGTTATAACAAGTCACTGTAAAACTTATACACAATAAAAATTCCCACTTGGCTTTCTAAAATTTAATATTCATAGTTCTATGAAGTAAGGATTATTATCCTTTCCCTGAAGAGGAAACTGAGAATTTACAGAGTAATTAAGTACCTAAAATAGTGCCTTGTATGTGGTAGACACCTGCTAAATACTGTTGAAAGAATGTATGATTGACTTTTCAAGGTCAAATAACTAGCAGGTAGTGGAGCAGGGATTCAAATCTGATGGCTCTATGACTCCTGAGCAGTTGAAAGCCATAAATATTTTTTCTTGCCAACTTACCCTCTCCCAGGACTATTGAGGAATTGTAGAACGAGACTAAATTGATCTTATTCTAAAGTAGTCTCACAGTCAGTGCTGCTCCTCGCAAACCTTTCTGCAAAGTTATTGCACAAGTCTGCCAGTCAAGATCAAGAAACGTATCTAAGGAATTGCAGCAAGGCAAGCACTAAAAGTATTAAATGTATGTAGGTTCGTATGTAAAGATAAAGGAGGATCTATATAATAATCAAGACTTCTGGAATTCTGAGCTCCTTAGCCTAGCATTTGAAGCCCCCATAATGTAGGTCCTTAATCTTCAAGTTTTTTCTTTCACAAACCCTTCTTCCCTTCCTCTTAACACTTCTTCCTCATTGCTTTCTGTACCTTTCCCTATATTCTTCCATTTCCATCTCTGCTCAAACTAGTCTCTGTCTGAAATCATCCTCCATATCTACTTGTCAAATTACTATCCATTCTTCTTCATAGTACTTCGAAGTACTCTTTTCTTTCTCCACGTTCCTCATATCTGTTTTAACCTCTCTGAATAGTCTGTCTTGAGGTCGGGGATTATGTCTTTTATTCCTGTATTATTACAAATAATAGGACTCAAATAATAATAGGAATCAAAGAATGAATGAATTGTAAACTCCTAACAGCCAGGAGTCTTATTCATCTTTGTATCTCCAAAGCAGCCTAGCCAATTGGGAGATAGGATGCTGACATGTAAAGAACATAGAATCAAATATAGTTTAGAAACTGGGTTCCATCTTTTTATAGCTGCATATCTTGGGCAATTACTTAACCTTTCTGAACCACAATTTTGTAAATAAAATGGCACTTCATAGGTAAGCTCAAAAAATGAGAATTAGTAGTTCTTTATATGCAGTTCAGAATATGCAGAGCTATTTCTTAAATATTTATAGGATTGAATTGAATCACCTGTTAGTATGATAGTTGCCAAGGGAGATACTGATGAATAATAAGATATTTACCCTCAAAATGCTTATAGTCTTGAATTCAGGACTTCTACACGTGAAACAAAGCAAACGGTACAAAACATGCTATACTTCAGTGTTAAAGAATATGATATAGGAATTCAGAGACGAGGAGAGCTATAATAAATACAAATGGTAGGCCATGAGGTGGTCTGAAAGCTGTGCAGTATTTGGGAGGGGGGAGATGAGAAGGAGAATGAGAACAACACGAACGGAGGTTGAAGTGAGTATGGTGTGATTTTTTTTTTTTTTTTTTTTTTTTGGTGAGGAAGATCAGCCCTGAGCTAACATCCATGCCAATCCTCCTCTTTTTGCTGAGGAAGATCGGCCCTGTGCTAACATCTATTGCCAGTCCTCCTCCTTTTTCTCCCCAAAGCCCCAGTAGATAGGTGTATGTCATAGTTGCACATCCTTCTAGTTGCTGTATGTGGAACGTGGCCTCAGCATGGCTGGAGAAGCGGTGCGTCGGTGCGCGCCCAGGATCCGAACCCGGGCCGCCAGTAGCGGAGCGCGTGCACTTAACCACTAAGCCACGGGGCCGGCCCCTGGTGTGATGTTTTTGACATGAGGGAAGTCAGCCAAGCTCTAGAGCAAAAGCAAAATTTTGGAGAATGGTTGTGAAATAGGTCTGCCTATGAAAGGCTTTGAAACTCCAAGTAGACTTTCCATTACATGGCGTCTTCTGACCCCAAATTCATTTAACATACGTATATTGAACCTTGACCCAGCCTGCTGTTTGAGCCTCACTACACTCCTCTCTCACACCCTTCGTTGTGGTCACACTGAACTTTTCACAGTTTCCTGAACATGGTCATTTTTCTGGCTTTTCTGCAGTTAATGTCTCGGCATCATTTGGCATAATTGCTCATGCCCTCCTGATTCAGACAGTTACTTCCTAGCTCCCTTATACTAGACTTTCTTGGTTTCTCTCTTTTCTTACTGACCACTTATCAATCTCCTTTACACCGACTTCTCCTCCTCTGCTTGATTTTGAATTATTGGAATGTTCCGGGGCTCCATCTTGGCCTCTTTCCTTTTCTCTAAGTAACCTGTTTCCCTAGGTGATTTCTTTTGGCTGCAAAGTCTAATACTATGTATATGCTGTCAGTTCTCCTGCTCTGGCCTCTCTTACTTGACCTTCAACTCTTATACACAACTGTACATGGAGGTCTAATAGGCATCTTAAACTTGATATATCCAGAACCTCACTCTCAATTTCCCCACCCAACCTGTTCTTATCCTAGTTTTCCTTGTTAAATGCAATTCCATCCTTCCATTTGCTCTGGCCAGAAACCTTGGGGTTACATTTTTCTCTCATACTCCGTTAGTAAATTGTCTGGCATCTGCCTCTAAAATACATCTGAACCTGACAACTCTTTTCTCTCTCTGCCTCTACCACCCTAGTCCAAGCTACCATGACTTCTTGCCTGGGCTAGCCTACTATCTGCTCTCCTTGCCTCTACTCTTTCCTCACTTTAGCCAGAGCAGCCAGAATGATATTGTATAAATGTAAATGTAAGTCAGATCTTAACCATTTCCCTGTGTAAAACCCTCCAATGGCTTTTCTTTGCAATTACTATAAATAGTAATTGCAAGTTCTTTACTATGGTCTACAAGGACCTACATGATCAGACTCCTACTATCTCTCTTATTATGCCAGCCTCAACTTAAATGTCACTTCCTCAGAGATGCCTTCCTCAACTATTCTGTTGAAAATAATTCCCTTCACCCCCCTGCCCCATTACCTTTTATATTATAGTCCTGTTTTATTTTCTTCACAGCACTTAGCATTCTCTAAAATTATTTATTTATTTAATTATTGTTTGTCTCCTTTACTAGAATGTAAGTTTCATGAAAGTAGGGACCATGTTTTTCTGCTTTACCACTCTATCCGTAGCAACTAGAACAGTGTCATGAACATAGGTAGGTGCTCAATAAATGTGTGTTAACTGAGTGAATGAACATGCTTTTTATTCCACTTATTATTTCCTTGTCTAAAAAGTGCTACCCATCTCTCTTCCCTAAACAAAACAAAAATTTCATCCCTTCCAAGTGATAAACTCTAAGGTCCTACTTACCCTTCGTATTTCAACTTATATTTTTCTTCTCTTCTGAGGCATTTCCCTAATTCTTTTCCTCTCTCACTGAGGCGGAATTAAGCGCTTCCTTCTAAGTTTTCATTGTATTTTTTGTTTTTCAGTTTCTCGGTTGTACCTATTGCATTATACTGTGGCTGCTTGTGTATCTGTTTACCTTTATGAGATCGTAAAGCTTTTTATGGACAGGAACTATGTATTATTTGCACTGGTTTCCTTAGCACTTGGAATAATGCAAGATTTTTATTTTCAGTGTTGATAGTGCTTCTTAATATTATCATAAACAAATAGAACCATGCTTTATGTTTCTTAATTTATGTGGCTCATTTCATTTACTCTTCATGGTTCTGGCATTTTGGAACTTTGGTATAGAGTTTAATATTGCTCTGAATTCTCCAGTTTCTGAATTCTGTTACTGAGTCCTAGGTGAAGGCACAATTATTTTGAAGGAATTTTGGTAGAACAATTAAAGTTCTATAGATTTCAGTATCTTCTGAATTTTGGCTGAAACAATATTTTTATTCTTATACGGCAGCATGAACATAAACAATAGTTTCATATTTCTCTTCTTCTAGAACAGCTATTTCACATGGATTTGAACCAGAGCCTTTCAGTATACATTTTAGTAGCATATTTGGAATTTGATATAGTTGACAAGTTTGGTTCTCTTGGAAGAAATACGTATGCAGACACTAGCATATGACTTGTAGAAAATTCTTATGTATGCAAAGTATGTAGAATTAAAGTTTAAAAACACCTTGGTAGAGAAGGAGTTAACAGGTTAGCTCCCCTTGGTTGTTCTCAGTGTGCTCTCTTGCCTTTAGGAACTGAAAAGATGATAACATTGGGCCCGGACATGCCTGTGTGGAGGTTATGGTACTCCTGGGGTTTTTGCAGCTAGCTGTAAAGCAAGCTAGAACTTGTTCATCTCAGAGTTCCTTGTTTTTCTTTCAACCCTTTCAGTGCCCTGCAGGAGTCATTAAATCAAAACTTCATGCTGATCATCACCCACCGAGAAGTCCAGCGGGAGTACAACCTGAACTTCTCAGGAAGCAGTACCATTCAAGAGGTGAGTTATGTCTCACAGCTACGGAATAAAGGTAGCTCATTATAGCTAATGTTGACCCTGTTAAAGAGGGCTTATCTGTTCTGGTTGGAAACTCTCTTTATGTTTCATTATTGGGCTCTTAATTTTAATTAACTGGAGCTTCAATGATTACTGTAGACGTATTAGATGACTTGACCTAGAAAGATAGATATTGTAAATGAGAGCTCTTGATAATTCTTAAAATAGTCAACTTAAAACCCTGCTTAAAAATAACTCATTATTATGTAATATATTTCATGGTTTTATAGTCATTATTCAGAATATTAATTTGGAAATTGTTGACAGCATGCATTTTCGAACATGTTTATATTTTATTTGAAAGGTTGCTCTCAAATACATTATTTATAATGTGTACCCTGCCTGTTTCCAAATGGAATTTGAGGAGGCTTTTCTTAAACAGCTCAATCAGCCTTGGGCAGTATTCTTGAGATGCTGTTGGAGACCATCAGTCATTTAGCTCAGAATATCTGAGAAGAGCCTATTTATAATGTCAATATTTTCTTCAACGTGGCCAACCAGGGCCACTGTTTCAAAAAAGAACCTCCCCTAAGAGAGAAGAGGTACCTTCTTGCCTGTGGCCCCACCCACCTAAAAGCCAGTAATTTATCTCTGTAGGAGGAAAAATGTGTAGGGCTATGATAGGACTTATGTTTAGAAACACTGAAATGACGACTATGTCACATTATCCCATGTAAGTTGTGAATACAGCAATCATTTGTCTACTAATGTTTTTATAAAGAGAATTAATCATGCTTAATCTTGGATTATTTCATAAATTTTTTCTTGGACTACATTGCTTAAAATACTGTCATATTAAAAAACAAGTTGTTTTTGCCTTAATCATTTTTCAGAAGTATATGAATTGTTTCATTAATGGCTAGATTATTAATGGTTTCCTTTCTTTATGTTTTATCAATGAATTTCAATTTGTGAATTTGGCATAAATAACTCATTGCTTAAAGTTCTCTATTTATCACTTGAATAATTTGTTGACTAGTAACTAAAATCTTGAAAATTTTTCTTGGCCCATAATTTGAATCACAGATTTGGATTATTTGATTTTTTCCGGGATTTTAAATGTATAAATTGCCATTTCATTTTTAACCTCTGTAATGTGTGTTCTATTCTCTAAATTAAAAATTTTAATTCATTGAAGAATTGTTTTTACATTAGAAATAATGTTTAACTATGGCTCTATCACAGAGTATTCTGGGAACTTCATGTTAGTAAAATTTAAATTATATATTGAATATAATTAATTAAGGAAATTTAGTTTCAAAATAACTCCAATTTAATCAAGAAAAGCAAAGATAATAAAAGGTAAATTTCATTCTGTGGTTGATTTACTTTTTTTAATTGAAGACTAGTATAATGCATGATGGATAAACATATACTGCTTTAGTTTTCTTTCTGACTGGAATTTTTATAGCTAGAATTTTACCCTTTTTTCTTTTATATTTCCAGTTTTGATAGTTTGAGTGTGTTTCAACTTTCTCCCACAAGAGGGCAGAAAGGACTATTAAACTGATAGTCTAAAAATGCCATTCAGTGTTTTCAAATTAGCTTCTCTTATATTAACAAAAAGGAGCATAATGGCCAAGTTATTGTTTGATTTACAGATAATTGGCATATTGCAGGGAGGAGACTTAATTTCACCCTTTTAAATTAAACAGGGAGATTTAAAAAGACATAAAATATTCATTAATGTTCGGTGATTATAAAGTAGTGGCATATATTTATTTTGCCTTTATTACTGTTTCGATGGGAAAATACTGCAAATATTTCCGAAATCGAGTTGGCCATACTGACAAGTTGAAATGTTTAAGCAGCGTTAATGCAATCTGCTCACACCTGATATCCTATGCAGAATGATTCAAAACGACTACATCAATTATTAAAAGAAATATTTAAAATTCTGTAAATGTGCCATTGTGCGCCACAGTTGGCTGAAACTGTTCTCCGTGGCCTGCTATTTAGATTATCAAATATATTTTAAGCTTCAAGGACTTGAAAACAGTAAATCTTTTCCATACCATTTTCTAAATGAAAAATGTCCCAGAAATATTTTTGCAAAAACAGATATTCTTAGGTATTTCTTGCAAGAGTTTGATTTCTTCTTCTTTTTCTTTTTTTCCTTTTTGTAGTTGATTTAAAATAATATTTTGAAATGCTAGTTGCCAGGGAAAAATAAATGCAGTTGTTTCCAATATCAGTTGCTTTTCTGTGAGCAGACAGGTACACATAGGCTCTTTTATTCTGTACAACTTAGAAAAAGAGCATGGATTATACTTTCCATGCCTAGGGTCTGTAGGCCTAGAACTAAGACTTTTCTCCTTCAACTTGAGGAATACTGCGGGGGGGGGGGGGGTATTCTGGAGAACAAGATGCTCTTATGCTATTGCCATGCAACCCACAGTGACACTTAAGTATGTGCATTTTTTTTTGTTACATGATTGAAAAGCAGTTTGCAACACAATAAAAATATAATCTTGAAATGATTTTGCAGTGTTATTTTATAAATGTTAGAATTTCTGCCCTTAACGTGGAAGCTTAATGATGTCATATATCCTAAATCATACATTAACTTCTGTCACCAGTTTCAGAAATTTCTTTTCGATGTTGTTTAATAGGTCCAAGACTGAATTCAATAGATGAAGGAAACGAAGAAATTAAAAAAAAACTAACAAAAACTTGATTTTTTTTCTAGTGTAGTAATATATTATTTTTGTTGTGGGTGAAAAAAAATCACCATTTTTTGGTATTTTTAATTTTGAAAGCCTTGCATTTTTAAAAGAAAGCTTTTGTAATATTTTTCCCCCAGAGGAAAATTTCTGTTAAATGAAATAGGACTGAAAAATGCACTATGATTTCAACTTTTAATTAGACAATATCTTCTTTAAAATAATGAATAAGAAAATAGAACTTAAAAGCAGTTTGAATTTCAAATAAACTCTTCAGTGACCATATGTTCATGCAAGTTACCAGTGATAAACCGATAGTCATGCAAGTGTTTGTTCATCCTGGCTCTGTGGTCTCTTGCCTCGCAATGTGTGGCTTGTGTCCTTTGGGTGCTCTAGATTTTAATTTAAGCTAGTTAGATATTGAGGTTATTTTTTTTAAGCTCTTTACAAATCCTCCCACTTACATTATCCTCCTACTTGAGGAATAGGCAATGATAGTATAAAAAGGTCGGAATGGAGAGTTGCAAGTAGCCATACAAATAAAAATCTTTTCTGTTTTTCCGTTATGACAAAATTTATTGTAAAAATTATCAAATAATAATTATAATAACTTTGTGACAATCTGTCCACCTTTTTGGGTCCTGAATTACCTACTTGTCACACTTTAAAAGAGTGAATTTCCTTGAAAATTTAAACAAGCTTATCTTATTTTAATGAATTTTCTACACTGAGAATTCAGATTTTTAGACAGTTAATTGTACATATTTTAGTAATTCTAATACTATTAAGGACCTGTGGTTACAAATGCACTTGGGAATGGTTAAATTAAGGGAAAGAAAAGATTGATTTGCCTACTGCAAATCCTAAACCCAGGTGTGGAAAAGGATATAAATTCCCTGAAATCAAGCCAACTTTTCTTGGAAACTAATTCTTTGTTGTCCATCTTACTATTGCAAAAGCTTCTATTAGGCAAAATATCCACTTTTCTTTGTAGATGTCATACAAACTTAAGGAATACACACATGATCCAGAATAACAATGATAAGAAACCTAAGTATTTTTGGTGTGGAATCGTGGAGTATTACTCATCTATTATAGTGAGAAGCACAATGAATAGCTACTGGAATTATTTAAATCCTCTTCCAAGTTTCATTTTACCCTAGAATTCTCACTGTTCTTATTAATGTTGATTTAGTTCTTAATGGGAATGAAAGGGAAAAATTGACAACCTATAAAGATATGTCTTAATGGAATAGTAAAACATTTCAATACTAATACTAGTGATTGTCAAGTGGAAAGCCAGTAGTTTGAATTAGCAACAAGAAATGAACTGAATACATAAATCATACCAGGCCTTAAAAATAATCTTGGCTAAATAATTGAAATCATGAGGCTGATTGTGATTCTGCAAATTTTAAACTCGCATCAAGTTTTGTGTCTTTTTTTTCTGCTTGCTATTTTCTCAACTTGCTTGACTAACGTATATTTCGAACGATTCTCCTTTAATGCTGGAGATCATTAACAGTAATTAAATAAGTAGTCTTTTACAGATTGTACTAATGAGCAATTTTCTAGTAGTGGGTTGACTACAACTTCTTAACTAACATGCCCTTTCTGGAAATGTTTTAAGTATAGTTGGTTTTTTTTGGTTTGTTTTCCAGTATGGAGAGGGTGGAGGGTGATGGCACAGAACTGAAGAGTAAGGTAGCTGAGACTGTGCATATGCAAGAGGGTAAATTAAATTGTGTGCTTATTTAATTAAATGTTTAAGTGGTTTATTTTTACGCAAGATAAATGGCATATATAAGCTCAATTTGAATGAACCTGTTTTAATTAGTGTATATCATAATTTGATTTTTAAAATTTGAAATCACGGATGACATCTTAGCAAGAATGAAAGAGATAATTTGTTAAGCAACTAGGCAATGAATTCAAGCCTTTATTCAGCTTTCAGAAAAGGAGATTATGGGTTTCTTTTAAATATGCATGTATATTATTAGTTTCAAGTTGCATTTTATAACCGAGATCTTTTAAAGTCATACCACTTCAAATGAACAAATCGGTAATGATCATTTTATAAATATTGAGGTTTTCTGTGTTTCTTAATAAATTAACCCCTTAGGAAATAAATTTAAGTAATATTTACAATGCAGCCATTTGGAACTGACAAGTCTTTTTCTCCCTCTGAAAGTATTTTGAAATAATCTCTATGGGAAATTTTTTTTTAGCCCATGTAAGTATTTTTTCACCTACATTTTAAGAAGATAAAAACAATGAAATTTTGTTAAGAATTAAGGACAATGCTTTTGTCCTTTGTTACTTAAGATATGTGTATCCTAGCATCTTCTTGGCCAACCACGTTTCATAATCTGTGATTTGTGTGGTGGTAGTTTTGAAATGCCTGGGTTAAGAGAAATTATGTTCAGTTATCAGAAACTAATAAACATAAGACATTTTTATATGCAAGAAAAGGCAGAGAGTAAATAATTGCACTGGTGACCAATACTGTAATAATCCTGTTTTACAATATGCACTTGACAGGTTGTAATAGTGCTAATTGAAGAGACTAATTCACACTTGCTTCATTCTATTCAAAGGCAAAATCAGCAGCTTGTTTTGCTTTTGACCAGATGGTCCTCATGAACACCTACTGTGCACTTTAAGTGCTTTACTAGAATTACAAAGGCTGGGGCTGCGTTCGACTCCAAATGATTTGAGAAGAGAGAGAGAGAGAGGGGGAAAAAAAACCCCTCTGTGCTCAATGGATTTGGTGCAAGTAAATTAATTCTAGTGGACCCATTACACACTGAGCCCCCTTTTCAAAGCTCTGAGCCTCCTCGCTTGCTCTGTAGCAATGAGAAAGAGAAAGAGAAAGGCAGATTACTGCAAACAGAAATAAAAAAAAGGGGTATGAAAGGGAGAAAAGAGGCCTTGAAGCCTTTCATATCATTTGGGTTTTTCAAGTGCGTTATTTTTGGGGAGGGTGGATATATGAAAAGCCAATTGGAGTTTTTTTTGTTTTAAAGTGCGCTATTTAAGCACCATGAAAATAGGCGTAAGAGCAACAGTTGACTGAGTTTACTGTGGTGAAGCTTTGTGTCCGAGGATGAATCAAATTCATTATATTCAACTCTTTGTGTTTTAACATGAATGTAGGGTTAGTTTCACAAGACTGTGTCTGTTTAGGATAATTATAATTTAATATTTTCCTTTCATAAAGTTATCACTGTAGATGTCTAAAATTTTAATCAAAGCACATTTTGTACATTGACTGTGAAGCACCCTGACAGTTTAAAATTCAAAGGAAAGCTTTTTTAGTTTTCAGAAGAAAAGAAAGGCTCTTTCTAATGGCATTGAAGCAGAGATTATTATAACTAATTAGAAGTCACACATCTGTTAGCTTTTGGTTTGTGACTTACTCATGTATTTTTTGAGTAAAATATATACTTTAAAAATATATCGCTGTTATTGAATGAACCAAAAGGGATAAAATGCACTTAAAAGAGAACCATTTATTTGAGCCAAACATTTTTGCAAATCTCTACATGGTCCCATAAAAATATGTAATGTATTAAAGTCCATTAAATGTGAATTGGAATTGTGTAATTAATAACCTTAAGTTGGAATATACTTCTAATCGAAATATTTTCATGCAGTTCTTGTTAGCATAATTCTGATTATTAACCAAAGGTATTATGAAATAACAATATAAGCAAACCCAGTTTGTGCAAATTTATACTTATTCCTTGTCCTTAAAGCTGTTCGTGTACAATATTGTAATTTAGAATACTGACACTGTAAAATAATTAATTCTTCTTCTAAGCTACGTAGATTAAGATACAAGGGATTACATCTTGAAATACATGTCAGTTATTTTGTATGTTTTTATACTTTTAAGTTTAATTCTCTTGTGATATATTTTTGTTGCATGGTTTACTTTTGTTTGATGGCACATATTACTGACACCATAATTCAAGTTCATTTTAATTGTAGCTATTAGCAAAGAATACAACAAAATCATACCTATAGTATATAACTTAATAATTGTAAACATTTCATAGAAAAGATTATTTCCAAGTTTGGCCCATCTCTTTAAATGAATGTATAGAACTTATATTTAAAAAGGCATAATGAACAAATATGCTTTTTTGTCAATATGTTTTAATTACATTCTTAGAAAATAAAATATAGAAATGCAAAAACAACCGCAAAAATATTTTAGATTTTATTTCTCAAAGACTTAATGAAGAGGTTAGCATGCCTTCTTTGATATTTAAAATAAAATTTGATTAATTTCCTGTTAATGTGGTATTACTTTGGGACTTGTTGATTGAAATATAAGTGGTGGGTTGGGAAGGAGTGTAAAGGGAATCCCCAAACCTTCAACCAACAAACCATCCAGTGAAATTTATAAGCAATGAGGTGTTAATGAATTGATAGCCTTGGGGAGAAAAGGATTTCAAGAAAAAATTTGAATGGTTAGGAAAAAATTACTGAAAAAATTTTTTGCTGTAGACTATTTAAAATAAAAGAATACAAAATTCTCTTTCTTGTAGGTACCATAAAAAGCTGTCTTTAAAGCCAGAACCTCAATTAGCAGAAGTGGATTGATCATGACCGTGCAGTCACTTACTTAGGTGGGGCTGGTTCTTTGCTTTCACAGACACATTGGTTTGAACCTTTCTCCTCATGAAGAAGAGTTTATTTCAGTATTAAATTATGAACCCCTAGACTCCTGAATGCCAGAGACAAAATTCTCTCCTGTAGGGTAAGGGTTGGAAAAGACTACAATTTCTTTGTAGTCCTCGGTAAATACCACGTTACTTAAGATGAGAAATATTTCAACATTTAAGTATCCTTCAGCCATAAAGAATAATAAGCTCCTCATTCTTCTCCCCACTCCACCCCAGCAAAAAAACAAGGAAATAAATCAAAGGATGGGTAAGTGAACATAAAGTGCTCATAAACAAAAGCTAGACCAAGACTAGGTATATTAAGATAAGGCCTGCATGTAGAGAATTATTTACTTGTTTATCCTTATATACCAAAGGTTATTTGGCCATTAATGCCTTAAAACATCTGTTTCTGGTAATTTTTTTCTTGTCTAATGTGTTTTGTGTCTGACTTGCTATCTAGTCAAGGCATTATTGTTTTTCAAACATAGTGTGGCAAATATACTTAAATCCTATTGCTCAGTTTAGGGCTGAATTACCTTATTACACTAAATATATTCTTATTATTATTATTTTTAAACATTTTCTTAAAGAAAAAAAGACTTTAAAAGCTCGTAGCAAACATTTTCTGTAAATGACAAAATGTATTCCTTGCTTTGTGGTCATTGCGTGACCAGACAGTAGAGTACTGGATTGTTTTAAGGTTTTTACAGCTGCAAGGCAAAAGCATCTGCTCATTGCAAAGCCGGCATTGTTTAATTTTGACACTGACTTTTCCATGCGTCTTGTACCAAGCACTGGATTAGATGCCACTAAGATGAAATTTGTTTTAAGTTGCTCCCAAAGTGCAGCTGTCCTCATATGCGGTCTTGTAGCTTAACCAAAACAGACAGACATAGGATCAATCAGAATCTGTACAGGGTCACCTCAGTAGGCTAGGGAGGCTCAGAGGGAGAATGTTAATGATATTATTTATTGTGAATAACTGCAAAATTAGTTTCCAGGCTGATTTAGTGTATGTAGAAGTACACCTCCTCCTCCTTCTTTTAGGGCAGTAGAACCATTATTAAATATTTAGCTTTTAAACTGGAGTATAATGGTCAAATATTAAGGTGCCTGTGTGTGCATTATGCACTATTCTTCCACAGTCAATTGCAAGAAAAATTATCAGTTAATTGGTCACTAAAGTAGTAATTGACTGAAAATAAAACTCAGTCTAAAATGGCTCTGCTAAAATCTTGAATAGTGGACATTTTTATAGAATGATAATTTTTCTTTAATGTTTCAAGTAAATGAAAAATGAAAGAGCACCTCACTTTCTGGGTTTCCTGGGATTGTGTGAATTTCTACCCAGCTGGTCCAAATTGATTGATACAGGGCCAAATATTTGTCTGCCTACATTTCAAAGTCTATAATTTGCTAATGAATTGTGGTAATAATCTTTCATCATACATGAAAGATTTAGCCAAACAATTTGCTAAGTATGTATTTTGATCATAAAATTTTTGGACTTACACCAAGCTTTACATCTATTTTACAGCTAATGCATGAGGGTGGAGGGAGAGCAAGGGGAGAAATAATACTGCACATGGATACTTGATGGAAGGGGATGAAGGAAACAAGAGGGAAGAAGGTACTCTGGAAAAGAGTAATGCTGGGAAAGTCCTGTGAGTGACAGTGGAAAACAAATTAGATTTGCACTTTGATTGCAAAATAGAATTTTTTAAATGCGAGCAGAGTTTTAGCCTGTGGTGTTTGGAAGTATGGTATCCATGTAGATGAAGGCAAGAAAGGAATCTTTTCCCTTTTTGGCTATAGCTAGCTATTCCACACATTGATTATGGAATAATTTCCTGGGAACTTTATGCTAGAAAAGTCAAATGCTCACAAATTGGAAGTAATTGAAAGCATAAGAATAAAATCCAGATGTTTGTTGGGGTTGATTTAGTGACTTAAAAACAAAAACAGTGAAGAAATAAGTGTAATTTGACCAATTCTAGAAGAAGGTGAGAGAGAAACCTTTCAGTTAAGCTTTTGAAATGGCTGTAGGCATCCAAGAGAATGTTTTCTTCATCCAAAACAAAGACTGTACAAAGGAAAATAGGCTTATATTTGTGGGGGTATATTTAGGATTAAATAACCTCCATTTGGGAAAGTGCAAACCTTATTTATATATTTTGGGAGAGCAGCATAAGATATACTCTGGAGGAAGTCCAGAGTATATGGAGTGAGAGGACAAGAAAGGACAAGAGGACAGGAAAATGTTCTAAATAAGACTCTATCTTGTACATTGTAATTTCTCTTTCATTGTTAGACATTAAGGTGCCATGACTTCCTATTTGACTGATATAATCTGAATTGTTTTCAAGTTGATCACGAGAAGAATATTTAATAATGCTGATAAATTTTTTCCTTGCCTTGCAAGCAGGTAGTTAAAAAAATAAAAAGCAGGTGGCTAAAATGAGAAAGAGAGAGAGAGAAACCATATCATAAAAGAGACTGAACCTTTCATTTTATAAATTTTAAAGATAAGCAGCTCTAAAATTTTTATATACCTGCTGCACCTTGAATATGTCACATTTCCAGAGCATTAATTTGTATCCATTTACGTAATTCTCTTTTTGTTCTCTGATAGAGCTAAGCCTATTCTAAGTGTTAGTACAGTGAATATCTATCAAAGATGGCACCATTGGAAACTCTTAAAGTCTTTAGGAAAGTTAAAGATCTATATGTCAAACTACAGCTTTATTTCAGATGAATTGAAATCTTGTTTTACACATTGACTTTCTCAGCCTCTCCTTCTATTTTGCTGACTTTTTTTTTCTATTTTATGTATTTCATACTTCTCATAATTTTTTTATAGGTGTATTGTTATCACTTATGATAGTTACTGCAGTAAATATAGAAGAGATTCCATAATCATTATGAAGGAAAAAAATCATTAAAATCATATTTACATAAAATTAATTATATGTGAGATAATTAGTGAGATTCCTGATTCTGTTGTTAACAGTTTTATAAAAATCCATTTTAAAAACAAATGTTAGAGTTACAGGTTATGTATGTTAAATTCAAAATATGCTGTTGCCATTTGTTTCTAGTCCTTTTGGTATTCTGTTATCAAAAGCACTTTACATTTACATGCTTGCCTTTGCCTGATGAAAATGTGCAATATTTCCTCCTAAGAGGTATATTTATAATGTCTAATAGTAATAATAGAATATCAGTTAAACATCAGTTCATTTCTGTTGTCACATTGTAAACGAGGGAATTTTAAGATGCTTTTAAAGGCTACTGCTTTCTTACAGGTGAAAATTTTTGTTGATGATAATGGATATGCGCATAGATCACTTTGCTTGGAATTTGAAATTTCATAAATAGTAAAATGTGTTAAAAGTCTTGGTTTCTATTGGTAATTGTGACGTCAAATATTGTAACTGATTTTTGTATATCATGAATGGAGCAATATGTGAAGCATGACTAAGGAATTGTGATTGATATATTAACATGCATACATGTCATAAATTTAAATGAATGTTGACTCCTTCAAATTAGTCATCTTTGTTGTTGATATACATATCTTCTGTTGCTCAAAAGTTATTCTAGATTTCTAGGAACTGGCTTTAGAGACTATGATGCTTTTGTTTTTTGAGTGACTTCACTTATAGCCAATCTTTGTCCTATGAAGGGAGGAAATTGATTTGTTGAAATTGTCAAAAGTAATCTGAAGCCAAATGTTGTGAGCCAGTTGGTTATTCAATCTGGATAGTCAAATTTGTGGGTATTCAGGTTAGGTGTCTCTTTCCTGAGCTCTTCCTCTCCCTGTGAACATATATCTGTCATAGCATTTACCACACTCATTTGCAATTACTTGTTTACTTATTTATTTCCCCTGTTAGACTAAGCGCACCTTAAGAACAGGAAAAGTTTTGAATTCATCTTTTTATTTCTGGGCCTACCATTGAATCTGTCACAGATTAGGTGTGCTTAATGAATGACTGAATTAAAAAAGAAAAATCTGTAAATCAATGAGATTATTTATAACTGAAGGCATTTGCAAAGGTGAAGTTATCCAAGTATTTCTGAGTATTTCAAGTATTAATGTTGACCTAAATATGTACTTTCTCAAGGGGATTATTATGAGAGGATCTCTATGATTTGGCTGTAAATTCTCCCTTATTTGTTAAAAAGGAGGCTGAAAATAGTTTGCACAAAAAGTACAAAATAGAACTCCTGCTTTAAAACAGATTTATGTCATCAATTTGTAATATCTGCCAGCTAATTTCTTGGTGGTTTCCTTCTAAACGAGGTTATAGCTGATTTTTAAAAAATGTTTTCTGAATCTAGGGATGCAGTGTTACAGGTTTTAATCAAACTGACAGTACTCAATTGGCAATTAGTGAGTTTGTGAGAGTGGAAAGATCATTGCACTATGGTGTAGGGAATCTGAGTTCCAATCCTCCTGCCACTAATAAACTGCATTATCATCTAGCCCATAGTGGCCTGATATTTCTTTTTCATTTGTTTGGCTTTTTCATAATGTAGAACCGCAGAAACTCAATTTTTGCGAATTGCGAATTTTTGCTAGTGCGAATGAAAATGTCTTGGAACCTTAAAATACGCATAAAATCCCTGTGTCCTGTTGGACCTGGTATACACTTCTATTACAGCAATTCTGTCCTATTATTTGTTTTGTGTTTGTTTTCCTTCTTGTGGTAGGCTCCTTGAGGGCAGGATCTCTATCATTTAATCTTCATATTTATAGCACTAAGTAGATAGTACCTAGCACCTTTTAAATGATTGTTGAATAAGCAAATATTTACTTAGATTGGCATCCAGTGGTTGAAAAGAAATTTGGAAACTTGGATTCTAATATCTGATATTTTGCTTTTTAGCTATCTGAGTTTGGGCAGTTCATTTAACTATGCTGAGTCTGGGTCATCTATGAATAACAGGAAATGCTTTCAAAGGATTTTTCTGGTCCTAAAACTTGGTGATTACATGTGAATTTAGACATTTCTTGTGCTTCAAGTGAACCTTATAGGGAGGGAGGTGGAAAAAATTGGTCAATAGGCAGTCACTGTGTATGTAAATACGTATATGTGTCACTGTGGAATGTAAATATCTGTTTAATCCTTAAGGTGTTATTTAAGAGGTTCCAGGTTGAAATAGAGGCCTCTGTTGCTATGGTGTTTGAATTTCTGTAATTGAGATTTTTTTTCCTGAACGGTAAAGAATTTTATTTTTATCTTAAAGTAGACTTTTACCTTAAATACATATTATGCAATATGACTTTAAAAGCGAATTGCATAAACATAACAAGTCTTTCTAATACCGAAGAAGATTTTTTAATACTGAGATGCAAAAAAAGTAAATGGTATTAATTTTATGTTATTAGCTTCACTTGTGGTAAGTGAATTAAAATTCTATGTGAATATCAAGGCTATGATACTACCATAAGGATAGACCTATAGATCAATTGAATAGAATTGGAAGTTCATAAATAAACCCCTTACACCCAAGGTCAATTAATTTTCAGCAAGGTTGCCAAGACAATTCAACGTGGAAAGAATAGTGTTTTCAACATATGGTGCTGGGACAACTGGATAGCTACATGCAAAAGAATGAAATTGGACTACTGCTGCACATCATATATAAAAATCAACTCAGTTGGATTAAAGACCTAAATGTAAAAGCTGAAACTGTAGAACACTTAGAAGAAAACATAGGAATAAATCTTTGTGACCTTGGGTTAGGTAATGGTTTCTTAGATATGATACCAGAAACACAAGTAACAAAAGGAAAAATAGGTAAAGTGGACTCTATCAAAATTAAAAACTTTTGTGCCTTCAAGGACAGCTTCAGTAAAGTGAAAAGACAGCTAACATAATGGGAGAAAATATTTCCAAATCATATATTGATAAGAGACTTGTATCTGGAATATATAAAGAACTCTTACAACTCAATAAAAAGAAGACAACCTAATTTAAAAATGGGCAAAGGATTTGAATAGATATTTCTCACGAAAAGGTAGACAGTCAGTAAGCACATGAAAAGTTGCTCAACATCTTTAGTCATTAGGCAATTGCAAACCAAAACCAGAATGAGATACCACTTCACACCACTAGGATGGCTAGAATAAAAAAGATGACAATAGCAAGTGTTGGCAAAGATGTTGAGAAAGTAGAATCCTCAGACATTGCTGGTGGCAGTGTAAAATGACACAGTAGCTTTGGGGGCTGGCCTGGTGGCCTAGTGGTTAAGTGAGCACACTCTGCTTCAGCAGCCCAGGGTTGGCAGGTTCGGATCCCAGGTGTGCACCGACGCACTGCTTGTCAAGCCATGCTGTGGTGACGTCCCATATAAAGTAGAGGAAGATGGGCATAGATGTTAAGCCAGGGCCAATCTTCCTTGGCAAAAAGAGAAGG
The DNA here is from genome assembly GCF_057802395.1 of Ceratotherium simum simum. NCBI lineage: Eukaryota > Metazoa > Chordata > Mammalia > Perissodactyla > Rhinocerotidae > Ceratotherium > Ceratotherium simum. Next base: position 8,393,726 of record NC_141921.1, read on the forward strand.
ATTGGCATCAGATGTTAGCTCAGGGCTGATCTTCCTCACAAAAATAGATAGATAGATAGATAGATAGATAGATAGATAGATAGATAGATAGATAGATAGAGTAGCTTTGGAAAACAGTTTGACAGTTTCTCAAAAGTTAAACTTGGACAATTTTACTCCTAGATATATACCAAGAGAATTGAAAACATATGTCCACACATAAATGTCTCCATGAATATTCATAACAGCATTATTCTTAATAGCCAAAACATAGAAACAATCCAAATGTCCATCAACTGATGAATGGATAAACAAAATATGATATATTGATAAGTGGAATATTATTGTAAAAAGGAATAAAGTACAGATACATGCTACAACATAGATGAATCTTGAAAAATTATGCTAAGTGAAAGAAGCCCGATACAAAAGGCCACATATTGTATGATTCCATTTATATGAAATACCCAGAATAGACAAATGTATAGAGACAAGACGTAGATTAGTAGGGCAGTAAAACTACTCTGTGTGATACTATAATGGTGGATACATGTCATTGTGAATTTGTGCAAACCCATAGAATGTACAACACCAAGAGTCAACCCTAATGTAAATTATGGACTTTGGGTGATAATAATGTGTCAATGTATATTCATCAATTGTCATAAATATACTACTCTGGTGGGGGATATTGATAATGGGGAGGACTGTGCATGTGTGGGGGCAAGGGATATATGAGAAATCTCTATACCTTTTACTCAATTTTGCTCTGAACCGAAAACTGCTCTAAAAAAAATAAAGTCTGTTAAAAAAATTAAAAAGTAGATTAGTGGTTGCCAGGGTCACCTGGCTGAGGGAGAAAGGGGAATGGGTCGTGGCTGCTAGTGAGTGCAGGTTTTTTTGTTGTTATTTTGCTTTGTTTTGTCATTTGTTTTTGTTTTTCACATTCATTAATAATAAGCCACTAGTTATGCAATACAGTGCATTCAAAATGTTAAGTATCTTTAAGTAATTGTTTATTTACATGCAGCAATTTTATATAATGAGAAATATAATGTAATTTAAACACAGCGCAGTGGTCTTCATATGTTCACTCATAGAGTGTTTAATAAATTAAGAAAGTCAGTTTAAATCTTCACGTTTATATGTGTACAAATTTGTTTTTGTGAGCATATCTTTCCCTACTTAAGCTAATTTTCAGAGTTCTAAAATAATATAACAAAATATACAGCATACTTGGCTTTCCAAAAAAATATCTGAATTTGGCATATATATGATTTTTCCATGTTTTTTATTATAGTAAAATTTACATAACATAAAATTTACCATTTTAGGGGCTGGCCCGGTGGCGCAAGCGGTTGAGTGCACGCGCTCCGCTGCGGCAGCCTGGGGTTCACGGGTTCGGATCCCAGGCACGCACCGACGCACCACTTGTCAAGCCATGCTGTGGTGGCGTCCCATATAAAGTGGAGGAAGATGGGCACAGATGTTAGCCCAGGGCCAGTCTTCCTCAGCAAAAAAAGAGGAGGATTGGCAGATGTTAGCACAGGGCTGATCTCACCAAAAAAAAAAAAAAAAAATTTACCATTTTAACCATTTTTCAGTGTACAGTTCAGTGGAATCAAGTACATTCACAATGTTGTGGAAACCATCACCAGTACCCATCTCCAGAAATTTTTTCTTCTTCTCAAATTGAAACTTCATACCCATTAAACAATAACTCCCCATTTCTCTCTTCCCCCCAGCCCCTGCAACCATCATTTTACTTTCTGTCCCTGAATTTGACTACTCTAGGTACCTCATGTAAATGGATTAGTATTTGTCCTTTTGTGACTGGCTTATTTCACTTAGTATAATATCTTCAAGGTTCGTTCATATTATAGCATATGTTAGAATTTTCTTCCTTTTTTAGGCTCAGTAATATTCCATTGTATGTATATACCGTATTTTGTTTATCTAGTCATCCATTGATGGGATATTTGGGTTACTTCCACCTTTTGACTATTGTGAATAATGCTGCTGTGAACATGGGTGTACAAATATCTCTTCAAGCCTCTGCCTTCAGTTCTTTTGGGTATATACCCACAAGTGAAATGCTAGATCATGTGGTAATTTTATGTTTAAGTTTTTGAGGAACCATCATACTGTTTTCCAGAGTGGCTGCACCATTTTACATTCCCACCAGCAGTGATAAGGGTTCAGTTTCTCCATATCCTCACCAACACTTATTATTTTCAGTCTTTTTGATAATTCCATCCTAGTGGATGTGAAATGGTATTTCATTGTGGTTTTGGTTTGTATTTTCCTAAAGGCTAATGATGTTGAGCAAGCATCATTTCATGTGCTTATTGGCCATTGTATATCTTCTTTGGAAAAATGTCTATTCAAGTCCTTTGCCCATTTTGGGGGTGGGGGTTTTTTTTATGGAGTGATGGAAATATTCTGGAATTTGTTACTGATGACTGTTGCACAAGTTTGTGAATATACTAAAAAACACTGAATTGTACACTTAAAAATAATAAAGAAACAAACTAAACCAAAAAATGGATACAGAGAACTGAGAGCTTATAAGAGAGGTATACCTACAAATTGAATAATTGTACCAAAAAGGAAGATTAAAGAACTAGGGATAATGCCACGAGGATAAAGTGTATAATAACACCAAAGTTCAATTACTAATGTTTGCCAAGAATTTAAAGAACTCTTTTTGAGATAGTAACTAGATATCCTCCCTTTCTATTGAAGTTAAACCACGAGAAAATGGACTTCATAATGTTGGAGAGAATTGCTCTTGAGTGTGATGTTATTAAGCATTGGAGATTTTTTATAGGCATTTCTGTTAAATATTTAAAAGGGGACAGATTCTTACTTTGTTTCTGACTATTTGATGGCAAGTCTACTACACAACTAGAATAATATCCCAAGTGTTTTAATACCAACTTTTTAACATGGACAGAGGTACTATTAAAGGGTACTGATTACATTATTATACAGAGTTTCTGTGACTAATTTTGCACAGTGCTTCCATCAGTATTGTTCTGTTACTGTGAATGTAGTGGAAGCGTATTTGAGCATGGAATGAATACTTTGTATGGAGAGTAAAGATATTAATTAGTCTGTTAGAAAAATGTGGGGAAATTACATCTATCATTTATAATCTAGTAGAGATCCATTAAAAAGGGGAATGGTTTTTATTTCACAAAAATTTGTATGAATTTCTATGGAGACTCTTCTAGTCAGTGATACTCTGGTTGTTGACCTTCAAGTCGTTGATAACTTCACTGAGGGGAAGGAGGAAGAAGCATCACATTGGGTTAGTGTTTTATACTTTTCAATTCCCTTCCCCTGCTTTAGTTCATTTGATTCTTACAGCGTCTGCTAGTGTCAGGCCTGCACAATATGGCAATGCAAGTTGAAAATGGCACCTCCTGAAGCTGTGCAATACAATGGTCTTGAAGAGGATGTGAATGTAGGACTTGGTGGTCACTCTCCCTGCTATATAAATAGAGGTACTGATGCAGATTATAGGTGAGTGGTGTCTAAGAGTCCTCAATAAAGTCATTGCTTTTTCCTGTTGTATGATTTGTAGTGCCTTCAGTGATTACATTTCCTAGATCTTTAATCCATTAACATGGTGTATACTGAGCAGTACCTTACCTCACTCTCCTTCTGTCTCACTACATAGACTCTTTTCTCATCTGTAAAATTAGCAGAGTGGTAATACTACTTGCCTGACAGGTATTATTTAATTGTAAGAATGAAAGTGAGATAATATAGGTGAATACAACTTTATTAACTCTAAAATACTTTTTTTATTGAAGTATAATTGACGTACAATATTCTATTAGTTTCAGGTGTATGTCATAGTGATTCAATTTTTATATACATTACAAGTCTAGTTACCATCTCTCACCATACAAAGTTATTACAATATTATTGACTATATTCCCTATGGTGTATATTACATCCCGATGACTTATTAATTTTATAACTGAAAGTTTGTACCTCTTAATCCCCTTCACCTATTTTGCCCGCCTACCCCCAACCCCTCCTCGCTCTGGTAACCACCAGTTTGTTTCTTGTATCTGTGAGTCTGTTTCTGTTTTGTTTGTTTTGTTTTTTTAGATTTCACGTATAAGTGAAATCATACAGTATTTGTCTTTCTCTGTCTGACCTATTTCACTTAGCGTAATACTCTCTAGGTCCATCCATGAGTTATTCTTACTTCTTTCCATTTACCTCAGATTTTACTAAATATTACTTACTTGTCTCTGAACATGCCTCACTGTTTTTTAAAAGTTTCCTTTAACTCTTCTCCTTCTGCTTGATCCCTTCTCCTCACACTGTTCAAAGACCCCTATTTGTTTCAGGAAGACCATACTCAGCTGATATATCCTTCAGGAAATCTTCTATATTCCTCTGTCCTATTATAAATATAACCTCTCCTTACCTCTTGATTTTGCTCTCATATGCCACAAAGTAACGTTCTGCCTCATACCCTCATACACTCATTTGTATAATTGTCTTAGCCCATTATTCACCCTGTATGCTCTTTCAGGAGAGGGGGACTATGTCTTACTGATCTTTATATTCTCTACAGAACCCAGCAGAATGCTTGAGAGTAGTAGAAGAAAAAGTGTTTGTTGAAATTGAGTTCCATTAAACCATTCTATCCACAGTACTTACATATATGTCTATTATAGCGCTTATTGGTGTTAACTTGCTAGTTGTATAGTGCTAGAGCTAACTCCTGTCAGTGCAAGAAAGGTGATTGTTAAATATTCGGAATTTTGTGAACCTGCTAAATTGTTGGTAGCTTGAAATCGGCTACAGTGAGGGTATTTACACCATGGAAATTGGCAAACTCTTCAAATCATGCTTTTTGTTTTGGGAGAGCCGATTTATCAGCACACCACTTGTTGTGTCTCTCTAACTCCCAGAAGGTTGTGAACTCCTTCAGATTCATTACTGCCTCAATGCCTGGCCTGTGATAGGAACAGTCTTTGCTGAATTAATGAATAAATAAGTTATTGAATACATCAGCTGCCTTATTCTTCTACTCTCTGACTCCTGCTGGCAGAGACTGAATTTCAGAATCTAGTATATTTTTTGAGACCAAGTTCTGAAATGGCCTATTGTCATGGACTGCGGTTTTCTTTCTCCTTCAGAGTTTGAACCAAAAAAAGTGTCTATTGGAAATCAAGGCTATTAAACACACATGTTTGAATAGCGCAGTAAGGATGGCATTTCTGTCCATTATCACCTTGTTAAGCTACTCCTGCTATAACTTTGCTGCCTACTAAGTTTTTGGCATCTATTGCTTAAATGACTGACTCACCTTTCAATTTCCAAGTTGGAAGCCAGTAGTGTGAACCATCTCAAATTAGCTGAAAGATTTCCTTTCACATTATAAGAGGTAACTAACTGATTAATTCTCTCTAGTCACAGATGGTATAAATACCAACAAATGAAAATATAATGTCTTGGGACCTCAAAATATTACTTTAAAAATTGCTGTTTTAAAACAGCTTGTACTGTTTTATTAATGTTCCTGTCAATTTTATCAAAAGTAACATTTATATAAAATTAAATTTAAAGATAATGTTGAGTCATTTAGAGTTTTTATTTTTTCTAAAACATCATCCATAAGCATGATTCATATAAATTAAAAAAAAATAATGCTGTGCTTTCTGAACATTCCATGTGCCATCTATTGCCATCTAAAATCGAAACCATTTTGAATATCTTTTAAATTGTGAAGAAGGTAAACACTGTGTTCAGATCTCAACATAAGTATTAAAAGAATAGAAATTGCAACTTACAGTCTGAAGTTCTCAGTAAGTTTTATATTCTATACACCATATTTATGTAACTTATAGTATTTTAAATCCCTTTCAGAAAGACTGATATGTACCAGTATGTATTATGTAACAGATTCACTCTTGTAACCAAGGAGCTAAGTAGGCTAATCACTTACCAACATAATTTTTTATTTTTAGAGTTCTGCTCTCACTTTATACAACAGGTTAAATATTTTGTTGGTAAAATCGAGACAAACAGAAAATGACATTAGATGACGTGCGTATTTGTTGGTTTTATTGAAAGTGCGAAAAATTTCAAACAGTTCTAATTAGGTGCAAGTGCACTCTATCTCTAGAGGTACATCTTTCAGCATCAGCTACTCAGTTGCGCATTGAAATTCTGTGCCGTGTGGATAATGTACCAGAGATACTGAAGACGTTTGATTCAAGAATAATAATAATGGAGTGATGACATTTTAATAAAACCTTGCCTGTTCTATGGAAAAGTTAAGAGAGAGAAGCTATTCAGAAAAATGGGAGATTCCTGTTTGGGTTAAAAGTTTATAGTGTGCTAGTATTTGTTTTCAAGTGTGTGTATACCAGAATACTATTGAATCATTTCGAGAGACTAATAAGCATTTGAAATTTTTACAATAAAACATAAAAAATTAACTACTTTTTGTTTTTTTCACAAAGTCAAGATCATCACAAATTTTGGTAGAAAAGAAACATGCAATCAAGAAAGAGTTTTATTTTTTCAGGCATTTTATAAAAATAATTCAAATTCTGAATGTAGTGTCTGTGATCTGTAATATATGGTCAGTTTGTATTTGTAGAAGCAACTGTTCAGGTTACCATACAGAATAGCTTTCTATAGACTCTGCATATAATTGGTTCACTTAAATTCTATGCTTAAGTGTTCTGACTATAAGAATGGGAAAGTCAGAAGTACTTTAAGCTGATCTGAGCGTCTTGGAGAGGGATAGAAATTCTCTCAAAATTCTGAACACTTGTGAGAGATTTTTGTTATGGAGACTACTGCATTGAGTAGTGTTTTGACCAGATGATACCAAAGATAACTTTCGGCTCTAAAGTTCTTAGAACCTGTTTTGGATTTTTGAAGTGTTTCCTTAATGAGATAGAGCATTTTAACTTCTGTTTGAAGGTATCCTTTCTATAAAATGCCTCTTACCTAAATAGTGGAAGGCAGAAACAAACTAAAAAAAATTATCATTAATATTTAGTGATAAAGGTAATTGTCAACAACACTCGAACACTAGTTTTACACAACATTAATTAGATATTCCTGTTATCAGTATGTTGCACACTATCAAAGCTTAACATTTCTTCAACTTGGAAAACATTATTTTAATCTTTTAAGATCCCCTAATTCTGTATCATAATTAATTCAATGTGAAACAGAAGTGATTTCTTGAGCACCTACTATGTGTACTAGATATATCACAGTGAAAGTAATTTTCCTTTTTAGCTAGATTTATCTCAAGGCAAAATATTAATTATTTTGAAGCAAAAGTGTAAGTTCCAGGCTCTAGAACTTACTCCTATTTAGGTCATTTACCAGAAGTGGAATATATTGTCAGTCCGTGTGGTGGTGTTATTAGAAGTATTAACTGCCAAGATGTATGGTTCAGATTCTATTTAAATGCATGTACAGAAACTATTTATTTTTTCGTATCTGCATTTAGAATATCTGTGGCATACAAATACATGTGGAAGTATATAGCAATTACCAATATTTTTATTTTATATTTACCTACTATGTGCTTTACATTTTAACTGTACAATGTTATGATTTTATTAATCAGTAAAAATGTGTTTTCAGCAATACTAAATTGAAATACAACTGGTAGAAATAAAATAGAATTTACTGAGAAATTATTTGCTGAGAATTATCACATTGGCTCCTTTATTTAAATGCAGAAGGCTCTTGCCTACCTCTTATCCTTCTATCTGGAACATCCTTTGCATGATTGGCTCCTCATTCTTCAGGTCTCAGCTGAAATGTCATCTTAGAAAGACCTTCTCTGCCACCATCCCCCTAGTCTAACGGGGTCTCCACTCCTTTGTTAGTTTCCATCATTAAACCCAGTTTATTTCCTTCATAGGACTGATCACAAGTTGTAATTATGTTTTTGCTTACTTATCTTTTCTATTAGACTGTAGACTTCATGGAAGCAAAACTATGTCTGTCTTATTCCCTGGCATAACCTAAGCACCTAGTTCGACAGCTACAACAAAATTTTACTGCCTCTAAGAAACTTTTCTGGTCAAACTCACTGTCTTCCTCTCCTGTACTGACACAGCACTGATCTACCACTTACTCTCTGACCTTGGGAAGTTATTTAGCCTAGTCATGTCTCAGTTTCCCCATCTCTGAGATGGTGACATATCTCAGGGGTTTGTTTTGAAGATTAATTTTATTAGTGCATTTAAAGCTCTTAACACAATGCCTAAAATATAATAAGCACTCAAATATATGTTTTTAATATTATTTTAAGACGTATTATTGCCTGGATTGTGTGAAAATCGTTTATCATTGTGTCCATTGCTCTCTTTCTGTTGAAGGCATCAGGAGGAGAATGGGTGCATCTTACCTATTTGTCTTGTACTATTGTATCTAGTACAGTGTTCTGTAGCAAGTTAAGATCTAATTCAATACCCATTTGATGCTTGATTCTATCCCCTAAATATCCATAGAGTAATAATAATTACTCTCGTCATGTCTGAGTATTGTTATGAACTAAAAACAAACAACCTCATTTTTATTCTTCCTTGTTCACCAGAAGCTCCAACCACTCAGGGCTACTCTGCGTTCTTTAGACACACACCCCTGCAACTTCTTGTACCTTTGCTTATTCATGCTCTCTTCTGCTCTGACTGCTTTTAAATTCCATGTCCATATCTAGAAAGTTTTTAAGGTCTGTACTCAAAGGTGCCACCTCCGTAAAGCTTTCTATAATCTTTCGTAGAGATAGAATGACTTTTTTTCCTCTTAGCTCTTTGTTTATGACTTTCTTTTGATACTTAATAATGTAGTATCTTAAATTTGGGGTATTTGTATAAATATATGCCTTTCTAAAAGAAATGTAGGCTCCTACATTCAACAGATATTCATGGTACTCCTACCATGTGCTAAGCACCATGTTAGCAGCTTATACACAAGGATAATTTGCACGTGGACTTTCTGTCTAAGGAGATAAACCCATACATGTTAAAGATATTTAGTAAGTGCTGTAACAGAAGTCTGTTGGAAGATTGTAGGAACTGGGATTAACTTGATGTACAGGGTTGAAGAAGGCCTTCTCAGGAGGCAGTATTTGAGGTGGATGTTTAAAAATGAGTAAGAATTTTCCAGGTGGACAAGAGGAAAAAGCATGGAGGCATGAAAGTAATTCCATTTTAAGAAAACATCATTTTTCTGATATAACTAGAAAAAAGATTTCTTTTATCTTCAAGTCCTGTCAGGGTCTACCCATCATAGTGCTTGACATATAGTAAGTTTTTAATGTCTGAATAATAAACGCAAGTGATATAAGTTTAGCATAAACTGCTGTCTCTGTCCATCTCATGCTTGTGCTTTCTTGTAAAGTATCTTCATTCTCAGTCAATATCTTCCCAAGTGGGGATACAGTGGCTGCTACATAAAGCTCTGAGTTTATTTTGCCAGTTTAGTAACTTTAGTGAAATATGTCTCTCTCATAGTTACACCAGAATTCTTGCTGCTGATTTAACTGGCTCAGCTTGCATCACATATTCATCTTTGAATAAATAAGTTGATGGGTGAGAGGATAATAATAGTAAGTTATTAATTTGGAGAATTAGTGGCGGCCAAATCATTCTAAGTGCAATAGGATGCTTTTAGATTCTTTAAATACAGAAATTACATGATCTAGTTATGTTTTTTATGATACTATTTTGGCCACTGTGTGTAAAATGCACTGCAGAAGGCAAAAGTGAAAACACCTAGACTGGTGAGGTGGTTCCTGTAATAGTCCAGCTGAGGGCTGATGGTGGTCCTGTTTTGGTTATGGATTAAAATGAATGGGCAGTGAGATTCAGGGGAAGATGAAAGATGATTCCTAAATTTTTGACTTGAGTAACTGAGTGAATTGGTTGTGCCATTTATTGAAGTAGGGAGGACGGGGTGTGAGGACAGTTTCGTTTTGGCTAGGTTACCTTTTCATTGTCTGTTAAATGTCTGCATGGAGAAGCAGGTACATCAGTTGGCCAAGTCCTTAGATGTCATTTTCTCATCTGTAAAGTGGAAATAATGCCATCTATTTAATAGGGATACCAAGGGATTTATTAATGTATAAAGCACATGGCATTTAATAGTTAGTTGAGTGAATGAAGTTGATATTCAAAGCCTAATGACTATATCCTTTAAAAATTGGAACTGGCTTCCTTTTCCTTGGTAATTTTGTTGCCGTATTTAGCAGTTACAAAACAATGAACTGTGTGTTGATTATTGTATTTGGTAGATAAAGAATGGGGCATAGGAAACTTTATTTTTAAAAAAGGAACTAGTTTTACTTTATTAGATTGTCCAGTTCTTGCCTTCTTCCTTATGTTTTACTCATAAAAATGGTGAGTTTTGTGAAATGTGTAGGCTAGAGGAAAAAAGAATTCCCTATTGTACCCTGGTCAAACACTAATGAACTTGCTCTTAGATATATGTTTGGCGTTGCCTGACCCATGAGTTAAATAAAAATGACACTGTGGTTTCAATAGTGTACAGTTGCCTGGTTACTCAATCCGTATTCACTTGCCTAGGAGGCTAATGCTATTTGGACTTATGAGAGGTTGGGGAAATTTCTGATGCAGTTTTTAGATTTTGTATTGTGTGATATCTTAAAGGGGGAGTCGGCGGGGAGTGAGTTGGTTAAAGCTGTATGGAGCAGAGGAAGGGCCTGATGTCAAGTATTAATTTTGAATGGGTAATGGCTATATCAGATAGTCTTTAATTATCCAAAAAATACAAATTAATTATTTTCCTTTTGTAGTTTACGTATGTGGCCTAGATTTGCTTCACAATTCATGCTTTTCTAAACTTAGTAATATGAAATAAAATTAATAAATTATCCCATATATTCAAGTTGACATTGAGAAGTATAACAACAATTTTTCCATCGTAGTGCTGGTTATTTTTTTAAATTACTCAAAAAGTACATGAATCATACTTTCATTGTAAACAACTCAGTAACTCAGAAGTCTAAAAAATAAAACACAACAGTGCCTCTTTGTAAGTTGTGTGGATTTCTCTAAGATAGCTACTTAGAAATGGAATGGCTGGGTTGAAGGTCACATTCATTTTATTTTAATAGATATGGCCAAATTACCCCCCTCAAAAGAGCTTTACCTACTTCTTCACGCACCAGCAGTATGTGAGCATGCATGTTACATTATGTTCTTACTAACAGTGGATTATGTCAGTCTTTTTAGTTGTTTCCCAGTTGAAAGATGTGAATGGTATTTTGTTTTAATTTGCATTTCCTTCATTACTAGTGAACTTAAACATTTTTCTTTGTGTATTGGTTTATCTTAATTATGTTATAGTTTCCAAACCAAGTTACTGTAGTATTTATTGAATTAGAAAGTGATTAATTAATTGCATATAGAATTGGTTGAACTATAACAACACTGAAACACTTAATTCACATTGGTAGTTTTACTATAGACCAAGTATATGTTGTAGTGTGTAATTTATTGCATTTTTTAATGTATATCACAATTGGAATAAACTGTAGAGAGGCAGAATAGCATAAAAGTATGGACTCAAGCCGGATTGCCTGGATCAGAATACTGCTTCCAGCACTTATTATTATGTAACCTTGGTTAAGTTACATATCCTCTCTGTGCCTCAGAAGCCTCATCTCTGGATGAATGGATAAAGAAAATATGATTTATACATATAAGGGAATATTACTAAGCCTTAAAAAAGAAGGAAATCCTGCCATTTGCAACAACATGGATGAACCTGGAAGATATTATGCCAGGAGAAATAGACAAAGAAGGACAAATACTACATGATACCACTTATATGAGAACTGTAAAATAGTCAAATTCCTAGAAGCAGAAAGTAGAATGGTGGTTGTCAGATGTTGGGGAAGGAGGAAACGGGAAGGTATTAGTGAAAAGGTACAGAGTTTCAGTTATACAAGATGAATAAGTCCTAGAGATCTGCTGTGAAGTATAACGTCCATGGTTAAAAATACTGTATTATATACTTAAAAATTTGTTAAGAGGGTAGATCTTATGTTCAGTGTTCTTATCACAAAATAATAGTAATGATAATAAATAAAGAGGGTGAGAGGAAACTTTTGGAGGTGATGGATAGGTTTATGGCATAGATTGTGGTCATGGTTTCACGGGTGTATACTTATCTCCAGTTCTTAAAGTTGTATACATTAAATATCTACAGCTTTTTGTATTTTAATTGTACCTCAATAAAGTGGTTTAAAAAAATTTATGAAAATAGTTAATATCTGTAAAGTGTTTAGAATAGTGCCTGCTCATAGTAAGTGTTATTTGAATGTATGCTAAAGAAATTAATGAAAAGTAATAAATCTTATTGCTTATTGAGTACATGTAATTCTTTAGCCCACTAGGATCTCAGCATTTTTATTAAAACTTCATGATGCACATATACACTATAGCTCAGGTGTTAATGTCTAAAAATCACATCTTCAATGTATGCTTTATAAGTATCTTCCAGAGTGATTATTAAATTGAAAAGAATATCTAAATATTTTCTCTTTTCTGAAATGAATTGGGTAAAAAAGGAATTAGTTTTATTTTTAAATGTTCTTATGGTTGATCTTCAGAAACTAAGACTTTTGTTTGGTGCAATGGGTAGTAGTGTGATATGGCAGGAAAAAACCACAGATTTTTGCAGTTGGAAAGAACGGGGTTCAAGTCCAGCCTACCACGTAATAAAGCCATTTCTGTACCGACACGGTTGATGTGAGCATGAAATGTAGTAACGTATGCAGAGTGCATAGATCAGTGCCCTGGCACTCAATAAATGGTAATTGCAGCTGTTATAATGGTCTCTTCTCAGTGCCGTCCTAATACTTGGTTGATATCTTTATCATAATAACTATCACATTATACCGTGAATAGTTGTTCTGGGTGTGACCGTCACAGGTCTGTGATTTCCCTGAAGGCAAGAATATTGTGTCTCTATCTTTGTATCCCTCCTGCAGAGGTTGCAAACTGGCAACTGCAAGACTGTTTTGTTTCGCTACCAGTTTTCGTCCCAGAATGTTTTAAATTTGAACTGGTTGCCAACATTTAAAAGTTGGGAGTTGGGCCGGCCCCGTGGCTTAGCGGTTAAGTGCGTGCGCTTCGCTGCCGGCGGCCGGGGTTCGGATCCCGGGTGCGCACCGAGGCACCACTCCAGCCATGCTGAGGCCGCGTCCCACATACAGCAACTAGAAGGATGTGCAGCTATGACAGACAACTATGTACTGGGGCTTTGGGGGAAAAATAAATAAATAAAATCTTTAAAAAAATAAAATAAAATAAAATAAAAGTTGGGAGGCTTCACATTTAAAAAAACAAAACAGGATTCTTGGCTTCTGGCTTCTCTGAAAGAATCAGAAGATTCTGGCAACACTGAACCCCAGATTTTCCATAGCAGCAATCAGCTATTCTGGAATAGAAGTTGCCTCCTTGGTTTAGGCATGCTCTCCGATTTGTCGTAGTCCCCAACACCCCAATATTGCTTCCTCAAAACTAAGGCTGAATGCCGTTTGCCCATCACATTTCACTCACTTATGTTACCTATCTGGCTACTTGAGACACCTGCATTTGAGAAAGCTGCTCTAGTGACTATCAGAGAGTCCAGAACTTAGGAAGTGCTCAACAAATGTTTGTTGAATGGATGAATGAAAGAACCTAAACATATACAAGTATAGAAGGTTTATCAGACTTACTTTAGAATGTAGAAGGTGATAGGGGTCTAGCTGTGCTTTAGCAACAGCTATTTCCATCATCTTATTGAGTATACAGCATGAAGAAGGAGTGGTAATGTTGGGGTGTCAGAGAATGATGCTCTGAAATAACTAGCTTTCACTGGATGATTGCCAGGCTGCCACAATTTTCAAGAATAGATACCCTCAAATTTATTCAGTACTGGCATAATGCAGTGAAACATGACAAAAAATAAAATATGATCAAATGCACTTGCCATTTATTTTGGAATGCATGACAATATCTGTTCACTTGAGCAAAAACATAACAAACAACACCCAACTGCGTTTGAAGACAGGGTATCTTTGATCAGAATCTGAACTATCCCTTTGAGTTAGCTATTAGTATAATAAACTTTATTAATTTGTACCTGACAGTAATTTGGGATTTATGATTATTTTGTCTAGTTGAAGTAATGCATGTCCCATAGATTTCCTTTTGAATCTTGCTTCTGCTACTTACTTGGAGAGTTTGGACCCTCAGTTGCTTTTTCTGTAAAGAAAGAGTACAAGCTGCATTGAACTTGATAATAAGAGTTAGAGAACATATACATGTATGTAAAGCACCTGACAGAACCCTTGCATTTCATGTTTTCTCTATCTGGAATGCTCTGGGTTTTGTACCCTCGCATTCAGGATTCAACCCATCTAAAGTAGAGAATGACTGGTAGGAGTCTAATGTCACCCTTCATAGCACTTACCTCATTCTGAAATTATATTGTTAATATATTCACTTATGTCTTTTCTGTCTTTTTGCCCCCCAACCCCCCACCATATACATACTATAGAATGAATTTGAGCTCCGTGACGGCAGAGACTGTCTCTTAGTCACTACTACAAAATAGTACCTTCCTCCTAATAGGCACTCCATAGATATTTGTTGACTGGCTGGACAACTGAATGAATGCTCATGAATTATTAGCACTCAGTGAATGTGCTTGTTAAACGTAGAACAAGTTTATCTGTTGCTTATAAGTCCAGTGAAAAATTCTCCTAGCACTTGGTTAGCAGGACATTATGTATTTTCTTTAAAAATATTTTTTAATGTCATCCTAATTTCTAGCACTAATAAAAAGAAGATCCGCTTTTTGTAAGGAGGCAGAAGTATTTTATATTTAATTCCTGACTGTCTTCTCTGGTCCCATCTGCATTTTTTTGTCATTCATTCAGTCATTTTACTTACTACCTTTTTAAAAAGAATCCTATAACAAGTGTATTTGTGTTGTAAATAACTATTCATATATTTTCTTACCAACTAAATTTAGTTCCTTAAGGGGGTGTAGAGTCTGCATCTTGTCCACCTAGCACTTTCTTTGCTGTATTGTAATCACTTAAGTGATAGATGCTCAATAAGAACTTATTGAATCAGTAAGGGACCGAGTTTGAGACTGGTAGTGGTTATAGCATCCATTACACCTATCTCTTTCCAGTTTTGCTCTTATAATGCATTAGGGATCTTGACCCAAAAAGAAGAAATTAATTTTGAACCATCACTCGCTTACATAAAAAATTGCCAGGTATACAGTTATTATAGCAACACCTAAATCATTGTAATTGTTCCCAGGTAACCATTTGTGAATGAATGAATGAATTGATGACTAGCTAGACCCACATAATGTGGCAGCTCTGTAGGTCAAATTTACATTTTTAACTAAATAATGTTTGACTGTCGTGGATATTTAATGATCATAAAGTAGCCCATTATTGCTCTGTTTTCTTTCAAGTAAGGTACCGTGTATATGTACTCTATCACTATCGCTTCAATTTCGGGATACTAAAGCATATAGTTCCTGTTGATACTAATCAGGCTACTTTAAAATAACCATTAAAAACAATAAAAGTATGTGTGAAAAATTAATTTAGCACAATATTACTACCTTTATGTCCCAAGGACTATAAAGAAATAATGAGATGAAGCATGTAAGCATGTAGTTTTATCAATGGTATGTTTTTATGTTGCTCTATATATTTTCTACTTTCTTAAGTAATCTTAATACTCTGTCCAGTAGGGTAGCTACTAGCTACATGTGGTGATATAAATTTAATTAAAATTAAATAAAGTCAAAAATTATGTTCCTTAGTCACACTAGCTACGTTTTAAGTGCTCAGTAGCCACATGGGGCTAGTGGCCACCCCATTAGATAATCAGCACAGATGTAGAACATTTCTGTCATCACAGAAAGTTCTGTTAGCACTGGTAAACCGTCATGTACACAATTCCTTACCTTTATTTTGCCACATTGTACATTAGATTTTTATTTGTGATTTGAAAATGAAGTTTACTATGTCCTAGAAATACTACCTTGCTAACTTCTTGAAATCTCTTTTCCCTAAAATAGTTGTTTTATCAACTATATATTTAAATCAACATGTGCTCTTTTTCCTTTGCTTTTCCATTTATGAAGATAGTTGACACATGACATTTTCACCATTATTTAAAACTAAATTCTGTGATCAATACAGTTGAAGTAATGCTTCTAAGTATTATTCACTTTTAAGACAACACAGCATATTACAGTGTCTCCATGTGCCTCTTTTACCATATACAATGAAAAAAATACTTATTAAATGGTGAGTTTTCCCCCTTTATCTTATTAAGTAAATTATATGGTCCTTTTTTATGGAAGCCTCCATAGTTAGAGATGTAAAACAGCAATTTCTTGGTTCTATAGCATGACATAGTTCAGAGCTGAGATTAGAGAAACCCCGTAGAGTTGTTAATACTTGAGGGCATCCCCAACTAGAAAAGTATGTGAATTTAGGCATGGGAGGAAGGAAGGATCTGCTTTAAATTTAGTGTAGGGTCACTGAATCTTAATGATAGATTAAACAAGGGAGTTAGAATAATGAATAGGGGTATGCAGTGTGTAGCACTAATACCAGAAGTCCATGGTTTGTGGCGGTTTTTTAATGTCCTTTCCCATATGGTTTTGAATAGAGTAGGTTATGGCAGGGATGAGCTAAGGAATAGCTTTGTTAATGAATAAATAGGAGTAATTTTTTTTAACAGGAGACTTCAGGCAGTTTATTTAGAATGCCTGCTTATTTGATGAATCATGTGATTAAAAAAACATTTTCTGATCTTAATAATACATTAAGTGGGGATGCTAAGGTATTAATTCCTGTTATTTTCTTTATAAAATAGCTATATTTACATTTCAGAGCCAGCCTTAACAGTGAAATCCTTGGGGTGGGATTTTAACTGCCTTAATTAAAAGCTGGTTGTATGGAGCTTCTGAGCACTGGCAGCGTCAGTCCTTTAGTTAGGGTTGGGTGTGCAGTATAAGACTTTCGTTCATAGTGTCAGTTCACTTTGATAAGCTTTAATGAAACTGTCATTTAGAACCAGTTTCTAGCTCTACTTCATTCACCTAAAATTAACTAGGTGTATAATTTTGGTGCCTATCCTCTTATTGTAAGAGCTGCCCTTGGCCAAGGCAGCTACTTTCCTTAAGAGATCCTCCCTGTCCTCTCACCCACATATCTCTCAGAAGAGTAATGCTGAAAGCTGATTTTGGAAAGTAGCAAGTTAGAATCAGAAAACCTGATCAACACATTTTAAAATATCTCTCAGGGCTTTCTTTGGAAGAGATTACTTAATATTTCCAAAAGGAGAGGTTAAATAGGTTGTCTCTGGTGCCTTGTGTAAGCAGAGTAAAGGGAAATGTAGCACTCCTGACTCCAGGGCCCCAAATGCAAACACTAGCCTAGTTGTTCCCAAACTTTCTTCTTTATGTGGGTGACTTGAATGGTTTATTTTCACTTGATGAGCCACACCCCCAGGCCACTTTAGTATTCATAGCAGACCCCAACACTAAGTGCCTTTGTTGTCTTTGTTTTTTGCATTTTTTTGTTAACAAGAAAAGATAAAATTATAGGAGACCTGATTATATACTGAGGTTCCATTGCTGATGGTTCCCACCACTTCTTTCAGAATCTCAGAGAAAGGCAAAGGCTTGGATGGGCAACAGAAAGCTGCAAAGCAAGTATAAACATCATGTCTGAGCATCAGTGTGGTGCTACCAGCGTGGAAAAGGATACACAGTCTTTATAAAAATATAAAGATGGGTCTTTGCCAAAAACAGTAAGATTGTCAGCGTTTTAAAAAATTTTGAAGTTTGCTATAGAAGTGATGGTCTTTTCTTTAAGAAAAACATTTTTTAACAAGAAACAAGAAATGGATTAAGAATTTTTAAAATCTGCATTATCATCCTGACTTATCCATTAACTGACTGACATTTGTGCAAGCAGTTTAATTTGTCTGTGTGTGTGTGTGCGTGTGTGAAATTTTAAGGAAAATACTATTCTATAAAAAACAAATTGGCAGAGGAGATTAATGGCATTGCCCCACATCTTCCTTATAGATGATATTTTATTTTAGGACTTACAGAGGTTGCAAATAAAACAAATATCTGATCAGAATTTCACTTGTCCAAATCAAAAGCATGGAAGAGGGGTTGGCAGGAGTACCCAACTGTTGAGAGAGGAAAAACTGGAATAACAAGATCGGGCATAATTAAACTGTATATTGGCAAAGTAGAAGACGCAGGCCCATAGTGTGAATTTCTTTCTATTCTTTTATTCCAGACAAAACTCTTACATTTCTATGGGGTGGGGACTCAGAAGGCATTTTTTAAGTTTATAAGAGAAGAGCCCTTGCTAACCCTCACATGATAAAGTGTATTTACTGTTTTAATGGTTCTCCTTTTACGTTGATCTATTTTCCTTGAAAATTTTTTATCTTGCTGTTTCTTTCCCAGCTGTGTGTGACACCAGGAACTGCCCTCTTACTGTGAAGGCAGCATTTAATCGTTGAAACAATAATAAGTCGCTATTTGATCTGGCAGTTGTCCTTCCTCTACGGCACTTAAAAGTACAAAATTGACAGCCTGTAACTGCTTGTCGTTGCCTGTTGCAGCACAACAGGTGTGAAAAGGCTCACTTGCTCTCATGACAGAGGTTTTTTTTTTTTTTTTTTAAAGATTTTATTTATTTATTTTTTCCCTCCAAAGCCCCAGTAGATAGTTGTATGTCATAGCTGCACATCCTTCTAGTTGCTGTATGTGGGATGCGGCCTCAGCATGGCCGGAGAAGCGGTGCGTCGGTGTGCGCCTGGGATCCGAACCCCGGGCCGCCAGCAGCAGAGCGCACGCACTTAACCGCTAAGCCACGGGGCCGGCCCCTGACAGAGGTTTTGGACATAGTTGGTCACTCTTACTTGTTATCACTTAATGCCCACGTTCAGAGTAAGTGTAAATGGTCTCAGAAAATTCTTACACATTACAATTATAAAAGTGTCAGGTGGAAAAGAATTTTAAAGATAATTTATTGCAACTCTTTGTTTTACAGAAGAGGAAATTCAGGTTAAGAGAAGATATGTCATAGTCATGAAAGAATCTAGACTTTAGAGTCTCATAGAAGTAAATTAAATACTAATCTCACTATTTACTAACCAGTAAAATAGGCAAATTATTTATTGTCTTTGAGCCTCAGTTTCCTTATTTGTAAAATGAAGATAATAATATATGTAAAAGGTTGTTGTGAGGATGATATGTTAGCATAAAACCTTTTTATGGTAATAGAAGATGCTCAATAAATGTTTGGTTACCTTTCTCTTTTCTTCCCCTCTCCTTTTCTCAGGGTCACTCAGATAATTAGTGGCACAGCTGAAATGAAAACTAGGTTGTTCTGACTCCAAGTGCATGTCTTTACTTTGAATAAAAACAAAAATTAAAAAATTTTTCTTAGTACAAAAGTGATAGAAACTTAGAAAAAATAGATATACAGAAATTAAAAATGAGTCATAATCCCATGATACAGAGGTAACAAATTTTAACATTCGTTCTATATCTCTTTTCTGTGCATACATATAGTATACATACATATGTAAATATACCAAACATATATGTATATGTGTGTATATAACTTAATAACAAGCAGAAATATACATAATTTTGTAACCTGCTTTTCTTTAACGTATAACAAGTTTTAATGTTATTTAATATTCTTCTACATCAGGGTCAGCAAACTTTTTCTGTAAAGAGCTAGATTATAAATATTTTAGGCTATGCAGGCCATACGGTCTCTGTTGCATCTGCTCCACTTGGCCATCATGGTAATGCAAAAGCAGCCACGGACAGTATATAACCATATGGAAGTAGTGGTGTTCCAATACAGCTTTTTTTACCAAAACAGACAGCATACTGGATTTGGCCTCTGGGCTGTACTTTGCTGACCCTAGTTATATATCATCATTTTAATGGCTGTATGATATTTCATTTGTTTATTTATCCTGTTATTGAGTATTAAGATTATGCCTATTTTGTGTGTGTATGATGATAAACAAGGCAGTAATGAATATCCTTGTAGCTAAATATAGGGTTTATATGTATGATTATGTTCTTAAGATTAACTTGTACACTGTTTCTGACATTATATAAAATTGTCTACTAAAATTCAGAGTTAAAAATCAACATTTCTGGTATACAAGTATTTCTTGGTTTATGTGACCAATCTTTGAAGTAGTACACAAAATTGAACTTTATAAAATGGTTTTTAGGTTAAAATAAAACTCCTAAAAATATTCTTAAAATTGTTCCAATCATTTCTAGGATTGACTTTTGACTTAATTGGTGTTTTCCTTTGTGGAAGGAATTATAAATTGATTAATTTACTTGATTTTAAAAGGAGAAATTTTAAGGGCATTAATTGTGTAACTGATGTTTTATTCATTGCAGGCAATAAAGAAAAATTGCTTCTGTGGTATCTGTAAGGCCATTAAATAGTTGGAAAAATTTTGCTCTATTACTGTTTCCATAAAGTATAAAGAGGAAATATTGCCGTCTAAGACAAGGTCTTGACTGACTGATATGAGGTTAACCTCTCACTGTTTTTCCTTTGGGTCTTATTTCACCTAGCCTATGAGAGAGGCAAAAACAAACAAACACCAAAACTGTTTAGTCTTCCATTTGCTTCAAACATAGTTCTCTGGTGTTTAGGGACATTTCTTCAGTTCAGCTGATGTGTACAGGTGTCTTCCAAGTTTATTTAGTGTGACCAATAGATCATTTATTGTGGATTTGCAGTTTTATTGCAATGTCCAAATATATATTATAGCCAGAAAGCAAGCATATTCAGGCTTAAGGCAGAAGTACAGAAGATTAACACAGATTTTCAGTGATGAAGATTATTATTTATCAATTATTTCAGTGCTGTGAAGTCTGTAGTAAAGAGGTAGTGCCATGTCTCATTAATTTCTTGGATTAAAAATGATCACTTTATCATCCAAGCAAATTATAGCATTTCTAGAATTTCTGTAACAAATTATTATTAATCATATTCATTTGTTCCATCTTCCTCTATTTTTTGGAATAGTTTGAGAAGGATGGGTATTAAATCTTCTTTGAATGTTTGGTAAAATTCACCGGAGAAGCCATCTGGTCTGGACTTTTATTTTTTGGGAGGTTTTTGATTACTATTTCAATCTCTTTACTTGTGATTGGTCTATTCAGATTCTCCATTTCTTCTTAGTTCAGTTTTGGGAGGTTGTATGAGTCTAAGAATTTATCCATTTCTTTTAGATTGTCCAATTTGTTGGCATATAATTTCTCATAGTATTCTCTTATAATCCTCTGTATTTCCGTGGTATCCATTGTAATTTCTCCTCTTTCATTTCTAATTTTATTTACTTGAGCCTTTTCTCTTTTTTTCTTAGTAAGCCTGGCTAAGGGTTTGTCGATTTTGTTTATCTTCTCAAAGAACCAACTCTTTGTTTCATTAATCCTTTCTACTGTTTTTTTGGTCTCAATATCATTTATTTCTGCTCTGATTTTTATTATTTCTCTCCTTCTGCTGACTTTGGGCTTTGTTTGTTCTTCTTTTTCTAGTTCTGTTAGGTGTAATTTAAGGTAGCTTATTTGGGCTTTTTCTTGTTTGTTAAGGTGGGCTTGTATCACTATGAGTTTCCCTCTCAGGACCGCTTTTGCTGCATCCCATATGGTTTGATATGGCATATTTTCATTTTCGTTTGTTTCCAGATAGTTTTTGATTTCTCCTTTAATTTCATCAATGATCCATTGGTTGTTCAGTAGCATGTTGTTTAATCTCCACATTTTTGTCACTTTCCCAGTTTTTTTTCATGGTTCATTTCCAGTTTCATAGCCTCATGGTCTGAAAACATGCTTGTTATGATTTCAATCTTCTTAAATTTATTGAGGCTTGCTTTGTTTCCCAACATATGGTCTATCCTTGAGAAGGTTCCATGCGCGCTTGAGAAGAATGTGTAGTCAGCCGTTTTAGGATGGAGTGCTCTGTGTATTCTACTAGGTCCATCTCGTCCAGTTTTTCATTTAAGTCTACTATTTCTTTATTGACTTTTTGTCTGGATGATCTAACCATTGATGTAAGTGGGGTATTAAGATCCCCTACTATTATTGTGTTGTTGTTAATGTCTCCTTTTAGGTTTGTTAATAGTTGCTTTATGTCATTTGATTCATTTGATTCATTAATCATTTGAACTCTTAGGCAAGAGTTCAAAGAACTTCAGAATCAATAAACTAGAGAGGCACAGGCCATCTGGGAGAGCATCTAATTCACACATCTTAGAACAGTGCTGCTTAAACTTTGGCTTGGTAAGAATTACCTAGAGGGCTTGTTAAAACACAGATTGCTGGGCCCCCGAGATTCTAATGCACTAGGTCTGTGGTGGGTGCCCTGAGTTTTCATTTCTAATAGTTTCCAGGTGATACTAATACTGCTTGTCCAGGCACCACACTTTGAGAACCACTATTGTTGGAAATAATTGTTACAGTTTTTGTTGTTGTTTATGATTTCGACTTCTGCAATTTCACAATTTCTCTAAACCTTTCTTTTTTCCAGAAAGCTCTTAAAATTTAACATCTTTTCTATTTGTGAAATATACTCAGCCTTGCTCATCTATAAATCTTTTCTTAGCACGTTAGGAATTCTCTTTTAAAGTCCAGGCTTAACCTTCAACTAAAGATATGAATTCATTTTAATAAATTTATGATCATTAGTTCAGTCACTTTAAATATCTAACTTTGCAATTTTTATATGATTTTCACTCACACCAAACTTTTAGGATAGGAAATTATGAATATAACCATGTTTCTAATGGCAGTGTTAAATCTTATCCTTGGTAGTTTTTCAGGATGGCTAAAATCCATTTCCAACTATGTGCATTCAAATTAGTTTCCATATTTGATTAACTTTATTGTCATCATTCCTGGTATTGTCAAATTTCTTTACAGACAAGATGCCGATTGTCAAATTTCTTTACAGACAAATAAGAGGTGTAAAAGTTTTTAAACTATGGTATACAAAGCAAAACTTAGTTACAGTTGTTGGAATGAAGAATTCAGTTAGAGGCTAAAGATGTTTTAAAAGAGCAGAATACAGTTAGTTCAAAGCCTGATTGAAAGCAACTTCGATTTTATAGTTTTCTTCAAACAACATCTTCATTGTTTTCTGGAAGGATGGTATTTGAGAAAAAGAAGTGTCTTGAGTTACTGTTTTTATGAAGACAGAATTGCTGAGTCTTTTAAATGGTTAATGAGAAGAAGTAATAGTTAAACACTTGGAGCATTGATTTCTGATTTGAATTCTCCAACACAGGCCAGCCCTGAGGGAAAGGAAAAAAAAGCTTGCTAATTAACATTTGATTACTGATGCCACCTTCTCATTCCCCTTGCACCATCCGGTTTCAAGTGTTTTTGTTCAGGAAGGATTTTTTAGGAGAGTTTAACTTGCATCTTAGTAAAACAAATCCATGTGCAACTGCTGTGAGTGTACAATATGTTAAAAAAAGAAGAAGAAAAAGAAAAATTCTTAGGTAGTAAGTGTGTATTCCAACCCAGTCTGGATCAGAAGTGATTGGTTTATTAACTATAAGCCTTTCAGAGCACCAATGATTGCAGGAAACTGGAGCTAAGCCTAGTCTGTATGCCTTGTTTTGATTTAAACACACACACACACACACACACAAATACTTATTTGTTTGGTGCAGTTATTATTGAGCAAACTCTTAACCAGAGCATCATTTGATAGTGTGAAGTACTTGGAGTTCAAAATTTGATATATTTAAAATTTGGACACACTCAGGTTATAATATGACCAAAGGTCTTTTTCTTCTAAGATTGATAAGAGAATGAGACAGATGTATGTAGTTTCAGGGTGTTTTTTATGTAAGGGCTGTAATTTGCCATAGTGTCCTTAATTCAGACAGTCTAGAAATTAGAGTGCTAACAAATTGATAGCTATTGTAAGCCCATGGCAATTAAATATTTTGTTTCTGTTTTTTGCTATATTAGAATGTTTGATATGTGAAGAATCATGGGCCAGATATCAAAATTTTAAAGATGTTAAAATAAATTAGTAGAACTTCACAACTATATCACTTAGCTAGTAGTACTCTGTGAAAACCATAGCCTCACTGATAACATTTTGTTGATGGAATAGTTATTTAGGAAGCCTTTGTGACAAGCTTTATTTTTAAATGAGATCTCATGAGGGGAAAATATTATTTAGCCTTTTTGTTTTAAATCTAGACTTTTTAGTGTAATAAAAGCAAAAACTAAGACTTTTCTTCATCCAAGAAAAAAAAATCACTTAAAATATTTATTCTATCTCTATTTCTTACCTGAAATTCTTTGCAATTTTCCTTTTGATGTGTTGTTTATTAAGTCTTTGCTATTTTTCTTCCATTTTCTAGCCTTAATGGTTTTAAACTTTCCCTCATTACTTGCTAATCTTGGAAATATGTAGCTCTTCTTTTCTTGTACCTAGGATTAACTCCTATAATTTCATAAAATCATAGGATTTTAGAGCTTTGAAAATCAGAAGTGATGTTGTTGTATTCTTTTCTAACATTGAGTAGACTAAGTCTCAGAGAGGTTCCACCAACTTGCCCACAATAACAGCTGGGCAGAATTAAGACTGGAAATCAAGTTCTCTGCCTCTCATTATGCCACGGTACCTCAAACTTTGTGACTTTCCTTTCTCTTATCAGAATCTACTTTCACTTGGATAATACCCGAATGATATTTAAAATTCTCTGAAATGTTTTTCAATAGTTTGACCAACAATTAGCTCACAAGGAATGACTTTATTGTAGCTGACGAAGTTATCTACTAAGTTTTATATTTTTCAATTTGAATAGCTACAAACAACCCATTTGAAGCTAATTCTAAGCCTCAAAATTTAGCCTTTAGCACAGTAACTTTCTAAGACTTTTTTTCTAAGAAATTCTGATAAAATTTAACTAAAAAATAAAACCATTTGAAAATTTAGGGAACTCGAAAACTTTGTGGGAGATGAATATCTTACATAATTTTATATTGAGCACGTTATAATAAAATGATCTTTTCCTCAGTGCTGTGTTTGTCATTGAAATTTCCACCGTGCGGAAATACAAAGTTTAACGTGGAAATCACTGCTTGCTTTTTACATTAATTATAGTATATAAATAGATGTTTATTAACAATGAATAGCAAAATAATAAACAAACCAGTACCATATTCTGTTAAGCTGATTTCAAGTTAATCTGATTTATATTTTTTTCTTAGTCACAAATGGATTGTCTTATCTGAAGCAATGAAGAAGAAATGAAATTGTCCTTTGAGAAAATCTAGAAAACAAACTCTGGAAAATCTGTTGTCAATCTAGAACACTTGATCCAAATACAGTACAGTTTGTAACATAATTTTAATGTTCAGCTGATAATCAAAGCATTTATTAAATTTCATCAGAACTAATTGAAACATTTGCATAGTTTAGCAGCCTGAAATCTCATAGTTTTAGAGCTTAATGCATAACAAGAATTGAAAAGATTATGAAGGTTCAGCATGATCTTGAGCCAATGCTGATCAAAGGAAATGTGTAAGACAAAACAGGACCTTAGGAAATGTTACCCTGTGAAGGGCCACTTGTCCTTAACTGGAATTTAACACAAATTTCTAAAGATAAAACTCCATCAGAAGTAGCACAATAATGGCAGCTGGGTGTGCCAGCTACAGCAACCCAGCCTGTGTGTGTGTTCTTTCTGCCTCTCTCGAGCGTCTCTCACAGCAATCTCTCTCTTTCTCTCTCTCCCTTCCCTCTCTCTTCCACCCCTCCCTCTCTCTTTCTCCTTTTCCCTTTAGTCCTTCCTCTCTGTCTCCTTCCTCCCACTCCCTCCTCTGATCCTCCATCTTGCTTCCTTCTCTGAGAGAACTGTGTCCTTCGTTTGTTTCATGATGACCTTAAATTTATCAGCCTCATTTTATACACAGCTGTGTTTTGTCATTCAGGTTTCCTAGAACACTAATTTTTTTAAAAAATCATTTTTACTTTTGCTTTGTGTACATTTCAGATTTTTTCCTTCTCTGCTGAATTGTGACTTAAAATTTTGATTAAAGAAAACCATCAATAAAGATAATGGAATTTTTATATCTCCATTAGTAAAACCGTCACTCATTTTGTACTTTTGCTATCTTATCACTTATGTTTCTTCCATGTAATGGTGAAGTCTGCCTGTGGTTACAGCATTGATAAACATGGAATTATTTTTTAAAAACTAATTTGTTTTCACTTAAGTTGTGGCTTAGTGATTGTGGTTTAACACCAGATTCTTTTGGCTTAATCTCAGAAACTCTGTGAATTTAGCTTTTTCATTGGAGCAATCAAACATTAGCCTAATATGCTTTACGTTGTACCCTCTCAGCCAAGTTCTGTCTGCATTAAACAGTTTGTTCTACGACAAGTTGCTTAACAGATGTCATTCTGGGGAGAACAATGAAGCCAAATACTTGTGCAATGGCTAACATTACTCTAACTTTGATCACTTTTGTTCAGCACATCAGTCTGGCGTTGTGCTTTATACCAACATAACACTATAGCCAGAACATGTTTTTCAGGCTTAGAATAGCAAAGGAATGTTATTCAATTCAGTGCAGTTGCAGATGAGTTAATGAAAGAAGAAAAATACTGTTTATTTCATAATACCGTATTGTTGTGTTTTGGAATTAAGGTGGAATTTAAAGAATCCCACTCCAAAGTTATTTGTTTGTATAATCAACTCATAGTATTTGTGTATACTCTCCAATGCTGGGGCAGCCTTGCCACCTTTCCAACAGAAGTAAATATTTGTCCTGCTTTTTTTTTTCAAAAATAGCTGATGAAGCTTGGTGTATCTAGACAACGTAATTGAAAAATAACTTTAAGAAAGGAATTTTTTTTTGCCTTTCAGCCTAAAGTCTTCTCAGACTCCCCTCTTCTGTCCTTTTCCTTTCTTTTATTAATATAATGCTTTGGGTTTACGGAATACCTTTCTCCTTGAAACACTAATGTTTAAGCATGACAGAATAGTCTTAGCTAGTGGAAATGGTCAGAGATTAGCCCAGTTGCATTTGGTTAAATTGCTGGGTTGATTGACTAATGAAAATTTCCAAACTTGATGTGACTGACCATAAACAAAATGCTGCATGGTAGACTGGCCATTGCTAGGAACCTCTGAAGAAAAGCTGTTTGTTTGAATTGAGTGGGGATCGAGCCGTGTCCCCAAGCTCCTCAGTTCTCATTTACTAAGTCTTTTTCCACAGGTGTACACGAGAGATAAAAATGGATTGAGTTCCATGTTTTGTGTTTTTTTTTTTTTCCTTTCCCCAATGAATATATATCTCTATTTCACTGGAAGGATAACTTAGATGTGTTTATGTATAATAAACAGTAATGTGATACAAACTGCTGTAATTGGACAACATGATACTTTAGGCTTCTGCATTTTTAAAACATGAATGAATGTCGCTTGTTTTCCATATTGAAGTCGTGTTATAGAACATATTAATGTGCAACATTTCAGCACGAGCCTCATTTGTTATAATAGGGTAATCCCGTAACTAACCTGAAGAGTTAGTTAAGATAAATGATCCCTCCATTCTTACGATTTGATAGTTTATTTTATTTGTAAATATGGAACGAAATAGAATTTTTGTAACCTATTTAGAAAAAAAGCTGAAGAAAGATATGATACTTCTTAATTACTGGGTAACAGAGAGTTTAACTTTCCAACACTTTACTCTGATGAATTACTTACCTCCTCTCCTGTTAAAGTGAAAAGTGTAATATCATGTTGAGAAAAATAGTTTTTCTTCTTTAACAATATTTAAAATAAAAAGTATCATTACTGTATTTTCTTTCCAGGAAAGGCCTAAATAGTGTATTGATAGATGATTCTCAGTTAATAAATATTGTCTTGAAATAGTTTTTAATTTGGGGTGATTTCAAAGAAATAACCTGTGCTGCTTTATTAATAAGTTTTTATATCTTTGAAACTTACATCAAACAATAAAGAAAATTTCAGGTTTTTCCGCCTGCCCCCTCCAAAAAAAGAACTACCATCCTTCTCTCTCCCACATGAAAACTTGGTGTGTCTTTTGTTTGAATCATTGCATATCTTGAGTCATTTAAAAATTAAATAGATTATAAAAATTTATAATTATAGTCTGTCTTAGGTGAACCATGTACCAGAAGTTTCTTGACTAAAAAGAAACTTAAAGCCATCTAGGAATATAAAAACCATTGGCAGAAGGGGGATGTTTCTTGAATTATTATTTTGTCTAGGCTTCATTGAGAATCTGCTTTTAAATTTCAGATTTTTTTACAAAATTTTTCTGACTTGTGTTTTCCTAGTTTTAAATTCTTGTTTTGAATCTAGAAGAAAACACAGGAAATATAGTGTATATCACATAAATTAACTGGTAACTATCATATGTCATATGGAAACTCTATTTTAATTGTGCTGTCCCTTTCTTTTTATAGGTAAAAAGAAATGTGTATGACCTTACAAGCATCCCTGTTCGCCATCAATTATGGGAGGGCTGGCCGACTACTGCCACAGATGACTCAGTAAGTGACAGTTGAGTTATCAGTTTTATACCCTCTTCTCTCTTTTGCCACTTTCAGTCTGATTGGCTGTGATAATAAGCAGAATGAAATGCTTTAAATGTTGTATTGAAAGAGTTTTATAAATCAAATAATATGAAAATAAGAATTGTAATAACTTGAATTCACTTGCGGAAGAGACATCGTAAGCCAAGTGTATCAGCATTCATTTGGTAATGTTACAATGTCAGTATCAGGATCTTGATGCTGCTTGATTTGACTTACATATTTCCTTGATAAAAAGAATATATTCAGACATTACTAATGAAATATCCCAAGCTCAAAAATTTTTTTTCCTAAATTACAGATATCTCAAAATCAACCTAATCATATTTAATTTTGAAACTACATTTCCCATAGTAGATTAGCACTTTAAAAAAGTTAATTTTTACAGTAAATATTAATAGCACTCTATGCTTAAATATACCCATAATTTTCATTACTGTAAAAAACTGGAAGAAAAGATTTAGTCTGTCATTTTTATCTATTATTATATCTACTTATAATGATTTTCCTATTGTAAATTTTAAAACCTTCCCTATCTCTCCCCTCTTACCAGTGATTGATTTTTTCCAAGAGAATAAATTTTATCATCTAAAGAGGCCAACTGAAATTACATTTTGGCCACTTTTACCCTTAATCTTGGTTGTTCTAACCAGATACCCATTGTTTTTAAAGTAAAAAATGAAAATGTTTCAAGAATTCTAAAGTTAAGTCCAATTTTTAAAATAAATAGAGCTAAAAAGAAATTGAGACTTTGTAAACATCTTTTAATAATAAATACCCAAATATGATTGTGGCTAAGAATTGAATCATCTTTTTGTATTTTCTAGTAAATAGTACATTTCTGTCTGGATAATAATTACTCCTCCTCTCTCATCACCACCATCATTTTTTTTTTTTTTTTGCTGAGGAATATTTGCCCTGAGCTAACATCTCCAATCTTCCTCTTTTTGTATGTGGGCCACTGCAACAGCATGGCCACTGACAAATGAGTGATGTAGGTCTGCACCTAGAAACCAAATCTTTGGGGTTGGGGGAATGAGTGGGGATGTAGAAAAATCCAAATTAGCCATTTGTAGCTGGGTACAAATTGAAGCTGGGTAATGCATATATTGGGTTTATTATACTATTATTTCAACTTTTGTATATATTTGAAATTTTCTATAATAAAAAGTTTAAAGCAAAAATAATTGTCTGGGTTAAGAGCATGAATTTAAGGTAATAAAGTCCAGAAATGTGGGACTTCATAGGGTTAGAAAAGCCAACTGCTCTTGGACCCCACTCTTGTAGAAACCAGACTGAAATAGGCTTATCAAATGCAGTTCCAAGAGTGATAGGCAAACTCATTGAAATAAGATGAATTCGCCTGTAGCGTAATGCTCTGTACATTTTAGGTGTTAAATCATTGAATTGAGTTGACACAGTCTTTAATGAGGGCCATGTTTTAATGATTGTTATAACATTTAATTTTTTACCAAATAGTTCTAATGCAGTTTCATTACTATAGGAAAATATTGAAAGCAGCTAAAATTTACCATATCCAAGACTGTACTGCTACCTGGTGCTATATCTAAGTCACAGCAAACACAAGAGGGAATCTCAGTTAAGAGGCTTGCTTCTTTTTGCCTCATTATTCATATTTGCACCTTGTCCCAGACCCTGTGATGTGATGCTTGCCCACACCTCCCCAGAGCAAATGCTGCCACGTTGGCAGGATGTTGCCTTGAGCTGCGTGATTTGATACAACAAAGATGTTTGGGGCCAGGCTGCTTTTAACTGGCGCCGTAACACATCCGCTTGCTCCAGTGCTTGAGTTTTGGCAAAAATAGCTTATAACTGTAGCTTTCTAAGGAGATCCTAGCCAAAGAAATGTCATGAACCCTTCCTTTCATTAGGACTATAAAAACTCCTAACGCTGTGCTTGTAATCTATATTGTTGCAGACGATGGTGTTTTTATACTTATTTAAATCACTCAAGTGGAGGCATCTGGCTACAAAACAAGATTGTCCTCACAGCTTAGGGCATGAATTGGGTACAGCTGAGAAATGTCAGCTGTGTAAACAGCCTGAAATGTGTTACCAACAAAAATATAATTAATTTCTTTCCAAGACAGTGTGCCATAACTTAATACTTAGAATGGTTTAACTTTCAGAGAAAGCACCTGAACATGTTCTTCCCAGTGCCAGAGTAGAGGATTGGTTATAAAGGTCATTAAAAGTGAGGGTAGTTTGCACTTTTCCTGCTCAGTTGCAGAAATTTGTTTGGCTTTGAATATACAGTAGCTTTACATACCCGTGGCTTCCATGATTTATCGAAATATCTTAGATTAAGAAGTTAATGGATTTGGGATAATGGGAATGTTCTAAAATTAGATTGTTGCGATGGTTGCACAACTCTGTAAATTTACTAAAAGTCGTTGAATTGGACGCTTAAAAAATGAGTAAGTTTTATGGCATATAAATTATACCTCAGTAAAGCTATTTTTTTAATAAAAGAAGTTAATGAACTAGATTAAAATACTTTTTCATTTACGTTTTTATGTTGCGTGAGAAATACTTTGCAATAACACAGAAGATGTTCTCTTCAGTGTACTTCTCATTAACATTTGACTTAGCAAACGGAACAAAGAAATAGACTTTAGATTCTTGTATAATCTTGAGTTTCTTACAAACCTGATAGACTACAGTCTTTTGACATTTTCCACACTACTCAGTGAAGTCAACAATCGTTTAAAACATTGTTGCCCCATCTCCCTTCAGAGTTAAAATATTTTCTTAGCTTGTAGTTGTACTCTAGTGGGCTATGGGATACTGTATGAATTGTCAGTAACTCAGTTCTTTTGCGCTCCTTCACCAGGGAAATTGGTATCTAAAGCTTCACCAGTAGGGGAATGTTTTCATGCTGTGACAGTTCAGCTGTGAGAACAAGGAGTTGCAAGTAGGCAAAATCTCATTTTACACTTTAACAAGGATACTCTTGGTTTCCAAGAGTAGAAGTAATTTTGACACTGTGAATTATGTCTAGACACCTTATTATAATGCTGACAATTTGAATATATGTAGTTGTAAAAATTCACGGTTTTAATAGTGCTTATACAAAGGAGGAAAAATCCTTCAGGTTTTCATACTTCTTTGTTGTGTGCCTTTCTTTTCTTTTGAGATTACTAGTGGTCTGCTGTGGTTCCATCATTGGCTAAAGAATGTTAACTCAGAACTTGAGAAATTAGGAATTTTAGCATCAGAGGTCTTTTGACATGTGTTAGGAATCAGAAAGGTACTTATTAAATATTTTCACTTTGAAAATGAGATCATTTATAAGCAGAACCATTACACAATGGCTTTATAGAAAAATGAAAACAAAACCACACATACTCCTCTTTCCTTTTTTTTTAATAAAAAAGAATTTCTGATTGAGGGTAGGTCATCTATTTTGATCTTTCTGATGGACACCATTTCTTCTGTAACTTCTCCCTTGATGCATTGTGTTTGGCAGGTGTCAAATTATAGACATTCCCCTGACACTGGATCCCTACCCTTCACTTTATAGGAGCTGCTGTCGAAATACAAACTCTCACAATTACCACCTACTTACCACATGGTAGTTACCTACTAAGTAAACTCAGAAGCCTCCACTATAGTCATTCCATCCATTGCTGCAAGGTTAATATTTCTAAAGTGCAGAATGAATCACGTTCAGCCTTATTTACTTATCTTCAATGGCAATCCAATACTTGCTGATTTATGTACAGATTTTTATGCTGGCATTCAAAACCCTTCATTCTGTATCTGAATCTTCCCTTCCAAGTTTATTTTCCCATACAGGGCCAGAGTAAATGCTCAATAAATATTTCGTGAATTGAATTTGATACCATATATACCTCAGCTTTAACTAAATTCTCATTTTGCTGTTCCTCAAATATACTTGGTGCTCTCTCCCACTCTGTGTCATTTAATCATGCTATTCCTTCCACCTAGAATACCTACAAGAATTATCACCTTCCTTCAAGACCTTTCTTTAGAAAACTTTGCCTATATCCCTCTTCCTATGCTTCCTTCTCCAACCCTCATAGAAATTAGTTTATATTTCTATTCTTCTGTTTAAATTACTTTCATTTTTCCTTATTTTGTTCTTTCCTTCCTTCATTCTTCCCACGTGGCTCTATCGCTTACTATATGAGTAACCACAAACAACTTAACCTCTCTGGGTCTTCTTCTCTATAACTGTAGAACATGGATAATTACTCCTAGAGTTGTTGTGAAGACTAAAAGAGTCAGTAGTTACAAAAATAGTTACTCCAAAGTTTATTTCGAAGATTGAAGTAGTCATAGTACTAGATAATGTCTAACATATGGTTTACCTTTGGCTAATACTGTTTTTTCATCCATCTATCATTCATTCACTTGACATTTGTGAAACAACACCTATAGGCCAGTAACTGTGCTGGCCCTTAAAGTTGCAAGCATAAGGTCCTGTTCCTCGGACATTGCAAAGTATAGTGTGAGACAGATATGTCAACAATGACAATTGAAGTTTATGTAAATGCGATGGAGTCATAGAAGAGAGAGAGAAACCAATTTTGCTAATAGATGGGGGTGGTGAAAAAATGGCTTCCCAGAGAAAGGGACATTTGATTACATTTTAATTTGTATGTTTGTGTTCCTCCCTTTTGTAAATTCTAAAAATTGGGAGTAAGAACTGTCTTCCTCATCTTTGTATGCTCTGCACGATCTAACATAGTGTTGTATAATTCACTCTTTTGAATTGTTGCTCCACTAAGTTGACATCTATGACAATAAGCAACTAAATGATGAATTCATATGATTATAGTAACTTGATAAACTGAGAATCAGATTTCTTTCTAATAAAAATTAAATTATCAAAACTCAATATTTCTTTAGTGGCAAGTAGAATAACAGATTTAGGAGGGAAGGCTACACTGAGCTGATTTGTATCTGTGTGTATGTGTATGTGTCAGAGAGAGAGAGAAATATGTAAGCAGACCAAGTTCAGTGAATCTCAATATTGCTCTTATTTGGATAAGCTACTTAATTAATGAATTTCAGTTTCCTCATCTGCAAAATGAGGATGATGTTAACATCCTTGAAAGACTATTGTGAAGATTAAATGGATTAACATAATAGGTTGAACCATATGAAAATTGCCATTTTTAAGGGACAAAATGGTTGAATATTAGCAATTTCGTATAGTTTTACCTAATATGTAAAGCACATAATATAATGTAGGGTTTGGCAATTGTGACTTTCAGCCCAAATCCCACTCACCATCTGTTTTTGTAAATAACATTTTATTGGAACACAGTCACACCCATTTGTTTATGTATTGTATACAGCTGCTTTTACACTATAACTAACGGCTTGGATGTGTAACTGCGAGAAAACCACATGGCCCACAGCCTAAAATATCTACTATTTGGCCCTTTACAGAAAAAGTTTGCCAACCCCTGGTGTAATGTCTGGCATTTAGTAGGCATTCAACAAACATTAGCTCCTTTTCCCTTGGGTAAGCACCTTCTTTATATTGCGTGCACGTGCAGAATCAGAAGCATTCTTTGAGTAGCTTCAGGGTCATCTTATGCTATTTAAATTACTATGTTAGCTTGTCCTAGGTCAGACGGATTCAGGCAATCTTTGGACATTTTCATTGGCTTTGTCTTTATTTGGCAAGGTCATGGATAATGTTGCTTCTGTTGGTGGTGAGACTCAGTAGCTTCAGAGGGTTCATTGCCCTTGTCAATACATAGAGTGTTTTACAAATAACACAGGCAAAGACTAAACAGATGGAAAGAATAGCTTTCAAAGCAGTAGAAGAAAGTTTGAGTTTAACAAAAATGAAAAGTCGTGAAATGGACTATACCCTGAACAGAGAGTGAGAAATTCGGGTGGGTGGATGAAGCACTCAAGGGGACATATTTACTCAGTAAATATGAGGGGGAACACATGGAAGTGAGACAGTCCCCAACAGGAAATTTACAAGCACTGAGATCTGATGCTGTGAATCTTGGTTTCATTTTATTAAAATCCCAAACCTGTAGACTGCTGCTTCTGCCCATGAAGGGGTAATGACTACAGGAATTTTTCCCCTCTATAAACAACTAGAAGACTGGATAGAATATGTGAAACAACTGTTTTCAGATGTTAGACAATAGGTAGTGCAAGACTCTGAAGAAGGACACAAATGAGTCCCATAGTAGTCTTACATTCTACCTGGAGGCAGTTTCTGGATCTCAGAGCAGAGAGAGGAAACCAAAACAGAACCTCGTGATTTTATTGGGTCTGAAGAGACAGAGAATGAAGTTTAGGGAGGTCAAGGCAGCTAGACTTTGCAAGGCAGAGTACTAGCAGAGAAAAAGCTACAGAAATCTCCATAGGGTTCCCCTGGTCTTTAGCTGAATACTAATCTGTGCATGCATAAGGGTGAAATTCCAGGAGGCTGGTCAAAGAACAACTGCCAGGTAAAAGAACGATTAACTCAGGGGCTGGCCCCGTGGCTTAGCGGTTAAGTGCGCGTGCTCCGCTACTGGTGGCCCAGGTTCGGATCCCAGGCGCACACTGACGCACTGCTTCTCTGGCCATGCTGAGGCCGCGTCCCACATACAGCAACTAGAAGGATGTGCAGCTATGACATACAGCTATCTACTGGCACTTTGGGGAAAAAAAAGGAGGAGGATTGGCAATAGATGTTAGCTCAGAGCTGATCTTCCTCAGCAGAAAGAGGAGGATTAGCATGGATGTTAGCTCAGAGCTGATCTTCCTCACAAAAAAAAAAAAAAAAAAAAAAAGGAACGATTAACTCGGAGCTCTAGGGCAAACAGTTCTCAGAGCTCACACAGTGCTGGGAATAGTTTGAGTTTCCACCAGCTATAGTAGAGACACTTTAGTGAATACATGAGGCATTCAGGAGATACCCCCAGAAGTGTCACCTTAGTGGAGTAGATAAACTAGCCCTGGAGTGAAGGCTACTCGAGGCCTTCCCTTTTACAGGCTTTAAAAACAACCTTCAGAAGGAACAAGCTGGTTAACAGGTAACTGCCTCTAAGAACAGAGTCCAACATCCAATCAAAAGTTACTATATACACAAACAAGCAGGAAAAGCTAACCCATAACCAGGAAAGAAATCAATCAAAAGAAAGAAACATAGAAGTGACTTAGATAATGAAATTAGCAGATAGGGAATTTAGCTACTATAAATATTATAAATATGCTCAAAGATTTAAAGGAAAACATGAACTTAATGAGGAGAGAACAGACTATATAAAATAGAATGTCACCTTCTAGAGATAAACAATATAATATCTAAAATGAAAATTTCACTGGATGGGTTTTAACAGCAGATTAGAAACTGCCAAAGGAAAGATCAGTGAACTTTACAATAGAAACTATCTAAACTGAAGCGCATAGACAAAAAAAGACAAGAATAAATGAACAAAGTATCAATGACCTCTGGGACAAAATAAAGCAATCTACATACATGGAATTAGAGTCTAGAAGGAGAGAAAAGGTGGAGGAAGGAGGTCAAAGACAAAAAAATTTGAAGAAATAATTTCTGAAATTCTTCCATATTTGATGAAAACTATAAAACTTAGAGCTCCAGGAAGCTCAATGAATCCCATGAAGGATAAACACAAAGAATTCCACATTAAGGAGTATCATAATCAAATTGCTGAAAACAAGTGATAAAGAGAAAAATTTCAAAGCAGATGGAATGCGAAAATGCACATTGCACAGGGAAACAAACATAAACTCTTTAGATTTCTTGTCAGAAACAACGCAAGCCAAAAAGCAATGGAATGACATTTTAAAAGTACTGAAAGGTTAAAAAAAATGACCACTTAGAATTCTATATCAGGTGAAAATAACCTTTCAAAACTAAAGGCAAAAAAAAGACTTTTTTCAGACAAACAAAAACTGAGAGAATTTGGTGCCAGCAAACCTGCACTACAGGAAATATTAAAGGAAGTTCTTTAGGCAAAAGGAAAATTATACCAACATAAACCTATATCTCTACAGAAGTGTGAAGAGTGCTAGTAATGGTAAAAATGTGGTTAAATATAAAAGACATTTTTCTTTATTTTTTAAATTTCTTTAAAAGATAACTATTTCAGGAAAAAATAACAAGTAATGTGAAGTTTTGAACATATGTAGAAGTAAAATATATGACAACAATAGCATAAAAGACAGAATGGAATTGTACTGTTGTAGGGTTCCTACATTATATGTGAAGTAGTGTAATATTAATTGAAGGTAGTCTATTATATTAAAGATGCATATTGTAAACCTTAGAGCAACCACTAAAAAAATTACAGAAAAGTATAGCTAATAAGCCATTAAAAGAGATAAAATGGAATGTTAAAAAATAATTGAAAATAAGTCAGGAAAAAAGAAAAAAGGAACAAAGAAAAGATTGACTACGTACCAAACAAATAGCAAGATGGTAGGTTTAAATTGAACCATATTGATAATTACACTAAATATAAATGGTCTACACAAAAGGCAGAGATTGTCAAAATGAATTTTCAAAAGCAAGATTCAACTATATGCTGTCTCCAAGAAATGTACTTTAAAATATAATGATAGTGGTTAAACATAAATGAGTGGAAAAATATTTACTAGGCAAACACTAAACATAATAAACCTGTAATGACTATATGAATATCAGACAAGATACAATACAAGGAGTATTACCAGGACTAAAGAGAGACATTTCATAATGATTGAAAGGATAATTTGTCAAAAAGACATAACAATCTTAAATGTGTATGTACCTAATTACAGTTTCAAATACGTGAAATAAAAACCGAAAGAATAGACAAGTCCACAATTATATTAGAGATTTTACATTCTTGTCACAGCATTTTACAGAAAAATGACAGATAAGGATATAGAAGATTTGAGCAACACTCTTAACCAACTTGACCTAATTGAAATTTATAGGCACTTCACTCAGTGATAGCAGAATGCACGTTCTTTTCAAGAGTACATGGTAGATTCATCAAGATAAACCGTAGCCTGGACCATAAATGAAATCTCAGTAAATTTTAGAGGATTAAAATGAAGAGTATTATCTCTGACCAAAATAAAGTTAAATGACATATTTTGTAATTTATAATTTACATAAATGGTCTCTATTCTTACACAGAATGTTTAGTAGTTTGTTTCTTTGTACATCCAACATAATCAACAAAAGAGCTAGTAAAAGTGACAAGTGAAATTAACAAGGTCATCACAGGCTACAAGATTAATATACAAAGAAAAAAATTGTGTTCCTTTATAGCACCAAAGAACATTTTGAAAATGGAATTTTTAAAAAATTGTACCATTCATAATTTCATCCAAAACCATGAAATACTTAAGGATATCTAACAAAATATGTGTAAGATCTTTACATTGAAAACTACAAGTTATTGCTGAGGGAAATAAAGTCCTTAAAAATTGAAAAATATATCATGGTCATGGATTGAAACACTCAGTATTTTTAAGGTGGTAGTTCTCCCTACACTAATCTATGAATTCACTGCAAGCCCAAAGTATCAATAGGCTTTCTTTGTAGAAATTGATGAGTTAATTCTAAAATTTATATGGAAATGTGAAGGACCTAGAATTCCCAAAACAATTTTGAAAAAGAGCAAAGTTGAAAGACTTACACTGCCTGATTTAAAAAAATAATACAGTATTCAAGACAATGTGGTATTTGTGTAAAGATAGACATATAGATCAATGGGTAAAATAGAGCACTCAGAAAAAGATCTCTATATATGTTGTCAATTGATTTCGTTCAAAGGTACCAAAATAATGCAATGGAGAAAGGAAGATCTTTTTCATAACAAATGATGATGGAACAGCTGGATATCAATAAGGACAACTTCAACCTTTACCTTATGCTATACACAAAAATTATCTCGAAATTGATCATAGACCTCAATGCAAAAGCTACAACTGTAAAACTGGTAGAAGAAAATATAGGAGAAAATCTTCTAAGATCTTAGGGTAGGAAAAAATTTCTCAGAGAGGACGCTAAAAGCCCTCACCATAAAAGAAAAAAA